>NC_057813.1:334158738-334758738 GCF_018294505.1 Triticum aestivum
TTCTTGCTAGTCTTATTCTTCTTCTTCTTCTTCTTCTTCTTCTTACTTTCTTCTTCTAACTTTCTTCTTTCCCTATTTGCAGATTTGCTTTAGATGAGGAAGCTTGCGTCGATGGAGTCTACTCTTCTCTTTATGCTTCCTTTTTGTTTTGATTTTGTAGGATGAACAATGTGAAACTTGCTACCTATATATGCATGTATGGTTGAATCCATTGTATGCTTGTTGTTGGATATATATGTTGGCTAGCTATATATGTTGCATATGGACTTTTGATTTGCTATGTATATGTGTTGGATGATCATATCCATATGGTAGGGATATGATTTGGTATGTATATGTGTTGGTATGCTTGTCGAAAGTATTTTCATATGTGTGTATATATATATATCTGTGAAATTCTGTGAAACTGAATGAATTTAAGAAAAAACAGAAAAAACAAGGGCTATACAAGATCTTTGCCGTCTGCTAGCGGACGGCAAAGAGGACACATGGCAGTCACCTGTGCAAACTGGCAACACTGGCTGCCTATTTGGTCATTTTGCCGTCTGCAAGCAGACGGCAAAGTGACCAAATAGGCCTGGCAAACAGGGACATCTATGCCGTCTGCTGGCCGATGGCATAGCTAGCCACGTGGCAGCATCCCAGTGCTGCCCTAGCTAAGCTCTTTGTCGTCCGTCAGCGGACGACAAAGAGCTTTGCCTCTTTGCCGTCGGCTGGCGGACGACAAAGAACGCCGTTAACCCCTAACGGCTCTCACCTCACACTGCTGCCGTCCGTCGTCGTTGACGTCTGCTGGCCTCGGATGGCCGACGGCACAATCCTTTGCCGTCCGTTTCTACAAAGCGGATGGCAAAGAAGGCCTTTGCTGGCATGTGTTCAACTGGACGGTTTGCCGTCTGCTGGCGGACAGCAAAGGAGTTTGCCGTCCGTGATCCATGCCTTTGCCATCCACCATGGCGGACGGCAAAGAAGTGGATTCCAGTAGTGGATGTCTAACTTGTTTTTGCAGGGCATGTTGCGATGTGGTATGGCCAAAACGTGATGTGCTATATGTTGATGTATGAGATGATCATGTTTTTTAATAGGTTCATGATGTGCATGTCGATGAGTATGGCAACCGGTAGGAGCCATAGGGTTGTCTTTAATTTATTGTAAGACCTGTGTGTCAACTAATAATTAATGCCATGTAGTTGCTTTACTTTATCGCTATGTGTTAGCAATAGTTGTAGGAGAAATACTTGGCAAGACAACCACGTGACGACACAATGATGGAGATCATGGTGTCATGCTGGTGCTGGTGGAGATGGAACCAGATCCTCTAACCTTCGAAGGAATGTCATGACGCTACAGTGCTAGTCTAGTGTAAAACGAAGAAGGAAAGTTAGGGACTATTAGTAGGTAGTTAGCATGTTATTTACTGTTGATATTTTCTGTAGATGTAAATAATACAAAATTAATTTTATTCCTAATCAATTTGTTAATATGTAATTATTATAAATGTACATAATGGATCATCAATTTAAAAATTAATTTAAGTCATTTTAGCTTTAATCATATGATAGGAAGAAGGAAAGTTAGGGCATTATAGCTTCTCTAACATTCCTTCTGGATGTTAGAGGATCCAGTTCCGATGGAGATCACGCCGGTGCTTTGGAGATGGAGATTAAAAGCACAAGATGATAATGACCATATCATGTCACATATTTTGATTGCATGTGATGTTTATGTTTTATGCATCTTGGTTTGCTTAGGACGACAGTAGCATTATAAGATGATCCCTTTGCTAAATTTCAAGATAAAATATGTTCTCCCTAAGTATTCACTGTTGCAAAACTTCGACGTTTCGAAGCACCTCGTGACAATCAGGTGTGATAGACTCTTCGTTCGCATACAATGGGTGTAAGCCAGTTTTGCACATGCATAATACTTGGGTTAAACTTGACGAGCCTAGAGACAGGCATGACCTCAGAGCACGAAGGATTGAAAGGTTGAACATGAGTCATATAGTAGATGATCAACATAGAGATGTTCACCATTGATGACTACCCCATCTCACGTGATGATCAGACATGGGTTAGTTGATATGGATCATGTAACACTTAGACAACATGAGGGATGTTGATTTCAGTGGGAGTTCACTAGTAATTTGATTAAGTAGAAAACATGGCCTTTCGTTCAGGCCAAATAAGCCCATTAGTCCCGGTTTTGTCACGAACCGAGACCCATGGGGGCATTGGTCCCGGTTCGTGAGGCCAGGGGGCCTGCCGGGCCTCGTGGGGGCATTGGTCCCGGTTCGTGAGGCCAGGGGGCCTGCCGGGCCTCGTGGGGGCATTGGTCCCGGTTCGTCTGGCCCCTTTGGCCCCAGTTGGTGGGACGAACCGGGACCAATGGGCCTCGCTCCTGGTCCACCATCATTGGTCCCGGTTGGTGGCTTGAACTGGGACCAAAGGGTGACCTTTAGTTCCGGTTCAAGCCATGAACCGGGACCAATGGTGATCCTATATATACCCCCTCGCTGGCGAGCAAAGCACTCCACACTGCTCTGTTTTTTTTGGCCGGCGAGGGGAGGGCTTTGTGGTGCTCTAGCTCACCGCCTATGCACATGAGGTGTTCGATGGAATGCCTGAGCCACACTACTTAAGCTTTCTCCTTTCCAAGCTCAACCTCCAAGCTCCATTTTCCTCAATATTTGTATAGGTTTAGCGGTCCGTCACGTCCTGTCCCCATCTTCACCGCCGTCGATCGCCCGCGCCGATCTCGTTGCCGGCACCACCGTGGTGAGCCTCTTGTTCTTATCTTCTTTCTGGAAGGAAAAAAATTCTTACTTGTATGTTTAGATAGATACTTGTATAATTTTCTTACTTTTATTATTGCTTCTTATTATATAGTGCGATGGTTTTGATATCCGCCCCCGTCGGCCCTCGTCCTATCTATGATTCGGATGTGGTATATATATTATCTTTTATAACTATTTGGTTCATTTATTGTTTATGACAATTATGCCGACCAACGTGACATAGATTTTATTTATCTAGGAGGTATGTGAACCGGAAATTCCAACCGACCCTATTGTCGAGCGGTTAAATTTAGTTGAAGAAGAAAACAATTTCTTGAAGGAAAAAAATTGAGGAGGAGAAGATGATATTGGAGTTGCATGTTGCGGATGTCGTCGATGATCACAAGATCAAGATGGATGCAATGCGCTTGAAGATTAGAAAGATTAGAAAATATGTCATTCATATCGAGGTTTGGTACCGTTATGTCGTTGGATCAATTGTTACCTTGGTTGCGATTATGAACTCATTTGTTTTCGCATTGAAATGTTTTACATAGTTTCAATGTATGTTTTAATTAATTAGATGCTCTGAAGAGCTATATGTTGTTCAATGAGAACTATGTATGTAATTTGGTTTTAATGTGATGATGAACTTCTTTTGATTTGGTCACTTAATTATCTATTCATGATGTTCTGTAATGGTTTTTGACACACTTAATTATATATAATGCACGCAGATGAACCGGCAATGGATGTACGGTGACAGACACACCTCCGAGTACATTAAGGGCGTGCATAATTGTCTCGAAGTGGCTGAGGCAAACAAGTAGAATGGTTTTATGTGTTGTCCATGCCCTATATGTGGGAATACGAAGTCTTACTCTGACTCGAAAACCATTCACACCCACTTGCTTTATAACGGTTTCATGCCACACTATATGTTTGGACCAAGCACGGAGAAATAGGGGTTATGATGGAAGACAGCGAAGAAGAAGAGGACGATGACAACTATGTGCCCCTTGAATACGGTGATGCTGCAACGGGGGAAGCTGTTGAAGATCAAGAGGAACCAGACGATGTGCCCGATGATGATCTCCGCCGGGTCATTGTTGATGCAAGGAGACAGTGCGAAAGTCAAAAGGAGAAGCTGAAGTTCGATCGGATGTTAGAGGATCACAAAAAAGGTTTGTACCCCAATTGTGAAGATGGCAACACAAAGCTCGGTACCGTACCAGAATTGCTGCAGTGGAAGGCAGAGAATGGTGTGCCTGACAAAGGATAATGAATTTCCCGACAGTACGTACACAGCAAAGAAGGTTGTATGCCTTCTAGGATTGGAGGTGCAGAAGATACACACATGCCCTAATGACTGCATCCTATACCATGGTGCGTACGAGGATTTGATCACATGCCCGGTATGCGGTGCATTGCGGTATAAGATCAGACGAGATGACCCTGGTGATGTTGACGGCGAGCGCCCCCGGAAGAGGGTTTCTGCCAAGGTGATGTGGTATGCTCCTATAATACCATGGTTGAAACGCCTATTCAGAAACAAAGAGCATGCCAAGTTGATGCGATGGCACAGAGAGGACCATAAGAAAGACGAGAAGTTGAGAGCACCCGCTGATGGGTCGCAGTGGAGAAAAATTGAGAGAAAGTACTGGGAGGAGTTTGTAGGTGACGCAAGGAACGTATGTTTGGTTTAAGCGCGGATGGCATTAATCCTTTTTGGGGACAGAGCAGCAATCACAACGCTTGACCCGTGACTCTATGTATCTATAACCTTCCTCCATGGCTGTGCATGAATCGGAAGTTCATTATGATGCCAGTTCTCATCCAAGGCCCTAAGCAACCCGGCAATGACATTGATGTGTACCTAAGGCCATTAGTTGAAGAACTTTTACAACTGTGGATTGGAAATGGTGTATGTGCGTGGGATGAGCACAAACAGGAGGAATTTGACCTGCATGCGTTGCTATTTGTCACCATCAATGATTGGCCTACTCTCAGAACCTTTCAGGACATACAAACAAGGGATACCATGGATGCACGCATTGCTTATATGACACCGAAAGTATATACCAGGACAAATGCAGGAAGAATGTGTACCTGGGGCATCGTCGATTTCTTCCGACCAACCATCAATGTCGAAAGAAAGGCAAGAATTTCAAAGGCGAGGCCGATTACCGGAAGAAGCCCGCCATGCGTACCTGTGATCACATGCTTGCTATGGTCAATGATTTAAAAGTAATCTTCAGAAAGGGTCCCGGTGGACTATCTGTTTGGAATGACGCCGAGGGACGCGCATCCATGTGGAAGAAGAAATCTATATTTTAGGACCTACCCTACTGGAAAGACCTAGAGGTCCGCTCTTCAATCAACATGATGCACGTGACGAAGAACCTTTGTGTGAACCTGCTAGGCTTCTTGGGCGTGTATGGGAAGACAAAAGATACACCGGAGGCACGAGAGGACCTGCAACGTTTGCATGAAAAAGATGGCGTGCCTCCAAAACAGTATGAAGGTCCTGCTAGCTACGCTCTTACCAAAGAACATAAGGAAATCTTCTTTGAATGCCTGCTCAGTATGAAGGTCCCATCTGGCTACTCGTCGAATATAAAGGGAATAATAAATATGGTAGAGAAAAAGTTCCAGAACCTAAAGTCTCATGACTGCCACGTGATTATGATGCAACTGCTTCCGGTTGCATTGAGGGGGCTTCTACTGGAAAACATTCGATTAGCCATTGTGAAGCTATGTTCATTCCTCAATGCAATCTCTCAGAAGGTGATCGATCCAGAAATCCTACCAAGGTTAAGGAGTGACGTGGCATAATGTCTTGTCAATTTCGAGCTGGTGTTCCCACCATCCTTCTTCAATATCATGACGCACGTCCTAGTTCATCCAGGCGACGAGATTGTCGTTCTGGGCCCTATATTTCTACACAATATGTTCCCCATTAAGAGGTCCATGGGAGTCCTAAAGAATATGTCCGTAACCGCGCTAGTCCAGAAGGAAGCATCTCCATGGGCCATCAAACAGAGGATGCCATTGGGTTTTGTGTTGACTTCATTCCTGACCTTAAGAAGATAGGTCTCCCTCAATCGTGGTATGAGTGGAGACTGGGTGGAAAAGGCATGCTAGGAGGGGACTCAATAATATGTAGGGACGGGCATTCTTGGTCTCAAGCACACTACACGGTTCTACAGAATTCAACCTTGGTAACCCAGTATGTTGATGAACACAAGAACATTCTGCGCTCCAAACACCCGAACCAGTGTGACAACTGGATTACATATGAACACATCAGGAGTTTCGGCAGTTGGTTCCAAACATGTCTCAGGTGTGACAACACTGTTTCTGATGACCTGTACTCGTTGGCGAGGGAACCATCTTCGACTGTAATGACTTACAAAGGGTATGCGATAAATGGGAATACATTTTACACGATCGCCCAAGATCAAAAGAGCACCAACCAAAATAGTGGTGTCCGCTTTGATGCAGCAACCAAGAGGGGAAAGGACACATATTATGGTTACATAGTGGACATATGGGAACTTGACTACGGATATGATATTAAGGTCCCTTTGTTTAAGTGCAAATGGGTCAATCTGTCAAGAGGCGGGGTACAGGTAGACCCACAGTACAGAATGACAATAGTGGATCTGAACAATCTGGGGTACACAGATGAACAATTCGTCCTAGCCAATGATGTGGCGCAGGCTTTCTATGTGAAGGACATGTCAACCAAACCGAGAAAAAGAAAAGATAAGGAAGCTTATACATCATACGATGAGCCAAAGCGCCACATAGTTCTTTCAGGAAAAAGAGACATCGTGTGATTGGAGGGCAAGACAGACATGTCTGAAGATTATGAAAAGTTTCATGAAATTACTCCCTTCAAAGTCAAGGCTGAGCCAAGCACCCTGTTAAACGATGAAGATTATCCAAGGTTATGGTGCAATAAGCAAAGGACACAAGCGAAGAAAAAGTGAAGACTTTCTATCAGCAACTATTATGATCATGCCTTTGATCTAGAATATCACTGGAGTTACATGTGAACAAATGAAATCCCTTTGTCACAGATGAGTTTTCGTCCGAAACCCTGATACTTCCAAAGAGATTGTCTGTTTTGTACATGAAGTGCATCCAGTTTTTGTCGTAACCCTCTCAACTTTTTATCACATGCTATGTGGGTGAAATGATGATACCATGCCAACTTTCAACTTTTTCAGAGTTCATTTGTAGTGCTTTTCAATTCAAGGGTCATTTAGCTCAAAAATAAATTAGTACAGGCATGAAAAATACCAAAGGAAGTATGAGAGGGTAGAAAATTGATGATGTGGCTTTGAATGGTGCAGTTTGAACACAGTCTGGAGTGCAAATAAGTTCAAAAAAATGGAATCCCTTTGTAACACATGAGTTTCCGTCCGAAACCCTCATACCTCGAAAGAGATTGTCCATTTTGCACACGAAGTGCATCCAGTTTTTGTCGTAACCCTCTCAAGTTTTTAGCACATGCTATGTGGGTGAAATGATGATACCATGCCAACTTTCAACCTTTTCAGAGTTCATTTGTAGTGCTTTTCAATTTTAGGGTCATTTAGCTCAAAAAAATCAGTACAGGCATGAAAAATACCAAATGAAGTCAGAGAGGGCTGAAAATTGATGATGTGGCTTTAAATGGTGCATTTTGAACACACAAAAAGTCTCGAGTTCAAATAAGTTCAAAAAATGGAATCCCTTTGTAACACATGAGTTTCCGTTCGAAACCCTGACACTTCGAAAGAGATTGTCCATTTTGCACACGAAGTGCATCCAGTTTTTGCCGTAACCCTCTCAACTTTTTTGCACATGCTATGTGGGTGAAATGATGATACCATGCCAACTTTCAACCATTTCAGAGTTCATTTGTAGTGCTTTTCAATTTCAGGGTCATTTAGCTCAAATAATGAACTAATATAAAAAAGAATGAACTAATAGCAAAAAGAATTGACTAAAAATAATCAATTAAAATATTCTGTTATGATCAACTAAAACAAAACTATAATATCCTTCAAAAGCAAAAAGAATCAACTAAAAAGCTTTTATAAAACTCCAATATCAAAAGGAATCAACTCAAAACACTTTTATAAACCTCTAGTATTATTGAAACTAAAAATATATAAAATTTATGCAACCAAAATTATCAAAGTATTTTCTGTTCAAAACATTAAAAGCAAAAAGAATTTTCATAAAGAATTTTTTTGTTAGAAACTTTAATAGCAAAAAGAATTATCATAAAGAATTTTTGTGTTAGAAAATAAAATAACAAAATCTGTTTTTGAATATAATGATAAAACACAGTAATATTAAATAGCAAGAAAAAGAATCACTCAAAAATTTATTTTTATAGTAAACTTATTCAAAAACTAGTGATTCACACAAATTTCCAAAAATTCAAATTTAAACTATTCAAATTGGAAAACAAATGGCACTAAGAGAAAGTTTATAATTTTTAGTATCACTTCAAAAAAAGACACATCCGTGACATTTTGGCCCAAACGAATTTTTTTTCTGTCATACTTATGACACTTCTATGACGATAATTATGACAAAACCCGGTATCATCATAGATGTGGTGGGATCCTACTTCTATGACAAAAAATCATGACAGAAAATGGGCTTTTCATCCTAGGCAGGCCGGAGACGCACCTCCATGACATTCTTTGGTCCGTCCATGATGGAAAAAATCGCGGTAGAAGCGAGGGCGAGGAAAATTTCGGGGAGTTCCCGGTTACGGCGGGTGGTCGGGGCCGAGCGATGCACGGAGGTTTGCGCCTTTCTCTCAAATGCGTACGCACATGGGTGCGAGGCATTAGGCTCTAACTGGACTCGAGCGAGGTGTTCGCCTAATGAACCCGAGCGATTGCACTGGCTACACGTTAGTGAACCCGAGCTATCGATGGATCCCTTGCTGTTAGCTGAACCCGATCGAGCGATTCCTTTGCTACTGTTGCTAACTGAAGCCGATCGACCAGCTGCCTCTTGATGAAAAATGAGCATTGTTGGGGGTTGGATGAACAGTTCCCGGTCAGGGTTGGATGAATAGGACCCCGTGGGGGTAGATGTCATTGCCGCTGGATGAACAGGACCCAGATCGAGCCGGTTGGGGGTGGATGAACAGGACCCTGTGGAGGGCTGGTTGAACAGTAGCCGGTGGAGGGCTGGATGAACAGTAGCCTGTGTAGGGGTGGTTGACAGTAGCCGGCGGAGGCTGGATGAACAGGAGCCCGTGGATGAACAGTAGCTGGTGGAGGCATAAGGGAGACCCCGTTGATGAACAGTCGCAGGTGGAGGTTGGAGGAGGTCGGCGGTGGATGAACAGTAGCCCATGGAGGCCGGAGCGAGGCAGTAGACGGTGGATGAACAGTAGCCATGGAGTCCCGTTTTGCGGTACGCCACACCCCCTCCCGGTGAAAAGGACCCCCGTTTCAACCGTAAGAGGTCGAAGAGAAGTCTGTTTCCTCCGTTTTGCGGTACGCCACACTCCTCCCGATCAACAACACCCCGTTTTGACCGTAGGGGCTCGAACACAAGTCCGTTTCCTCCGTTTTGCAGTACGCCAGACCCTTCCCGATGAACAGGACCTCGTTTAGACTGTAGGCGGTCGAACACAAGGCCGTTTTTTTCCTGTTTTGCGGTACGCCAGACCCCGTTCCGGCTGTTCCATCCAAGCCAGTTGGCTCCCATTGAACACGACACATTCTGACCCAGTCTGTTACCTCCCGATGAACAGGATGAGTTCCAACCTAGTCACTTGGCTCTCGGCGAACACGACGTTGTTTCCTCCGTTCTGACCCAGCCGGTTGGCTGCCAATGAACAGGACGCCGTTGCTTCCCTCCGCTGCCTCTCCATGTACACGATCCCTGGCCGTACGTATGCGTGAGTAGGCATTCGAGACCCCGCGTGTATGTACGTATGTATGTGTACACGATATAGACGGGAATGCCTAAACAGCTACCGCTCCTTACTAGGCCACGGTTCATCGTGGCAGAAAGACCGATGGACCAATATGCACGTACACGTTTGCGACCAGAATGACAATGCTACATAGCCTTGACTGGGTGGGTCCCGGCTGTTAGGGAGGATAAGGAGGCACTTCCTTGCATGCAAAGAGGTAGCTGGTGGGTCCGAGCTGACAGGGGGAGGATTTTTTTTCGCATAATAAGGAGGCACTTCCCTACGTGCGAAGATGTAGCTAGTGGGTCCATTTGTCAACCTCACCACGTACATTCCTCTTCCGATGGTTGTCGTTCGTTAACCACATTGACCACGCTGCACAGACAACAGCAGGCGGTGGACGACGGTGAGGCAGGGAACAATGCAGAGCCTGGAAACGTGTGGAGGGTAGTATGAGGGTTGACTGCTTCAGCTGCGGTGTGATGTTGTCGTCGCCACAGAATAACAGGGGGTGTCGGTAAGTAGAGGGATGGCCTGGCCAGCAGTGGGAGTAGTAGGAGCCGGTGAGGCCTCCACGATGGCACAACCGACCATGAGAGGCTGGAGCACACGGTGGTTTGGACGGCTGGAGCACACAGTGGTTTGGACGGCTGGAGCAAGAAAATCAGAGGTTGAAAAAGCAGGAGGACCGTTGGATGTTAACAATCCAACGGTCACTGGTGATAGAATCGTTTGTTGACTAAGTTGACAAAGCCCTCCATATGCGTCAACTTAGTAGGGCCACAAGTCAGCCTCCAAATCTGGTGGGCCCCAGCTATCATGGGGAGCACTCGTTATTTTTCACTTAATAGGGAGGCACTTCCTTCCGTGCCAAGATATAGCTGGTGGGTCCCAGCTGTCATTGGGAGATACTTGCTTGCGTGCGGCCATGGACCATGTGGGTCCTAACTATCAGTCTCTCCATGTGCATCCCTCTTCTGATGTTGTCGTTTGTTGACAAGTTGACCACGCTGTGCCGAGAACACCAGCACGATGGACGACGGTGAGACCCAAGAAGGGAATGACCCGGAGGCGGCGAAGCCACAACAGTTGAGGAATGATGGTGAGTAGAGGGAAGGCCTGGCTAGCGGTGGGAGTAGTAGGGGCGGTGAGGCCTGCGCGGCAGCATAGCCGGCCACGGGAGGCGGGAGCAGGCAGTCCCGTTGGCACTGTATTTGGCGGCTGGAGCAAGAAGATCAGAGATTGAAGAAGCACGACGGCCGTTGGATTGGCATCCAACGGTTATGTCTGTTGACGTATATAATAAGTAAAAAATCTGGCATACACGTCAACTTAATAGGGCCACAAGTCAGACAATTCCCTATTTTTTAATAGTTTTACAGCTCATTGTAACTTTTTATGCAATTTATTGCAGTCCTTTTTTTGCCAGAGCCAGGGTTAAAAATTTAAACGAAATTTCGCATATTTCGGTGGGGTCCAAACTATTTTTAATACAGAAATGTCGAGATAGATTTAAAGTACTTTGAAGATATATTTAAATTAGGTTAAAGCCCAGTGAAATTGGATTTTGAAAATGTGAAAAAATTCAGAAATTATAAAGTAATTGCCAATTTGTCGTCTGTTTTTTATATTTACAGCCCATTTCATATTACTTTCAAGATTTGCAGCCGCCTTGAAAGAGGTGCAACCCATCAGGGCGTAGAAAAACAAGTAGGTCTGGATTGGGTATTCTTCACAAAAAATAAACTGGGATCATTTTTAGAAAGGAAAAATAGTTGGGCTGGTCATGTGGTGAACGTAAAATATAAGCCTAGGCTAGACGGGCCACAGCCCAGTTGAAATCCTGCTCCGTCGCAACAATAACAGAAAAAGATACTGCTCGAGCAACTACGTCCCAGGTGTCAGCCGATCTTGTGTTGTTCTCTTGTCTATTGGCTATATATGTTGACAATATCGTGGGTCCCAGATGTCAGGAAACCACTAGGAGGAAGCATTTTCTTTTTCTATATGCTGACAATGGAGAATATAAAAAAATCAGTAGCTTGCTTGCGTACGGCCATGGACATGATGGGTCCCTACTGTCATCCTCTCCACGTACAATCCTCTCCCGATTCCTCTTGTTTGTTGACCATGTTGACAATGCAAGAGGGCAGCGCTGCGGCGAGTGCACCAAAGTGCGCGGAGGACGACGGCGAGGCCTCAGACGTCGGCGTTAACGATTTAGGAGACGGTAGGGTGGAGATGCGTGCGCTGAGACACAGCCACCCATGGGAGGTGGAAGCAGGCGGCCCTACCGGGGCTAGTTTGGTTTTGGCGGCTGGAAGAAGACGAGACTGAAGAAACACAACAGACTGTAAAAGCAGCAGCAGTACTTAACAACCTTAACTAAAACTAGCAGGGGCACTTAAAAACCATAGCTGAAAGCAGTATGAGTACTTATACAGGTTCAACCGTACAAAGCACGCGTCGAACAGTGCTACCTTTCCTACTGTTAACCAAGGGTGAGGCCACCAAAGCCCCAGGAGAAGGTCCAGGCGCCACCCCGCGCATCCACAACCTTCTGAAAGCGGTTTCATCTCGCAATGTGGTCAATAAATAGGATATTCGCTTTAGAGCCATGGAAAAGCATGAGCATAACCTTCTGTCTGATTCCCCAAGATGGACGGGCCTTCATTATTTGAGACCACCCATGAATAAGTATATTTTCACCTCCAAGGGGAATGGAGTAGGTCGACATAAACATCATATTGTGACCAAGCGCAAGTCTGACACGACCATGGCCAGGCATCTGTATAGGAACAATGGAACTGGGCAGTTTCTGTTTCAAGAAGATCATAGCTGTAAAACTGTGTATAAGCAAGAGTTTATGAACAAAATATATAACAGAAAATAGCTCGTACCATAAGTTTCTCGACACAGTTGGACCTGTTCAACATGTGCAGCAGTGGCACACATATCCCATGTGGCCTTCCACAATTGAAATGCCCCACAAGGACCTAAAGACGATCAATAAAGTGTAGGAACTCATGGATGTCGTCCCAATCAACTTCACTGCCATTAGTAACAGTCGATTTCTTATAGAATAACAAACGAGTAGCGTTCTTAACTTTCAAATAACCTACACATGTCACCAATTATAAGAAATATTAGTTAGAAGTAGCATCTTAGAGAGAGAAGGGAATCACAAATCGTTGCTACTTCTAAAGTTAAATTGTGATTAGTTAGACATAATAGGTGGATTAAGAAGTAATCAAGGCAACAAGCAAGAACCAGATACAAAACTAACATGGATGAACTACTAGAACAACGTCAGGGTGGAAGATCACAGTGAAGATGAGACCAGGTTCTGCTATTTCCATCAACATTCATGCGCCAACTTTCAGTCTGTAACACTTGAGAAAGTTCATCTAAGTTCAGCCATAAAAAAGCAGCGATCTTCTTGGTTCATGATCCCAACTCGAAACTTATATCCATGGATTGTCTTCAATGTGCCCATTAAACTGGTGTATTCAGTTATGGCAAGGCCGACCATCTTGAGTACATGTGTTCTGGCAAAGCAAGGAATGCACTGCAGGAAAAATATATGAGAACACAGTGTATTTGCTATCCAAATCTAGAAATAATTTCCTCCTTCATGTCAGTGTTGACCATGGTACTAGTACCTTTTATCCAAATATAGCAATCCAAATTTCCAAATTAGTCGAGAGCATGTTCAAAAAACTCCACCCTCCCGGATAGAAAAGAGGATTCTAGGAACATACTGTGCGTGTTTTAAAATCCTGTGTTAGGATGAGAAGGAACAAGTGTGGCGTCTCGCCGAGGGTGCAGAAACCTGTAGGGTCCTCGTACTCTGGGCACTGCAAATGAACATACTAGATTCAGTAGGAAGAAAAATGCATAAACAACGGTGGCTGCCATCGTAGGATTACCCGCGATCAGGGGACTTGGATTTATCAGGGATGGATGAAGAATTCGTACCTTGTTCTCCATGAGAAAACCCTATGCAATCATTGAGAGGGGTTTTTCTCTAAATAAGCAGACGAGGGAGAAGGGTATTCAGGCCCAGAGAAAGTTTTTTTTTCTGAATAAGAAGACGAGGGAGAAGGGGATTCAGGCCCAGTGAAATATTTCTACTTTGTCCGTCCAGCTCACTTCTAAAGCTAGAAAGGTGGGGTTTTTTGTGATTTGAAGGCTCATTGGGAATTACCGCGGTGCTACGACCGAGGTGAGTCTACCATGCAGTTGTGCACTCTAATTTGGTGCATGGCACGTCGACCCCATTGTCGGATCTGGATGCCCCACATATCAGCAAAAGGAAGTAGAAAGGCAGGAGTAACTAGTTACACATAAATATTTTTTTGACAGAGAGATACTCCCTTTGTAAAGAAATATAAAAATCTTTTATATCAAAACTTTATACATAAGAAAATCAAGGGGAATATATATAACATAATATGGGGGTTCAGCTGAGAATCTAATACTCAGACAGTCTCACGGTTCTGGACTTTGGGCCATAGGCCGATGGGCCTGCGTGTTTGGCGGCCCATGTGTTCTACCTCAGCGCATTTCATATTGCAAGCGATCAGTATGGCACATGTTTTAGATGCTGTCACAAGGCGAATACAGGAAATTGAATAAAGCACATCAACTTTTAGAATGAGATCGAATGGCAGTTCCAAACCAGCAATCAGAGTTGCAATTCTATCAACGATATCCTAAGTGATAAATAATACTATAGTACTACTTATACACACATGACACTTGTTTCACCATGCCATATTATTATATTAAAATCTCTCATAGGATAGATCAGTTCGGCCGTTGCGTGCTGCTACTGAAGAATTTCAAAGTTGATTTGGACCAGCTCTCCTTGCCGAGAAAGTTCAATTTTGACACCATCACCGCAAGATTTGATTTAGATTTGAACCTTGATCATCATTTAGCATCAATCATCATGCGACCATCCTTTGTGCTTACGGTATATTGAGCAAGTTCATTCACGCCAAGGCTGCATGGTAAGAGAAACTTGGCCATGGTCGCCTGGATTGTTGAATGACTCCCTCGTTGCTCTAGGAATTCTCTATTTGCAAACAAGAAGACATACACAAACAGTTGGATTAACAGAATGAATCATGTGAAACAACATTGAAAAAAAGAACGAAGCACTTGGGCGGCCAATGCTTACCAAGAAGGTGGAGATGTCATTTTTGTAAGGACTTCCGTATATGAAGTGTGAACTACAGCCCAGTCTGTTGCTGGTGCAACTGCTAGTTCCGTTGCCGCTGCACTGGCCGGAGCAGATGCAAGTGCAACTTCAGGTGTTGGTGCAGGTGTCGGAGCCGTTGCTGGTGCACGTGCTGATGTGACTGGTAGTGCCGCTACTGCTGCCGGAGGTGGTGCTCCTTGTGGAGCTGGTGCCAGTGTCGGAGCAAGTGTCGGTGTCGATGCCCAATCCTCCGGTAGATCTGCCTGATCCGCTGACGCAGTTGGTGCCCAATCCTCAAGTGGATCAGACTGAGCTGCTGCCGCTGTCAGTGCTAGAGCAAGTGCCGTCGGAGAAGGTGCCGGTGCTTGATCCGTTGCTGAAGGTGGTACTGATGTGCGAGACAGCAGCGATCATCTTTGGTCTGCTATGATCAGCTTTCTAACTTGACTAGGCACCGTGACCTTGATCCGGTCTTTTTCTTCATTTCTTTCAAACGTGAGAAGGACTAATTGTGGCGTGTTTGTTAAAACAAACTGCAGTTCATCATAGGGCTTCAGATTGTACTCAGACAACAGACTGATCCAATTGTGTCCAGTAATATAAGTGATGGACCGTGCCTTCATTACTGACACGACATAAGAAGTAAAACCTGCAAAAATAACCATATAAGAGCAAACCAAACGATTTATTATGTGATGAATGTCACATGGCAAATCCTGCATCGTAAAATTGCAGCAAAAGTAAGAAAACATGACATTAAATCAATAAAATTTAGACAGTAAATCAATAAGATTTACTTTATGTGCACGAGTGTATCCTTACCAGGAAGTCACTATGTTCAAGTTGTAAACAGAAGATTGATCGTCCAATTACGCGTGGCATGCAGGGCCCCCGCTTACTCCCACAAGCAGGACAGTCCAAATGTCCTGACAAACCGTATGGACAGAACATCCATGGGACTGGAAATCCTCGTGGGTGGATAAACCCTGCAATGCATGCACATATTGGAGTGCAACCAGAATTGATAAACCGTCCTCACAAAGAAGATGATCTGGATATTTCAAAATATATAGACTGAACTTAGTTGACAGACATTAACATAGACTGTTCTCAAGACTCACGAGACAATAAAAGCGGCAGTACTAAACAATACAGGGTTCACACACACTAATTAAACTCTACAGACTATTTTTTGCCACTGACCTACGGGATGTGCCCCGCATAACTGACTAGGCCATGGACTTTGTGAGAGATGTCTACCAGCATCATCCCCATCTCGTCAACCTTGGAGAACCTAACAGAGTGGTCTTTCCACTCATAAACATGATGATGAAGACAACTCGCATCAGATTTGTCGGGAAGCTTTACAAGAACCACACCCTTCATAATCGAAGGCACAACCAGGAAATTGTTGTGGTCAAGTACACCCTCGAGAACACGCCTCACAACAATGCTACTGGAAAACACTAGTTCAAGACACATGGCGACAAGGACACAACACCTGGATAGTTTAGCAGTAGAACTCATCCTCAAGTCTTCCAGTTCACATGACATGACTTTGAGAACTTCATCTCCACTGCGGACCTGGTTATAATTCAAACAGAAACCAAATATTTTATAACTACCTCCGTTTAGAAATATAAGATGATTTTCAATATTTTACTCCATATAAGACTACATATACACACAAAAATGAGTGAACGAAGACATTAGAACATGTCTTCAAAGGCATGAGAGCAGAGGGATTACTTGCAATATCCATAACACAAGTTACTGAGGCTAATATACTCTCTTGAAAGGTAGCATGGATGTTCATAAAGTTGTTGAAAGTAATCTATATGAAATCAATGTCAACCTCTCGCATGTTTTGGTCAAAGGAGGAATTTAGAATTGTCATTTGGCACACAAAAATCACATGAAAGATCACCCAGAAATTTGTACTACTAGTACTAGTACTGCGTGTTAGATGAAAAAACACGATCAAGATCGAGAAAAAGATCGTCAAGAAAAGATATTACCTGTACTTGCTTAATGAGGGATCCTTGAGAGATTGAGGGGGGCCTGGACATGGTGATGGCCTTGAGCTTGTCTGCGGTAGTCTCAACGGGGTGCTTGCGCTTCTTCGTACCCTAAGCCTCGACGGTTTTGGCCAGAGCCACAGTTTTGGCCAGAGCCATAGACATCACTTTGGCCGGTGCTCCAGGGTCCATCAAGAAACTGTCAAATAGAAATAAAAGAAAAGAAACCATAATCACAAACCCAGAAGAAGAACAGACAGGGAGTTACCGGATCAGTTTTGGTGTTGCAAAACCGGGCCTTGGCTAGAATCAACACCATAGATGCGCTCACCGTTCCTTCTTTGGGAGAGAAGAACAATGGCAGAAGCAAGTTGGTGTTTTCTTGAAGAAATGAGGAACAAGATGAGGGAGAAGCGAGTTGGGGTTTTCTTCAAGAGAGGAAGCTGAGGGAGAAGAGTGAAATTATGGTTGCTTTGTTCGTCCAACTTACTGCTGCAAAGGTGGGGGTTTTGTGATTTGATGGCTCATTGGGCATTACTGCGGTGCTTCGATCGGGATAGTCTACCATGCAGTTGGGCACTCTAGTACGGAGTAATTTAGTGCATGGCTAGTGGACCCTGATGCTGGATGTCCCACACGTCGGCAATAGTGAGTAGCATGGTTCCCGACGACCATCGAGGAGGATCCACACGATAGAGCATGTCCACTGTTTCTGAAAAAAAATGATTACAACAAGCGTTTCCACTCTTACGACGGAGGAGTGCGAAACACGGCAGCCACTTGAATTTACATAGTGCTCATACTACTAGGCATGTGCAGTGGTTCATACGTCAGTAGTACTACATAATCATTTTGCTAGTGTAGTAAAATATGACGACAACAAATGATATTGTGCATATGTCAACTATATGAACAGTAATGCAACATAGTACCCCTTTTTTGACTATCCGGTCGAGAATGAACGATGAGATCGATGTTAACAGAACTACATCTATAGCGCACGGGGAGTATGGTGCCACAATACTCCACGAAACATGAACCATATGAAGCACGAATCAGTGTTAGGCAGGGTGTATGAAGGGCGCATGGTATGGGAGCAAAAGTTCCCTTCTCGACCCACTTTTGGGTGTTTGGCAGAGTACATCAAGGGTGCATGAGTCCACACTAGTAGGTTAACAAAAATACACTAGGAGCATGCACAAAGAGGGGTGCTGAGATGAGCATGCACGAAGAGGGAACAACTATATGGAGATGAGAATGCAACCAAACACACCCACACGCTTTTTGCTACAGTGAATGATCTGCACAGTTTGAGTTTGATCCAACGGTCATGTAACGCCGAGACATGGACATGCCCATGCAGAGGACGCCTAAACTCCTCCGAAGTTCCTCTGCTTCTTGAGGCGCATGACGTTGGTGATGCAGGGTGCCACCGCCAGCAGAGTCCGCTCACGATTGATGGGAGTCAGCTCGTCAAAGACGGCGTCCAATGGCACGAATGGATTCTGGTGATGGAGCCCTGAGAGGATTCGTCCGGCAACAATGACAGCAGCCCACAACCCCTCCTTGTCCAGCTCTGCCCCCACCATTGGGTGGAGACGGCTCAGCTCCTCGAAGATATAGGTGAAGAAGGAGACCAAGTCAGGAAGCCGCAGCTCATTGAAGTCAACGGGGTGGTTGAATGGGTTTAGCCCGACGGCCGGCATGGTCGCGCTAGCACGATGGTAGGCATGGCGAAATCGCAACACGTGTGTGGCAACATGGTCCACCAAGTGGTTGAGGCAATCCCAGACCTCGTCATGATCGGCACGCATGCACTCCAGCCGGCTCACCTGACCACCTATCGTATCTCCCGCTTTCTGCAGCAACACCGCCGATGCCTCGAGCATCTTTGTGGTGGACGCCTGCCGCTTTTGAAGCTCCTGAAGTCCCGCACATAAAGGAGGAGCATGCCACTCCTCTCCTCCTTGAGCTCACTGAGCTCCACGTCCTTGGCCCTGAGCTCCACATGCTTGGCCTGGAGCTCCTGTGTTAGGCGCCTCACCTCAGACTCCGTGACCTGGTGCGCTACCATGGAACCAGGTAGAAGCAATGGGGATAGGAAGCAAATAGGGTGAAACGGCTGAAAGGCAATGCAATCTACGGGAAGGCAGAGGGAGCCAGCCAAGGAGCGGGGGAATCTTTTGGGTTTCACCATGGGAAAACACCAGTCGACAACTTTTCACATCAAGGAGTAGTGGCTTTACAGGCGGAGTCATCGTGATAATAGCTATCGCGCCTACTCTCGTCAATCAAAAAATAAAAATCCTGCCGCGCCTGCTGCACCCATAGACCAGAGCAACGCCAATGTGGATATTTAAATTTACCTGCCGACAAGGAGATAAAAAAAGGGTGACAGAACAATTGTGGTGGCGGCCTAGCTAATCGAGTCGCACTAGCCCAACTAGCTAGCTACTATGCTTCACTCATGTACTCGGCGGAAATGGTTGTCTTTCGTGATTTGATGACTCATTTACTTGCTTCGGCGCTATGACCAAGGAGGACCCAGAAAATGCGCGATAGGGTGTCCGACGTCTCGGCAAGGAAGAAAATATGCGTGGACCACCCGGAGGACCCGAAACCTCGCGGTAGGGTGTGCCATGTCTCGGCACGGAGGAAAAATGTGTGTGTAAAAATATACTGTACCAGACGTACTACCTATGATTCGACCTTGGGACCCAGCCAGTCGGTCGAACACCCCACTAGCCACACAACTTCATCATGCTAACGTGGCACGGAGGATAGGTGTGGTTAGCTCCGTCTCGACCAGCCACAATGTCTCTTGTTCTAGGCGATTCCTCTATTTTTCCAAGCTTTTTTTACTTATAATAACACCACGACAAGCTCGCGCCGCTTGGTGTGTGCCCGTGCGTCTAAAGGAGACGATGGAGAGGAGAGAGAGATCACAGACATGGGACGCACCAGTAAGTGAGTCAACGGTCAAGCACGTGTTGACGAGCCACTCCCTGTACTCTACTCAACATAACACTGTATAAAATCAAGTTATTATGGGACAAAGCCAACAACCATTGTTGTTTCAGGATATTGACTTACACTTTGTAGTCCAGGTTGCCAGTTCGAATCTCGTCTTCCAGATTTGTTAGTTTTAGGTCCAAATTTGATCAATGACAAGTGGGACCCCCATGTGTTGTTCCGATATTTCAGTGTAGGATGGTTTTTTTGCACAAAAACTCTGCGGGGTTAGACAAGTAACGGCACGAGTTACACTTATTTTGCAAGTTTAGGAACAAAACTGACAGCGGCACAGAATACACATCCACCCCGCAGCTTAGATGCTATGGTGATACGAGTTTTTACGTTGGTCGGACTGAGATCCAATGGCTTGGGAGTAGTCTTTGTAATTATGCGCAATTCCCAAACTCTCCATGATTTTTTTGCAAATAAATCATGCAGGCCTCGTGTGTGCCGCTGCATCTTGGACCCAACATCTACTAGTTGCTAACATTAGGTGCTCCCCGTAGCATAATTAGCTGCTACGGTGATACGAGGTTGTATGATCTGTGATCAGATGCCACATGCGTAGTACTTGTACTTTCTGCGCAATTCCCAAACTCTCTCAGGCATGTATTGCAAAAATATTCAAACCTCCTACTGTGAGCCGTTAGATCTCCAGGAACTCGTATCACCATAGAATCTACGGTGCGAGCGCACCTCATATTCTCCCATGCGATAAAACATCAGGTGTTCTTGCAGCTTGGATGCTATGGTGAGACGAGCTTCGAGGTTGTTCGATCTGATATCCAATGGCATCTGAGCAGTCTTTGTGCTTGTAAGCAGTGGCCGAAGTCTTTGGGGGCTTTTATGCAAAAAAACATTTGAACCACCAAGGAGTTGTTGGATCACAGATCCAACAGCTACGAGGAGCTTGTATCACCAAAGCATCTAATGTGTGGTAGCACATGATATTCTTACATACAGGAAAATATGAGGTCCTCCTTCATCTTAGATGCTACGGTGATACGAGATTCAAGGTTGTTGGATATGGGATCCAAGGGCATCTGAGTAGTTTTTGTACAAAATTGTGTGCAATTCTCAAACTCGTTAAGGTTTCCTGTAAAAATGTTAAGACATCATGTGAGCTGCTTTATCTCAGATCTACAAGCTCCAAGCAACTCGTATCAGCATATAGCATCTAAGGTGTGGAGGCACATGATATTCTCCTGGGGAGGGGGGGGGGGTGCACAACCAATTGGTGTTTGGGAGGGTGGGGACAAATATAATGTTCGAAAAATATAATCTAAACAATCCTAAATAGAGCTTCAAAATTTTCTAAGGTCAAGGGATTAACCCCTGACAATCTACATAGCTCCGCCTAAACACAACATTGGCATGCATGTAGTGCCAGACTTAATGTTCATGTTTCAGTTTCCTGTTCATTTTGAATATTGAATTGAAGACCATGCATGTCTTACATTTTACTCCCTTCATTCCTAAATATTAGTCTTTTTAGAGATTTGAAATGGACTGCCACATACTGATGTATATAGACATATTTTAAAGTGTAGATTCACTCATTTTGCTCTGTATGTAGTCACTTGTTGAAATCTCTAAAAGACAAATATTTAGGAACAGATGGAGTATTTTTGAATTCGTGTCATACATGCATGGTTTGGGAAAAATAGATGCACTATACTTACTGGATTTTTGTTGTATTCGTGTGTGTGTGTGTGTCGTCATATGCTTGATACATACAAAGTTTTCTCACCACCATACCATTCATCTTTTATATTTGAATTTGCAGTGAAGAACTTACTAGGGATAACATGAAATGTGAAATCCACGTTGAGATCACTATATCACAAACTCACTCTAATTCAAGAACTCGTCATAAATCAATTACCATGTTGAGATTACTATTTGCAAGGAAAATACGGGCATTGTAATACATATAGATTCGTTCGACAATTTAAAAGATTCCTTTCGTATTCTCGAATGGTAGGAGTAGCACCCAACGGCATACCAGCCAGACCCGGGCTTGTGTTGATCCTTAAAAAAATACCCGGGCTCGTGTGTCGTGTCCTTCTGGTGGCATGCGTGGTACGCACATTAGCCAACCACAACCAGTCGAGCCTCCGCGTTTCGAATCGAAATATCTGGCAACCAGAATTCCAGCCCTAGGAAATTCCCCTCATGTCCCTGGTCCATAATGACTACCAATGAACAATGGAGGGATGCTTTAGTAACTAGACAATGTTACCTACCGTGCTGAGCAGGGTTCAATTCCCTCGGTCGCTGGTACCCAAGGTCAGCCGTCAACTCCATTTCCTAGTAGTACTTAGGAGTACTACACCAGGATGAGCATAGAACTGAGCCCCATTTGTTCGTGCCTAGTACTTGAGTTAATATATCAGGCAATGCACTGGTACGGAGGGATTATCCTTTTACTCTGCATATAACTTGTCTGAAGTCTAACTAAGCAGAATGTTTGACCAAATCATTTCTTAAGAAATATTAACATCTACAACTGTAAAGATGCACCACTTGAAAATTTATTGCACGATGCAGGTTATGATATTGTTTCGAATCCTAGATTTTGAATTTCAGAAAATCCAAAAGTGACCGGAAATTCATGAAACTGAGCATGGTCTCGTGATATGGCACAAATATATTGTCCTATTTTTTATTCAATTTGAGACAAGCTGCTTATGAGAAGTCACACAAATTAAGAGCCAAGGTATTTTAGAAGAAAGACCTGTCATGTTAGGGCGAACGCTTTCACTATTCAAACCATGGGCCTTTACATGCTGCCACGAGTCCCGCTTCTCATCGGCAGGTGCCGTCCGAGCAAGCGTGTGAGTCGGCGGGAGGCGTGCGGGCAGACTGATGCGCCGGCTGACTGGGAGGCGTGCGAGCAGGTCACTGCGCAGGCTCACCGGGAGGCAAGCCCTTTGACATGGCTCCGCCGCCCACCTTCGTCTCAACTGCCCCCACTTTTAATGGCACCGGCGCCGCAGTTTAGAATCACCCCCGCACTACCCAGTATCGCTACAATCTTTTCTCTTCCTCTCCGATTCTCCTATCGTCTAGCTCCAACCAGCCTGACCTAACCGTACGCCATGCCGCATCACGATGGTCTGCCCTTAGTCTTCCAGTTTCCTAAGGAAGACACCCCGCTTTGGCACGAGCTTGAACTAGCCTTGCGGGAAGGTGTCGCACCTGTCCCCGCTCCCGTCGCTCCGACTGCGGCAGCGCCCATCACCGTGCCATTGATGGGCTGGGAGTGACACATGGTCACCGAGCTTGATGCCAAGGGGTTCAATGAGGTCCCCGCCGAATTTCACGCGCCTGTGCACCTGCTAGCGCATGCGCCTGCGCATGCACTGACGCGCGCGATCCTGCCGGTGCCCATGCACACGAATATCTTCGTCCCGCCGTTGCCAGTGCTTGTCCCCGCACGGGTGCCAGTGCCCGCATCAGCGGCATGGATGGCCACCGTCGACCGCTTCCTTGCACCAACGCCTGTCGCCCCCCCCCGCCAGTTGACTCGCTCCTGGAGATCGAAGTCTAGAACATTCTGGCCTTCCTTGAAGCTAGGGCCAACGTCCAGGAGTACGCCAACAACAGTGCAAGACGCCACCGTCGCCGTCGCCGTCGGTCAGTGGCCCGATGACACATAGAGCACGACAGAGAGAGCCGCTTCCCACTGCAAGACGCCCCCGCCACCACCGTGTAATCTAAATTTGCCATGAAAAATGTTCGGATTGCCATGCTTAAAATCCGGTCGTTTTTCATTCTGTTTATTTTAGATCAATCATCCTATGAATGTAAAGTCGGAGTCAGACTGAATGAAATCTATGGTTTGATCGATTGAATGTTCTGCTAGAGCCGTATCAAGTTAAATATAAAACCTCATCAAGCCACATGCATTCCTTCTAACCGCAATCATTTCATATTAAATACTACGTCAATTCCAAATATTTTTCTTAGGGAGGTCAATTCCAAATTAACGTGCATTGCACGTACACATTGACTAGTACTACTAGTATGTGAAACTGGTGTCGTAACTTGTGAACGCGTCCAGACATGGTCAACAACAGCATCGCCCACGAGTTCTTCGTGTTTGATCGTGAGTCTAAACGTAGAAGGGGAGGAGAGAGAGGAAGCGCAGACATGGAACTCACCAGTAAGTCAATGCGAATAGTACGTGCTAACGAGCTGGTCCCACTAATGTACTAAAAATAATAGTAAAACATGTTATCCATTAAATAGGCTGTGGTAATATAACAACATTATATCAACATAGGGGGGTACAACAAATGTTGTTGTACTATGTTGCCTATTAACGTGCGGCTTGAAGGCCGTGGTCGCATGTTCGATCCTCGTCCTTTTTAATTTTTAATTTATATATGGGTCCAAATTTGTTCCATGACAGGTGGGCCCCTTCATGTGTAGTTTGTAGAACTTTAATTTGTGGGTCGAAATTTGTTCCATTACAGGTGGACTATCGATGTGTAGTTTTGCAGCTAATTTGTACTCCCTCCGTCCGGAAATGCTTATCATCAAAAAGGATAAAAGGAGATATATCTAGACGTATTTTAGTTCTAGATACATCTCTTTTTATCCATTTTGATGACAAGTATTTTTGGACAGAGGGAGTAATAAATAAAGAGAATTATAGAGTTTTTTTTGCAAAAATACCATGGTGCGATGTTGCAGGTGAGAAAGGACATGCGAGAGAGCGGTGACTGAGGCAGGGGGAAATCAATTGGGCGAGGTTCGGGGGTTGCAACGGTGTTTGGAGTAGTCGTGGGCCGAATGCTATGAAAATATAATCTAAACCCACCAGAATAAATGCCTTCACAAATTAATCCAAGGTTGGAGTCCCCCTCGCAATGTAAATAGCTCTGGCTCTGCAAGGGATGGAGAGGTAGCTTCAATGTGCGGAAGATACCGCGTGAGAAAGCAAGGTCAACCGAGACACAAATAGATAGAGAGACAAAGTGAGTGTGGTCCGGCATTCGTCGAAAATATATATGCTCTAGAGAGATACTGTTTGATTGAGCTTTGGGAAGGGTGACGGATGTAAGATAGATCTTGAGAGATGATGCAGTCACATACATGTAGATATATTTTGTGTGTGGGAGGAAGCAAGGTCAATCGATTACATATATAAAGGTAGAGAGATTGAGCGCGTGTGGGTAGTCGTGCGATCGAAAGAGTGAGACGGGTTGGAGAGAGTGACCTAGATAGACAATGTTCGTGAGAGAGTATACAATACGAATATGTTGAATTGGGCTCAAACATGGAGATATATTGTTTATGTCCAAGAAAGAGCAAGGTCAATCGAGACACACACACACACATAGATAGATAGATAGATAGATAGATAGATAGATAGATAGATAGATAGATAGAGAGAGAGAGAGAGAGATTGAGCGAGCATGGCCTGCCATGAGTTCGAAAGAGTGGGAGCGGCTTGAATGGACTGACCTAGATAGACAATCTGCGTGAGAGAGTATAGAGTGTGTCGATCGAGGCCCGAACGGGGAGATATACCATTTGTGTGTGAAATAAAGCGAGGTTAATCGAGACCTAGATAAAGAGAGCGAGATTGAGCGAGTGTGGCCCGCCGTGCGGAAGAAAGAGTGAGACAGTCTCAAGAGAGTGACCTAGATAGACAACGTGCGTGCATGCGCATGAGTGGGGGCGTCTACATAGGCAATGCATGTATCTAGCGAGAGACGGTGGGAGGGAGAGAGAGAGATAGCTTGACATGGAGCGCAATGGCAGGTGTGTGAGGTAGATACATTTGGTAACAAAGTGGGAAAAGGGGGTTGTGCAGTTGAGAGAGTTAGAGATGAAAACATGGAGAGAAAGAATGAACGTGTGTTGGAAACCGATAGCTTCCTAAGGTGGTTAGGAGAGGAATATTGATCAATACAGGAAGTTTGTAGCGTGTGTGCCGAGGGGGAGGGGGGCTAAAAACAACATTTGAATATAGATAGTACGACACTTAATATCGACGTTTCAATTTAGTGTACATTGTAAGATTTGAATTGAGAACCATGCATATGGATTCCATAATTATTTCGAATTCGTGCCATACTAGGTTTGGAAAAGATGAGATTGGCTCAATTTTTGTGCTATTTTGTAGGCCATATGTTTGAATGCACCCAAAGTTTTCTCACTACCATGGTGTTCATCATTCACATATGAATTTGTGTATTTAGAAAGTAGCGTGGATACCGTGAAATGTGAAATCCATGTTAGAATTAGAGATCGCTATGTGACACACACTCTAATTAAAATAACTCCTCATTAATTAACTTCTAGTATCTCGTTTCGAATGACTAGTTATTTGCAAGGAAAACATGGGCATGGTAATACATACAGATTCGTTTGCGAATGGAAGAAGATTCGTTTGCATTCTCAAATGTAGGTGCACCAGGTAGACCATGGTCGTGTCGTGGTGGTCGCGTGTGTCGTACGGATGCTAGCACCCAGCCACCCACCCCCTCCCTCCCTTCCATGTTTCAGATTAAAATATCTGGCGTCCCCAATTCCAGCCCTGCAAAATCTCCCTTCTCCACCGCCCCCTTCCGCACCCAGAGCACTCAAATCCCTAATTCACCGCCAACCCAAGAAAAGTTCGAATCTCCCCTCATCTCGTCTCTTTCCCCACCTCTGTGCTAGATGACGATGACGAAGACGACGGTCGCGCTTCACCACCGCACCGAAGCGACCTCATCTACACCCTTGTCCACCGCACCGGGTGTTCCACCGACAATGTCGGCCACCGCAACTGACCTGCCTCACAGACACCGACTTCCACTGCATCAGGTGTGCTTCACCGACACCGTCTCCTACCTCACCGGGGCTACTTCACTGAGCACATGGTCGCACCTCCACCCCCCGAGGCCATTGGGGCTTCACCAACAGTCTTGTCCACCGCATCGCAGCGGTTCACTACCACTCAAGATCTGCATTCATGCGCTGCCAGCAAACGCCAACGCATCACCCTCAACGGCTCTGAAATGACATGCACTCTAGCTAGGCTTGCATGCCCAAACGCCGGCCCGAACTAGGTATCCACATATCACTCCCTAGTACACTGTTCCGACGATGTTTGGATATCCTTGCACTGCTCTCTTAGCTTACACGCCTATGCAACTCTGAATTTTACTCTTATTTCTTCTGGAGATATCATCTGAAACAAGCAAAACCATTTTTTAGCGAAGCATGACGGCACTACGGGATCTGGTACACATCTTGCACACCGATATAACCTTGTAAGTACCTGTCCTCCGGTACAACAACAAGGTCGACTCCTCTTATTTGATCAACCAATCGCCGTGTCAAAAATGCAGAGTGGGATGCAAGGAGCACAAGGCATGCACATCCAAGCAAGTGGTAACATGGACTTGTACATGGAACATCCCAAGCACAAGCAGAGATGTAGTGAGCCTGTGCAACGAGCTAGCGTAAGTCCCTGCATTTCATTTAATTCATACCTGCCTGCGGGTATGATTTGTGTGCAGTGGCGGATCCATGAATTCAAGTTACCAGGGGCGAAAGTTTAACTTAAAAATACGAAGGCACTTGCACTCAGGAAATCAACATAACTTGAGAAATGTGAAGCTACATGCACTACAAAAAAAAGACACATCCGTGACATTTTTGGCCGAACGGAAAAATATTCTGTCATACTTATGACACTTCTGTGACGATAATTGTGACAAAACCCGGTATCATCATAGATGTGGTGGGCTCCAACTTCTACGACAACAAATCATGATAGAAAATGGGCTTTTCATCCTGGGTGGGCCAGAGACACAGCTGCATGACATTCTTTGGGTCGTCCATGATGGGAAAAACCGTGGTAGAAGACAGGGCGAGGAAAATAGCTGGGAGTTCCCGGTTACGGTGGGTGGTCGGGGGCCGAGCGATGCGAGTTTCTCTCGTACATGTACGCGCGTGGGTGCGAGGCGTTGGGCTCTAACTGAACCTGAGTGAGGCGTTCCCCTAACTGAACGCGAGCGATTGCACTGCAGGCTACGCGTTACTGAACCCGAGCGATCGATCGATGACTGTTAACTGAACCCAATCGAGCGATTCCTTCGTTCGCTACTGCTGCTAACTGAAGCCGATCGAAGCTGCTGCCTCCTTTCCTTGATGAATAGTGAGCGTTATTGGGGGGGGTGGATGAACAGTTCCCGATGGGGGGTTGGATGAACACGACCCCGTGGTGTTGCCGCTGGATGAACTGGACCCAAATCGATCGAGGCGGTTGGGCGTGGATGAACAGGACCCCGTGGAGGGAAGGTTGAACAGTAGCCGGTGGAGGGCTGGTTGAACAGTAGCAAGTGGAGGGCTGGATGAATAGTAGCCCATGGAGGGATGGTTGAACAGGACCCCGTGGAGAAGGCTGGTTGAACAGTAGCCGATGGAGGAGCGGTGGAGGCTGGATGAACAGGAGACCGTGGATGAACAGTCACAGGTGGAGGCTGGAGGAGGTCGACGGTGGATGAAAAGTAGCCCGTGGAGGCTGGAGGAGGTCGACGGTGGAGATGAACAATATCCCGTGGAGTCCTGTTTTGTGGTACGCCACACCCCTCCCGATGAACAGGACCCCCGTTTCGACCGTAGCACTCCAACACAAGTCCGTTTCCTTCATTTTGCGGTACGCCACACCCCACCCGATCAACAGGACCCCGTTTCGACCGTAGGAGGTCCAATAGAAGTCCATTTCCTCCATTTTGCGGTACGCCAGACCCCTCCCAATGAACGGGATCCCGTTTCGACCGTGGCCGGTCGAACACAAGGCCATTTCCTCCATTCTACGGTACGCCAAGCGTCATTTCCATTGGTTGTTCTGTCCAAGCCGGTTGGCACTCGATGAACAGCACACGTTTCGTTGCCTCCCGATGAACACGTCGCATTCTGTTGCCTCCCCATGAACACGCCGACAACGCAGTTCTCCATTCTGACCCAGCCACGTACACGAGCCCTGGCCATACGTATGCGTGAGTAGGCGTTCGAGACCCCACCCATTTATACGTACGTGACCGTATTTACTTTCTTGCACCCCGGCCATTGTACGTACGTGTACATGCTATGTGCGCGCCTCTACTATGACACGTGCGCGCCTCTACATCGACCAGTATGTATGTACACGTTCGCGACCAGAATGACTATGCTACGTACGCTTCGACCAGGTGGGTCCCGACTGTCAGGCACTTCCTTGCGTGCGAAGATGTAGCTGGTGGGTCCCAGCAGTCAGGGGGCAAATCATTTTTTTTGCCCATAATATGGACGTACTTCCTTGCGTGCGAAGATGTAGCTGGTGCGTCCCAGCAGTCAGGAGGAAACATTTTTTTTTGTGAAATACGCTGGCCCATCCGGTGGGTCCCTGCTGTCAGGTGGAGGAATAAATATTTTGCGCGTAATAAGGAGACACTTCCTAGCGGCTCCCATGGACCCAACTGTCAGCCTCTCCATGTATAGTACTCTTTCGATTTAAGTCGTTCCTTGACCATGTTGACCACGCTGCTCCGAGAGCACCAGGGCGGTGGACGACGGCGAGGCCTAGGAAGGGGATGACATGGAGCCGGGGAAGACGCGGTAATGGAAACCCACGCGGAGAGGAGTATGAGGGTTCACTGTTTAGGCTGTGGTGTGAGGCCGCCATCGCCGCAGAATAACTAGGGGTGTGGGTGAGTAGAGGGATGGCCTGGCCAGCGGTGGGAGTAGTAGGGGGAGGTGAGGCCTCTGCGGCATCACCGTCGTCCACGGGAGGCAGGAGCATGCGGCACGACCAGCGCTGGTTTGGGCAGTTGGAGCAAGAAGACCAGAGGTTGAAGAAGCACTACGGCCGTTGGATGGACATCGTACGGTCACTGGAGCTAGAATCGTTCATATTGACTAAGTTCACAAAGCCCTCCGTCCCTGTCAACGTAGTAGGCCCACAAGTCAGCCTCCCACTATGGTGGGTCCCAGCTGGCAGGGGGGTATTCATTTTTTGTGTGCAATAAGGAGGCACTTCCTTGTGTGCGAAGATATAGCTGGTGGGTCTGACCTGTCAGCGGGGGGAACGTTTTTTCGCGAAATACAGAGGCCCTTCCGGTGGGTCCCAGATGTCAGGTGGAGGAATCATTATTTTGTGCATAATAAGGAGGCATTTCCTTGTGTGCGGCCGTGGACCCAGCCGTCAGCCTCTCCACGTACAGTCCGCTTCCGATGGATGTTGTTCGTTGACCACATTGACCATGCCACGCCGAGAGCACCAGGGCGGTGGACGATGGCGATGCCTACGAAGGGAACGGCATGGAGCTGGGGAAGATATGGTAGTGGTTGCCCACGCGGTGGGGAGTATGAGGGTTGAGTGGTTCGGCTGCCGTCGCCGATAAATAATAGGAGGTGTGGGTGAGTAGAGGGATAGACAGGCCAGAGATGCGAGTATGGTGGGGCCGTGAGGCCTGCCCGGCAGCACAGCCGGCCATGGGAGGCGGGAGCAGGTGGTTCCGCCGGTGCTAGTTTGGGCGGCTGGAGCAGGAAGATCAGAGACTGAAGAAGCACGATTGCCGTTAGATCGACATCTAACGGTCTGACACTGGTAGAGTAGATTGTTGACTAAGTTTCTTTTTTTGATAAACCTTGTGTACACATGAATTTTGTAGGCCCACAAGTCAGCCTCCAAATCTGTGGCAGACAACATAGAGCCCATTTGCTATTTTTTTAATAATTTGCAGCCTATTTGCTAATTCTTAAGTAATTTATTACATCCCATTTTCTGCCCAGGACCACGGTTAAGAAGTTCAACCTTATTTTGCATATTTTGGTGGAGTCTGAACTGTGGTAATCCCAAAATGATAAACATTTTTAAGAACTTATTGATTTGCCAAAAAAATCATTTTGTTTTTGTAAGCAAATAACACGTGGGACAATTGAGTTGGTTTAATGGAAAACCAGTGGTAAAAATCAGCGCTGGGAGGGAAAACAACAACAAAAATAAGGATGTACATATGAAAAGGGAACTTTATGTATTTTCAATATAATGATACGTGTATATGAACTAGTAAAACTATAGGTAGAGATTAGAAAATGGATGTAGGACATGACATTTCAAGAGGAAAATAGAACTGGGTTGTGTGTTTGATTCAGTAAAAAAACTGCCTACGGATGTCGTAAGACAAAATATAACTAATGCTGGCAGGCCAGAGGCCAGTAGATACCTGATGGATCTTTTTGCCCCGTTGTTGTCATGGGCTGGGCCTGTTAAAAATAAAACCAAGCCTGGGCAGTCTACAGCCCAGTTGAAACTTGCTTGACCTGAAAAAACAATATACCTGCTCAATAAATGAGAGAATTCTGCAAGTACAGACTGATAACTGGGATGCAGGAGCTATATTGTTTTTTCATCATGATAATAAGTGCATGCACCTGTTTGAAAAAATTTGGAGAACTGGGAATTCGAACGGCAGGTGCTTATGCTACCCATCAAATAAAAATCAGGTGCGTGAAAATTCGTTTCGAAACAAATGATTTAGCTTTATATCCACGTCGACCCTCGGCATGATGGTTGGAACCAAATGCCAAGTTCATACCGAAAGATCGTTAACAACAATACCAACTTGCGGACGACAAGGTAGTACAAGTACCAATACCAAACTAACTTATAATCTTTTGACTCCTGGCCCTAGTGTTCGTCTAGTAGAAAATCTTGCAGAGGACCAGCTCCCGCTCTGAAAGTGCGTTATATCGACTAGAGGGGGGGTGAATAGGCGATTTTTATGAATTCTTCATGAGGAATTTGCCGGTGAGGAAATTCCTTAGCGAAGAACTACTTGCAGCGGAATAAGTACTCAGAAGTAAGCATGCCAGAATACACACGTAGTCATCATGATGAAATGAAGACAAACACAGAGTACAGAAAGCGTAAACACAGGATAACACAAGATGAAGACAAACAGACCGAAGAAATTGAATTGAGGAACTTGAGAAAGTCTTCAGTCAAAGTCTTCAAACACAGATATGAACAATCACTCAACACAGTAATGAAGAAATGAAAGAGTTGAGGAAATAGAACCAGTAAGGTTGGTGAAGACAATGATTTGGTAGACCAGTTCCAACTACTGTCTCAGTTGTACGTCTGGTTGGAGTGGCTGCGTATTTAAACTCGAAAACACACAGTCCCGGACACCCAGTCGCTGAGCACGCAGCTCAGGACACCAAGTCCTCACCGTATTCTCCTTGAACTAAGGTTACACAGACCTCGTCCAATCACTCGTGGTAAGTCTTCAGGCGACTTCCAAACCTTCACAGACTTCGGTCACTCGGCGATCCACAATTCCTCTTGGATGCTCTAGACCATGACGCCTAACCGTCTGGAAGAAGCACAGTCTTCAAAGGTAACAAGCGTCGGATCCACGCAGGATCAATCTCTTCAGTGATGCTCAATCGCTTTGGGTTTGTAGGTGTTTAGGTTTGGGTTTTTCCTCACTTGATGATTTTCGCTCAAAGTCCTCGGAGGATGGGTTGCTCTCAAATGACAAGTGTCAGTTTCTCTCGGAGCAGCCAACCAGCTAGTGGTTGTAGGGGGCGGCTATTTATAGCCTAGGGAGCAGCCCAACATGATAAGACATAAATGCCCTTCGATGATATGACCGTGGGGATAAGATATTTTGAGAAAGCTGGCGCGCAGCACAACAACGGTCGGAATTTTGACTCTCAAATTCCTCAGGGCTATCATGTACCTCACTGTGTAGGCAATCCGCACTGGCGAATTTCTAAATCCTCAGTCAGAACAAATTCCTCAGCGACCAGAAGAACTTCGTCTCTGTCACTAAAGAAATTGACTGAACTGTATGAGATTTCCAATGGCTTCACTCGAAGGGATTGGTAGGTGTAGGATTTTGAGTTGAGCATCACATGGAAAATTTTCCTTAGTATTTCCTCGACCCCCTTTAACAGTACGGTGTTTCCTATGACTCAAGAAGGAGAAAAACAAAACTATGAAAATGAAAGTCTTCAAGCTTCATATTCCTTGCATGAATATCAAGTCTTCGCGGACACACCAATTTCTTCACTTTCAAAGTCTTCATGAAAGTCTTCAGGAATACCAAAATCTTCAGTCGAAGATATTCATTTTTAGGGGTCGACTTTCTTTGTAAATATCAAACTCCTCATAGACTTATAGACCTGTGTACACTCATAAACACATTAGTCCCTTAACCTATAAGTCTTGAATACACCAAAATCACTAAGGGACACTAGATGCACTTACAATCTCCCCCTTTTTGGTGATTGATGACAATATAGGTTAAGTTTTCAATGGGTATAAACATATGAAGTGTAAGTACTGGTATTGAGGAATTTGATTGCAAGATATAGAAGAACTCCCCCTGAAGATGTGCATAGTGAGGAATTTGCTTTTGAAGCAATGCACACTTGAAGAGTTGAATCATGGAGATCTTCCCCTATATCTTGTAATTCATACATGCATTTGACATATAATATGAAGAATTTGAAATGCATGATGAAATATGGTCCCTGAAGAAATTCAGCATGCGTGCAATAATATTAACGAGGAACAAGCACGGAGAATAACGCATCAAAAGTATCAGAGCACAGTGCATCAAAAGTATCAGAGCACCATCGGTTTTCAGATTACAACTCGATCCAATAAAAGTTTCAGAAGAGCGAGAGTTGTAACTTAGCAAAAAAAAACACCCATATAATAGACCCGCTTGAAGACTAACTCAAATTTCTCCCCCTTTGTCATCGAATGACCAAAAGGATCGAAACTAAGGACTAACGTCCCTGAAGAATATCAAGTTGATGGAGGAGCGTCAGCGTTGTCGAGGTCGGTTGTCGTAGTAGGGCCTGCCGCAGTGTCGTCCAAGTCTTCATTTTCATCAGTGTCGCGCGATGAAGAATAGGAGCTGGCCACCAAGGAAGGAACCTTGACCTTCTTGAATTTCTTCGGTGGAGGTGCAGACCAGCCAAATTCTTCCTTGAGACCCATTCTCTTCAGATCTTCTGCGCTGTAGACATGAGATAGAACAGCCCAGGTACGGTTGAAGGTTTCATGGAGGTAGTAGTGGTTTTTCTTCACTGCATTGTGTGTGGAGGTCATGTTGTGAAGAATTGAACCAAACTGACGCTTGACCCATTTATGATTGCGATCAACTTTCTGATGAAGGCTGAGGAGTAACTCACGATCAGTCATCACCCTGGGTGCTGTGGCTTGAGGAATTTGCTTGGCAGAGGTGTTGGCGGCAGAGTCATGTGTGGCAGAGTCATCATTGGTGGAGTAGGATGCAGCCTTGCGAAATTGACCATCCAATGGACGAATGCCTTCATTTATCACAGCAGTTGCCCTGCCTTTGTCATCAACTGAGGAAAATGTCCGTTTGAGGACTTCAATTGGAAGCAAGTAGCTGCCGTGGTTCAGAGTGTCAGCCTTGTAATTGAGTGAAGACCTTGTCCTGATGAACCTCATAATCCATGGTGCATAAGGCTTCAGCTCAAATGGTGACATAGCTATATTCGCCAGAGTCCTCATGAAGAAATCATGGAAGTTGACGGGAACGCCATGGATGATATTGAAAAGCATATTCTTCATGATGCCAACGACTTCTTCATCATTTGAGTCGTGGCTTTTGATAGGACTCATTGTCTTCGTCATAATGCGATAGACAGTCCGTGGCACATACAATAATTCCTTGACGAGGAATTTGGTTCGAGGGGCTTGCCCTGGCTTCAAGGGCTTCATCAGCACTTGCATGTAATGATTTGTAAGCTTAGGTTCGTTGTAGATGCAACGAGCACCTTCAAGGGGAGGACTGAGTGGGAGGGCACGAAGCAATTCAGTTGCTGGTGCCTTGTAGTGAGTATTTTCTGACATCCAGTCCAACACCCATGAGTTCACATCTTTAGAATTTCCTGTGATGTGCAGCATTGCATAGAATTGAAGAATGAGTTCTTCATTCCAATCACAGATGTCAGTGCAGAAATTCAGCAATCCAGCATCGTGAAGAACACTGAGGACTGGCTCGAAGCCTGGCAGAGATTCCATGTCCATGTGAGGAATGTGTTCATGATCGAAGACTTTGTCTTTGTTAAATAGCACTGAGGAATAGAAATTGGCTTGACTAGCAGTCCAGAAACGCCTCTTCCTTATGCGAGCAGAATCATAGGGATTGTAGTCAGTGAAGAACACATGTTCGTTGAAGAAATCGTCAGCCTTGAACTTTTGCTTCTTTGAGAATGGATCCTTTGGCTTGGGCAGAGGAGTGTCAGTGAGTTGCATCACAACCTCAGGAATCGCAATCTCCGGTTCTTTTGGCTGAGGAATTTCTGGTTCCTCTTCAGTGGCAGTCTGCGTGTTCAAAGGATCAGTAGCAGTTTCTTCAGCACTAGTGGCTGGAATTTCTTCATGCACAGACGAGGTAGGATGAGTTTCTTCAGAGCCTATTTGAACGGTTGGTGCAGGGGACTGAGGTATTTGTTGTATTGGGGTGAAGAGTGGAGAATTGGGATGCTGACTTTCCCAAAAGTCATCATTCATCACAGGCGTAGTGCATCCAATATCCACGTCTTCACCTTCAATTTCTTCAACGCCAGCCTCTTCAGCTGTGAACTGAGGCATTAGCGAGGAAGCAACAGGCGTTGAAGGGATCACATCCACTTCAATTTCTTCATCAATCTGCTCTGACGAAGCAGCAGAATGATTTTCTTCATCAGATCTGCTAGGGATCACATATTCTTCACCAAAAGGAACAAGGTCCTTTGTTGGCAGGGTGGAAATCGGAACAACATCAATTGGATTTTCAAGTGTGCTGGTCATAGGCTTCATTTTCTTCGGAGCTGAAGAAGCTGAAGCAGATGATGCTTTCCTTTTCTTCACTGCAGCTCTCTCTGCAACCTTGGTCTTCCTCACATCTGATGCAGATGGAAGGGTAGGAGTTGGTGTAGGCGCAGGAGGAGCTGAGGAATCGGTTTGAATTTCCTCAGGCGCAACTGATGCAGTTGCCCTGACTTCTTCATTTTCTTCAGGCGCACCACTAGTGGATGCCCTGGCAATGTCTTCAACGGCTGGAATGGAGTCATCAACCCTAGAACTAGCATTTTCATCAGCAGGCTGAAAATCATCAGCGGTGCTAGCATGTTCTTCAGTAGGCCGAGCAGAGGCTCCAGCTTAAGGAACTTCTTGTTGCGATGGGGCTGCAACATTGGTGAACTTCTCAGCCAGTTTAACGAATCTGACTTTGGCTCCTTGCCAATTAGCATAATAAGCATTGAAATCATCGCTGAGGGCTTTGATTTTAGACTGGATCTTGAGGAGTTCATCAGTTGTCATTTTGACAATGTTTTTCCTCAGAACTTCTCTTTCCTGAACTGAGCCTTCTTGATTTGTCTAGCCTTCTCAAATTTCCATTTCTCTTCAGTGATGAAATGGGTCAACATGTGACTTTGGCTAGGAGTCAAATGAAAATCAGGCATAGGAGTGTTTGGGTCCTTGTGCCAGAGATCAATGTAATCGAGGATCGCTTTTGGATCCAAATGCAGTGGCACATTTGTGCCTTTGGATCTAGTGGCCCTTTCTTGCCTGTCTCTGATGATTTCTGCAAGTTCATCATCATCAGCTTCATCGTCAGATGGCACTTGGAAGGCAATCTGTTTCTTCTTCAGATTTGGCCGAGGACCTCAACCAGCTGTTGCCTTTGTCTTCAGCAGAGTGGGGCCTAATGAAGAGTTTGGTGCAGCTGAGGAACTCGCTGAGACACCAGAGGCAATAGAGATGCATGCAGTCCTTTGGCACGTGGCCAGATGTACAAGTGTTGAGGACTTTGCCGGAGCAACTGAGGACTTTGGAGGAGCAGGAGCAGCATGAGGAACTGGCCGTGAGGGCTTTGAAGATTCTGGCTGTGAGGGCATTGCAGTGGAACTTGGCCGTGAGGGCACAATTGGTGAAGCACTTGGCTTGTGAGCGGGCCTCTTTGCCATTGATTTTCTAGGCCTGACAGAGGGCTCAGTGGCAGCAGCAGTAGCAGAGTCTTCATTGAATTTCCTCACTACTTCTTTGGCTTGTCTTGCCAACTTGGCTTGGCGTTTGGCCCATTCTTCACGGAAATATTCACCACGCTTGATGCTTGTGGGGTCAGCTTCTTGGCCAGGTGCCAATTAGCTCTTGGGCATGGAGGATTTAGAGCGAATTTCTTCATGTACTTTGGAGTTACATATCTGTACTCCCTCCATTCTCTTGCCCATCTCCTTTCAATCCTCTGTATGCGCACCTTGCACTGATTTTTGTTCTCCTTTCCGAACTTAGCCTCATCAAGTGTGCAATAGTCAGCATAGATGTCCTCAGGTATTTCAAACGCAGTCATGACCTCAGGCCTCTTTCCTCCTTTCTGTGGTTTCTTACCGTCTGTCATATTCTTCAGTTGAGGGATTTGAACAATCGAATTCTCTGAAGAAGTATGCAACTTTTCTTCGAGGAACGCTGCAAATGAGTTAAGTTGATGAGAACCTAGAGATTTAGCAGCGGACATGAGTACCTGTGAACAGAGTATAGTTGCGAGGAATTTGAAGAGGTCATATGCGTTCTCAGAAGGTTTTCAAAAAGAACAAGTTTGAGGAATTTGACCAGATGAGTCTTGAAGAATTTCACTAAGCATTCTTTGTCTTAGGTTCTAGAGTTGTATAGATTGAGGATCCACACAATTGAGGAATCTTGAAGATAAATGATGCTTGGAGAAATGAATCAAGAGCAGATGACTAGTGAGGTGTTTTGTGTGTGAGGATTTGAAGAATAAAACACCTTTGAAGATATTGTTGAGAAAATTTGAATCAAAGAGGGTAGTAAAAGTAACTTTTAATTACCCTGATGAAGAACACGACGAACTGAGAAGTGTAGATTTGAAGCTCGTCAGTTCAGATCTTCCACGCCCTAACTTGGCGGAGGAAGAAAGCTACGGCGGCGGCGGAGTGAAGATTTCCGCGGCCGACACGAGTACGACGGCGACGAGGTCGAGGCAGTGAAGCTCTTCCTCACCGGCGACGATGGAGTAGCGGCGGCGCTAGGATTTGAGAAGCTCGAGTGAGAGAGAGAGCGGTCGAGCGGAGTAAAGGAAGTGAGGAAGGGGTGAGGGGGGTATTTATAGTCGCAGTGAAAAACTGTTCGCCCGAAAATTTAGGACGAACGTGCCCCTGACCCTTCTCATTCGCTTGACATGTGTCACCCACGTACTGAAAGGTGGAGATCGTGGGTGAATAGATAATTCTATCTTGGGATACGGGACGGTTTGAGCGGCAAAACCGAAAATTTGGATAAGATAAGATTTTAAGTTTCGTTCGCAATTTCTTCAGCTGACAAGGACACAGTGAAGATTTTGAATGAGTTTCAAATAGAACACACATGAAGAATTTGTGAATAGATTGGGTTGAGTATAGCATAGAGGGGGAAGGGTCCGATCACATTCACTTAGCAGAAAATGCAACTTGAAGAAATAGCCATAAGTGAATGCTGTAGAGGACATAAACCCATATATATATATAGCCAATGAAGAAAAACGACGGAAACAGTGAAGATTTTGCAAAGTTGAAGAATTTAAGAAAAAAACTGAAGAATTTCAGAAATAAAGATTTTCAACTTTGGTGGTGGCGTGACCCACCGTATAAGAATGATGATTTCAGACACCGCGTACAATTGTCGTAGGGTTCTGAGAATCAAATTCTTCATTAATTTCTTCACACTTAGAGTGTTATTCTTCATTGATTGAAGAAAAACATTTCTTCATCTGTTGCACATCTAAGTCATCAATTTTGCATAAGTGTTAGGATGAGTGTCCTTTTTCAAAGAACATTCGAAGACTCTAAGATATTTAGCTCACACTGCAACTTGCTAAATCTCTTCTCATCCAAGGGCTTTGTGAAGATATCGGCTAGCTGTTCTTCAATCTTCACATGATCAATAAAGATGTCTCCCTTCAACACATGATCGCAAAGAAAATGATGACGAATCTGAATGTGCTTTGTCTTCGAGTGCTGAACTGGGTTGTGAGCAATCTTGATGGCACTCTCATTGTCATAGTAGAGAGGCACATTCTTCACGTTGATGCCGTAGTCCTTGAGAGTTTGCTTCATCTACAGCAATTGAGCACAGCAAGAACCAGCAGCAATGTACTTAGCTTCCTAAGTAGACAGTGATACGCAGTTCTATTTCTTCGAGGACCAACAGACCAAAGATCGTCCGAGGAAATGACAAGTACCAGATGTTGACTTGCGGTCCACATGATCACCAGCATAGTCAGAGTCAGAATATCCAATGAGATCAAAAATAGAGCCCTTGGGGTACCATAGCCCTAGTGTTGGTGTGTGAGCTAGATATCGAAGAATATGCTTCACAGCCTTATGGTGTGATTCCTTCGGTGTAGCTTGAAATCGGGCACACATGCAAACAGTAAGCATTATATCTGGCCTAGATGCACATAAGTACAATAAAGAACCAATCATGGAGCGGTATACCTTGTGATCGAAGTCAATACCATTTTCATCAGTGCATAGATGGCCATTTGTGGGCATAGGAATTTTGACTCCTTTGCAATCTTGCATGCCGAATTTCCTCAGAACATCCTTGAGGTATTTCTCCTAAGATATGAATATGCCATTGTGCTGTTGACGAATTTGAAGACCTAAGAAGAATTTCAACTCTGCCATCATAGACATTTGATATTCTTCACTCATCATATAGGCAAATTCATCACTATAACGTTGGTCAGTACAGCCAAAGATAATATCATCAACGTATATTTGGCACACAAACAGTTCACCATCATAACATTTAGTAAAGAGAGTAGGGTCGAGTGAACTGGGTGTGAAGCCATTGTTCACGAAGAATTCCTTCAAAGTATCATACCACGCCCGAGGGGCCTGCTTGAGGCCATAGAGGGCCTTGTTGAGTCTGAAGACTTTGTCAGGATTCTTTGGATCTTCAAAACCTGGGGGTTGAGCAACAGATACTTCTTCCTCAAGCTTACCATTGAGGAATGCACTTTTCACATCCATTTGATATAAAGTGATATTATGATGGTTAGCATAAGCAAGTAATATGCGAATAGCCTCAAGTCTAGCAACAGGTGCAAAAGTTTCATCGAAATCACTTCCTTCAACCTGTGTGTAGCCTTGAGCTACAAGTCGTGCCTTATTCCTCACCACAAGGCCATTTTCATCTTGCTTGTTGCGGTAGATCCACTTTGTGCCAATGATATTATGCTTGCGAGGATCTGGACGTTTGACCAGTTCCCAGACATTGTTGAGCTCGAACTGATGTAATTCTTCTTGCATGGCCTGAATCCACTCAGGCTCGAGAAATGCTTCATCTACCTTAGTGGGCTCTGTGATGGAGACAAAAGCATAGTGCCCACAAAAGTTAGATAAATGTGAAGCTTTTGAGCGGGTGAGAGGACCTGGTGCTTCAATGTCATCGATGATCTTTTCAACTTGCACTTCTTTTGCAACGCGAGGATGAGCTGGTTGTCGTTGAGGAACTTGATCATCATTTTCTTCAGCACCATTTTCTTCAGCATTTTCCTCAGGTGCATTAGCTCGACGATCTTCGCATTCTGGAATGAATTCTTCAGTAGATTCTTCGATAGGAATGACATCCTCAGTAGCCTTGAACTTGATAGAATCCTCAGGTGCTGGTTCATCTATCACAGAAGGTAGGTGCTCTCTTTGCGAGCCATTAGTTTCATCGAACCGCACATCTACAGTTTCAACAATCTTGTGAAGAGCGTTGTTGAAGACTCTATAGGTGTGCGAGTCCTTTCCGTAACCAAGCATAAAACCTTCATGTGCTTTCGGTGCGAATTTAGCATTGTGATGAGGATCCCTAATCCAACATTTAGCATGGAATACTTTGAAATAACTCACATTGGGTTTCTTGTCAGTGAGGAGTTCATAGGCAGTCTTCTTGAAGAATTTGTGAAGATATACTCTGTTGATGATGTGGCACGCGGTATCAATTGCATCAATCCAAAAACGATGAGGCGTTTTGTATTCATCAAACATAGTGCGAGCCATCTCAACAATAGTTCTATTCTTGCGCTCCACGATGCCATTTTGCTGAGGAGTATAAGGAGCAGATAACTCATGAGTAATACCAAGTTCATCAAGATAGTCATTAAGACCGGTATTCTTGAAATCAGTTCAATTGTCACTCCTGATGTGCTTGATCTTCACACCAAAGTTGGTTGAAGCTCTTGAGGAAAATCGTTTGAAGACTTCATGCACTTCATGTTTGTAAGTGACAATGTGTACCCATGTGTAACGAGAGTAATCATCAACAATAACAAAGCCATATAGAGATGCATCATTAGTGACTGCTGAGTAATGATTAGGACCAAAGAGGTCCATGTGAAGCAATTCGAATGGACGAGTAGTGGTCATGATAGTCTTCGCTGGATGCTTGGCCTTGGTCATTTTTCCAGCTTCACAGGCACCACACAAGTGATCCTTGAGGAATTTGACATTCTCAATGCCAATGACATGCTTCTTCTTCACAAGCGTGTGCAAATTCCTCATGCCTGCGTGACCAAGTCGTCGATGCCATAGCCAGCCTTCTGAAGCTTTTGCCAGTAAGCACGCGGCTGGTTGTGGTCCTGTAGAGAAATCAAAAATATACAGATCTCCTCTCCTAAAGCCTTCGAAGACTTTGGAATGGTCAGCTTCCATGATCACAACACAACGATATCTTCCAAAGACAACAACCATATCAAGATCACAAAGCATTGAGACAGACATGAGGTTGTATCCTAAGGACTCGACAAGCATGTCTTTGTCCATGTGTCGATCCTTTGAGATCACAACCTTACCTAGACCCAATACCTGACTTTTGCCTTTGTCAGCGAAGATGATATGCTTCAGATGTGACGGTGTTAAGGGAGCATCCATCAGTAGGTTCTTGTCACCAGTCATGTGATTTGTACATCCATTATCAAGGACCCACTCGTTTGCTTTGGGCTGATGATCCTGCTGATGAATTAGTGCATCTTACGAACTCATATACTTCATCAGTGAAGAATATGACGTCAATTTCCTCAGTTCAATATCATCAAGCAATAGCATAGATAAGTAGTGTGAGGACGTGTGAAATGAAAGTTCATTTCATCATGATTCGCCTGCATCCTTTCAGGCAGTTTGTCAGGCCCCCAGCAAATTCTTCAGACATTAAAGCATGTCTGGAGACCTGACCCTGCGGAAGAAGTTAGTTCTTTTTCTTCACCACCCACATCTGAAGGGGTGGCAAAGAATTCATCACTCTGCGAGCACCATATGAGAAAGGTGGCATAGAAGCTAGTCCACTTTGCTTCACATAAGAGGGGTTAGGGTAAGCATATGAATAAGCAGAGAAATTCTTCGAGGACTTATGAACATAATGATTTGAAGAATAATGCGCATATTCATAGCCCTTAGCTCTACCCTGCGAAACAGAAGGGTTAGCACGATGATGTTCATATGAGGACTTTGATCCATATGAAGAATTTGGTCCATATGAAGAGTTTGATCTGGGGTTCCTATTCTTCACTGGTAGTGTCATGAGGACATTCACCTGAAGACTTTCAACATAACTTTTGGGAACCCAGATTTTCTTCATAGGGGAACCGTTCCTGTAGTTAGTGCCAACATATCTAGCAAATACTTCACCATTCTGATTTTTGAACAGTTTATAGTTGGAGTCAAATGACTCATCAGAAGAATGAGGAGATTCACATGTAAAGCCAGATAAGTTAGATGAATCAACTGGAGGTCCCTTTGCAGCAACCCATGAGGTTTTGGGGTACTGCTCAGTCTTCCAATATGTTCCATCAGCATTGAGTTTCCTCTCAAAAGCAATACCCTCTTTCCTAGGGTTTCTGTTGAGGATCTGCTTTTTAAGCACATCACAAAGAGTCTGATGCCCTTTGAGGCTTTTGTACATGCCTGTCATATACAATTCCTTCAGCCCTGCATCGTCAGTGATACTAGCAATGTCCTCAGATGAGGAATTAGTGATAGCAGAGGCAGGTGAAGAATTTGTAACATTTGAAGCATTTGAACATTCAGGTGAAGAATTAGCAGATTCACGTTCAATGCACTTTAAGCATGGAGGATCAAATTCTTACTGAGTAGCGCTGATTTGTTGAGCAAGTAATGAGTCGCGCTCCTTCTGAAGATCTTCATAACTCACTCTTAGCTTCTCAAGATCTTGGTTTCTTTGAAGAAATTCATAAGAAAGCTTCTCGTGATCAGATAAGAGAGTTTTATGATGACTTTGAAGGTTGTCAAACTTAGACTGAAGTCTCTGAAGATTTTCAGTTAAGTCTTTAGTGTGGTCCATTTCATCACCCAACATATCATCACTTTTGTCTAGCATGTTTTGAAGTTTTTCAATAGCCTTTTGTTGTTTCACAGCAATCTTAGCAAGTTTAGAGTAGCTAGGCTTAAGATTTTCATCAGATTCATCCTCACTTGATTCAGAGCAGGGGTATTTAGTTACCTTAGCAGCCTTTGCCATGAAGCAATAGGTGGGAGCGTAGTCGTCATTGCCTTCATCAGCGTTGTTGGTGTTGCCATTTTCTTCAGAGTTGAAGATAGACTTGCTGACAAATGCGGTAGCAAGAGCTAGACTTGCCACACCTGACTCAGACTCCTCGGATGCCTCCTCTTCCTCATGATCCTCAGATTCAGCCTCAGAATCCATTTCCTTGCCAATGAATGCCCGAGCCTTCTTGGAGCTGCTCTTCTTGTGGGATCAAGACTTTGAGGATTTTGATGATGAAGACTTTGATGATTTCTTCTTCTTCTTGGCATCATCAGAACTATAATCCTTGTATTTCTTCTTCTTTAATTCCTTGTCCCACTGAGGACAATCTTGAATGTAGTGACCAGGCTTCTTACATTTGTGGCATAGCCTTCTCTTATAGTCACTTGATGAGGAATCACTGCTCCTTGAAGATTTTCCAAAGCGACCACGTCTTGAGAATTTCTAGAACTTCTTCACGAGCAGTGCTAGCTCCTGGCTCAATTCTTCAGGATCACCAAGGCTACTACCAGAATCTTCACATTCAGATTCAGACACTGCCTTGGCCTTCAGGGCACGTGTTTTGCCATAGCTTGAACCATAGAGATCTCTCTTTTCAGCAAGCTGGAACTCATGAGTATTTAGCCTCTCGAGGATATCAGCGGGATCTAGTGACTTGTAATCAACACGCTCTTGAATCATCAGTGCCAGAGTATCAAATGAAGAATCGAGTGATCTCAGCAATTTCTTTACCACCTCATGGTCGGTGATGTTAGTGGCTCCGAGCGCTTGAAGCTCATTTGAGATATCAGTGAGGCGATCGAAGGTTTGCTGAACATTTTCATTGTCGAGTCTTTTGAAGCGGTTGAAGATATTGCGAAGAACGTCAACACGAGAGTCACATTGAGTTGAGACTCCTTCGTTTACTTTGGAGAGCCTATCCCAGATAAGCTTAGCAGTTTCCAAAGCACTCACTCTACCATACTGCCCTTTACTCAGATGACCACATATGATATTGTTCGCTTGAGAATCGAGTTGCTTGAATCTCTTCACATCAACAGCATTCAGGGAAGGTGTGACTGAGGGAACACCATTTTCCACAACGTACCAGAGATCGTTGTTAATTGCTTCAAGATGCATTCGCATCTTATTCTTCCAGTAGGGGTAGTCCGTGCCATCGAAGGTAGGACACCCAGCAGAGACCTTGATCATACCTGTGGTCGACATAACTAGAACTCTAGGTGGTTAAACCAAAATCACACAGAACAAGGGAGTACCTTGCTTTGATACCAGTTGAAAGTGCGTTATATCGACTAGAGGGGGGGGGGGTGAATAGGCGATTCTTATGAATTCTTCACTGAGGAATTTGCCGGTGAGGAAATTCCTTAGCGAAGAACTACTTGCAGAGGAATAAGTAATCAGAAGTAAGCATGACAGAATACACACGTAGTCATCATGATGAAATGAAGACAAACACAGAGTACAGAAAGCGTAAACACAGGATAACACAAGATGAAGACAAACAGACTGAAGAAATTGAACTGAGGAAATTGAGAAAGTCTTCAGTCAAAGTCTTCAAACACAGATATGAACAATCACTCAACACAGTAATGAAGAAATGAGAGAGTTGAGGAAATAGAACCAGTAAGGTTGGTGAAGACAATGATTTGGTAGACCAGTTCCAACTGCTGTCTCAGTTGTACGTCTGGTTGGAGCGGCTAAGTATTTAAACTCGAGGACACACAGTCCCGGACACCCAGTCGCTGAGCACGCAGCTCAGGACACCAAGTCCTCACCGTATTCTCCTTGAACTAAGGTCACACAGACCTCGTCCAACCACTCGTGGTAAGTCTTAAGGCGACTTCCAAACCTTCACAGACTTCGGTCACTCGGCGATCCACAATTCCTCTTGGATGCTCTAGACCATGACGCCTAACCGTCTGGAAGAAGGACAGTCTTCAAAGGTAACAAGCATCGGATCCACGCAGGATCAATCTCTTCAGTGATGCTCAATCACTTTGGGTTTGTAGATGTTTGGGTTTGGGTTTTTCCTCACACGATGATTTTTGCTCAAAGTCCTCGGAGGATGGGTTGCTCTCAAATGACAAGTGTCAGTTTCTCTCGGAGCAGCCAACCAGCTAGTGGTTGTAGGGGGTGGCTATTTATAGCCTAGGGAGCAGCCCAACATGATAAGACATAAATGCCCTTCGGTGATATGACCGTTAGGTGGATAAGATATTTTGGGACAGCTGGCGCGCAGCACAACAACGGTCGGAATTTTGACTCTCAAATTCCTCAGGGCTATCATGTACCTCACTGTGTAGGTAATCCGCACTAGCGAGTTCCTAACTCCTCAGTCAGAACAAATTCCTCAGCGACCAGAAGAACTTCGTCTCTGTCACTGAAGAAATTGACTAAACTGTATGAGATTTCCAATGGCTTCACTCGAAGGGATTGGTAGGTGTAGGATTTTGAGTTGAGCATCACATGGAAATTTTTCCTTAGTATTTCCTCGACCCCCTTTAACAGTACAGTGTTTCCTATGACTCAAGAAAGGAGAAAAACAAAACTATGAAAACGAAAGTCTTCAAGCTTCATATTCCTTGCATGAATATCAAGTCTTCACGGACACACCAATTTCTTCACTTTCAAAGTCTTCATGAAAGTCTTCAGGAATACCAAAATCTTTAGTCGAATATATTCATTTTTAGGGGTCGACTTTCTCTGTAAATATCAAACTCCTCATAGACTTATAGACCTGTGTACACTCATAAACACATTAGTCCCTTAACCTATAAGTCTTCAATACACCAAAATCACTAAGGGGCACTAGATGCACTTACACGCTCCTTCTCTTGCTCCAGGTCCCCGAGGTGGTACTGGTGCATCACCCAGTTGGTCCTCTGCTAGTCGAAGTTCTTGTTGGTGTGCAGCACCAGAATCTTTTTGCTGCCCGTCTGCCGGCTGTTGACCATCACCGGCAAGGTATTGCTGGTCTTGTGCCACATCACGTGCATGCCGCACTCCGACTGTATCTTGTGATGCGTCCATGTGCCCCTTTTGAGCGCCCTGGAATTGCGCTGGAAGAAATGCTTGCTTAGGCCACTCAGTGTGATACCTGCAGTATTGTCAAATGCAAGTTTTAGTGTGCGTAGTTGGCATTTTCATAACATCTTTGGCATGTTGCAGTTACTTGTTTAACTTTTTATTAACTATCAAATTGTAATTGCTTCACTAGGTCTACTCTAAAAAGAAAAATAGAGCTATAAACTAAGGAATATGTTTGTGCAAGTAGACTGCCGATCGGTGTCTTACCTGGAAGTTTCTGAGGATGGGTGTAGCATATGCTGTGCTCGCTGTCGATGGTTGGTATGAACAAATCGATGAGAGGGTGAGATCTTGCGCTGTTAGCATTCACTTTGGCCTCAAGGTGCTCGATCAGCTCCTGATCCGTGGGATCAAACTTGACGCCAGCCGGCAGCACCGGCCAATCCTTCTTGGACTTGCATCGGTTAATTCCAGTTATATGGTACTCAATGGATGATCAATCGACTGTTTTAAGTGAATGATGAAAGATTTCGACAGATTAGTGGTACTCCAAATCTGAAGTTCGGAATACCCGAACACGCCGCCGGGATTCTTGTGTCACCTCACGCGTAGTGTGTTGTCATGTCAATTTAATGTGTGGACAAAGATGAATAAATTGACCGACGTATACTAGTACTGCTACTGTACTACTTACTAGTCATATTTAGTGTCACATTTTAACCATAGGTTTAACTAACAAGTACGCACTTGAAGCCTAATTGATATATATATATATATATATATGGTATGGATAGCACCAATAGTATAGCAATTATCATCAATTCAATGTAAGCTTGGGCCTTTTCATATTATAAGCATAATCACTCTCATCATTAACAGTATGGATAGCACCAATAGTATAGCAATTATCATCATCACAATGAGTAATAGGAGCAACATCATTTGGGAGGGATACCGTTCTACCTTTGCTTCTCCGTCTTTTCTTTTTATTCTTCACATCATGTGTGGGTTCAACCCTCTTCTTTGAGCTCCTTATTAATGAGATTGGCTGAACAGAAAGCTCTTCCTCGTTACCTGATTCACCATAAGAAATAATAGGAGGATATTGGGAAGTCTCTTCCCTTTCATTAGTATTCTCTTCATCTTCTATTTGCTTTCTTTTCGTTATGTAATTTGCAATATAAGGATTTTCAATGCAATTCACCGCACAATACACATAAATTTCCTCTAGATCAATATCAAGAATTTTCTTAAGGTTAAATTCTGGAATATGCTTAGTTGCACGTTTCAATTCTTCATAACCCAAAAGCAAACTAAGTTCATTATGATGTGCAAGGGAAATCAAGTCATCACAATTTTTGGACACGATTTGATCATGAAACAATTTGCATCGGAGATTTAAATGACCATGTTCATTACAAAGTTCACAAGTACGGTAAAGATATTTTAAATTTTCAGCACTCACATCTAGCCTTTCTTGCAACCATTTAGTTTCTAAATACTTATGCCTCTTGTAAAATCTATCTTCTCTATTAGGTGTGTACTTGCAAACCCAATGCACTCCACAAAAATTGACATGCTTGTAGGAGACATTTTCATCATAACTAGTGCAATCAACATTAGTACTATGGATATTCAAAGAATTCATACTAACAACATTGAAATCATGCTCATCTTTCAAAGATTTAGTGCCAAACATTTTATATACTTCTTCTTCTAGCACTTGAGCACATTTTTCCTTACCATCATTTTCAAGAAAGATATTAAAAATATGAAACGTATGAGGCAAACTCAATTCCATATTTTTGTAGTTTTCTTTTGTATACTAAACTAGTGATAAAACAAGAAACTAAAAGATTTGATTGCAAGATCTAAAGATATACCTTCAAGCACTCACCTCCTCGACAATGGCGCCAGAAAAGAGCTTGATGGCTACTACACAACCTTCTCCTTGTAGACGTTGTTGGGCCTCCAAGTGCAGAGGTTTGTAGGACAGCAACAAATTTCTCTCAAGTGGATGACCTAAGGTTTATCAATCCGTGGGAGGCGTAGGATGAAGATGGTCTCTGTCAAACAACCCTGCAACCAAATAACAAAGAGTCTCTTGTGTCCCCAACACACCCAATACAATGGTAAATTGTATAGGTGCACTAGTTCGGCGAAGAGATGGTGATACAAGTGCAATATGGATGGTAGATATAGGTATTTGTAATCTGAAATTATAAAAACAGCAAGGTAACTAATGATAAAAGTGAGCACAAATGGTATTGCAATGCTAGGAAACAAAGCCTAGGGTTCATACTTTCACTAGTGCAAGTTCTCTCAGCAATAATAACATAACTGGATCATATAACTATCCCTCAACATGCAACAAAGAGTCACTCCAAAGTCACTAACAGCGGAGAACAAACGAAGAGATTATTGTAGGGTACGAAACCACCTCAAAGTTATCCTTTCTGATCGATCTATTCAAGAGTCCGTAGTAAAATAACACGAAGCTATTCTTTTCGTTTGATCTATCATAGAGTTCGTACTAGAATAACACCTTAAGACACAAATCAACCAAAACCCTAATGTCACCTAGATACTCCAATGTCACCTCAAGTATCTGTGGGCATGATTATACGATATGCATCACATAATCTCAGATTCATCTATTCAACCAACACAAAGTACTTCAAAGAGTGCCCCAAAGTTTCTACCGAAGAGTCAAGACGAAAACGTGTGCCAACCCCTATGCATAATTTCACAAGGTGAACCCGCAAGTTGATCACCGAAACATACATCAAGTAGATCACGTGAATATCCCATTGTCGCCACAGATAAGCACGGCAAGACATACATCAAGTGTTCTCAAATCCTTAAAGACTCAATCCGACAAGATAACTTTGAAGGGAAAACTCAATCCATTACAAGAGAGTAGAGGGGGAGAAACATCATAAGATCCAACTATAATAGCAAAGCTCGCGATACATCAAGATCGTGCCAAATCAAGAACATGAGAGAGAGAGAGAGAGAGAGAGAGAGAGATTGATCAAACACATAGCTACTGGTACATACCCTCAGCCCCAAGGGTGAACTACTCCCTCCTCGTCATGGAGAGCGCCGGGATGATGAAGATGGCCACCGGTGATGGATTCCCCCTCCGGCAGGGTGCCGGAACGGGCTCTCGAGAGGTTTTTGGTGTCTATAGAGGCTTGCGGCGGTGGAACTCCCGATCTATTGTGCTCTTCGAGGTTTTTAGGGTATATGGACATATATAGGCGAAAGAAGTCGGTTAGGGGGGCCACGAGGGGCCCGCGAGGGTGGGGGCACACCCAGGGGGGTAGGGCGTGCCTCCCTGCCTCGTGGCTTCCTTGTTGCTTCCCTAACTTATACTCCAAGTCTCCTGGATTGCTTCCATTCCAAAAATAACTCTCCCCAAGGTTTCAGTCCGTTTGGACTCCATTTGATATTCCTTTTCTTCGAAACACTGAAATAGGCAAGAAAATAGCAATTTGGGCTGGGCCTCCGGTTAATAGGTTAGTCCCAAAAATAATATAAAAGTGTATAATAAAGGCCATAAACATCCAAAACAGGTAATATAATAGCATGGAACAATCAAAAATTATAGATATGTTGGAGACGTATCATGTGGCCGAGCAGTGAGCGGGGGGATATGGACCGCGCGAGCTACCAAGGAAGATGGCACGGGCGGGCGGGCAGTGAGAGGGGGGAAATGGTGTGCGGTCGACGATGGGGAAGGCAGGAGGAAGAAGAAGAGAGGAGGAAGAAGAGTGAAAGACGGGGAAGAAAGTGCATTAAATCTCAATTCTACTAGTACTACTACCAGGATATACCGTCCTTCGAAGTGTAAATGGTTACACCGATGACATGTGGGTCTACCTCAAGAGGGCCCATATGTCAGTTAATGGAGGAGAGATGTGCGTAGGCGTATTTGCGGAAGCGTGCTCTACTGGCAAACATGATGGCAGTACTGGGTAAGGCTGATTTAGTAACACCAACACGCTGGTTCAGCTTATTAATTAAGTGTCCCATCCGCTGCAGCGTGTATTGTCACTTCACTGCAAAGACTATTTGAATAGTTCTCTCTGATCGAGATGGGGAATAATGGATCGCGAAGACTTCCTATCTATAGTATCCCTATGCCTCTATGCTCACTTCACTCATTTTGCTCCGTACGTAGTCACTTGTTGAAATCTCTAGAAAGACAAATACTCCGTATTTGGGAATAGAGGGAGGCTTTTACTCCGTATTTGGGAACAGAGGGAGTATCACCATATGGAGGGAACAGAGGAAGCTTGAAATATGAACATGTCAATGGGAGGGAGTAAAAGCCTCATGCATGCATGCAACATGCAACACTCACACGTACACATGGACGCACGCAACACTCACGCACCCATGCGGCACACAGCACACTACACAACACACACGGTCACGCTCAAGTGCTCAACATACTCCCTACGTTTGTGAAAGACTGTACATTTAGAGATTTACACATTGACCAATGCATAATTAATGCCCAAAAGTAGCAGACTTATGTGTGCATGCGACCATTGAGAGAAGAATATTAAATGAAGGTTGTTGCATGCTGTAATTAAGGATAGACATGTAGCCTATACCTAGAGCACAAGTTGGTGCATTAGTCAATCAATATCGATTTAGATTAAAGGTTAAATGCATTGGAAGTGTAGATGTACAGTCTTTGTTTTTTAGCCGATGTACACTCTTTGTTGGAAGACCAAGGGAGTACACGTGCATGCACCCACATACATAGCCAGGGTGGTTCGCGCGCAAGGGTTGGATTCCTGCCACGCATGCGTAAAGTTTTGTTTAACTGATTTGTTTGCTCTGCCAACTGACATGTGGGACCCAGAAACCAGGTGACCATTAACCAATCAACAAAGTGCCACGTCGACTATGTGGCCGGTCAGTAGGGGGAATACGGTGCTCTACGATGAGCTAGTGATCGTATAATCACCGCAAAACTATATATAGTGACCGTAAAGAGCGTATTGTTACATACGTTGACCGCTAGTGTATTTTCTCGTTTCAAATTAAGCCGTATTAACCGGAAAGGACAGAGTATGGACTAGTACTAGTACTTCTTTGATGTGTCCCGTCAACTCACCGAACGAGGAGAAGCTTGCTTACTACGCCTCTCCCTCGCCCACGCGCACGGTGGCTCGTGGGACAAGGAGAGGGTTTTGACTACAACGCCTCTCTCTCTCCCTCTCCCCTTCCCTCGCCCTCATGGGAGACGTGCATCAGTTCAATCGGTGTCAGACTGCCAGAAGCATATTGTACTGTAGTATCATCATTGTTGGACCTTCCGGAGAGGCGAAGAGCCAAGTGCAAGGTTCACACGAGTACGAACTATTGAACCTCCCGAAGAGGCAAAGATCTCAGCGCAAGGTTTTATAGGAGTTGTCGTCCTAGTAGGAGTATACTACAACTATAGCGAATGATGCTACTGTATGATGCCGCCTCGTCACCTATATCCAAAGCTGCGCCACCTTTTTTTCTCAAAGAGCATGTTGGAGCCCGTGCAACAACCACACAAGTTGCATGTGCACATAACACATTACTAGTAATAAATTCTAAAGGACAAATGCCAGTATGCCACACAAGTTCATCTCCAATTCATGTGATAAATTTGTGCACGACTAGTCTACATATATTCACAGCGCTACCATTCACAATTTACCATACTCCACTTACACGTTATAGATGGGCTACACGTCCTCCTCCAGGTTCCAGTCCCAGGTGTTCTTCATGGATGGGATGATTCATAGCGGTGGGCAACGGGAATCATTGTCGCAGCTTTCTAGTCCGGTTCCACACGATGGAGACTCATCCAAGCTAAAGCAGCATAAATCAGGGATAGCGTGTCCTAGCATGTCGTTCATCCGGCGGTGCACACTGAAGACACAACCATGCTTCATGAACGGCAGGCCTTCGCTGTCGTGCATGGAAGGAGGCATCCACTTCACAATGGGGTAGATGTCCCCAATGAAATGCGAGTACTCTCCAAGAGTGTTCCTCGGCACCCACGTAGCATCACGGGGGTCGAACTCGGCGCCGTTCATCTGGTACATGCGGCATCTCAGATCTGGACACATGGTGATGTACATATTCAAGGTCCATGCATAATAATGTTGTGCTCAAATATGGCGGTCAGTAATACTATGCAGCAAATAGCACTACTCCGGTATAGAGGAAGTAAAATAACTGGCTTATTATATATAGCCACTCTTGGCTACATGGATGAGATAGTAATACATGGAAAAACAAAAATGGTGGCAGCTAGTGGGTTCAAGTCTTCAAGGCCCTAGCTAGCTATACACGTCCTCCAAGGAAAAAAGTACTCCTACTAGTACTAGTAAGTAGTACAATGAAAGCACAAGTGCTCCCTAGGTGGTTTTGGTAATTAATGCCAACATATCTCTTGTTGGACTAACACTTCTATCTAGTATGTTTCAGATAAGTTCAACAATGGAGTGGCATGGACTAAACGATGTAGGAACTCCTTCAAGATGCTAAGGACAAAGTATTGGCTCAAGATTCAAGCTCAAGACTCTTCATTTTACATTTTAGTGATCCAAGATCACATTGAGTCTATAGGAAAAGCCAATACTATCAAGGAGGGATGAGGTGTTGCTTAATGAGCCTCTTGCTTCATGTGCTTAGTGATATGCTCCAAAACCCTCAACTACTTTCCCACTTCCACAAATGACCTAAACCTAAAGCAAAATTGGTCACACCGATTCTTCCTATCCGGCGCCACCGATTTCATATGTCTTAGCCACTGCCACAAACCCTAAGCAAATCGGTTCTACCGATAGGGATCTCGGTCTCACCGAGATGGGATTGTAATCTCTCTGTGTATGTCCATTATCAAAATCGGTCTCACCGAGTTTGAGCAATCGGTACTACCGAGATTACAATGCAAACTTTCTGGTTGACTCATTACCAAAATCGGTCCCACCGAGTTTGTGTAATCAGTCAAACCGAGTTTGCCTGACCAACTCTCTGGAAATCTTATTACCAAAATCGGTCTCACCGAGTTTGTGTAATCGGTCTTACCGAGATTACGTTATGCCCTAACCCTAACCATATCGGTCTCACCGAGTTGCATTTCAGTCCCACCGAAAACCCTAACGGTCACATTATTTGCTAAATCGGTCTGACCGAGTTTAACGATTCGGTCCCACCGAGTTTGGTAAATTGTGTGTAACGGTTAGATTTTGTGTGGAGGCTATATGTACCCCTCCACCTCCTCTTCATTCGTGGAGAGAGCCATCAGAACGAACCTACACTTCCTGCATACATTTTCTGAGAGAGAACTACCTACTCATGTGTTGAGGCCAAGATATTCCATTCCTACCATATGAATCTTGATCTCTAGCCTTCCCCAAGTTGCTTTCCACTCAAATCTTCTTTCCACTAGATCCAAAACCTATGAGAGAGAGTTGAGTGTTGGGGAGACTATCATTTGAAGCACAAGAGCAAGGAGTTCATCATCAACGCACCATTTGTTACTTCTTGGAGAGTGGTGTCTCCTAGATTGGCTAGGTGTCACTTGGGAGCCTCCGACAAGATTGTGGAGTTGAACCAAGGAGTTTGTAAGGCCAAGGATGTCGCCTACTTCGTGAAGATCTACCGCTAGTGAGGCAAGTCCTTCGTGGGCGACGACCATGGTGGGATAGACAAGGTTGCTTCTTCGTGGACCCTTCGTGGGTGGAGCCCTCCGTGGACTCGCGCAACCGTTAATCTTCATGGGTTGAAGTCTCCATCAACGTGGATGTACGATAGCACCAACTATCGGAACCACGCCAAAAACATCCGTGTCTCCAATTGTGTTTGAATCCTCCAAACCCTTCCCTTTACTTTCTTGCAAGTTGCATGCTTTACTTTCCGCTGCCCATATACTCTTTTCATGCTTGCTTGATATGTATTATGAATGTTAAACTTGTGCCTAATCTCCACTTAAACTTAAGAAAACTTAAAAACTGCAACTTTGGTACTTAGTGTCTAATCACCCCCTTCTAGACACCTCTTCTCAAGGTCCTACATACAACAATGAAAGAGAAGGCAAGAGGTTTAAAAAAATATAATACTAAATGGAATACATGGGTAGATGGTGACGGTCCGATCGTGGTAGATTGTGCGACCATGTTGCACATCAGTGGTACCATGTGTAACGACTGCTAAGGTAGTTGATCCCAATATGCCAAAGTCAGCTACAAGGTTCCAGGTTAGACCGAATAGGATGCAAATGCACATCCAGGATCGGAGACCTTATTTTGATCGGGGGATGACTGGTCCCTGCAAAATAATGGAGTACCATTAGGGATGCAAATGATGGTTTGTGCATTCCGTTTGTAATCTTCCGTACCGTAGGATGGCAACCAGATGAAACAAGTCTCCTGGCTTGTCACCGCGAAGATGCGGCCTATATGGCGCAAGGTGTCTTCGAACGTGTAGGGGTACAAATCTGCCGCGGCCAACATGCGCCAACATCTGCCGTTACTGCCTCTTGCATTGATGGCAATCCTTGTCGAACACCGCAATGAGATAGTAATCATCGTAGCCACGTCGCTTTGTCGGCGGGTCTGCAATTGCTATCTTCTTCAATCTCATGTAGGCATCATCATACGTATTCAAGCCCAGCCAGTCCGTAAGGCCGATCCCAATGGTGGAGAAGGGGTCTACGGGAACGTCCGCACTGTTGTGGATGTTGTGCAAAATGATGGTGGTATCTGGTCGGAGGTATGCAAGCCAATCTTTGTTTGCATCAACCCAGACCTATATATAAGACGGTGGGCAGCAGAGAAATTACGGGATGGAAATGGAATAATTAAGTACTACATGATCAAACTCCATGACCGACCCGCTCATCGGAAAAATCCGACTACCTCTCAACGTCGGCAACTCTAGCGGAGTCAACGTGCAACCATGGCCAGGGAGCGGTGGACTGTTCGAAGGATTGTCTCATAGAAGAACCTTCTCCTCGATGACGCATGGAAGACCAACAAGCATGGCCTTTTCCCAAGCCTGTTTAAGTGCCTTCTTGAAAAAGTTGGTGTAGGAAGCACCGAGTCTTGCGGTGGTGAGGACGTCAGAGCAGCTTGCGATTTCTCACAGAGGATCACCGTCCAAGGTCTCCCAACCCCGACGAGGAGGAGAACCGCCTGGCGAATCCATGGGAGCAGCGACGAACTGCCTTGTCTTCGGGGGGAGGGGAACTGGCGAGGAGGAGATAAGAGCATAGTAACCGCAGGGCCTTGTCCCTTCCAACTGTAGCTCCTCGGTCATTCCTTAGCAAAGGGGTGAGCCTATTATTTACTATGTACTCGTACTGTAGTAGTACTAGTACTACTTTCTCAACTAGTAGTGCGATGTACTGTACTTCTAGTATAGTGCACCAGTTTTGAACTCTTGAATCTCAGGGCCAAGGAGCTATAGTTGGAATTGGAGGGTACTACTGTTCTCTAGAACATCATTGTACTATCAATGCAGGGAAAGTACACCTGCGTAGTGGGTACTCTAGGTGCTCTATTCAAGCGCGTAGCTGGCCTACTCAGCCGCTCCTCTCACGCACACACTAGCAGCCTGTTTATCAGCGACGGTTACTGCGGGGCAGAACATTTGAGTTATTTGATACAGCGAGACTAGGCTTTTTGCTTCCATTTGTGGAGGTGTAATGGATCTCGTCGAACTTTGTTAGTAGTTCCTTCTTTATGAATGAGATGAGGCAAAGCTTTTGCCTCCGTTTAAAAAAATCACGTCAAGAGAAATTTCTTTTATAGAGCCGATAATGGAGTGAAGTCCATGTGTGCAACGCCACAAGCTACAGAGTAGTAGAGTACTAGTAGCACTTTACATACAGAGCCATATTACACAGTTCCCAATGCCGCGCCATGATTTTCCGGCTCCTCGGGCTTAATTAGGAGGAGCTAGTTTAAATATGTTACTTGCTGATGAGGAAGCTGCAAGCGAGGTGCGGCTAAGGCGAGCACGCGAGCCACGAGATGATGGGAAGGAAAACCTGTTCACGTGGCTAGGCTATCCAGTGCGCCCAGATTGTGCTGCCGCACGTCCGTTCGACTTCAAAACTCAAACTACCCGTGTACAATATTGGCTCGCAACGAAGTTACTATTTAAAAAAGGTCGTCATGCGTTCGGCCGGATCGAACCCACAAAACGAGGTGTACACTCCCGCGACCACTAGTAATACTCGTTGGAGTACAACGCAACCTAGAATCGCCTTTTGTCGCTAGTAATATATTGTTCCTTACAAGGAACCACTAATAATGCCAAGAAACCACTAATAATGCCAAGAAACTACTACCACTTGCATACATGGCAGACTTAAGATAAGACTACCTTATCAACCATTGTACATGCCTTACGAACGAGCCCTACCAAGAAACGACTACTCTACAAAGTGCCGTTATAGGCACGTTCAACCCATGTCGCCCCTTAAGTCAATGCCTTCTATTCGACTGACAAGTTAGGCGTTATGACTTGTGGGACCTACATGTCAGTCTGCACAAAAATCCCCGAGTGACCTCCTACCTACGGCCCGTCCACCTAGTCATCCTCGGCCATGGGACGCAGCTACCACCGCCGGCAGAAGGCGAGGTCAAAATTACTGGCGATGCGGGACCCATCTTGGGGCAGCCCGGATGCCAGCTCCGTCCGGCGCTCGCGGCCGCTAGCTAGCCAAGATAGCTCCGTCCAGCTGCTTGTCTGCAAGGTTTGCTAGCTAGGTTGACACGGCGGCACGGTGGCTAGCTCGCGCGCGCCAAGCTAAGGCCAGCCATCTATCTTGAGCGAAGGCCAGCGCGGCGGCTTGCTCGCTCGTGAGTCACGCTCGGGCCAGCCTGCCAACCCGTGCATAGGACAGCGCGGCGTCCGGCCCGTCCGGCGGAGCGGCGGCCAACTCGCTCATCACCGGCGCCACCAACGAACACACATCAGTTGTTTTAAGTAATGTTCAGGATATAATGATTTGAGGGGGAATAACAGGATAGAGGTCAGATATGGGTCCCCCGTGTCAACGGTCAAACAAAATGTGGTGGTTAAAGTTGGCTCGTCACCAAGGACGTGTGGGCCAACCCTGTCATAAACGGGTTTAAACAAACCTAATCGGCACTAGGTAGTAGTTTTTGGCGTGGATTAAGAAGTTTTGGGTATGTTTTTGCTATTTTTTGTACAATAGTTTCTTCCTAGGGCTGGTTGAAAGTGGTAGTTTTTTGTTAAATAATCTACATATTGTAAGTAGGAGTGAAAGTTAAGCTTTGGAATCCAATAAGCAAGGCTAGTTACATAGTGCATATGTGTACGTGATTGAAAGTAAATATCAACCATGAGTGACTAATATCTTGATGGAAAACTCGAAACTATGGAAATACTAGGATTTCTTTTGCATGGTTGGAAATACTAGCAATGTTCATGTGCGTTGCTACGAATCATAATTAGAATAATACTTATTCACAAACTTGACACAAAACACTCTAATTTTGATATACATATATCACTAGAGATATATTATGTTTCAATCAGAATATATTCCTTGGGCTGTTTTGGTGAGGTGAGGGAGGGATGTGGTTGGTTTTAAGATACTAATTATGGGTTTCTTTGCAAGTTGGTAGAGAAGTGGGATGTTGGTGCGAAAGGCAACAACTTACCTGACAGTCGTTAGATGTAGATCTAATAGTCAGAAATGATGGATGGAAGACACACCATCATCACCAACTTAGTCTTATGTAGGAGTACTAGCAAGATGTCCGTGCATTGCATGGAACATCAAGATGCATTTTTTTATAAAACACTTGTTGTGATTGACCCATCCGGGAGTAATCCCATGTGTAAAAACTAATGATATATTGAGAAATAGGAGATAAGGTGAAGAGGAGTGGGGCGTGGTGGTGATTGGTGGTCGGACTGAGTAGAGATATGGGGATGGACGACGCCGGCAGCGGCCACCAGGCCAATTTGTTCCAGAGGCTTCCTTTTTTATTGTTCAACAATGTGGTTGTTGGAGATAAGGATGAACGAGGGAAGGCCTTGTCTGCAAATGTGGAGAGAGGTGCAGGTATCTTTTAGTTTAATTTCCATCCGTCAGATATAGATCGGATGGTCTATAGATGGCACGCGTACCATCATCACCAACTCGATTATTTATAAGAGAAGAAATATAAGTATGGAGATACAAACGTATTATCGATACTTGTTTCTGTAAACTAGGATCTACATTCTGTTCAACGCCTCAGCATGTGGGGCCTTAGCACAATGACTTCTCAACTGTGTAAAACAAAGGTTTTCCCGTCACCGATAAGGAGGGGTTGACGGCGGCGCGCTTTCGGCTTGCTCTAGTCCTAGTAGTCATACTAGGTGGTCTACGCACATGTAGATCTATTCTTTTTCACGTCTCGTGTTTGCCGTACTGCCACAACTATTGATGAATAGACGGTAAGTTAGTCACGGGGAAACCCTTGTTGAGCGTGTTTGCGAGAGAGAGAGCAACAGTGTGTGTGTGTGATATGTCTAGAGACTGAGGCAATGATAAGAGATTCTTTGTGTCTATGTGTGTGGAGGATATAGAGAGACATGTACATGGGGCTTTGTATTGTGTAACGTGGAGACACATAGACATAATCAGAGAGTGAGTGTGTGAGATACACATGTGGACATGGGGATAGATGAGCATCTAGATAAATGGGTGTTTGTGCATGTATGTGTGTGTTTGTGCACACGTTTGTGTGTGAGATGGAGTGTGTGTATGTGGAGTAGAGAGACCACTAATGATGTAAACCTAGTATAAGGGAAGGGGGAATGGTGTGACATGTGTAGTAGCGGGATAGCATGGGTGCGGGCGGGGGGAGCAGACTATTTGGAAGAGACATTGTGTGTGTGTGGGAGAGGGGTGAGAGAGAGAGAGAGAGAGAGCTAGCGACGGAGAGAGAGAGAGAGAGAGCTAGCGACGGAGAGAGAGAGAGAGAGAGAGAGAGAGAGAGAGAGAGAGGTTGTTTGTGTCCATAAATGGTGTATAGATAGGGATACAATGTTGATGTTGTTCGAAATAGGTCTATGTACGGAGACACAAGGGAAGCGAGTTATCGTATGTGTCACATGGACTTCATGAGAGATCTAGAATAGATGGTGTAGAGAACAACGTGCGAGATTGAGAATGATGATACATTAGGGAGCTATGGAAAGAGTCACAACATATATGTATACAGGGAAGGAGCTGGGGCGGGTCCGCATTTTGGGGGAGATAGAAAGAGGAGAGTGATGCAAAAGGAGACAAAGTGTGCTTGTTTGCAGTAGGGGTGGTGTGTGAGGTGAGTGTGAGAGAACGACATAACTAGGGAGGTAGACGTTTGGGGGTGAAGTTTTGTGTGTATGGGAAAGATACACTCTACATAGTGCATGTGCTTGGGAAAGAGAGATGCCGGGAGACCTAGAGTGGGGGAAGAGATGTGTGCATGCACGAGAGACAAAGTGATAGAGACCTATATTGGGGTCCGGACATTAGAAGAGAGAGGGGTGTTAATGTGCTCATGTGTTCGTGTCTGGGGGAGAGAACGACTTGTGTGTGGGGGGGGGGCAGGGGGGTGGCTTCAGATAAAGAGTGAGGTGTCTATATTTGAGGGACTTTAGCGTAATTGAGATATATATGGTCAATAGTGTGTGCACTCATGGTTGACCAATTTGTTTCATAGTTTGGACTATGATATAACGATACTTTTAAACATGCGTGATATACCTTCATGTACCAGAATTACAAACCTAAGATTGGAATTTTGGAATTCGACTCCATCATTAGCATTTATAATTCATTTAAATGGAGGTACATTTTTAAGCCGGGGTTTCGTGATTTCAAATTCATATATCAAACCTAGAGATATACACATACGAGCGTGTTCAAACTTTATAATCATCCACTTTATTCATACACATACACATTTTTGCTTTTTTCATCATATTTAGGATAACCACATTTGGAATTTCATTTGAATTGGACCGTTTGATGGTATTTGCTTGTACTAGCTCAATGGTCCATATTTGAATGGAATGAACAATCTAAGTTTCGAGTTGGAGACATTGATTTTCAAAACTTACACTTTTTTTGCCTGCAAAACAAACATATTCTCGGCCATGATATGATAGTCGGCCGTATAAGAGCAGAACACTTATAATTTCAGGCACCAAAAGCTTTCAAACTTCCAACTCACATCGAATATCTCGCGCCCAAAAGTTTAGCCCTGTGATATTCCTGATTTAGCCCTGCCACATGAACGGAAAAGGGCTGCTTTGGTAACTCCATTATTTCCCCCTATTTGCCCCCAACATTTTTTCCCAGAGCCCCTCCCCTTCCCCTCCCCGATCCCCCAACCACGGCAAGCCGCCGAATGTACTCCTCCGCCGTAGCTGTGGACCTCACACCCTGCCGGATCTACCTTCCGCACCTTGGAATCCGCAATTGCCAACTCACCACTTCACCGGAGCTGCTAGAGCGACTGGCTTGTCCACCGCTCCAGATCTCCTTGACCACTATCATGGTCCACCGCACCGGATCTGCTTAACCGACGCCCTCGTCCACCACAATGTAGGCCCTTCACTGACTGTCTGACTCCCTCGTCCGCCCCTTCGCTGGCCCTTCATACAAGCCCTCGTCCACCACAAAAGATCAGCCTCGCTGAAAGCACTGTACACCGCGCCCGCCGAAGCCTTTGTCCACTGCACCAGACCCGCTCCACGGACGCCATATTCAACTCCATCGGCCCTGCTTTACCGACACCGCAACCTCATCAGGTTATTTAGATTTGTACTCCTTCGGGTTTTCTCTTCTTTATCGTGCAACTGTTCACTTACCACAGATGAGATTTGTTGTATGTCGACAGGCGCCGCAACCGAAGCACCGGAGCCGCTTCAGCGACGGCGACAGCCGGCCCAAACTCAACCGCAACATGAGAACCATCGATGATCCTTAGCTATCAAGTATGACAACGATACTCATACGCCGCCGAGAATCAGGTACTATTATCCAAAGGCCGGCGCCTACGTTCACTTTCTTAGCATAAGCACCGCACCTTTGAATTTCTTTAGGGAATCATTCAATTTTTCATGAGACGCGTTATTCTGCTTGCACCTGTAGGGCCATACTTCTGGCAATGAACATGTTACATGTGCTAAATTACATATCAGTGCACATATAGTTAATATGCTTTAGTTTTATCCTAAGTATTGCTGTACTTCCTAGATATCACTGCCTACTATTTTACTTCTTGCATGATATATTTATGATAATGGTGTTGTACTAATGCCACTTGTTGGTTCCATCAGACTGCTTCATGTTCTCTATGCTTAATTACCCATCAGCAAACTAGCATGTGGTTCCGCTGCTTTTTGTTCGTTTTACCCTACATTTGCTGATGCTAGCGATTACATCACTGCTCCGAGCCTCTGTTCATTACTTTTGTGTGTGTTCTTGATCTTCCCAAGTTGCATGACTAATTTGATGCTTCTATTAATTATGGAGCTACCAACTCCATCAAGCAAAATATTTGTTCATTTGGGGCTGGCACCTCGAACAAGCATAAAAACAGAGGGAAGCAGATATATTGTCGTGTATGTATACACCCTTCTTTCATTAGTTTAGATGAACCATTGGTGACCAATTCGAACCAGTGCATGCGATTAAAATTAATTTTACCTAAATAGAGGGTGCAGAATAAACTACAACAACTAGATTTGCAACCACGGGATGCTCACGATATCTTGAAAGAACATTGCAACAACAGCGAGGCTTCACAGCAACATATGGTAAGCCAGTGTGTTTTAGTACATGTGAAATGTAATGCGAGTGGGCTAATTTCTTGGCTTGTGCCCTTAACCTGTAATCCTACAAAATTACGAATAGTTCAGTTGTCTGCTTTGCTGTATTGCTTGATTCGAATGCTTGTTTGTTACTTGTTACACTATAATTGAGTTGGCCAATATGTCAGCAGTGCGTGCTGTACTATTGTAAAGAAATGCATGCCTAGTTCATTTGAGTCCTTAACTTTTCCTTTGAACTTCATCACAAGACTGTCTTCGTAGTTTATATGAGGCCACACTATTAAGTGCTTTCTCAGATTATTTCAACTGCCTAGATGCCTTGGCAACTTAAATATAGCGGTGGTACACTCCCTTTCAACTAGGGATGTCAACTGGGCCCAGTTTAATCCCGATTAAAGTCCACTAGTGGTATGATAGTTCAAAAGAGTTTTTTTTTTTGAGGAAAATGAACTAGGGAGCAAGCAAAAACTAACTAGATGGAACTGGCGGATGTCGTTTATTTGCCACTTACATCCCTAACATCTTACCATTTTAATTTCTTTTCGGCTGATGCTGCTTCGAACCATTTAAATATAGCTTGCCATGCTCGGCAATAATTCGTATATCGTTTACCATGTAAGCTTACTACCTGGATCATGCGATAACTATCTCTTACTTATGTCCAACGGAAACATTTCAGGATGCCGTTCACACTAGGACACAATGTACAACCCTAGAATCTATTTGTGGAAGTAGTGCGCCATCCATGTTACCAGATGGTAGAAGTTCAGAGGCAACACCGCCGGAGAGAAGTCTGAGCACAAATATTATAGTTCTTGAGGTTCTACTAGAGGCAGAAAGAGATGGTGTGGCTGCCATGAATGAGGTAATCTTGATCTTGAGGCTGGAAATTATGCAATTAATGGCACACATTATGCAAGCAACCCAGGAATTGGAGGAAGTAAGAATGTTGCATTTGAAGACGGATGAGGTCCTGCTGTTTCTGCTATCTTAAGCCCAAGGTAATCCCGGTTCTTCTTTCGACACCAGTTGAAATTGTCATTAGATTATTGTACTTGCATGTTGTGTCATGTCTCTGAATGGATTATGTTGTAAGACCCTGATACGTCTCCGATGTATCTACTTTTCCAAACACTTTTGCCCTTGTTTTGGACTCTAACTTGAATGATTTGAATGAAACTAACCCGGACTGACGCTGTTTTCAGCAGAACTGCCATGATGTTGTTTTATGTGTAGAAAAGAAAAGTTCTCGGAATGTCCTAAAAATCCATGGAGCGACTTTTTGGAAAATATAAAAAATACTGGTGAAAGAATCAAGACCAGGGGCCCACACCCTGTCCACGAGACAGGGGGGCGCGCCCCCTCCCCCTGGGCGCGCCCCCCTATCTCGTGCCCCCCCTGGACCTCCACCGACCTCAACTCCAACTCCATATACTCATGTTCGGGGAGAAAAAAATCAGAGAGAAAGTTTCATCGCGTTTTACGACACGGAGCCACCGCCAAGCCCTAATCTCTCTCTGGAGGGCTGATCTGGAGTCCGTTCGGGGCTCCGGAGAGAGGGATTCGCCGCCGTCATCATCATCAACCATCCTCCATCCCCAATTTCATGATGCTCACCGCCGTGCGTGAGTAATTCCATCGTAGGCTTGCTGGACAGTGATGGGTTGGATGAGATTTACCATGTAATCAAGTTAGTTTTGTTAGGGTTTGATCCCTAGTATCCACTATGTTCTGAGATTGATGTTGCTATGACTTTGCTATGCTTAATGCTTGTCACTAGGGCCCGAGTGCCATGATTTCAGATCTGAACCTATTATGTTTTCATGAATATATGTGTGTTCTTGATCCTATCTTGCAAGTCTATAGTCACCTATTATGTGTTATGATCCGACAACCCCGAAGTGACAATAATCGGGATACTTCTCGGTGATGACCGTAGTTTGAGGAGTTCATGTATTCACTATGTGCTAATACTTTGTTTTGGTCCTCTATTAAAAGGAGGCCTTAATATCCCTTAGTTTCCGCTAGGACCCCGCTGCCACGGGAGGGTAGGACAAAAGATGTCATGCAAGTTCTTTTCCATAAGCATGTATGATTATTTATGGAATACATGCCTACATTACATTGATGAACTGGAGCTAGTTCTGTGTCACCCTATGTTATAGCTATTACATGAGGAATCGCATCCGACATAATTATCCATCACTGATCCATTGCCTACGAGCTTTTCACATATTGTTCTTCGCTTATTTACTTTTTCGTTGCTACTGTTACAACTACTACAAAAACCCAAAAACTATTATCTTTACTTTTGCCACCGTTACCTTTATTATCATACTACTTTGCTACTAAATACTTTGCTGCAGATACTAAGTTATCCAGGTGTGGTTGAATTGACAACTCAACTGCTAATACTCAAGAATATTCTTTGGCTCCCCTTGTGTCGAATCAACAAATTTGGGTTGAATACTTTACCCTTGAAAGTTGTTGCGATCCCCTACACTTGTGGGTTATCAAGACTAATTTCTGGCGCCGTTGCCGGGGAGCATAGCTCTATTCTCTGAGTCACTTGGGATTTATATCTGTAGATCACTATGAAGAACTTGAAAGACTACAGAACCAAGATTTTGCTCTCAACTACGAGGGGAGGTAAGGAACTGCCATCTAGCTCTGCACTAGATTCTCCTTCTGTTATTAATAAGCTTGCGACACCTAAACTTGCTACTGCTATGAATTCTGATATGTCACATGTTATTGATGATGCCACCTCTGATATGCATGATACTTATGATGAAACTACTTCTGTACGTGATACTACTTTGCCATTAGGTGAATTTCTTGATGAACAACTTGCTAGAGTTAGGGGGAATGAAATTATTGAAGATGCTATTATTAATGATAGTGATGATGAAAATTCTCCCAATGATTATGAATTTCCTATTGTTCCTGAGGGTTATGTTATGAATGAAGAAGCTACTAGAGCTATCTTTGCTTGCAATAATAGATATGATCTTAAGAAATTATTAGCTAAATGGAAGCAGTAGTCTCTTAATGCTAGAATGAAACCTGATCCTGCTTTTGCTACTTCACCTATCTGTGTTACTGATAAGGATTTTGAATTATCTGTATATCCTGAAATTATTACTTTATTTGAATCTGATCCTTTTTATGGCCTTGAATCTGAAACTGTTGTGGCACATCTTACCAAGTTAAATGATATAGCCACCCTGTTTACTAATGATGAGAAGTCTCGCTATTATTATATCCTTAAGATATTTCCGTTCTCGTTCAAGGGTGATGCTAAGACTTGGTATAATTCTCTTTCTCCTGGTTGTGTGTGTAGTCCTCAGGATATGATTTATTACTTCTCTGCTAAATATTTCCCTGCTCATAGGAAACAAGCTGCCTTGCGACAAATATATAACTTTGTGCAAATCAAAGAAGAGAGTCTCCCACAAGCTTGGGGGAGGCTTCTCCGATTACTTAATGCTTTTCCTGATCATCCTCTCAAGAAAAATGAAATACTTGATATCTTTTATAATGTACTAACCGATGCTTCCAAGGACTACTTGGATAGTGGTGCTGGTTGTGTTTTCAGGGAAAGAACAGTCGACGAAGCTGAATTACTATTGAATAATATGTTGACTAATGAAAATAATTGGACTCTTCTTGAGCCAATTCCTGAGGCAATTCCTGAACCAATTGAGCCAACTCCTTAGCCTATTCCTAAACCCACTCCGAAGAAGAGAGGTGTTTTATTTCTCAGTCCTGAAGATGTGCAAGAGGCAAAGAAATCAATGAAAGAAAAAGGTATTAAAGCTGAAGATGTTAAGAATTTACCTCCTATTGAAGAAATACATAGTCTTAATATACCGCCTGTTGAAGAACCACATTATTTTGATAAACCGACAAAGGTAGTAAAGGTAAATTCTCTCTATAGATATGATAATTTGAAATCCCCTCTACTAAAGTTCATAGCCCATGCTTAGATGAATTTGATGACTTTTTGGTAGACAAGAAAGTTTTAATGCTTATTTTGGTAGAGAGCTAAAGAATAATGCTTTCGAGATAGGACGCGTGAGCGATAATATGGCTAGAGTTAAAGGTGAACTTAAACTCATTAGCAAATATACTTCCATGGTTGCTACTCAACCTGAGCAAGTACTTAAAGCTCCAAATGGTTTGCTTGATGAATTAAATAATAAAAATGACTTTGCTGTTAGAGTGGCTACTAGAACTGGTAGAATGACTTAGGAACCTTTGTATCCTGAAGGCCACCCTAAGAGAATCGAGCAGGATTCTCAAAGAAATAATTTAGAGGTACCTAGTTCTTCTAAAAAGAAGAAAAAGAAAAACGATAGAACTTTGCATGCTTCTAGTGAACCTACTTTAGACACACCTGAGAATCCCAATGATATTTCTATTTCCGATGCTGAAACACAATCAGGTGATGAACATGAACCTAGTGATAATGTTAATGATAATGTTCATGTTGATGCTCAACCTAGAAAAAACAATGATGTAGAGATTGAACCTGCTGTTGATGTTGATAACCCACAATCAAAGAATCAACGTTATGATAAGAGAGATTTTTTTGCTAGGAAGCACGATAAAGAAAGAGAACCATGGGTTCAGAAACCCATGCCCTTTCCTCCTAAACCATCCAAGACAAAGTATGCTGAGGATTTTGAGCGCTTTGCTGAAATGATTAGACCTATCTTCTTACGTATGCGCTTAACTGATATGCTCAAAGTAAATCCTTATGCTAAGTATATGAAGGATATCATCACGAATAAAAGAAAGATACCGGAAGCTGAAATTTCCACCATGCTTGCTAATTGCACTTTTAAGGGTGGAATACCAAGGAAACTTGGAGATCCGGGTGTACCAACTATACCATGCTCCATTAAAAGAAATTATGTTAGAACTGCTTTATGTGATCTTGGAGCCGGTGTTAGTGTTATGCCTCTCACTTTATATTGTAGACTTGAATTGAATAAGTTGACACCTACTGAAATATCTTTGCAAATGGCCAATAAATCAACTGCTATACCTGTTGCTATTTGTGAGGATGTGCCTGTTGTGGTTGCAAATGTCACTATCTTAACAGACTTTGTCATTCTTGATATTCCCGAGGACGATAGTATGTCGATTATCCTTGGTAGACCTTTTCTTAATACTGCAGGGGCTGTTATTGATTGCCACAAAGGCAATGTCACTTTTCATGTTAATGGTAATGAGCATACGGTACACTTTCCGAGGAAACAATCTCAAGTTCATAGCATCAATTCTATTGGAAAAGTTCCAGCTATTATTATTGGAGGTTTTGAATTTCCTCTCCCTACTGTCAAGAAAAAGTATCATATTCTTATTGTTGGGGATTTTCATATCCCCGTCGAGGTAACTTAGTGTTATCCGAAATTTCTCCGGTTCCGTGTTACTCGGAATGAGTTTGTTAACAAGACTTGATCAACCTTGTTAGTGGATTCATTTTGATGATCATGAGATGGATGAAACTAGAAGGCACAACCTGTTGTACCCTCTTTTTACGTTTTGTTATTTAGAATAAATAAATCAAAAATAGTATTATCTGTCTGTTTTCTGAATTATCCGTACATAAAAAATATCTCGAAAATAAAAGTGCTCCAAATGCCCTGCAAATTTAGTATGATTTTTTATGGAATATTTGAGGATTTTAGGCACTGAAATCACTGTAGGAGGGGCAAGCACCAGGCCACGAGAGTGGAGGGCGCGCCCACTCCCCCTCGGCGCGCCCTCTGTCTCGTGGGCCCCTGGTGGCCCCCCTCCACTTATGCCAGCACCCACACACTTCATCTTCTACCCAAAAAAATCTCCATCCAGCTCAAGCATGAGTTCTAGCTCATTTTGCTGCGATTTTTGATCTCCTTGCTCAAAGCTCCATTCACAAAACTGCTTTGGGACATTGTTGCTTGGTATGTGACTCCTCCATTGGTCCAATTAGTTTTTGTTCTAGTGCTTTATTCATTGCAAATTTTTGCTGCATAGGTGACCATGTTCTTGAGCTTGCATGTTGAATTTATGAGGTCCCAAGCAATTCCAATGCATGATATAGGCTCTAGGCACTTGTAGGAGTGGTTGCTACCAATCTTGTTTAGTTTTATTCACTTTTATTTCAAAGTTACTAAAATTTCAGAAATATTTTAGAAAAAGAATTATGCTTAGAAGAATGTACCAAGGTGGTTCCTCGATGAAGAAAGGGCCCAGGATTGCTACACGTGAGCAAGATGTTGAATTGCCGAGGGACGCGGATGTACGAGCTTTTGAGTGGTCATCCGATAATTTTATGGTTGAAGCAGGCTTTAAGGAGGAATTTGACGCGTTTGTGCGTAATGCCGAGCTGGAGGACTTCTTACAAGATAAGTGTCCTGAGTACTATCAATTGACTGACTCCTTTGTGTGGAGGTTTAAATATAATTGTGCGCGTAATTCTCCTAGTGTCATATTTAATATTTATGATACATCTTATACCATGGACTTAGAGGATTTCACAACTGCTTGCAAACTCCCGCAGTGGGGTAATATTAATGATCCTCACAAATCTGAATTTAGAGATTTCGTTGCTAGTATTACTATGGGAGAATCCAGGGATATTGCACAAGCTACCATAGGGAGCATTCATTTTCCTGCTATACATTATTTTGCTCCCTTCATTGGTAGATGCATTAACGGTAAAGATGAAGCATGTCACATGTGTGTCCCTGATCTGAGTGTCCTCAAGAGTGCTGTGTTAGGTTATAAAGGTTATAACTTAGGGGCAATAGTCGCACGTATGTTGCAGAATAATAGTAGAAAGGGAAATTTATTTGGAGGAATTTATGCAACCCGTGTGGCTAATTATCTTGGTATAGCCCCACGAGAAGGGAATATGATTATACCACCAGTTCTTTTGCATTATGAAGCTATGGTCAATCATCAGTTTCTTAGGAGGAATGAACAACTTCTCCAATATCGACTAATCTATGACAGACGCAACGTCGTCCATGTTACTCTTCCTGCTCACCACCTTTTTGATTATCAGGCAAAAGGAAGATATGTTGTCACCAGGGAGGAAGCAGCTGAACACGAGGGGAGAGCGGAGGCAGCTCGCCAACACGCTGCAGCTCAGGAGGCGGTTGCCGCTGCATCTCAGTACAACCCCAGTTTCACTTACGGATATCAGCTAGGCGGTCCTTGGTACTAGACCAACTTAGGACAAAATCCTAAGCTTGGGGGAGTACGTATTTCTCACCGACTTTACATTCATGTTCACACACTAGTCGTCGGTGCTCATACTCTTTCATTGTATTATCCATGCTAGTTTCAATTTGTCTTTCTAGTTTTCTTCTTGTGTGTTTGATAAACCTTAAGAAAAACCAAAAAAACAGTTAGTTTAATTTCCATGCTCATAGTAGAAATTAAAATGAAAACCCAAAAAGATTTCTTGTTCTTCTTCTTACTTGTTGGGAGCTTTCCCGTGTAAATAGTTTTATTTTCTTTTCTTTTCTTTGGGGGTCGAGAAGACCATATTGAAAATGCTTAGTGGCTCTCATATGCATGATTTTTTATTTAATATAGAGCCCATATTACCCTGTCTTCTCTCTTGAGTTGAATGCTTGCAGATTCCAGCTTAGTCCAATGCACGTGCACTCTTATTATTCTACACATCGTTCGGTCCTGTGAGTCAAAGGCAATAATGACGATATATGATGAACTTATTGAGATGAGAAAAGCTGGTATGAACTCGACCTCTCTTGTTTTTGTAAATATGATGAGTTCATCATTTCTGATTCAGTTTATTATGAAGTAAACATATTTGCAATGACATTTAGAGATTATAGTTGCTTGTGCCATGCTTGATTAGCTATGAGTTATAATGGTTTACCTTGCGTGCCAACATGCTATTAGAATAATTATGATGTGGTATGATGGGATGGTATCCTCCTTTGAATGTATTGAGTGACTCGACTTGGCACATGTTCACGCATGTAGTTGAAACAAGTCAACATAGCCTTCATGATATTTATGTTCATGGTAGATTATATCCTACTCATGCTTGTACTCGATGTGAATTAATTTTAATGCATGTTTATGACTGTTGTCGCTCTCTCAGTTGGTCGCTTCCCAGTCTTTTGCTAGCCTTCACCTGTACTAAGCGGGAATTTTGCTTGTGCATCCAACTCCTTAAACCCCAAAGTTGTTCCATATGAGTCCACTATACCTTCCTATATGCGGTATTTACCTGCCGTTCCAAGTAAATTTGTATGTGCCAAACTCCAAACCTTCAAATGAAATTCTGTTTTGTATGCTCGAGCAGCTCATGTTATAACTAGGGCTGCCTATATCTTCCATGCTAGGTGGGTTATTCTCAAGAGGAGTGGACTCCACTCCTCATTCACGAGAAAGGGCCAGTAACCGGGATGCCCAGTCCCATGATCCAAAAAGATCAAAGCAAATCAAAATAATTAAACAAAACTCACCCAGGGCTGTTGTTAGTTGGAGGCACTCGTTGTTTCGAGCAAGCCATGGATTGATGCTTGTTGGTGGTTGGGGGAGTATAAACCTTTACCATTCTGTTTGGGAACCGCCTATAATGCATGTAGTATGGAAGATACAACCATCTCATAGTTGTTGCGTTGACAGTGAAAGTATGCCGCTCAAAATGTTATTCAATCTCTATTTTAAAATCGAGCTCTGGCACCTCTACAAATCCCTGCTTCCCTCTGCGAAGGGCCTATCTATTTACTTTTATGTTGAGTCATCACCCTTCTTATCAAAAAGCACCCGCTGGAGAGCACACTGTCATTTGCATTCATTCTTATTGGTTTATATTGGGTATGACTTGACTGGATCTCTTTTACCATGAATTACAATGTTTAGTCAGTCCTTGATCTTTAAAGGTGCTCTGCATTTATGTTTTGTGGTCTCAGAAAAGGCTAGCGAGATACCATTTGTTATACCATTTGTTATTTTGAGAAAGTCTTGTCATCCGAGTTTTATTATTATGGCTCGCTAGCTGATTATGCTATTGATATGAGTAATTGTGAAACCTAGGTGTTATTACGAGTATGGTTAGTTCATAATATTTGCTGAAACCTAAAGGATGGCTTTGCATGTTTACAACCACAAGAGCAAACAGAGTTTGTAAAAATTTTCTTTATCACTTTCAGTTTATCAACTAAATTGCTTGAGGACAAGCAAAGGTTTAAGCTTGGGGAAGTTGATACGTCTCCAACGTATCTACTTTTCCAAACACTTTTGCCCTTGTTTTGGACTCTAACTTGCATGATTTGAATGAAACTAACTCGGACTGACTCTGTTTTCAGCAGAACTGCCATGATGTTGTTTTATGTGTAGAAAAGAAAAGTTCTCGGAATGTCCTGAAAATCCATGGAGCGACTTTTTGGAAAATATAAAAAATACTGGCGAAAGAATCAAGACCAGGGGGCCCACACCCTGTCCACGAGACAGGGGGCGCGCCCCCTATCTCGTGGCCCCCCTGGACCTCCACCGACCTCAACTCCAACTCCGAATACTCACGTTCGGGGGGGGGGGGGGAATTAGAGAGAAAGTTTCATCGCGTTTTACGACACGGAGCCGCTGCCAAGCCCTAATCTCTCTCTGGAGGGCTGATTTGGAGTCCGTTCGGGGCTCCGGAGAGGGGGATTCGTCACCGTCGTCATTATCAACCATCCTCCATCACCAATTTCATGATGCTCACCGCCGTGCGTGAGTAATTCCATCGTAGGCTTGCTGGACGGTGATGGGTTGGATGAGATTTACCATGTAATCAAGTTAGTTTTGTTAGGGTTTGATCCCTAGTATCCACTATGTTCTGAGATTGATGTTGCTATGACTTTGCTATGCTTAATGCTTGTCACTAGGGCCCGAGTGCCATGATTTCAGATCTGAACCTATTATGTTTTCATGAATATATGTGTGTTCTTGATCCTATCTTGCAAGTCTATAGTCACCTATTATGTGTTATGATCCGACAATCCCGAAGTGACAATAATCGGGATACTTCTCGGTGATGACCGTAGTTTGAGGAGTTCATGTATTCACTATGTGCTAATGCTTTGTTTTGGTCCTCTATTAAAAGGAGGCCTTAATATCCCTTAGTTTTTGCTAGGACCCCGCTGCCACGGGAGGGTAGGACAAAAGATGTCATGCAAGTTCTTTTCCATAAGCACGTATGACTATTTATGGAATACATGCCTACATTACATTGATGAGCTGGAGCTAGTTCTGTGTCACCCTATGTTATAGCTATTACATGAGGAATCACATCTGGCATAATTATCCATCACTGATCCATTGCCTACGAGCTTTTCACATATTGTTGTTCGCTTATTTACTTTTTCGTTGCTACTGTTACAAGTACTACAAAAACCCAAAATATATTATCTTTACTTTTGCCACCATTACCTTTATTATCATACTACTTTGCTACTAAATACTTTGCTGCAGATACTAAGTTATCCAGGTGTGGTTGAATTGACAACTCAACTGCTAATACTCAAGAATATTCTTCGGCTCCCCTTGTGTCGAATCAATAAATTTGGGTTGAATACTTTACCCTCGAAAGCTGTTGCGATCCCCTACACTTGTGGGTTATCAGACCCCCTATGTTGTCCATGTGTTGTAATGATCTGGATTTTTTAGGCGAGGTAATCCTCAGTACTTGTATGATTGACATAAGGTGAACTATTCTTCGTGTGAGCATATTGTATTGGATGAAATAACTTTTTGACTCAAAGTGTATCCAACCTACTAAATTCGAAGATCACGTTATTTCTAAATCATAATCATATATAAAGGTGGAATAAATCTTTGTTGTGGTTTTTAAGAAATAAATAACAAAACATATTATTATCTATGGATATTTGTAATCGAATACAAATTGGATTTGAATTTAGTTGCCAGGGCCCAGGGCAAACGTGAATGCTAATTCTCCCAAGTTTTGAACAAAGCTGCTAAACACACACTATAATTTGTGGGCTGCCCGAAGCAAGTGTTTGCGAGATGGAAATTACTGTCTATCCCTGACACTTGACATCTTTATTGACCGGATTTACACTGCTATCGATAGGGGTAGACTAGTAACTTAAATCGGACGTGACACGACAGCCTCTGAGCCCATTCAGACACGGTGGGCGCCAAACGTGGGCAACAAAACACATTTGATTCAAGCTCGTCCGAAAGACCTGTGCCTCTCCCTCTGTTTCCCCATTCATACACGGTGGACGCCAAAACAAACTCTCCTCGTCCGAAATTGATGTAGGCTAATATTTTAAATAGGGGCAGATGTGTAACTTCCCTCAAACGTGACACAACCGCCCTACCTGTCAGCCCCGTTCATACACCATGGGCGCCAACCATGGGCGGTAAAACACCCTCTGCTCGCCCGAAATCATTACCGGCAAATATTTGCGAGATGCGAGATTACCGTCCTATCCCCAACTGACGTGATGTCTGAAATTTTAAATGAGGGATAAGTTCGTAACTTTCCCACATTTCAGACAAGCGCGTCCCAAAGTTTGAGATCCCCCCTCCCCCTCCATTTCCCCATTCATACACCGTCGGCGCCATGACAACCTCCCCACTACGGCCAGCCTCCTCTGTCCGCCACCCCATCCTCCACCTTGCCGAAGCCGCTATCCCTACCCCGTCGTCCACTTCAAGAGATAGACGTCTCTCATCCACGACGCCGGACCAGGATCCTTTTATCGCATCCTCTCGCTTCGGCGCCATCGTTCACCTTGTCGTTGCCGCTCCTACGACCGCCTCGTCCACGGCAATAGGATTTATCCCCCGACCCGGCCATCTGCCGTCTAAAGTCTTCTTCCCTGCCGCCGACAACCATTGCACCCGCAGCACCCTCAATGTATCAGCAGAGGCCTATACAACATCGCAAGAGAGGGGTACTCTTCCATATGTGCTTAAGTTATTGATCTCACCCGGAAAATAGATCGTAAATTGTTTACTGTACATTCTTGTCCGTACCAAATCGTAGTGGCTAGTTGAAAGCAAACATTGGTTGCGAAGTAGATTTGTCCGGTTTGCACCTTCAGATCCGCCATGGCACGGTCACTGTACTCGTAAAGCTTATGGTTTCCCCCCTTTATATTCACAACCATCATCGTAGGTGCTTTGTGTCATGCTAGCACTGCTCCTCAAGACCTCAACCCAAAGCTTACGTGTTGAAATACGAATCTGATATGATGCTCATATCACTAAAACAGAGATCGTTTAATTGGTCACCTAATGTTCCTATATTCGTTTCGAAAAGCATGTGCGCCACCCACTGGTCCAGCTAGTTCCACTTTCCTAATTTTACTCTTGATGCTTAGGGTTTTCCCCTTTTATCTACTCTACTATGATCTGCATAGGTGCTTTCTGTCGTACTAGCATTACTCCACCCAAGCTAAACAACACAACACTCAAAATTCCAAAGCTTAGTTGTTCAAATATGATCGCGATATGATACTGATATTAGTTAACTGACACATTTAATTGGTTAGCTAAAGGTCCCACTTGAGTTTCCAAATGCATGTCGCGACATATAGAGAGACAGCAGAATTGCATTTCTTTGTCACTTGTTGACTGTACTTTCTTGTCCATACCAAATCTTAGTTGTTATTTCAAAGCAAACATCGGTTGCTAACTACCCTTTGGGCGGTTTGCAGCTTCAGATCTGCCATCCCACTTCCACGGTCAACACTATACTCATATGCTTACGGTTTCCCCATTTTATGATGACCACGATCAGCCTACGTGGTTCGTGTCGTAATAGCACTGCTCCACCCATCGAGCTAAACAAGCTTAGTTGTACAAATTCAAATATGATATTATGCTGATATTAGTAAAACTGAGAGATGTTTAATTGGTCAGCTAAATGTTCCTACTTTAGTTTCGAAATGCATGTGAGCCACAAATGGAGAGACCAGAAGGAATAGTATTTCTATGTGCGCTCTGGTTCATCATGGGTGGGCAACCGACATTGTATAGAAAGACTTGTAATATCTTCAGACTGCTTGCTCTTCTGCTCTTCTTTAAGATGATCCTCTTCTCTTGCGGTCGACTGGTCAGAGCGAGTTGTTCTCCCTTAGTATATTTTGAATTTGTCAAGTCAGGTCGACTTGTTCTTCTTTACTATATGTTGGAGCTGTCATCTCCGAAGTGTCATCACTTCTGGAGCTCTCATACTTTGAGTAGTAGGACACATTATATTAATTCACACACCAAATTACAGCATGTGTGGCATCTCTTAGAAGAATTGCAGAGATAACACAAAGGGGTTTACAGGGAGGCAGTATTGGATTAGAATCACTTCTGCATTACAAAGATAATCACACTTGTTTTTATGTTTTCATGCATGTTAGGTATTGAACATTATCAAAATGAATATGAGAAGGGGCGCACGATAGGAATATTGCGGAACAATCCACTGGCTAACAAACTTGGCATGGTGGAGGATGGCCTATCTTATTCACCCATCAAGGTGCTTGCTCTAACTTGGCAAGGTTGTATTGGTCGCACATATTTTGCATCTGACCTCTTGCATTACTCTACTTTTTTACACCATCTGCTTAGTTTAAGCATCATATATGAGTATATGCCATACCTATCCATTTTATGTACCTATTCCATGTGTCGTCATACTATGTTTTTACAGTCAAATGTTGTTCTTTCGTACTAGATGTCCAAAAGGAAGAGGATGAGTGCAGATCCTCAAGGAGTACAAACTAGGTATTTGGAAAAGGTAGTGATACCTGTTAAATCAAATAGATAAACAGCCATAGAAAACACAGGCCCAACTGTAGCACACTTTACCCCTACTCCACTGGCCAAACTCCTATTAGAACTGCTGAGCGCCTAGCGTCAGGTACTGTCTACGATATCAATTCAAAATTTGAACTCCTAAATTTCTGCATGTGCCTTACCTTCTCTCTTGTATGAAAACTAATTTCAGATGAATCTCCTTGCTCAAAGGATCATAGAATCTCACAACAATATTGGGCTCTACATTGCTCTTTTTAGTACATCTTGCCCTTTTGCCTTGTAACGTTGTACTTAATTAATTGCTTTTTGATTATGTATCACCAGTCTGCACCTGAGCTTCATTATCCTCTATTTCTTCCAATATTATTTGATCTATATTTACTCTTTGCAAAATTTAGAATAATGGCAATGCTTATAAAGAATTTTCTTTGGGGAATTTATTGAATTATCCTTCCATCAACATGGAGAAGGGCTTTGTCCAACCCGTGTTAACATGTAATGTAAGTTCATCCTTCTCAAGCCTTCAAACTTTGTTCTAGTATATATTTGGATAGGCATCATTTCCTCCACTACTGTTTACTTTGTTGTTTACATCTGATTGGATGTTTGCAACAACTACCAATTTTAAATTGTAGTTGTAAAAACATGTTCCTTATGCAGAACAGATCCATTTATTTGCTTATATAATTGTGAAACCTGTTACGTGTCTCCTTGTTTCTCTTTCAGAGTGGTATCTCATATGCCAGGCAGAACTTTAGGGAAGATAGTGAGCCAAACCATCTTGAGGACAGCGAGATGACCCCAAGGCCTTGTCTTGATGAAGTCAGTGAGTTGAAGCTACTCACCAGCAGGTGTGAGACAACCTCTGTGCAGTTGCTGCCTCAATCACTTTGACTTCTTCAGTCTCAACTTAAAGCGGAAAGACTTGCTTCGGCTGAGCTCCGACATGAAGTCAAAGATGTAATGAAGATGTCAAGCGACTGCCTTGCACACAATGGTACCATAAAACTAGGGATGAAGCATCTATCGTTGACACAACTGACGTCTCATCAGCTTGTTCGGCTGCTTGCGGGGCCCGTCCTGGCCAGGCCTAGTGCCTTCTGAAGTGCTCTTAGTTTTGTATATTCTTTTGTTGGCGCATTTATTTGCACTGGTGGCGAACTTTGATGCCTAGTGGATGTAATATGTGTAATAGCCATGATGGACTAACATAAGTTGCTTGCTTATTTATTTCCTTGTTGTCTTGTTTATTTGTTTGCTTGTAGTGAGTGCAGTTCTTTTTCCGCGGTTTGCTAGTGGCCGCAATAACCTATTTTTTAAAACTAGGCCGCAATAACCATGGGCTACATATTTACTGTAGTGACACTAGGCCTCCTATGGGCCGTAGAAACAATGGGCCTTCTATGGGCCGTAGAAACAATGGGCCTTCTATGGGGCGTAGAAACAATGGGCCTTCTACGGTCCGTAGACACAATGGGCCTTCTACGAGCCGTATCATCAATGGGCCTTACATGGGCCATATGATCAATTGGCCAAACATGGGCCAATAACTGACCGCATTATGGCCGTAAACGGGCTAGAGTTGGAATCGTCCGTTCATGGGCCGGCCATAACGGACCGTCGTTAATCGGCCGTATGTGATGACGCTATGAAAATGGCCCAACGTATTAACGGGCCACAAACAGGCCGACTGTAACCACGAGCTGAATTTGGCCTAGAAGCAGAAAATGACAGTAACAGGCCATAAGTAACCGAATGTTGGAAATGAGCCCAAGAATAAATGGGCCCTGAGAAGGCCGAAAGATAACATGGGCTGGAAATGGCCCAATGGAATAATGGGCTGTTAATGGGTATAAAGTGATACACTATTGTTCATTACGGGCCAGTTTCACCACAAGGTCGTTAATGGGCCAGGAGTTACAGAGGGCCTCATATGGGCCGAAAGACATCATGGGCCATACATAGGTCAGAACTTAAAATGGGCTAGAATCATATAGGACAGCCCAGATGATGCTACTGGGCCTAATTCGGATAGGTCGTAACGGGACCTGGGTTAGCGGGCTGTAAATGGGCTATATGCGAACAAGTCGCTAACAGGCTTTCCGTGGGCCGGCCCTCCACCTTTTGACCAAGTCAAACGGGCCGACCTTTTCACAGGAATGGGCCTCTGTTGGGTCGTGCCACGTGTCGACCTATCGTAGGCGCCTTCGGAGTGGATGACATGTGTCCCAATGGTGAGCCGACACGTGTTTCCTCCAGCCAATGATGATTTTACACGTGGAAAATCCCCATTGGTCTAGGCTGTTAACGGGTTATCGGATCCAAAACCGGACCCGATAGCTTAACGACGAGCCGTTACGGTGGATGCCACGTGTCGATCACCCTTGACGAAAGCACTTCTATGACGCGCGATTTATCGTCATGGAAGTGAACACTTCCGTGATGATAATTTTGGTAATGTCATGGAACACTTCTATGACAGCACAGGTATGACTGTCTTGATTCTGTCATAAAATCCTCATGGATGTACATGCATGACAAAAAACCTGAGCTACTGTGACAAACACGTATCATCACGGAAGTGTATTTTTTTTTGTAGTGATGCACTTCGAAAACCAGCTTATGATCCAAAGTAGTTCCAGATTATAGAACACTAAATGATGAAAGCACCAGAAAACACAAAATGCAACATGGTGTACAAGGACTACTAACATGGTGTATACCTGCCTTAATTATTCGTTCTATGGCTGAAAATATCAAAGTGTAATTGCACCTATAACCAGTGCACAAACTGCATATCAATATATCTATCCCGCATAAGTATGCCAATAGTTTCAAACAACAAAGTAGAAAAGTATTTATGCTATGTTGTCATGATATGGGGACTTCCTGGAAGATGGCCTCGACGTTTCCTCAAGTCATGAAAATGTACTATAATTTGCTTGTCATCAATGCCTGCAAATCTCTATGTCTGTGTCAACATAGCATATCACCATTAGACACTAAATCCTTCAATGGGAACTTGCAAAATGCTTGCATTAGATCCCTCATTAGACACTATATGTTCATCACCAGGAGCATGTAAAATGTTTGCATCAAATCATTCATTAGCAGTATGTCCATTAGACACTTCAGGCTCAAGAACAACATGAGCTTGTATGTTTGTGAAGGAAATATGCCCTAGAGGCAATAATAAAGTTATTATTTATTTCCTTATAATCATGATAAATGTTTATTATTCATGCTAGAATTGTATTTTCCGGAAACATAATACATGTGTGAATGCATAGACAAACAGAGTGTCACTAGTATGCCTCTACTTGACTAGCTCGTTAATCAAAGATGGTTATGTTTCCTAACCATGAACAATGAGTTGTTATTTGATTAACGAGGTCACATCATTAGTAGAATGATCTGATTGACATGACCCATTCAATTAGCTTAGCACCCGATCGTTTAGTATGTTGCTATTGCTTTCTTCATGACTTATACATGTTCCTATGACTATGAGATTATGCAACTCCCGTTTACCGGAGGAACACTTTGGGTACTACCAAACGTCACAACGTAACTGGGTGATTATAAAGGAGTACTACAGGTGTCTCCAATGGTCGATGTTGGGTTGGCGTATTTCGAGATTAGGATTTGTCACTCCGATTGTCGGAGAGGTATCTCTGGGCCCTCTCGGTAACACACATCACATAAGCCTTGCAAGCATTACAACTAATATGTTAGTTGTGAGATGATGTATTACGGAACGAGTAAAGAGACTTGCCGGTAACGAGATTGAACTAGGTATTGGATACCGACGATCGAATCTCGGGCAAGTAACATACCGATGACAAAGGGAACAACGTATGTTGTTATGCGGTCTGACCGATAAAGATCTTCGTAGAATATGTAGGAGCCAATATGGGCATCCAGGTCCCGCTATTGGTTATTGACCAGAGACGTGTCTCGGTCATGTCTACATTGTTCTTGAACCCGTAGGGTCCGCACGCTTAAGGTTACGATGACAGTTATATTATGAGTTTATGCATTTTGATGTACCGAAGGTTGTTCGGAGTCCCGGATGTGATCACGGACATGACGAGGAGTCTCGAAATGGTCGAGACGTAAAGATTGATATATTGGAAGCCTATGTTTGGACATCGGAAGTGTTCCGGGTGAAATCGGGATTTTACCGGGTTACCGGGAGGTTACCGGAACCCCCCGGGAGCCATATGGGCCTTCATGGGCCTTAGTGGAAAGGAGAAAGGGGCAGCCCAAGGTGGCTGCGCCTCTTCCCCCTCCCCTAGTCCTATTAGGACTAGGAGAAGGTGGCCGGCCCCCCTCTCTCCCTTCCCCTCCGAGGAATCCTAGTTGGACTAGGATTGGAGGAGGAATCCTACTCCCAGAGGGAGTAGGACTCTCCTGCGCCTCCCTCTTTGGCCGGCCAGCCTCCCCTCCTCTCCTCCTTTATATACGGAGGCAGGGGCACCTCTAAACACACAAGTTGACACAAGTTGATCCACGTGATCGATTCCTTAGCCGTGTGCGGTGCCCCCTGCCACCATATTCCTCGATAATACTGTAGCGGAGTTTAGGCGAAGCCCTGCTGCTGTAGTTCATCAAGATCGTCACCACGCCGTCGTGCTGACGGAACTCTTCCCCGACACTTTGCTGGATCGGAGTCCGGGGATCGTCATCGAGCTGAACGTGTGCTCGAACTCGGAGGTGCCGTAGTTTCGGTGCTTGATCGGTTGGATCGTGAAGACGTACGACTACTTCCTCTACGTCGTGTCATCGCTTCCGCAGTCGGTCTGCGTTGGGTACGTAGACAACACTCTCCTCTCGTTGCTATGCATCACATGATCCTGTGTGCGCGTAGGAAATTTTTGAAATTACTACGAAACCCAACAGTGGCATCCGAGCCTAGGTTAATGATGTTGATGTTATATGCACGAGTAGAACACAAGTGAGTTGTGGACGATACAAGTCATACTGCCTACCAGCATGTCATATTTTGGTTCGGCGGTATTGTTGGACGAGACGACCCGGACCAACCTTACGCGTACGCTTACGCGAGACCGGTTCCCTCGACGTGCTTTGCACAGAGATGGCTTGCGGGCGACTGCCTCTCCAACTTTAGTTGAACCAAGTATGGCTACGCCCGGTCCTTGCGAAGGTTAAAACGGAGTCTATTTGACAAACTATCGTTGTGGTTTTGATGCGTAGGTGAGATTGGTTCTTACTTAAGCCCGTAGCAGCCACGTAAAACATGCAACAACAAAGTAGAGGACGTCTAACTTGTTTTTGCAGGGCATGTTGTGATGTGATATGGTCAAAGCATGATGCTGAATTTTATTGTATGAGATGATCATGTTTTGTAACCGAGTTATCGGCAACTGGCAGGAGCCATATGGTTGTCGCTTTATTGTATGCAATGCAATCGCGATGTAATGCTTTACTTTATTACTAAACGGTAGTGATAGTCGTGGAAGCATAAGATTGGCGAGACGACAACGATGCTACGATGGAGATCAAGGTGTCGCGCCGGTGACGATGGTGATCATGACGGTGCTTCGGAGATGGAGATCACAAGCACAAGATGATGATGGCCATATCATATCACTTATATTGATTGCATGTGATGTTTATCTTTTTATGCATCTTATCTTGCTTTGATTGACGGTAGCATTATAAGATGATCTCTCACTAAATTATCAAGAAGTGTTCTCCCTGAGTATGCACCGTTGCAAAAGTTCTTCGTGCTGAGACACCACGTGATGATCGGGTGTGATAGGCTCTACGTTCAAATACAACGGGTGCAAAACAGTTGCGCACGCAGAATACTCAGGTTAAACTTGACGAGCCTAGCATATGCAGATATGGCCTCGGAACACGGAGACCGAAAGGTCGAGCGTGAATCATATAGTAGATATGATCAACATAATGATGTTCACCGATGAAACTACTCCATCTCACGTGATGATCGGATATGGTTTAGTTGATTTGGATCACGTGATCACTTAGAGGATTAGAGGGATGTCTATCTAAGTGGGAGTTCTTTAATAATATGATTAATTGAACTTAAAATTTATCATGAACTTAGTCCCTGATAGTATCTTGCTTGTTTATGTTGATTGTAGATAGATGGCTCGTGCTGTTGTTCCGTTGAATTTTAATGCGTTCCTTGAGAAAGCAAAGTTGAAAGATGATGGTAGCAATTACACGGACTGGGTCCGTAACTTGAGGATTATCCTCATTGCTGCACAGAAGAATTACGTCCTGGAAGCACCGCTGGGTGCCAGGCCTGCTGCTGGAGCAACGCCAGATGTTATGAACGTCTGGCAGAGCAAAGCTGATGACTACTCGATAGTTCAGTGTGCCATGCTTTACGGCTTAGAATCGGGACTTCAACGACGTTTTGAACGTCATGGAGCATATGAGATGTTCCAGGAGTTGAAGTTAATATTTCAAGCAAATGCCCGGATTGAGAGATATGAAGTCTCCAATAAGTTCTATAGCTGCAAGATGGAGGAGAACAGTTCTGTCAGTGAGCATATACTCAAAATGTCTGGGTATAATAATCACTTGATTCAATTGGGAGTTAATCTTCCGGATGATTGCGTCATTGACAGAATTCTCCAATCACTGCCACCAAGCTACAAGAGCTTCGTGATGAACTATAATATGCAAGGGATGAACAAGACTATTCCCGAGCTCTTCGCAATGCTGAAAGCTGCGGAGGTAGAAATCAAGAAGGAGCATCAAGTGTTGATGGTTAACAAGACCACTAGTTTCAAGAAAAAGGGCAAAGGGAAGAAAAAGGGGAACTTCAAAAAGAACGGCAAGCAAGTTGCTGCTCAAGAGAAGAAACCCAAGTCTGGACCTAAGCCTGAAACTGAGTGCTTCTACTGCAAGCAGACTGGTCACTGGAAGCGGAACTGCCCCAAGTATTTGGCGGATAAGAAGGATGGCAAGGTGAACAAAGGTATATGTGATATACATGTTATTGATGTGTACCTTACCAATGCTCGCAGTAGCACCTGGGTATTTGATACTGGTTCTGTTGCTAATATTTGCAACTCGAAACAGGGACTACAGAATAAGCGGGCACTGGCAAAGGACGAGGTGACGATGCGCGTGGGAAACGGTTCCAAAGTCGATGTGATCGCAGTCGGCACGCTACCTCTACATCTACCTTCGGGATTAATATTAGACCTAAATAATTGTTATTTGGTGCCAGCGTTGAGCATGAACATTATATCTGGATCTTGTTTAATGCGAGACGGTTATTCATTTAAATCAGAGAATAATGGTTGTTCTATTTATATGAGTAATATCTTTTATGGTCATGCACCCTTGAAGAGTGGTCTATTCTTACTAAATCTCGATAGTAGTAATACACATATTCATAATGTTGAAACCAAAAGATGCAGAGTTGATAATGAAAGTGCAACTTATTTGTGGCACTGTCGTTTAGGTCATATCGGTGTAAAACGCATGAAGAAACTCCATACTGATGGACTTTTGGAACCACTTGATTATGAATCACTTGGTACTTGCGAACCGTGCCTCATGGGCAAGATGACTAAAACACCGTTCTCCGGTACTATGGAGAGAGCAACAGATTTGTTGGAAATCATACATACCGATGTATGTGGCCCGATGAATATTGAGGCTCGTGGCGGATATCGTTATTTTCTCACCTTCACAGATGATTTAAGCAGATATGGGTATATTTACTTAATGAAACATAAGTCTGAAACATTTGAAAAGTTCAAAGAATTTCAGAGTGAAGTTGAAAATCATCGTAACAAGAAAATAAAGTTTCTACGATCTGATCGTGGAGGAGAATATTTGAGTTACGAGTTTGGTGTACATTTGAAAAACTGTGGAATAGTTTCGCAACTCACGCCACCCGGAACACCACAGCGTAATGGTGTGTCCGAACGTCGTAATCGTACTTTACTAGATATGGTGCGATCTATGATGTCTCTTACTGATTTACCGCTATCATTTTGGGGATATGCTTTAGAGACGGCCGCATTCACGTTAAATAGGGCACCATCAAAATCCGTTGAGACGACGCCTTATGAACTGTGGTTTGGCAAGAAACCAAAGTTGTCGTTTCTTAAAGTTTGGGGCTGCGATGCTTATGTGAAAAAACTTCAACCTGATAAGCTCGAACCCAAATCGGAGAAATGTGTCTTCATAGGATACCCAAAGGAAACTGTTGGGTACACCTTCTATCACAGATCCGAAGGCAAAACATTCGTTGCTAAGAATGGATCATTTCTAGAGAAGGAGTTTCTCTCGAAAGAAGTGAGTGGGAGGAAAGTAGAACTTGACGAGGTAACTGTACCTGCTCCCTTACTGGAAAGTAGTTCATCACAGAAAACTGTTTCAGTGACACCTACACCAGTTAGTGAGGAAGCCAATGATAATGATCATGAAACTTCAGATCAAGATACTACTGAACCTCGTAGATCAACCAGAGTAAGATCCGCACCAGAGTGGTACGGTAATCCTGTTCTGGAGGTCATGCTACTAGATCATGATGAACCTACGAACTATGAAGAAGCGATGGTGAGCCCAGATTCCGCAAAGTGGCTAGAAGCCATGAAATCTGAGATGGGATCCATGTATGAGAACAAAGTATGGACTTTGGTTGACTTGCCCGATGATCGGCAAGCGATTGAGAATAAATGGATCTTTAAGAAGAAGACTGACGCTGATGGTAATGTTACTGTCTACAAAGCTCGACTTGTCGCAAAAGGTTTTCGGCAAGTTCAAGGAATTGACTACGATGAGACCTTCTCACCCGTAGCGATGCTTAAGTCCGTCCGAATCATGTTAGCAATTGCCGCATTTTATGATTATGAAATTTGGCAAATGGATGTCAAAACTGCATTCCTGAATGGATTTCTGGAAGAAGAGTTGTATATGATGCAACCAGAAGGTTTTGTCGATCCAAAGGGAGCTAACAAAGTGTGCAAGCTCCAGCGATCCATTTATGGACTGGTGCAAGCCTCTCGGAGTTGGAATAAACGTTTTGATAGTGTGATCAAAGCATTTGGTTTTATACAGACTTTCGGAGAAGCCTGTATTTACAAGAAAGTGAGTGGGAGCTCTGTAGCATTTCTGATATTATATGTGGATGACATATTACTGATTGGAAATGATATAGAATTTCTGGATAGCATAAAGGGATACTTGAATAAAAGTTTTTCAATGAAAGACCTCGGTGAAGCTGCTTACATATTAGGCATTAAGATCTATAGAGATAGATCAAGACGCTTAATTGGACTTTCACAAAGCACATACCTTGACAAAATTTTGAAGAAGTTCAAAATGGATCAAGCAAAGAAAGGGTTCTTGCCTGTGTTACAAGGTGTGAAATTGAGTAAGACTCAATGCCCGACCACTGCAGAAGATAGAGAGAATATGAAAGATGTTCCCTATGCATCAGCCATAGGCTCTATCATGTATGCAATGCTGTGTACCAGACCTGATGTGTGCCTTGCTATAAGTTTAGCAGGGAGGTACCAAAGTAATCCAGGAATGGATCACTGGACAGCGGTCAAGAACATCCTGAAATACCTGAAAAGGACTAAGGATATGTTTCTCGTATATGGAAGTGACAAAGAGCTCATCGTAAAAGGTTACGTTGATGCAAGCTTTGACACTGATCCGGACGATTCTAAATCGCAAACCGGATACGTGTTTACATTAAACGGTGGAGCTGTCAGTTGGTGCAGTTCTAAACAAAGCGTCGTAGCGGGATCTACATGTGAAGCGGAATACATAGCTGCTTCGGAAGCAGCAAATGAAGGAGTCTGGATGAAGGAGTTCATATCCGATCTAGGTGTCATACCTAGTGCATCGGGTCCAATGAAAATCTTTTGTGACAATACTGGTGCAATTGCCTTGGCAAAGGAATCCAGATTTCACAAAAGGACCAAACACATCAAGAGACGCTTCAACTCCATCCGGGATCTAGTCCAGGTGGGAGACATAGAGATTTGCAAGATACATACGGATCTGAATATTGCAGACCCGTTGACTAAGCCTCTTCCACGAGCAAAACATGATCAGCACCAAAGCTCCATGGGTGTTAGATTCATTACAGTGTAATCTAGATTATTGACTCTAGTGCAAGTGGGAGACTGAAGGAAATATGCCCTAGAGGCAATAATAAAGTTATTATTTATTTCCTTATAATCATGATAAATGTTTATTATTCATGCTAGAATTGTATTTTCCGGAAACATAATACATGTGTGAATGCATAGACAAACAGAGTGTCACTAGTATGCCTCTACTTGACTAGCTCGTTAATCAAAGATGGTTATGTTTCCTAACCATGAACAATGAGTTGTTATTTGATTAACGAGGTCACATCATTAGTAGAATGATCTGATTGACATGACCCATTCAATTAGCTTAGCACCCGATCGTTTAGTATGTTGCTATTGCTTTCTTCATGACTTATACATGTTCCTATGACTATGAGATTATGCAACTCCCGTTTACCGGAGGAACACATTGGGTACTACCAAACGTCACAACGTAAATGGGTGATTATAAAGGAGTACTACAGGTGTCTCCAATGGTCGATGTTGGGTTGGCGTATTTCGAGATTAGGATTTGTCACTCCGATTGTCGGAGAGGTATCTCTGGGCCCTCTCGGTAATACACATCACATAAAGCCTTGCAAGCATTACAACTAATATGTTAGTTGTGAGATGATGTATTACGGAACGAGTAAAGAGACTTGCCAGTAACGAGATTGAACTAGGTATTGGATACCGACGATCGAATCTCGGGCAAGTAACATACCGATGACAAAGGGAACAACGTATGTTGTTATGCGGTCTGACCGATAAAGATCTTCGTAGAATATGTAGGAGCCAATATGGGCATCCAAGTCCCGCTATTGGTTATTGACCAGAGACGTGTCTCGGTCATGTCTACATTGTTCTCGAACCCGTAGGGTCCGCACGCTTAAGGTTACAATGACAGTTATATTATGAGTTTATGCATTTTGATGTACCGAAGGTTGTTCGGAGTCCCGGATGTGATCACGGACATGACGAGGAGTCTCGAAATGGTCGAGACATAAAGATTGATATATTGGAAGTCTATGTTTGGACATCGGAAGTGTTCCGGGTGAAATCGGGATTTTACCGGGTTACCGGGAGGTTACCGGAACCCCCCGGGAGCCATATGGGCCTTCATGGGCCTTAGTGGAAAGGAGAAAGGGGCAGCCCAAGGTGGCTGCGCCTCTTCCCCCTCCCCTAGTCCTATTAGGACTAGGAGAAGGTGGCCGGCCCCCCTCTCTCCCTTCCCCTCCGAGGAATCCTAGTTGGACTAGGATTGGAGGAGGAATCCTACTCCCAGAGGGAGTAGGACTCTCCTGCGCCTCCCTCTTTGGCCGGCCAACCTCCCCTCCTCTTCCTTTATATACGGAGGCAGGGGCACCTCTAAACACACAAGTTGACACAAGTTGATCCACGTGATCAATTCCTTAGCCGTGTGCGGTGCCCCCTGCCACCATATTCCTCGATAATACTGTAGCGGAGTTTAGGCGAAGCCCTGCTGCTGTAGTTCATCAAGATCGTCACCACGCCGTCGTGCTGACGGAACTCTTCCCCGACACTTTGCTGGATCGGAGTCCGGGGATCGTCATCGAGTTGAACATGTGCTCGAACTCGGAGGTGCCGTAGTTTCGGTGCTTGATCGGTTGGATCGTGAAGACGTACGACTACTTCCTCTACGTCGTGTCATCGCTTCCGCAGTCGGTCTGCGTTGGGTACGTAGACAACACTCTCCTCTCGTTGCTATGCATCACATGATCTTGCGTGTGCGTAGGAAATTTTTTGAAATTACTACGAAACCCAACAGTTTGCACCAGAAACTTGACTAGATACATCAGGTTCAGTCAGTTCAGTATTGATTGGGGGAGTTATAAAATAAGCAGAAATTGGTTTCATTTTCTCATAGATTCCATACGCACAAGCAGTTTTACAACACAGTCAGGTTTAACTATTGGCCAGAAATTGAACAGTTGAAATAGATATAATCAGGGATGTGATGTACCTGCTCGTTGCGCATGCTGCTCTTGCAAGCTGTGACTGTCTGTTTGCGCAAGCTCGATGCCATGCACATGCTGTCGCTGCTGCCTCCCATGCAGGCTACACCCAGGGTTGGATCTTCATCTTCTTGTCCTTCCATTCGCTTGAAGCCCGGCGACCAGCGTCCAACGAGGGCGCGAAGAAGTGCTGTGTCGGTCTGTCCAGCGGTGGCTAGGTTAGGAACAAACCAGACTGGAGGCTGGAGCGAACGAATTGGGATTTTTCCTGCTGTCGATCAATATGGGAGGCGCTCGTTTGGGCCGCGAGCCTGCTATAGGTCCTGCCTTGCACTTACGTTATTGGCCCATCCAAATTGAAACGTTTTTCTTCATTTTTTATATTGCCTGCTCGTGTGTTGGGACAAACAAGACTAGCCTGGGCCAACCTGGATGACTCAAACTAGGTGAGCGCTTTCCATCCACCCGAAGCGACCGCCCATACCAGCCCCTACCGGTGGCGTCGCCCCTTTTTGCGTGTATGATTGGGGTAGAGAAAAATATTCCAGTGGCGCTTTTGATTTACCCATAGAATAGTTGAATTGCTTGTTTATATGAACTGAGTTCGCCAATAATGTGAAGGATTCCAGTCTTTTCATCCTATTGTAGATTGCTTAGATCTCGATATGCCAAATGTAATTGCATGAAATATGCAGTAAAAGCAAGTGTGATGTGTGTTGCTAGAACTAGTCTGATAACCCGTCCTCATATAACATATCAAGGATGCACCATCTTATCTGATTAACCATTGGACTTACCAATGTAGTGTGGGAAGAAAGAAGTATTGGGACTGCGTACCAAAGCAATTGATGCCATGGACTCCTTCGTAGAACCTTTGAAGCAAAAAAGAAGTTGCAGTGTGCCTGTAAAAAGAGCTAGCGTAAGTTCAATTACCTGCTTCTCGGAATTTTAGTTAGCCACTTACTGCAAAATTGTTCAATTATGTTGCTTGGCATAATTTAGTTTGCTACTGATTAAAAAATGCCATAGCCTGTTAATCCTATTATAGATTGCGCCTATCTATGTGTTTGATACTTACTGTTAAGAATTACCCATTTGCATGAAATTAAATAGCTACTTAAGCACATAGATAGTTGGTCATATGTACTTCTAGGGTGCAGCAGAATTCACGTGTAATTTGTGTTCTGATACCATGTTTGTTTAAATGGTTTGCTGTTATCACTTGTAGCACTAGTAATGTTTGCATGTTCATAGATAGACAAATGTCAGGTTTATATGAGGGACACTGTCTTTTTAAGTTATATATATGTGTTGGAATCATTTTGCTTACATCAAACAAATTTATAGATGTCTGTGTTGCTGGTAAATGGTACCGACTTGTTACTTTAATACGTTGCCAAGAACATATTATTTATACTAGTTCATGTGTAACTAAATACGTTGCCAAAACGGGTTAGTTTTACTAGTTTGATGTTAGTTTCCTATGGCTCTTGCAACACTTTATTTATGATTGCTAACATTCAAGTTTGCAGGATCCAACTGAAACTCTGTTGGCACAACAGGTATGTTGTCAGAAACTTCCTTGTTTACCTGGTTTGCTGTTGTAACTTGTTGTTGTAATCATCTTACCAACTTCAAGTTTTTAGGATCCAATTGGAAGCCAATTGCACAATGGGTATATTTTCAAAAATATATTTGTGTAACAGATTTGCTGCTGCAACCGGTTGCTCTAATCACGTTATTGGCTACTCAACTTTTCAGGATCCAAGAGAAACTCCAATGCCACTACAGGTTCCTTTTCCAAAACTTGTTTGTTTAACTGCTATGTTGCTGCAACCGGTTACAATGATGTTAACAACTACTTTTCAGCATAAAACTCTTCAATTCCTTGTTTGTTTAACTGGTTTGCTATTATAACTCCTAGTTGAGATGTTTTGCTAACTTCAACTTTTCAGAATCCAATCGGAACTTTAATGGAAAAACATGTTAGTCCAAGATCAAATAGCGAGGTCCCCATGGACGTTGTATCATCCCACAACAGTGGCACCGGCCCAATCATGCATCATGAATTGCCAACTGTTGATGCTCTAGAGGCTACACTATAGGTAGAAAGAGATTTTGCTTCTGCACTTAGAGATGAAGTTGACATGTTGAGGAAGCAAACAACACAATCACAAGCAGTACTCAAGACAACCATTAAATATTTGGTGGATTTCAAAACGAAGCAAGCTGAGACTGACCGCATTTTTATGGTCCTGAAGGTTAAAAGGAAATTAAATTCCTACTTGGTAAATCAAAGGTGAAATGTTATTTCTATCGTTGAATAACCTTTGTGTTGTTTGTTCATGTAATCAATCAAACCATTTGTTTTAGAGATCATGTAATAATTTTTTTTTGTTTTTGGTTTGTAATTTTATTTGAGCACAAGTCTATATTAATTGATAAGACTCAGAGACATTTCATTTTGCTTGTTGTGCCAGACCTACAAATATGCCAATCGGGGTGAATGTGCATTCAACAATAATAGTAGTATAGATGGACCATAAGTGGCACATATCGGAAAGGGCCAAGATGTTGTAGTAGCTTGGCTAAAAAAAGGATGTTGTTGTAGCAAAAAAAATACAGCGGCCTGGCTTATGTATGTTAGTTGATATTGTTGATCCATATACTCTATAAGTGTTTATACATCTGTTAGTAATGTACATTCTTGATTGATTGACTCGGTATTTGAATCTTGATACATCGCTAGTTACATATCTAAATGGGAGTACACATTATGCTGCGTGTGACATTTGAGTTGGACATAAAGTGTTCCAAATATTTGAATTCACCTTAAACTGGATTCTAGCTTCTGAATTTGAGTATTGGCATTTGTAAATCATATTCATATATGACAGTGGAATACATCTTTGTCATGCTTTTGAAGATATATAAAAACACATAGAATGATTTATAAAGATTCGTATAGGAATAAAAATGGATTCAAATTTAGTTGCCAGGGTAAACGTGGATGCTTATTGTCCCAAAATTTGAAAGAAGCGGCAAAATGTCCACTCCCATGTTGGCTACCTGAAGCCAAGTGTTTGGGACATGGAAAATACTGTCTACCCATTACACGGACAATCCATCGGCCCGATGTCCACTGCTCTCAATAGGGGTAGGTTACTAACTTCAATTAGACGTGACACGACCGCCTCTGAGCCCATTACGACACGATGGGCGCCAAACATGGGCGGCAAAACACATTTGATTCAAGATCGTCCGAAAGACCTCTATTTCTCCCTCCATTTCCCCATTCATACACGGTGGGCGGCAAAACAAACTTGACTCATCAAATATTTACAATAGGGGGGGGGTTGTAACTTCACTCAGACATGACACAACAACCCTACCTGTGAGCCCCATTCATACACCATGGGCGCTAACCATGGGCGCCAACCACCCTCTCTCGCCCGAAATTGCTCTGGGCAAATATTGGCGAGATGCGAGATTACTGTCCTATCCCCAACCGATGAGACGTCCAAATTTTAAACGGGGGCTAAGTTCATAACTTTCCCATATTTCAGACAGGCGTGTCCCAAAAACATGGTTCCCCGTACCTCCCCCTCCATTTTCCCATACATGCACCGTCTGCGCTAGAACACCATCCCCACACCAGCCTCCTCCATCTGCTACCACATCCATCACATCCGTCCTCGAACCCATCCATCGCCACCTTCCTCCACCATGCTGGAGCGCCTACCAAGATGGCGTCATCCACTACTAGAGATGGACATTTCTCATCCACGGCGACGGACTAAGATCCTTGCATCGCGTCCTCTCGCTTCATGGGCACCATCGTCCTCTTTGTCGGGGCCGCTCACACGACCTTCTCTTCTATCGCAACGGGACTTATCCCACGATGCACCCATCTACCGTCGCAGATCTGCTTCAACGCCACCGACAGCCATCGCACCCCCGATGCCTACACGGCGCCAAAAGAGAGGTGCTACTTCATATATCCTCAACTTTTTGACCTCAACCAGAAAAGAGATCGTAACTTGGTTATTCTACTTTCTTTTCAACTCTTAGAATTCAATTCTTAGTTCGAAGCAAACAATGCATGCTAAATATCATTTCTCCAGTTTGGAGCTTCAAATCTACCATTGCATAGTCATAATACGGTTTAATTGATCATGCTTAGGGTTTAATTGATGATGTTGGTTCCATGGTGGTTTCTCTAATAGAAATAGGAGGGGAAACCCTCTTTTGATAAAAATATATTCTTAGGGTTTCCCTCTTTTATGATCACTATACAATCAGAACACATTCTTCGTGTCATAATAGCACTTCTTTACCCATCAAGCTAAACAAGCTTAGTTGTTCAAATACGAATATGATATTATTAAAACAGAGTTGTTTAATTGGTCAGCTAAATGTTCCTAATTTAGTTTCGAAAACGTATGTTCGCCGCTTAGGTGTGTATCTCTACAGGGTGCCCACGGTAGGCTGCGGCCCACCCTGGGATTTTGGGTCGTCCCAGGCCCCGATTCCCCTCTGTTCTGCTGCATGCTTCCGATCTCTACTCGCCCCCAGCTGCCTGCCTCGCCGCTGACTTGCCGTCCCTGGACAACATGACTCTAGGAGGAGACGTCGGACTAACATGATGTCAGGAGACGCTTGCCCAATAGCGTCACCGCTGCCCGAGCGCGCCACCGTGCCTACCTTCCCAGTCTTTCAGGGCTCAGGCGTGCAGCAGCCACTAAGCCAACCCGATTTATCCTGAGATACATCCTCAAGACTCAGTAGCCACTCCTCATCACCCATTTTCTAATTGATTCATTACTCAGTATGCAGGATTGTCATTAGGTTTGTTGTGTATTGAGTGCTACCTACACTTAATGGTTTAGATGTATTTCAGTAATCTTTAGTACCTGTAAAGTTCACAAGGGTTTCAAATTCCGGCCCTAGAAACATACACTAGTCATTTTGGATTGTTGGTCGTAGTGACATTGACCCAGATTACTACTACAAGCCAGGTTTGTTGAAAATTTTACTTGTCTTTCTTACTCATTCGATATGATATCCAATTATTCATGTCGATTAGTTGCAAACAGTATGTGCTAGACCATACTTCTTGATTTCAGATTTAGGACGGTCTCTTACTGCAGTTACAATTCTGCATACTTGTCCTAGTAAGCTCACAAGTGAATGATTGATTCACAACATCTATGCTTGCCTTGTCATATTTGTTGTCAATATTCTTTTAGATGGACCAGCCTGTTTCAAAATGGTGGAACCGTAGACATGAGTGAATAGTATTTCTCTATGTGATCTCTTCCATCATGTGTGGGCAACGGAACACTGCATTGTATAGAAAGAAAGTGTCATTTCCAGCTTTTACATAGGCTTCGATCTTTTACATGGAATACAATCTGCCTACTTGCTTTGTGTCATACTACCAACACTCCACCCTTGAAGCTAAACATTATGCCACTCATAATTCCTTAATTTATTTGTTCAAATACGAATTTGATATGATTCTAATGTTCCTACTTCAGTTTTGAAATGTGTGTCTGCCTATTATAGAGACATAAGGGGTTTCTATTTCTGTGTGTGGTCTGGTCAGCACGGTTGGGGTGAACTTTGCATATGCAGGGGTTTATAGGGAGACACTCTTTGAGTTGAATCCGCAATGCATTCCATACATAATCTGACTACTTTTTATGTTTTCATGAATCTTAGATTTTGAACAACATCATAATTATTATGAGCTAGTGTGCATGAAAAGAATAAGCAGAAAAATGCCATGGCTCTCAAACTTGGCATTAAGGGATTGAAATCAAGTCTGGATGCAATGCAATGCAAACGCTCTCCACCTACAGATTCATGCTCAGAATATGATCCTAACAGTGATTCTGAGCTAGAGGGAGACCTAAGTCAATGTAGCTCCCTAGTGGAGGAGTCAGAGGCAGATGCCCTATCATATTCACCCATAAAGGTGCTTGCTCTAAATTTCCAAGGTTATATTGGTCGCACCTATCTTGCAGCTCATGTTTGCATTGCTTCTACTTTGTTGCACTGCCATTAGCTCAGTTTACACATCATGTATGTGAACACGGCCTGCCTATCCATTTTCAGTAAATATTCCATCTGTCATCATACCATATTTATCCATTCAAATGTTGTTCTTGTGTATCAGACATTCAAAAGAAGAGGGCAATTGCTGATCGCGGAGGAGCACAAGCAAAGTATTTGGAGAAGGTAGTGGCACCTGATAAATTAAATAGCCCATTAGGCGTAGTTGCAATATCACCTGACCCACAAAACACCCCAACTCTAGCAGACTCTAGCCCTACTACATTGGTCATTTTTGATACCCCTACCCGGCAGACCCCAACTGCAGCAAATAGTATGATGATGCCGGTTGACATAGGACCAGCTCTACGATGCAAAACCCCCATTCCAACAAAGACTACACCAAATCCAGTTCCCAAATCCCTTTTCGAACCAGAGAGAGCCCAGTTGCAGCAAATAGGACCCCTGTTCCATTTCTTCCCAGTTTAGAAGACGAAGCTTATATTGTTGTCAGGAACTTTGTGCACATATTTCATTCATGGAAAGATTATATCGCAGACATAGAACAATTTCCAGTCTTCCTCCGCAACTTACGCGTAAGCAATGTACTGATGTTATTCATGGTAATTACTACATATGTTTCTGCTGATAGAAGACACAAGATTTCATTCCTTTATATAGGCAAGGACCAACCTAGCTTGTGAAGACGACCAAGGGTTGGTTGCGCTTTTCAAGCACTCGTTGATGAAGTATCATTCCTACCTGGGGCAAGCACACTTCGATGGCAAGCCTCTAAATGAATTTTCTGTAAAGTCTCCAGTGCTACATTTATCAGACAGTGACTGGAATAATCTTGTTACACATTGGTCTCGTCTACATCGTAAGGTACTATCTATGATATCACATCACAATTTGAACTACATTTCTGCATGTGCCTTAATGTCTCACTTGTCTGAAAACTGTTTTTCGGAAGAACATTCATTCTCAAGGGACCACAGAATCCCGCAACTATACTGCACGGTGCATTGCTCTTGTGAGTACCTCTTGCCCTTTATGACCATACTTACTTTCATAGATGGTTTATTATGTAGCATCACTGCACATGTTAGCCTTGTTATCATTCATTTGGTGGACATTATAAGATTCGTATGGACTATTACATAAATTTAGAATCAACCCAATGCTTTTGAAGAGGTTTAGCTCTGCAGTCCTCTTGTAAGGACTGAACGTCGTCTATCACTGTACTTACATTGACAACTACTCCCTCCGTCCCATAATATAAGAACGTTTTGTACAGTACACCAGTGTTCAAAACACTTGTATTATGGGAAGAGGGATTGGTTCATTGTGTAGCATTCTGCATCTTATCTCCCTCGCCCATCATTTACTATAAAATATCAGATCTATATTTAATCTTACCAAAAAGTTGAATACACAGACATTGCCAGACAATGCCAGTGCAGAAGTGTAGCCCATTGCTCTTGTTAGTACATTTTGTCCTGTAACGTTTGTACTTCCAAGGATTGGTAGTTGATTATGTAGCATCAATCTGCATCTTATCTTCATTATCCTTTATCCCTTCCACTATTATCATATCTATAATTACTCTCTACAAAATGTAGAGTACAGGTAATGCTTATGAAGAACATTCAATGCTGAAATTCTTGAGTTATCCTTCCCTTGACATGGAGAAGGGCATTATAAAGCCGGTGTTAACTGTTAATGTAAGTCAGTCCTTCTAAAGCCTTTATCCTCAACAGTTGTTTAATTTTCTCATACTCCCTTAACTTTGTTTAGTTTGCTCTTTCTATCAAAATGCATGTTCGCAACAACCGTAAGTTCCAAGTTTTACTTGTAAAACCAAATTCCTTATTCATACCATGCACATTACTCAATACTCCCTATATGTATGCTTGTTTTTGTGGATCTATAATCCAGTGTGTAGTGAAGCAGCCCACGTTTGCACCTTGTCATCTCCTGTTTTATCTTACTGATGTGGCTGATGATATGAACAACATGCCATCCACATTAACCAAAATAGATACAATGATTGTCTTTGCCCTTCATCTATGCTTGTTATGTTGACATGGTAATCCAGTAGTGTGGTAAAGCTCCCCGCATTATGAACAATGCCAAATTATGCTATTGATATTTTGAACTTACTCTTTATTTTCTAATCTGAAATTGGATGGAATTAACATCACAGTTATCATCTTTGTTTATACACGTGCAAAACATGTCATCTCTCAGCTTGTTTCAGGGTGAGATGCCTGATAGCATGCACAAGTCTGCTGAAGGCTGTGAGACAAACCCAACATATATTGCAACAAAGAAGGCAAAACATCTTGAAGAAAGCGAGAGAACCCCAAAGTCTTGTCTTGATGCAGTGTTCAAGTTACTTGAGACTAGTTGTCAGACAAGCTCACAGAATTCGCTGTCTGAATTAGTTCAACTTCATCAGTCCCAAGTTCTAGCAGAAAGGCATTCTGCAACTCAACTTTGACTTGAAGTCCTATCTCTAAGAAAGATTGCGGAGAACACCAATGGCAACCTCATTGCTAAACAGCTAGACCTGGAAGCTATGACCGACATGCTAGGCCGGTCTCGCATCCTTGCTCAGCAGCTTGTGCAGCAGTTCCCGTGCAAGCCTAACCTTTGTTGAGCTGTCTTGGAAGTGGTCTTGGTTTAATATTATTTTGTTACGCTGCAATGGTGCCCAGTTTTTGTAATCTCCTTCTTCGTTGCGCTTTATGATCACTGGTGGCTAACTTGGATGCCCAGTGGATGTAATATACCATAAATCCTTTAGTGTATAGTGTAGGTTTATTCTAAGTTACTATGCAGTAATTCTTTTATTGTATAGAGTAGGTTTGCTCTTAATTCCCACTAATTACTTCCATCATTCACTATCTGAAAATAAATGGAGAAAATCTGATGTAGTCGACCGGGCCGAAACATTCGCCTCTAACTGGCCTGCTTTTTAGTGGGCCACAGTTAGGCCGGCCAGCAACTTTCTTGGGCCTGAAAGGCCATTGGAGCCTTCACACTTTGCGCCAGGCCCACAACTTACACGGGCTTACATTCATCCCCCAGTTTAGTTGTGCCTTTAGTGGACCCAAAGCTTAGTTGGGCCCATGTAGCTTTGGGTCATCAACAGGCTGAATATTGTGCTGGCCTGTTACGGCCCAGAAGTAACCATGGGTGTCGTGGAATAGTCACGTCAGATGTCCTCGTGAAAGGACTTAGTTGTGGAGCCATCGCAACTAGGAAGCTTGAAGGGGTTAAATCGGGACAAGGGACACGAGAGAGTTTATACTAGTTCGGCCCCTTATGGTGAAGGTAAGGCCTACGTCTAGTTGGGTTGGTATTGATGTTTCGATAACCAGGGAGCGAGACACGCTATGCCCGATTCTCGATGAGTTGTTTCTTTCCCTAAGTGGCCAGCAGGTCGTCCCCTTATATACACGGGTTGACGCCCACCGGCTTACAGAGTCCCGGCCGGCTTATAAATAGAGTCCGGCTCGGTGACCAATTAAATCTACCTTACGTTACAAGTCATGCCATCATGGCGGTTTACTACAACGGGCTTAAGCCGCCCGTGGGCCTTAAGCTCCTTATTGAACTGCCATCTTCATGCTTGGTCTTGGGCTTCCTCTGATGAGTACTCTTTGCGTAACCCGGCCCCTCCTGGGCGGCTTACACAAATAGTCATATCCCCAACATTAGGCCCCGGATTGATTTGAACCTATTCATGTCAATCTAAAAAATATTTGTAAATAATTAAATCTTCAGTCTTTTGACTATACAGAGGGCTTTTGTTAACCCGCCATGACGTCATCTTCTGGATCCGTCTTAACCCGGCGTGATGTCATCCTTCCTTTAACTCATTTTTTATTCCACCGAATCTTCTTTACTGACTATTCCGAAAATCGAGGCGTCAGGGCCGCTGGATAATAATTGTTATCTCCTCGTTTCCCACGCCGTCTCAGTTATCTCCTCCCTATAAATAGCCACGACTTGGGTCCTTTCCCTTTTACTCTTTCAGTCGTCTTCTTCCTCTCCTCTCTGCCTCTCCAGCTCCACCACTGTTACCATCGACTCCCTTCGTCTTCATCGACTCAGGCCGCTGCATCGACCTGACTGTAACCAGAGATCGACGGCGAGCTTCCGCAGTTCATCCTCATCTGTGAGTCCCCCTTTTCCCCTTCCTTAGATCTATCTTGAAGCTCTGCTGAGTTCATCGAGTTCATCACCGCCCGATGCGGATCCTTGCTAGTTTGCACTTCCACAGCCTGTTTAGATTGTAAAAACCGTGCAGAAACGCTGCGGTAGTTGTTTGTGTTGATCTTGTGTAGAAATAGATCTCATTTCTCTTGTTTGGAAACCTCCTTTGAATGCACGAACTTCTCTGCCCTGTTTTTAGGTCGAGAAATTTTCTCCTTTAGAACAATAGTTTGATCCATAATAAAGGTCGTTGTTCGTGAAACTTGTTTCTATCACCTGGAAAGCTTCTCCTGGAAAACTTACTTTATCACCACTGTCTAGGTGTCCGGTTTAAAAAATCCTTGAATGACTGTTGATCCTGATAGCGGTTTAAACTTTACTGCACAATCACCCTTATATCATTAGGCCCCTTGCTTAAACCGCTATTTTAAATAAATTTGAATATTACTTCTGGGTTATATTTGAACTGGAACTTTTTACTTTGTCGTAGGCCGCTGCCGTTATGGCTCCTAAGGCGGCTAAGGCCCCTGTGACTTGCAACTGGGTTCCATCCATAGTCACCAAAAGCAAACTTGTCGAGTTTGTAACGTCTGGCCATCTGCCAAAAAACGAGGTCATGTCCTATCGTGCCCCTCACCCGTCTGAGGAGATACCTCAACCGAAAGACGGAGAGGTAGTAGTTTTCACAGACCATATGAACCGGGGATTTGCCCCTCCCGGCTCAAAATTCTTCAGGGAAGTTCTGGATTTCTTTGACCTGAGGCCTCAAGACATTGGACCCAATTCCATGTCCAATCTGTGCAATTTCCAAGTTTTCTGCGAGGTTTACTTAGGAGAGGAACCAAGTCTGCTGCTGTTCAGAGAGCTTTTTTACTTGAACCGGCAAAATGAACGCGCCAACGGGCCTAGTCTTGAGCTTGGCGGCATCTCAATCCAGCGGCGGAGAGACTGCCTTTTTCCTTACGCTGAGCTGCCGAGTCACCCAAAAGACTGGAACCAGACGTGGTTCTACTGCCAAGACACCTCTCCGGCTAACGAGAAGCCTCTGCCCGGCTTTCGCGCCCTGCGTCTTGAGTCCAATCATCATCTGGCGGACAAATTAACTGTTGTTGAGCGCCTGCCTCTTAACCCCACCATCAGAAAGATCAAGGCCCTCTTAGGAAATGGGTTAACTGGCATTGATTTGGTCCGGGTCTGGGTCACCTGGCGGATACTACCATTAAGCCGCCGCTCCAGCTTAATGTGTACTTACACAGGCGAAAAGGACGACTCACTGCGTCATAATCCTGAGGACTTACCAGACGATGTGGTAGATGCTACAGTCCAATCACTATTGAAGGAAGGCACTGTAACCAGTAATACTTTCAGTTTGCTTCCCTTCTGCAAGAAGAATCCGGCTCCTGCAGTAAGTTACTAGTCTTCACAAATACTCTTTAATATGTTACCTTCTGGTACTTATGATTCTTTGTCTTTTCCCACAGGCCGATGACAACTTCTGGAAGGTCAAGTATGACCATGAGGCTGCAAAACTGGCCCGGGCGGCCAAGAAAACCGAAAGGAAAGCCGCCAGGACGGGTGCCTCTAAAAAGAAGAAACCCAGCGCCTCTGATATGCTTAAATTAGACGACTCTTCTTCAGATGAGGAAGAGGTAATCTTTTTGATTTTCTTTAACTCCTTTGCCGTCACCTTACTGACATTTGATCCTTTCAGGAGGATACTAGGAACAGTCAAGCAGCGGGCGAAGAGGTAACTATAATTTCCTCCGACTCAGAGCCTTTGCCAACACAAAGAATCCGAAGGGTGACCAGGAAAGTAAGATTTTCACACCCTCTCGCTTACCAAGATCCTCAATTTCTTTTGAAGCAACAACAGCTTGAGAACCGGCGACAGACTCGGGCCAACCAGGACGCAGAGCTTTCCTCCGGCTTACCCGACGTAACCAGGAAGCGTCGGACCGAGGTTATCTCCGACTTACATTTTGTTTTACCCTTGATGGGTTTGATTCGCCAACCTCTCAATTCATCTGACTCCAACTATCAGGATACCTCTCCTTCTTCTGATGAGTCGATGCAATCGAACATGCCGGCTTTCAAAACGGCTCCCGGGTAATATAACCTTTCTTACTTTGAGTTTATCCATACTTATGCTTTGATACTTATCCTTCCACTTTGATTGACAGCTTGCAAGTAAAGCCCATCAAGAGGGCAAAGAAGAATAAGCCGTCCCAAGACCCGGTGGTTACTGAACCGGTGCTTGACTCATCCGTTCCAGACAGCTCCGCTCATCAGCCACCGCCTGAACCGGCTTCTGACATTCCTGAGCCAACTTCTGACCCGCCTGCAGAAGACGTGATTCACAACTCGGATGACCCGGAAACTCCTAGCCCGGCCAAGACGGTTGACCCGGAGGTTGAAATTGTGAAGAGCCAATACGTTGAACCGGGCCGGCCTACTGCCCTTGCCCAATGCACCGCCAAGGAGGAATTTGCCCAGCGCCGGAAGTCTAAACAAGACATCACCGATTACTCCCACCTAAGTATTGGTGATATAGTCTCAGGTTATCTGAACCAAGTACACAGTAGTCGTGACCTGGAAATTGACATGGTGAAGCAAATACAACATAAATCTGAGGTAAACTTTAAGCTTTTACTCTGAATCTTACTTATTGTACCAGCCCCCAAGTCTATTGCTTATGAATGAATATGCTGTAGACTTAATAATCTGCTTGCCATTAGTTTGTCCGGTTTAAATTGAATACGTTTAACCCGGAGATATCATGAAACTTTGATTTCTGGGTTACGCATTAGCCCCCAAGTGTCAAGTACTTTTACTTGTAAAGTGCTTGAGACTTAATATGTGTGACTTGGTAAAATAGATTAAAAATTCTTTAAACATACATTAGCCCCCAAGTGCCAAGTATTTTACTTGTAAAATGCTTGGGACTTAAATGTTATCTTACCAAGATTCTTACCAGAGCCTGATGTCAAATGCAGGCCACCATAAATCAATTTGAGGCGGAGATTGCTGATCTGAAGAGTCAGTTGAAAACCCAAGAGCTCGAAACTCATAAAGCCAATTCCAAGTTTGAATTCAGTGTCTCTAAACAAGAGAAGCTGAAGAAAAATTTGAATCGGAAAAGAAGGCTTGGGTTGATGAGAGGGCTTCACTGGTGACTCGGGCTGAAACAGCGGAGGCATCTCTTGCCGAGGCAACAAATGAGCTGTCCGACTTAAAGCAACACATATCCCAAATGGTCTCAGCTATCTTTGGTAAGCCGCTCGTAAATATTGTAACCCTTTAAGAGTTACCATAATAGTTGCCTCCGGCTTACTGATACCTATGAATACGCAGGCCCCAGGAGTACCAACCTTAAGGAAAATAGGCTGGTCAAGCTTAAAGTAGTGTATACCTTGGTAGAGCAGCTGTACTCCGGCTCACAGCGTGTGTTGACCGCTGTGGCCTTATCAAACACCTCTCCCCGGCTCCTGCAAGACGTGTTGAGACATCTGTCGGTGCTACCTCAACGCATTCAAGACTTAAGGCGGGCATCCGCGAGAGCCGGAGCCGTGGCTGCGTTGAGTCGGGCAAAAGCATGGGTGCCAGAACTTGACCTTGCGGACCTCTCTCTTGGATATCCAAGTCTGAAGGAGGATGGCACTGCTTTTGGTGAACAGGACTTCACTGCCTGTGTTAAAGTCGTACGCCCCCTGGTGACTCTCATTGGAGAGGATACTGATCTCACCAAGTATTCACCGGGTTATGATAGCGAGAACCGGAGAATCCCAAATGTCCCATATGACCAAGTCAGCCTGATCCCTCCAACGCGTAAGCATACCTTTGCCCCTGAAGTGGACCCGGCCAGTTTAATAGATGATGAAGCTGAATTTGAAGCTTTGAGCGGCATTGACTGGGCCTCGTCCACCTTCTAGGACAAAACAACCGAAGGAGAGGCGGGGAAGGATAATCCGGAGTCATCAAGCCAGCCGGAGGAATGAGCCGCCAGCCGGGTTATAACCTTGCAAAGAACAATGCTTCACTTGTTTAGACTCGGGGAGTCTTGTAATAGGATAGAGAAAACTCCTTAATGCCTGTCATGCCTTATGGTACTCATGGCTTTTGTTAAGCCGCCAGCACGAAATTCATCTTGCTTATGTGTAATCAAGTGTTTCCTTGATATTTTACCTTTCTCCGTTTTAACCTACATATAAGATAGGCAAGGTTTCTTGGACGGCTCTCTGCGTCAGTGAGTTATAGAATATCGATAACCCGGACATGATCAAAAATCATATGTATAACCCGGTTCATGATTAGTTAAAACGTAATCATAACAGCATACCTGCAACCGTTTTGATAATCTCTCCGTCTTATATAAATTTTACCTGGCACTCTTTTAGAACCTAAGGTAACCAATACAAAACCGTAAGGATCAAGAACCATCTCCTCAAGAAGGTTTTAATGATAGTGAAAATAGTCATACTTCCAAACGGTCAGAGGCTCCTGATTCGAATACGATCAGAGAACCGTTCCAAAGGGGTTAAGCTAAGATTTGGATACGATCATATAGCCCCCAGTGGCTTTGGCGATGCCGATCAAGTGGGTATCGACAGCTATGTTCTCTTTGGTTCGAATACGACCTATGTTTGAACAGGAAGCCCCCAAGTGAACATAAGAGTTGTTTAATGACACTGATTCGAATACGATCCACGTCAGACCCAAAGGGGTTAAGCTATGATTCAAATTTGATCAGGAAGCCCCCAAGTGGGTTTGGCAATATGCCGATCAAGTGGGTATCGACAGCTGTGTTCTCTTTGGTTCGAATACGACCTACGTTTGAACAGGAAGCCCCAAGTGACCATGGCTAGATTCAGATATGATCATAAGCCGGACCAAAGGGAAAGCCAGATTCAGATATGATCCGTCCCCTGTTGACAGTGTCCATCACCTGATAAAGAAAACATGAAACATTTCTTTATGGGAAAAAAGGACAGAGGTCCTGCTTTATTGCTTTATATAATATGTACATTATAAAAAGTATCTTAAAAAAGGAAGTTAAGTATAATAAGGCCGGAGATGAGCTATGTTCCACGGCCGGCGGGTCTCTTCCTCTGATTTAAAGGAGTCCTTGTGCTCTCGAATATCGATGAGATAATATGACCCGTTGTGCAGATTCTTGCTGACCACAAAGGGCCCTTCCCAAGGTGGGGATAACTTGTGCATATCAGACTGATCCTGGATGAGCCGGAGCACCAAGTTGCCTTCCTGAAAGGCTCTGCTCCTAACCCGGCGGCTGTGATAGTGGCGCAGGTCTTGCTGGTAAATCGCCGAGTGGGCTATTGCCAAGTCTCGCTCCTCGTCCAACAAGTCAAGTGCATCCTGACGAGCCTTTTCATTATCCGCCTCAATGTAAGCCGCCACTCAGGGTGAGTCGTGCCGGATGTCACTTGGCAGGACCGCCTCTGCTCATAAACCATGAAGAAAGGTGTCTATCCCGTCGATCTGTTAGGCGTAGTGTTGATGCTCCATAACACGGAGGGTAACTCCTCCACCCAACAACCCGGAGTCTGCTGTAAAGGGACCAAGAGCCGGGGCTTGATGCCTTTCAGGATCTCTTGATTAGCTCTCTCTGCTTGACCATTGGATTGAGGATGAGCAACAGCCGAAACATCAAGCCGGATATGTTCTCTTTGACAGAACTCTTCCATGGCACCCTTAGAGAGATTAGTGCCATTATCAGTTATGATGCTATGTGGAAAACTAAAACGAAAAATCACCTTTTTCATGAACTGAACTGCCGTAGCTGCATCACATTTACTGACCGGCTCTACCTCAACCCACTTGGTAAACTTGTCCACTGCCATCAGCAGATGTGTCTTTTTGTCTTTAGACCTTTTGAAAGGTCCGACCATGTCAAGCCGCCAGACTGCAAATGACCAGGTGATTGGGATCATTCTTAACTCTTGAGCCGGCACATGAGCTCGTCCTGAGAACTTTTGACATCCATCACACTTACTGACCAGGTCCTCTGCATCAGCATGGGCCATCAACCAATAGAAACCATGACGAAAAGCCTTGGCCATGAGAGATTTTGACCCGGCATGATGGCCACAATCTCCTTCATGGATCTCACGGAGTATTTCTTGGCCTTCTGCAGGTGATACATAGCGTTGAAATGCCTCGGTGACGCTGAGGTGATGTAACTCGCCGTTAACAATCGTCATGGATTTGGAGCGCCAAACGATTTGTCTCCCCAATGTATCATCCTCTGGTAATTCACCCCGGGTCATATAAGCCAAGTAAGGCACCGTCCAATCCGGGATAACATGAAGAGCCGCCACCAGTTGTGCCTCCGGGTCTGGCACTGCTAAGTCTTCCTCGGTAGGCACCTTGACAGAAGGGTTATGTAAGACATCTAGAAATGTGTTAGGCGGCACCGGCCTACGTTGGGATCCCAACCGGCTTAAAGCATCAGCCGCCTCATTCTTCCTTCGATCAATGTGCTCCACTTGATAACCCGTGAAGTGACCAGCCACCGCATCTACCTCACAACGATAAGCCGCCATGAGGGGGTCTTTGGAATCCCACTTGCCTGACACTTGCTAAGCCACCAAATCTGAGTCGCCCAATCATCGGACCCGGCTTAAGTTCATCTCCTTAGCCATCCGGAGGCCATGGAGTAACGCCTCATATTCAGCTGCATTGTTAGTACACGGAAACATAAGCCGGAGTACATAACAACATTTGTCACCTCGAGGGGAAGTTAACACTACTCCAGCCCCCGAGCCTTCTAGCTGCCTGGACCCGTCAAAGTGAATAGTCCAATACGTGTTATCCGGCTTCTCCTCAGGGGCCTGCAATTCTGTCAAATCATTGATGAAGTCCACCAAGGCCTGAGACTTAATAGCCGTCCGGGGCATGTATTTCAAGCCATGAGGCCCAAGCTCAATAGCCCACTTGGCGACTCGTCATGTGGCCTCCCTGTTCTGAATAATGTCTCCCAAAGGGGCAGAACTCACCACAGTTATAGGATGGCTTTGAAAATACTGCTTCAACTTCCGCTTGGCCATGAACACCCCATAAACAAGCTTCTACCAATGAGGGTACCTTTGCTTGGATTCAATGAGCACCTCACTGATGTAGTAAACTGGTCGTTGAACCGGATGCTCCTTACCGGCTTCCTTACGCTCCACCACGATGGCAACGCTGACGGCTCGTGAATTGGCAGCCACATATAACAGCAAAGGCTCTTTGTCAATTGGAGACGCAAGAACCGGCGGCTCAGACAATTGTCTCTTTAAGTCTTCAAAAGCAGCATCAGCGGCCTCACTCCAAACAAAAGTGTTAGTTTTCTTCATCATCTGATACAATGGGAGGGCTTTCTCACCGACCCGACTTATGAATCGAATTAAGGCGGCAACACGACTCACCAGTCGCTGAACATCATTGATGCACGCCGGTTTAGCCAGGGAGGTAATCGCCTTAATCTTCTCCGGGTTAGCTCCGATGCCTCTATTGGACACCAGAAAACCCAAGAGCTTGCCCGCAGGAACGCCAAACACACATTTGGCCGGGTTAAGCATCATCTTGTAAACCTGGAGATTATCAAAGGTCTCTTTTAAGTCAGATATCAGAGTCTCCTTTTCTCTGGACTTCACCACAATGTCATCCACATAGGCATGGACATTACGCCCGATTTGGTCATGCAAACAGTTCTGCACACACCGCTGATAAGTCGCCTGGGCACTCTTGAGCCCGAATGGCATAGATACATAACAAAAGGCTCCAAACGGAGTGATGAAAGTCGTCTTTTCCTGGTCCTTAACTGCCATCTTAATCTGATGATAACCGGAGTAAGCATCCAAAAAACTCAAACGCTCACAACCCGTCGTAGCATCAATGATTTGATCAATACGGGGGAGAGCAAAAGGGTCAGCCGGACAAGCCTTGTTTAAGTCCGTGTAGTCTACACACATCCGCCAGGTGCCGTTCTTTTTGAGGACAAGCACCGGGTTAGCCAACCACTCCAGGTGAAAAACTTCAACGATAAACCCGGCTGCTAAGAGCCGGGCGACTTCTTCCCCAATAGCTTTCCGTCGCTCTTCGTTAAAACGCTGAAGAAACTGCCTGACCGGCTTATACTTTGGATCAATATTGAGAGTGTGCTCAGCGAGTTCCCTCGGTACACCCGACATGTCAGAAGGTTTCCATGCAAAGATGTCCCGGTTCTCATAGATGAACTCGATGAGCACGCTTTCCTATTTGGGATCCAAGTTGCTGCTGATGCTGAACTGTTTAGAAGAATCACCCGGGGTAAAATCAACAAGCTTTGTCTCAGCTGCCGACTTAAACTTCAACGCCGGGTCGTGCTCTGTAGTTGGCTTCTTCAGGGATGTCATATCCGCCGGGTCAACATTATCTTGATAAAATTTGAGCTCCTCTACTGCGCAGGCCAACTCAGCATAAGCCGCGTCACCTTCTTCACACTCCAATGCTACCTTATGACTGCCATGTACAGTGATGGTGCCCTTGTAACCCGGCATCTTGAGCTGTAAATAAACATAACACGGCCAGGACATAAACTTAGCATAAGCCGGCCGTCCAAACAGAGCGTGGTATGGGCTCCTGATCTTGACCACCTCAAACGTCAACTTCTCAGCCCGGGAGTCATGTTCATCTCCAAAAGCCACCTCCAGCTCGATCCTGCCAACTGGGTAAGCCGACTTACCAGGGACAACTCCATGGAAAACAGTGTTGGATGTTCTCAGATTTTTATCAGTCAACCCCATGCGCTGAAAGGTCTCGTAGTAAAGGATGTTGATGCTGCTACCCCCGTCCGTGAGCACTTTGGTGAACTTATACCCACCAACTTGAGGCGCCACTACCAAAGCCAACTGACCCGGGTTATCGATCCGCGGAGGATGATCCTCCTTGCTCCATATGATGGGCTACTCTGACCACCTTAAATAACGAGGAATCGCCGGCTCATTGGAATTCACAGCCCTCATATGAACCTTCTGGTCACGTTTGCACAAGCTAGTGGTAAACACGTGATACTGTCCACCACTCAACTGCTTCGGATGACTTTGATAACCCGACTGTTGTTGTTGTTGTCCACCTTAACCAGACTGCTGCTGATTGTTACCACCTGAATGTCCCTGAAAGCCAGAATTTGAGTCGCCGCCTGGGCCATGAAAGCCGCCGGCCCCTGAACCGCCGCCGGGTCCGTGACCACCGTCGAAGGTGTTGGAATTTTTAAACGCCTTCATGATCGCACAATCCTTCCATAGATGGGTGGCCGGCCGTTCCCGGGTGCCGTGTCTCGGGCAGGGCTCATTGAGTAGCTGCTCCAGAGATGGGCCTGACCCACCGGATCGTGGCGGTTTACCCTTACGTATCGGATTGTTACCTCGTACGTTGGCATTGGCCACAAACTCCGGGTTACCGTCCGCCTTACGCTTATTGCCGCCTTGATTCCCCGGGTTATGCTGCTGACCCTTTCCATTGCCGTTCCTTTTTCCCTTCCCTGTGTTCTCATCGTCAGACGCGGGATCCTTGGTACTATCAGAATTGGCGTATTTGACTAAAGTCGCCATCAGCGTACCCATATCTGTGAGGTCACACTTAAGGCGCCCCAGTTTCTGTCTCAACGGCTCAAAACGGCAATTTTTCTCCAGCATAAGAACTGCAGATCCGGCGTCCATCTTATCGGAGGAATGAATTATCTCCTTGACCCGGCGTACCCAATGGGTGGTGGATTCACCTTCCTCTTGCTTGCAATCCGTCAAGTCCACAATAGACATAGATTGTTTACAGGTGTCCTTGAAGTTCTAGATGAACCGGGCCTTTAACTCGCCCCATGAGCCAATGGAATTGGGTGGCAAGCCTTTCAGCCACGACCAGGCTGTTCCATCTAACATCATGGTGAAATACTTAGCCATTGCCGCGTCACTGACTTCCAGCAACTCCATGGCCATCTCATAACTCTCGATCCACGCCCCGGGCTGTAAATCGGCCGTGTAATTTTGTACCTTTCAAGGTCCCTTGAAGTCCTTGGGCAGACGTACATCGCAGAGAGCCGACACCAGGCAAGGGACACCACCGGTTCTAGTGGCTACTCCCGCCTCAACAGATGTCATTGGATATTCCGGGTGATCATTCTCCTGATGTACTTGGTCCTGCGCCGGGTTATAGCCCCCGGGCTGGTTACGCCACTGGGCGTTGCTCGACAAAGCTTCCGACTCCATGCGTCTGCTGCAACTCGGGCTCCGGTTCTGGCTAGGTGGTGCCACCCAGGGCGGGGGAGTTGAATGAATCCTGTCCCGGCTGTAAGAATAGGTCTCCTGCTGGGCCAGGGCTGTCTGGAGGATCTCTCTGACCCTCCGAGTTTCCACCGCCGTCGGGTCATCACCTTCCATGGGAAGAGCCGCTAAGCGCGCTGAAGCTGCGATTAAATTCTCCATGGGGTTGGAAAATTGACCCAGTGGAATCGGTACATAACGATGCGGTGGCATGCTTACGTGAGGTGGCACCATATCCCGAGGCTGAGCCGGTCCTCCTGTCCCGGCTGTCATAAGCCGATCCGCCTCTGGCGGGTTACTAGGGCCGGCTCCGGGTGTAGCAAAGAGAACCCGGGGGTCGTAAATCGGAGGTAAACGGGACTGTGTTTTCTGATGTCTCCTCCTCATTACCTCATTGGATGCGTTTAAGCTCATCCTGAGCTGGTAAGCTTCTGACTGCAAGCGTTGTGCCCGGGCGTCGAGAGCCGCCCGCTCCGCAGCTAGTCTAGTATCCTCAGCTGCCAAAGCCTCCTTGGCCTGAGCTATCTCCTCACACACTTGAGCCACCGCTGCGTCATGCTCATCTTTATCTGAAGGAATAACCGTGGTGGTTAACAGGGCCGTAAGCTTGTCCATGAGATCCATCAGCACCTGTGCCGATGGGCGCATGGGGCCGCCTGCCCCGGCTGCTCCTGATCCGAACGTGATTGCTGCCGCTGCTGTAGAATTTGAACCGGGCTGAGTTCCAGCCATGAAGATTCTGGCCCATCTTGGCGGCTCATCGGGGTCCGGAATACTGATGCCATCGGAACAGCCCCCGAGCGCGCCGTCTTGTACCTGATACAATGAATCTGTTGAGCCGGTGGACGAGTCACCGTCTGAAAGGACGGCCGTCTCACCCCCATCTTCAGATCCAGAAAGTTCCTCTCCATGGACGCAGCCCACGAAGGCACGCCTCATGACCGGCTGAGTCCGGGTCATCCTTGCACACTGAGCCGTCTCGACGAGATCGGTGCAATTGTCCGGCTCAGGGCCCGTCTCACCGATCCGACCGATGAAGACGTGGATTCCACCGAAGGGGACCCGGTATCCGTACTCAATTGAGCCGGCGTTGGGACCCCAGCCTTCGTCGTCGATGTAGATCTTGCCGCGACGACTCTTGGTCATCCGGCCCACTACGTACCCCTTGAGCCCTTCGAAGTTGCCCTTCAAGAACTCAAATCAACCGTGCGCTGGCCCCACGGTGGGCGCCAACTGTCGTGGAATAGTCACGTCAGATGTCCTCGTGAAAGGACTTAGTTGTGGAGCCATCGCAACTAGGAAGCTTGAAGGGGTTAAATCGGGACAAGGGACACGAGAGAGTTTATACTAGTTCGGCCCCTTACGATGAAGGTAAGGCCTACGTCTAGTTGGGTTGGTATTGATGTTTCGATAACCAGGGAGCGAGACACGCTATGCCCGGTTCTCGATGAGTTGTTTCTTGCCCTAAGTCGCCAGCAGGTCGTCCCCTTATATACACGGGTTGACGCCCACCGGCTTACAGAGTCCCAGCCGGCTTATAAACAGAGTCTGGCTCGGTGACCAGTTAAATCTACCTTACGTTACAAGTCATGCCGTCATGGCGGTTTACTACAACGGGCTTAAGCCGCCCGTGGGCCTTAAGCTCCTTATTGAACTGCCATGTTCATGCTTGGTCTTGGGCTTCCTCTGATGAGTACTCTTTGCGTAACCCAGCCCCTCCTGGGCGGCTTACACAAATAGTCATATCCCCAACAATGGGCCTTTAGCATGCCGAAGTTCATGTTGGGCCTCAATTATCACTAGTCATCGATGGGCCTTCAGTAGGCTAAAATGTAGACCAGGCCTTTTTGGCCCAGTTATATGACGGGCCATTACCAGGCCGAAACATATCTCGGGCCTTAGTTGGACCACTGATATCATGGGCCTTTAATAGGCCGAAAGATTTGTAGAGGCATCAACGGGCCGAATTATGTGACATGCCTTTAACAGACCTAAAGTCACGTTGTCCTGAATTGTTGCCACCTTTATCACGGGCTGTTAGAGGGCCGGATGTCGCGTCGGACCATATATGGCCCATGGGCAGCACAGGCCATTCCCAGGCCGAAAGACACACTGGGATGAAATGGGCCCATGTCTACATCGGGCCTCTAACAGGCCGTAATGTCACTAGGCCGAAATTGGGCCCAAATATTTGGCCCACAATTAACGGGCCAGATCTAGCTTTGGGCCGTAAATGGGCCATGTTTAAACATGCCGTAAATGGGCTGGCCCACTAGTACCTGAGTAAATACTATGGGCCTGTGACTGGGTCGGCCTTTTTAACCTATATGGGCCTCTGTTGGGCCGTGCCACGTGTCGATGTATCATAGGCGCCTTCGGTCCAATGAGTGGATGACATCTGTCCCAACGGTGAGCCGACATGTGGTTCCTCTGGCCAATGAGAAATCTACACGTGGAAAATCCCCATTGCCCGTGGCTGATAGCGGGTTATCGGATCCAAAACCAGACCCGATAGCTTAACAGCGACCCATTACGATGGATGCCACATGTCGGTCACCCTTGACGAAAGCACTTCCATGACGCGCGATTTATCATCATGGAAGTGGACACTTCCGTGATGATAATTTTGGTAATGTCATGGAACACTTCTAGGACAACACAGGTATGACTATCTTGATTCTGTCATAAAATAGTCATGGATGTACATGCATGACAAAAAACATGACCTACTGTGCCAAACATGTATCATCACGGAAGTGTATTTTTTTGTAGTGTATCCACACGCAAGACATACATCAAGTGATCTCAAATCCAATATCAATCCAACATAAGGAAACCTCAAAGAGTAAGACTCGATTGATCACAACAAGATAGAGAGAGAGGAAAAATCACCATATGATCCAACTATATTAACAAAGCCCATGGTTGCATCAAGATCGTGCTGGATCAAGAACACGAGAGAGAAATCAAAGACATAGCTACTGGCACATACCCTTAGCCCCAAGGGTGATCTACTCCCTCCTCGTCATGGAGACCGCCGAGATGATGAAGATGGCCTCCAGTGATGATTTCCCCCTCTGGCAAGGTGCCGGAAAAGGCATCCAGATGGGATCTCTTTGAATAAGAGGCTTGTGTCGGATGAGTCAAACTTGTAGGTTAACTTTAGGGGTTTCTTAATATATAAGAATTTTTAGCGTTGGAATCACGCGAAGAGGGGCCACAGGGGGCCACAAAGTATCTGGGCGCGGGCACCCCCTAGGCGCACCCAGATACCTTGTCACCTCCTCGTGGGTCTTCTGGTACTCCCTTTAAGCTTAGGAGACCTCTTATGTTCCAAAAAAATCATCAAACAGTTTCGTCGCATTTGGACTTCGTTCGATATGGATTTTCTGGAAAAGCAAAAACATGCAGAAAACAGTAACTGGCACTAAGCACTAGGTTAATATGTTACTCCATGAAAATCATATAAAACTCATATAAAAGTGCACTAAAACCATATAAAATTGTTCTAAACATGGCATGAATACTTCATAAATTACAGATACGTTGGAGACGTATCAGTGCACTACTATCAGCACGCTTTCAAGGTGTTGTCTACCAATCAGTAGGCAGTCATATCTTCCGTTAGGTGAAAAAAGGGCAAGCCACTCCCAAATCTATGTCGCCCAGTCGTAGACACCGTCCATCTCAAAGTTGGGTGGTAGTCGGGCAGAGTAGTCATGATCATGGTCCTCAACCATGAGATCAACGCTGACACTACCTCATTGCCATGGAAGCCATAGTGGAGGAGACCTTGGCCCTCCATGCTGAGGGGCAATTGCTCATTGTAGCTGTAGGCCTCGAGATCTACTACCGCTTGATATATATACAATTTATAATTATGGGATGCCTTTAGCTAGTTTAAGCATGGACCCCTTTAGATAATTTAAGTATGTAATCCCTTTAACTAATTTATTATGCATCCCAAATATGTATGTTGCATGTAATGAAAAAGTTTTTAATTGTTTCCTAGTTATCTATCCCATCCATAATTGTTAACATGCATTTATTCAGCTTGGTGAATATAAACTTCACTTGCTAACTCAAAAGGGGTATGCCTTGGTGGGGTGACGGGTCACTTCGTAATAACTAGGAAGTAGATTTTGTTTGTCATATTTTGGCCAAACAAAATCCTCAAGTAGTATGAAACTGCGAGGCAAAATAAGCAAACATTTCACAAATCGGTTTTTAGAAATGTTCCATTTTTGGGTCAAAACATTGAAAAAAATTAACATAAGAGGGCTTCCAAATGGGTCCATCCCTAAACTAGTGGGTTTTTTTAGCCTTGGAGAATCACTTTCAAAGAGCATAAGTGGGGCATTTCGGAGAAGCTAGGCGTGATAGAGTGAAGAAGTTACGCATCTTTACAAATGCGGGGGGTTGCAGAACGAGGGGAATGATATGGGAGAGAAGAAGGAGATCTGGAGGACACGGGTAAGTGAATGACATGTGGGGCTAGATGAACATGGGCCCTTATGACATTGACCCGACATGGGGTGAGTCTAGTGCGGTTGCTGGCATTGAACTCAATGACATATGGGCGGAGGGCCCACGTGTCCGCTATTTTGTTTTTTTCTAAAAAATATATAACACCTTTGTATATCTATTTGACAGTATTGTAACTTTAATATGTTGTTGTGTAGGTAAATGACACCGTGATAAAATTTTGCCAAGAATACACCAAAAAGTTAGCAAATTGTTAAGAAAAATGGACTATCTCCAATGAAGTTTCAGAACATTCACCCAAATTCCACTTTGTACCACCCAAACGAATTGCAGTGACCATTTGGGCTATTTTCCACTCCAAACTTTTTATACAACTTGTTTTAACACACACACACACACACACACACACACACACACACACACACACACACATATATATATATATATATATATATATATATATAATGAAAAATGTGAATTAAAACCACATTTGTTATGTAATAATAACTATCTCTAGCTATTTAAGGAAAAAAAATGAAAGAATATGTTAATTTTGTCCAAAATTACTAAAAAGGGCAAAGTGTAGCAATATTGGTACAATATCTTAAGAATTGTTTTTAGAAGAATACACGTAAAACCAATAGTGATTGTTCAAAAAGTACACTATGTGTCATAATATGAAATGCAAATATCTACGCAATCCATTTGAACTCACAATTTGAGATTATTTTGCTTCAAAAAAATTGTACACCTTGATTTCACATTTCTGATGAAAAATGTTAATGAAAATCATTATTTTTATGTAATAATCTAGATTTAACATTTCCTCCAATTATTTAAGAGAAACATTGTGAAGTGGCTAAGTTATCCATAACCTAGAATTATGCATATGCATATATTATGTCAATCATACTAGTGGTGAGGACTCCGAGCCAATGAATGCTCTGTTACTCGAACACCATCCCTCTTAACATAGCATCTTTTGATTCCTACATTTACCTTCCTATTCATAGTTTAGTGAATTACCCCCATTTTGTCGTTTCCATAATAACCGACAGGATAAACAATTTTCATTCTACGGTATGAGCGCTAACGTAGCTGCGTTTGTGACAACATGGTTTACGGGGTTGGTAGTTACCTACATGTCACTCGCAGTGGGGTTGACAAACTCTACTTAGCACGAATTGTAACAATGTTGTGCACTTGTAGGTCATCAGTCCTCATGACCCTCAGTTTTGGTCAGTGATTCCATGATTGGTTAAGCCTTATTTTTTCTTCGACTTCGCCACGAGTCCTTCATATGGTTGTCTAGGGACTGCTTTTCGTCACGCCCATGGGCTTTCATCAGGGGAATCCTGTATTGCCCATGCTTTTCATCATGCCCATGCTTTTCATCATGGTAATTGAACCTCTTCAGCGGGTTTTCCAGCAACCAACTCGGGGATGCTCCGACCAGTCCATGTGCATAACGGTACATTCTAGTTGTCTATTTTACGCCAATCATGTTGTGGTGTTTGCCAATCTAGACAATGAGGAGTTGACTATTATTGTGAGTATTCTCAAGCGCTTTGGTGATGCGAGTGTTCTACTTGTTAATATGGACAATACTTAAATTATCATATCCTCTGAGATGGCATTGAACTGAACAATATGTTGCATTTCTTCCCCGCAAAGGTGGGGGCCTTCCGGTACAGTTATTTTGTATTAGCGCTTCACTACTGATGTCTCAGAATGGTTCATTTCTAGCAATTGATTGATAATGTGGGATCTAGGTTGAAAGGTTGGAGTGGAAGAAGCTTCACATGGGCGGGGAGAGTGATACTTGCCAAATCTGTGCTCTCTGCAAGCGCTTTTATCCAAATCATGAAGATCCTTCATTTGGAAGGGCAATGATGAGGGTGCTCCGATCAATGGCCATCCATTTTTCAACTGGAGCATCATTTCGCAACCTACGAATCTTGAGGTTCTTGGGATGATCAACATGGAGCACTTTGGGCGTGCTCCTACCCTTTGCTGGCCGTAGCACTAATGGACTAACACGTGACATCCTTTTTTTCATGATGCCACTAAGATTGTGGTTGGTGATGGTGTTATGCAGGCTTATGGTCTAACCGTTGGATGAGATCCCGTCATACCTTAACCACCATTGCTCACATCAGAGAGTGTATGTATCTCCCATTGGAATGCCATATGGGGGGTTTACCTTGGCCTAGGCCGACACTGAGGGGAGGGGCAGGGGGCGGCCGCCCCAGGCCCCCAAAATCCAAGGCCCCCACCCATGTAATAACTAGGCCTAGGTAGACTATGGGACTACATCAGGAAAAATGAAAGGGCTAGGCATTGGGCTTTAGTATTTCATGCAGGAACACAGCAAGCAACATGCTGCTCGCCCACCCAGCGATCGATTCAGCCGAGAGAGAGTCCTTCACATGAAAAAGGAGCGATCGATGCGAGCCTTTCCAACTTCATCCAGCAATAAGGCAGGCGCAGCTATTCGAGCCCTAAGCCGCCACCCGATGTTCATACTGGTACTGCTGCCTCCTTCCCCCTGTGTCCTGGTAATTTCATTCCTAATTAGTTGTTGATTTCATTTCCTAGACCCCCATATGTAGTTCTGTATAGGCAGTTAGGGACACCTCTAATCTAATCCGTCATTGATTTAAATTCCATGGATCCCATCTATAATTCGGTGTCGGTACACGCGCTAACGCTCATCACCGAATCGACCATCATGTATGTCATATTTTAGTTCCTTATGAATAAGCTAGTACTGTTCAACAGATTATCTATTGATGCAACATTTTTTTGTTTTCAGCATTGTGTGTTATCATGTCGCAAAGGAAACAAGACTTATACATCGAGTAGCAATAAAAGGAAAAGAAAAAAGGCCGTGGATAAATTGGTACAATCACAACGCGGAGATACGCACAAATTTCTCAAGAGTACAAATGGTGCTTCCACTGTTTTGATAAACCAAGATGAAGAGTTGGAGACGGTTGCCAACTTACCGCAGAATCTAGGTGGCTTCGATAAACCAAGATGAGGAGTATGAAAATGTCGACACTAACATCGGTGATAACAATGTAAGTGGGTTCGAGAATGTAGGTAATTCATCAGATGCACATGCGAAATCTACTAGTCTTGATGAACAACATGTTCATACTCGTGATCCTCATGATCCAAGAAATTGGGTTAATCTTGATAATAAAGCAAGAGACATCATAGTTGAGAAATGGTTGTGACAGAGGAAAAAACGAAATACCATGTAGATGAAGCAGGAAGACATTTCATATATGCTCATTATCATAGGAAATTAAAGAATGAACAGCATGATAGAAAGTGGTTAGTTTATTCAAAAGATCTCGACAAAGTTTTTTTGCTTCTGTTGTAAGATCTTCTATTGTAGTGTCTGCTATGGAGATTTTCAAGCATGTCAGAGAAGTTGATTGCGATCCTAATATCTCCATTGCTTCTCACATCTTATTTACTGTGCCTATCATGGTCGCATCGGCCAGCAGAAGTTGTTCAAAGTTGAAATTATTGAAGAATTATTTGAGAACAACAATGACTTAAGAGAGATTAAATGGCTTTGCTTCATTATCCATTGTGAGGAAATTATTGGATGAGATTGACATCGACCCAATCATAAGTGACTTTGCATCGAGGAATGTTGAAGAGAATTTTAAGGTAATATGTATAAATTAGTAGATTTGCACACTAATTTTTAATTCATTTAGGTGCAATTGATAATATTTCATATGTACATATATTTGATTGTTATTATTATGATGTCTATACTAAGGTTTCAAGTTTTAGTTTCGCCCGATGCCCCCAAAATCTCAAGACCGGCCCTGACCTTGGCCCTTTCATTTGGGATTCCATATCCTGGATAGCCTCCGCTAGTGGAATTCAATCTATCGAGTTATTTCAATTTGACGGTGTAACTTCTGCCTTCATGGATCAAAATTTATGGTTAGCCCTGGTTGAGCCTGAAAAATAGCTCTTTAGTTGCATTCTTCTTCACTAGAAGGCTCTCGCTATTGGACATCTTGCTATCTGTGGGTGGCCTCATGGCTGAAAATTTCACCATGATCGCTATCTTCCACATCAAAGTCACATTCACAAAAAATGAATCTCTCTCATTTGCTTCTCTATCCCCTGGCTATGTTCTTTCTCCTTCCCTTATGTCACTTTTTGCTTCCTCTGTTGGAAGAAACATAGCTTTGTGAAGTTTCTTTTCCAAATTGACCACCAGTGGTATTTTCTTACGACAAATAGTCCACGACGGGGAGCGGGGCACCGATTCATAATCACACCATCATGTAGTAGGTTCACCATTTTTTTCATCCGCTAGTAAACACTGGATCTTGTTTTATTTTCTTGCATTGATCATGGCAGCAATGACATCTTCATCATCTACATAAACCAAACTATACATAGTATAAATCTCAATCATGCACTAATACAAATGTATTTCATGATTTTTCAAGGTCATATCCTAGCTTATGTAGGCAATACTCTTCCTTTTGACCATGATTCTGTGTGATAGAAGTCGAACATTTCACGTGAGCTGCCTATATATGATGTTCACACATGATGTCGTGCAAGTGCACAGGGTTTAGTTGTAGCTTTTTCGAAATAAGAGTATCGATCCCACATTGAGCACTGGAATTAATCTTTTGTGTTTTGAATGGTGCAAATAGAATGCCTGTAAATTGTTAGTGATCCAAAGCAGTGATAATGTAGTGGAAATGATTTGCAAGTGTGAAGGAATGTATTTCAACGAAAGTAAATAACTAGAAATGTAAATAAGAGACTTGAGACGAATGGGTTTGAAGCATTCTCAGGGAGTCCGGAATCTCCTCTAGTGTGCATCTATAGTGGTGCCTAAACACAATGCTACATCGGATCCTAAGCCACTTTACATATTTCTTTTAGTGGGCAGAGCCAGTACATAAATGTGCACCCCCTAGTCAGCCCGGTATCACATACGCCACCACCATTCTTCCACACTCCGGTTACCAAATAGTGATTAAGGGGAAAGGGTCCCCATGAACTCAACCTATAGGTGGTCTCTGTTTTATCCCCTGCTGCAGCGATTCACTACGAAGGGTAATGGGGCCTATCATGTCACCCACTTTTGCAACCACACAGTCTGCCAACAGTAATAACCTTCCATCCAAAATTGGCATACATTAGATGGTCGACTTCACCCAACGTCGAGAAGACTATTAACATGAACATGCAAAGAAGATATTAAAACCTAATGAAGGATCTATTACACACTAGGGTTCATCCATGTCCCCGAGAACTAAGGGATCTACTCACTCATGAAGTCAACCATCATCACAACACCGTACGTAAAGAACATGAACAAATCACACATGTAATACACAAGTTGCCCCCTGTTTAGGGTTCAAAAGATTACAATAGGGAAAAGGGGAGGTGGTGATGATGATGACAACAGTGGGGATGATGTAGGAGCCTTCTTGGTGAAGATGGTGGAGGCTGCAGCCTCCTCTTGCCGGTTCCTCCCTCCAGATCACTCCAACAGCTGGGGTTCCTGCTTCTCAACGAGTTTCTAGTGTCTCTGGGTGTCTGATACCGATCAGTATTCATGGGGTGAGTTTAGTTGACGAGGCGGCGATGATGGCACTTCCTACGACCGCTCATACGGGCGCGTGCGGTTGTATGGAACACCGTCTTTTCCTCTGGAGGTTTTGCCATGACTGCCTCTTTGCCCATTTTGCTTCCTTCTTTTATCGTTGTGATTATCACTTTAATTATGTGATTCCACTACCATTTTCTAAGATTTCTACCATATAATAATATTTGGTCCAAAAAGCGTTATCCGAGGAAAACAACAAAACGAAGTCCGTGAATGTGATAAAACCCCCACAAAGCCTACTGAGTAGGCACATAAATACCAACGAAGTAATCACATAATTTGGACTCATCAACTCCTCCAAGATTAAAGGTTTGCTCATCCCCAAGAAAATGCCGCAGCTTGTAAGAAAGAGGTCGTCTTAATTATGAGATGCGGATAGTTCAAAAATGAATGAGTCCATCATAATTCCAGAATTTGCATCATATGATAGCCGATATTCTGTACCACAATATCTTTGTATTTATTAGATGATCGGGAAGGCTACCACACATTACTATGTATCGTTAAGAAGACACTCTTCAACTCTAAGTAATATTTGTTCCCTCCTATCAGTTAGACATGCTCTCATCGTTTCTTGCTTTACTCAAGTTATTTCCCTTCTTCCCTTTATTCTTTGAGTTACAAAGCATATCCCATATCACTAGAATTTCTCTCTCCCTCTTTTTCAAAATGTGACATGAATGGTATCCTTGGTTATCCAAGTTTGACCACAAGGAATTACAAAAATTCTTTTAGTTCTTACATTTTGTTTTCAGCGTGAAGGAAGCTTGTCCCCTTTTCATACCTAGGTCATTAGCTTAAGGACTTCGCCAAGTAATCATAAAATAAACTTAAATGAAGATCAATTCATCACATCAAGTTGTCAACTCCTCATTCCTGATTGATACTAAAGATCTGGAAGACTTATAATCACATCTAAAGAAAAAATATCTAGCACACAACAATGTAGGATCATACTAACAAATCCACGAGGATCATAATCGATCACTCATTAAATCATCCATGACTCATTGGATAAAACTCATCCCTCTTATCAAGAAAGTATGAATGGCCTTAGTTATCCAGACTAAATGAAAATCCTTTAACCAAAGTTCAACAAGAAATAATAATAAGGCATATAAAGGGGCCTCAAAATCCCCCAAGCTTAACGCCAGCTGGATCCATTTAATCTCCTTTTTTATACCAATGTTCTCTTATGGAGGTGAAGTGATGGCGTCGGTGAGGACATTGATCATGAGTTTGCTTGCTATCTCTGGGTCCTTGATTCAGGAATGGTACATGCGCAGCATTTCTTCATTGGTTGGCGATAATCCTCAGACGCGTGCTAAGAGCCTCACAAGTCTTGATGGCTAGTTCCTTCTCCATCTCCCTAATTTGCTCAGTCATAACTTTAATCGTTAAATTATTAACATGTACCTCTCGTTGAGTTGAGCGTGCAAGGATGGTGGCACGTCTCTTCCTTGGAGGTCCTACTTGCATGCGGGCCCTGGTGGTGTGCTTATTGCACGCCCTTGGATTGATCTTCTCAGTTACTCCCAAAGGCTCATGAATAGTGCAGTTGCCAGAACCTCACTTACCCATGACGATGGAAGTATCCATCATGAAGTCGATATTTTTCTAGTTGATGACGACCTTGATTGCGTTGGTGGGGATGGTCGATGAAAGTATCCATCATGAAGTCGATATTTTTCTAGTTGATGACGACCTTGATTGCGTTGGTGGGGATGGTCGTGGGTTCCTCCGGATATTCTTCTGAGGAGGAGAAATTGCATGAGTGATGAAGCCTCTTTTTTATGCTCGCTGAAGAATAGCCTTCTTGCTCCAGATCTTCCTCCTCCTGAGAGGAGGTTTGTTGGTCATCCCACGACCGAGCCATCGTTTTCCTACACCTCAAAACTCAATAAGGCTTGAGCTAGATTGGTTCTTAGTTTTAATAGCGGAGGAGGCAATGTTTCTGTATATAAGAGGTTGGGGACGCAGGTTTTAACGATATAAGGAAGTTAAAGAGAATCTGAGACAAATGTAGCGACTCGACCCAATATGGTCAAGTCTCTATATTTTCCGCACCATCCCCAGATCAGTATGCTGGCACACACAATACTTTGATGAAATACCATAACATAACATGTAAAATAAATACCATAGATCCAGAGTATACCTTATATATGTCATAGTGGAAACATATCAATAAGGGTGTGGAGTCCCATCAACGCCAACGGCAAGTTGAGTGTAGACCATAACCCAATATCGTAACTCTTTCTCGTCGTGGAAAATATCTACAACATGAGACATTGCAGCCATGTAGGTCTGTACGTTGAATGTACCAGCAAGATCACCATAGGAAAAACAGATGATTGAAATATTTTATATGCAATATGGCTTTGTGGCTATGTCTCTGAGGTTTTTGCGTAAAGCTGGTTTTATTTTTCCTACATCAAAGGAATACCAAGAGTCTTTACTACAGAGTTATCTACCATGACATGGTTCCGCCAACCGATGTCTCATAGTCCAAATCATTATAAGTGGCCCACAATTAATTATCAATCCAGTGTTGGGAGTTCAGAGATAGATCCAAGTCTAGAGGCTCAAATTGTCCATAACCGAGTGACGATGACATGTACCTAGGGTAGGGTCTTAGACCTGACCTAGACACCCTGCCCAAGGACACTTCCCTAAAGTCAAAGACATACGAAGTTCTACAGAAGATACCGACTGAAATCACCTTGAAGTGTAATCCACTCGACGGAAGATTCCACTCGGATATCCCAATTCCACTCGACCACAATAGCAACACTCGACCATACAAAGAACCACTCGGAGTCTAGAAGGCCTGGGGTCACCTCAGGATGGCAACGGTCAGGCATTCACTCTTTAGTCATAAAGATCGTTAATAGCAGGCGTTACCAGTAACGCCCCCTGTCTTAAACCTTGTGTAACCGAGGGCAGCGTGGGGTCCGTCGCACTCTATATAAGCCACCCCCTCCTCTGGCACAAGGGTTCACAACCCCTGTAACTCCAACACATATCCAGTCGACAAGCCTCAGCGGCACCGAGACATAGGGCTTTTACCTCCTCCAAGAGGGGCCTGAACTCGTAAACTTGTGTGTACAACCTCGCCGTAGCTAGGGCCTTTCCTCCTCCTACGTACCCTATACTCTTACTGTTAGACTCATTCCCACGACAGTTGGCGCCCACCATGGGGCAGGCGTCTTAGTGACTTTCAGTGAGGTTGTAGTTTTTTAGATCTCCATCAACATGGTTTCCGGCGCTGGTTTGTCCACAAGGTCCGCCTCGGAGCGCTCATCTTCGTCGCCGACGACTCCACCTGGCTCCAAGAAGCCCCCCTCGACGTCGAGGCTCTCCCCGTCCGCGGGGCGACGCACTTTTGCGTGAGTTCTTGCGGCGTCCTCCAGTAGCAGCCGTCGACCCAGTATTGGTCGGCTCCCGTGGCATGCTCGCTCCCCGCTCTTCGTCGTCGCAAGCAATCTGGTCGTTCATGGCTCCAGCGATGGGTGAGGCATGCGGTGGCTCGCTAGTTGACCACCCCTCAAGTCGCAGCGATCGAGCCCGACGAATCCTTATATGGTTTGTTCGATCTGCTGGCTAGTCACTCGGATTCACTTTCCGAGTGCGAGAGCAATGACGCAGCGGCAGAAGTCGTCATGGTCAACTCCCAGCACAGTCTGCCCGTTTTTCATCGCGGCGGCGGTAGCAGCGGCCCGTCACGTGATCATGACGAGTACATTCCCGAAGCCCTCACTTTGGAGTAGAGGGAGGAGCTACATCGCCGCAACGTCTAGGCACTCCAGACCCCCATCATTGGGGAGACCTCCGAGGCTCGGGCCTTGGAGGCTGCGTGATTGACCACCTTGGCTGAGCGTATGCGTCTCGAGAATCTCTAGCAGGGACTCAACGAAAGCTCTCGTCAGCAGATCCCTGACAACTCTTTCCGACTGAAACTTGGGGAGAACCTCAGGTATATCGTACTCTGATTCAAAATGATGCAGTAGTAGCGCGCATAGCAGAGTCAATTCAGCCGTCATGTTCAGAGGCTGGTAGAGGTTTGCTGTAGATCTGAGCGCTGCTCCGTACACCAGGGGAACAGAACTCTGTTGTTTCCCAGTCGCGCAACAGAGTTCATAGCAGATCCATAGTTGCGGACACAGTTCAATCAACGCATAGTCTGAGGTCGCCTCCGCAACGTGAAGATCAAGGTCACCGCCAGGATCAGTACCTGGGGCGAGGCCACATGCAGTATGATCATCGATATCCCCGTGATGACCACCGTCGAGTTCCTACGCCCCCTCCGAGGGGTGGGTCATACGCGCCCCGGCGGTATGATGATAGGCACCCATATGGTGACGAGCGAAGAGCCCAAGTAGACCCAAGAGAGTTTGGGTTCGATGCGAGGTCACTCTTTGTGCAGGGTTTGGTTGATAGAGGCCGAGCAAACAGAGAAGGACAAGACAGAGACCATCTGATTAGAAACAGGGCATTTGTTTCTGGGCCCGAGTGTTTTAGTAGAGCCATCCGAGCTGCTGAGATCCCTCCCAACTTCAGATTGGCTATGGGCGTGAGCAAGTTCACCGGTGAGTTAAAGCGAAACACTTGGCTAGAAGATTACTGAGTGGCTGTACAGATTGGTGGGGGCAACAATGATGTAGCCATGAAGCACCTTCCCTTGATGCTTGAGGGTTCGGCCAGAGCTTGGTTGAATCAGTTGACCCATGGAAGTATTTTCTGTTGGGAAGATTTAGCCCGAGGGTTCATCAAGACATTTGAGGGCACCTGCAAGCGACCTGCTGGGCTGACCGAATTGCAACATTGCATTCAGAAGATGAATGAAACTTTGAGAGACTTCATCCAGAGATGGACTACCCTTCATCGTGTGGGGGAAAATGTGTCAGAGCACCAGGCAACTTGCGCCTTCAAAGAGGGTGTCCGGTACAGAGAGCTCATCCTGAAGTTCGGTCGATCCGGAGACATGTCTCTGAGACGAATGATGGAAATAGCTACTCGGTATGCAAACGATGAAGAAGAAGACCGACTCCGTAATGGTAAAGGGAAACCAGTCGACCAGGACACTGGAGGTGGAAACACCAGTCGGAAGCAAAAATGTAAAGCTGGACCTGCTGGCCCTGCTGAGGTCGCAGTTTTGAATCAAGGAAAGTTCTAGGGTAAGCCTAAAGGGTCGTGGGTGCCCAAAAAGGTGAAAGATCGGTTAGGCCAGGACGTCCTGGATTGGCCATGTCACATCCACACGAAAAAAGATGAAGAGGGTAACTTGATTTTGCCCAAGCATACCGCTTGACAGTGTCGACTCCTGATTCAGCGGTTCCGAGAGGGTCAGCCCAGTGAGAAGGACCCTGATAAGGATGAAGAGAAAGAAGAAGATGATGGTTATCCTAAGGTCAATGCTACCTTGGTGATTTTTGTTGATGTCGAGAGCAAAAGTCGACTGGAAGTCATTAACAGAAAAGTGAACATGGTTGCTCCGACCACTACGATGTACCTGAAGTGGTCGAAGACTCCCATTACATTCGACCAATCTGACCACCCAGCGCATGTTGCTACCCCTGGGCGGCAAGTGTTAGTAGTCGACCCAGTCATTGGAGGCACCCGACTGACTAAAGTCCTTATGGACTATGGCACTGGTTTAAACATTCTGTACGCTGAGACCCTCGAAGGGATGGGCATTCCGATGTCCAAACTCAGTGACATTAACATACAGTTCACGATGTCATCCCCGGAAAAAAGGCAAAGTCACTTAGAAAGATTGCTCTTGGTGTGGTTTTTGATGATTCCAAGAATTACCGCAAGGAGAAGTTCACGTTTGAGGTGGTGGATTTCCATAATGCCTATCATGCTATTCTAGGCAGGCCCGCATATGCTTGTTTCATGGCTCGACCATGTTATGTGTATCGCAAGTTGAAGATGCCCGGACCCAGAGGCGTAATCACAATTACGGGAAATAGGCAGAGAGCTGAGGAGTGCCTTCAAAAAGGCTCAAAAATTGCTGATGAATAGATGGCAGCGGTAGAGATGGAGGAATACAAGAAAAATGCAGATCTGAGTGATTTGTTCCGAGCTAACAAGCCTGCCTCAACGTCCGCATTTTAGTTGGCCGGTGAGACAAAGCCTATCCATATTCACCCGGAAGGCCCCAATGCTGCTCTGACCCACATCTCAACAACACTCGGCGGTAGATAGGAAGAAGCGCTCATCTAGTTCCTTCGTGAGAACTAGGACATCTTTGCATGGAAACCATCTGACATGCCAGGTGTACCCAGGGGACTGGCTGAGCACCGTTTGCATGTCGACCCAAAAGCAAAACCTGTCAAGGAACATCACCGTCGGTCCGCCATGGAGAAGAGGAAAGCAATTGGCAAGGAGGTGGCTCGGCTCCTGTCAATTGGGTTCATCTGCGAGATATACCACTCCAAGTGGCTCGCCAATGTCGTCATGGTCCCTAGGAAAGATGATTCACTTTGTATGTGTATCGACTTCAAGCATATCAATCGGGCCTGCCTGAAAGATCATTTTTCTCTCCACCGCATCGATCAGATTGTCGACTCGGCTACACGGTGTGAGTATTTGTCCTTTTTGGATGCATATTCCAGGTACCATCAGATCCGACTGCATGGACCCGATGAAATAAAAATGGCCTTCATCACTTCATTCGGGTGTTTTTGCTATGTCACCATGCCTTTTGGTCTCAAGAATGCTGGTGCTATGTTCATGCACATGATCTAGAAGTGCCTGCTCACTCAAATCAGTTGGAACATGGAAGCATACATGGACGATATTGTGGTCAAGTCACGCATGAGTTCCAACATGCTGATTGACCTCGCTGAAACCTTTGCCAACCTAAGAAGATATGACATCAAGCTTAATCCATCCAAGTGCACATTCGGAGTCCCAGGAGGGAAGTTGCTCGGTTTTATCGTTTCCGAAGAAGGAATTGACGCAAACCCAGAAAAGATTGGAGCAATTCTCCAAATGAAACGCCCTGTGCGTGTGCATGATTTTCAGAAGCTTACAGGTTGTTTGGTTGCATTGAGTCGATTCATTTCTCGTCTCCGTGAAAAGGCATTGCCTCTTTACCGCCTGATGCAAAAGTCTGATACATTCGAGTGGACTCCTGAAGCTGAAGCAGCGTTTGTAGATCTCAAAGCCTTGTTTTCCACCCAGCCGGTGCTTGCTGCCCCAGTCAGCAAAGAGCCTCTGTTGGTACATATTGCAGCCACTAGACAGGTTATCAACACAGTGCTCACGGTCAAGCGAGAGTAAGAAGGCAAAGCCTATAAAGTTCGACGCGCAATGTATTACATTTCTGAAGTTTTGACTCTGTCCAAGCAAAGGTATCCGCATTACCAGAAGCTTGTCTATGGAATTTATCTGACCACGAAGAAATTTGCACATTACTTCCTAGACCACTCGGTTTTAGTCGTCAGTGATGCTCCATTGTCAGAAATTTTGAACAATCAAGATGCAACCGGTTGAGTGGCTAAGTGGGCAATTGAACTTCCTCCTCTGGATATCAAGTTCGAAGCAAAAAATGCAGTTAAATCTCATGCAATTGTAGATTTCTTGGCCGAGTCGATTGAGCAACAACAAATGACTCAAGTTCACTCGGTACACTGGACCATGTTCTTTGACAGATCTAAGATGTTGAATGGTTCTGGTGCTGGAGTGGTTTTGGTGTCCCCAAGGTGCGACAAACTCAGTTATGTACTCCAGATTCACTTTGATTCCTCCAATAATGAAGCTGAGTACGAAGCACTTCTATACGGGTTGGTATGGACATCTCACTCGCGTCCATCGCTTGATGGTTTACGACGACTCAGATTTGGTGGTTAATCCGGTGATGAAGGAGTGGGATATTAGGAGCCCCGCCATGAATGGATACTACAATGCAGTAAGGAAATTAGAGAAGAAGTTTGAAGGGTTGGAGCTCCACCACATACCCCGACTCAAGAATCAAGCAGCTGGTGATCTGGCAAAAATAGGTTCCACTCGAAAGCCTATCCCCAGTAATGTGTTCTTGGAGCATCTCCATACCCCATCAGTACAAGAGGATACCTTTATAGAAGAGCCCCTGCAATCGATAAGTTCAACGAATCCGACTGAAGTCGAAGTGCCAGCGGTGATCGACCTAATCATGGAGATTTTGGTAATCACTCCCGACTGGACGGTGTCGTATATTGCATACTTGCTCAGGCAGGAGCTTCTAGAAGATGAAGTTGAGGCATGTCAGATCGTCCGCAGTAGAAAGCCTTTACAGTTATAGGTGGACAGCTTTTCAAGGAAAGTGTGACTAAGGATGGCAATGGGTAAGGTATGGGGCGGGTAGAGCAATACCATACCCATACCCGTGTAGTGAACGGGTACAAAATTCTACCCATACCCGTACCCATGGGTATGAAACGTTACCCTTACCCATTCCCGAACGATATTCATACCCATTGGGTACCCAACAGGTAGATCGAACAATACACAAGTTATTTGCAATTTTATATTCATCTATAACATATCTGTCAAAAGAACATTGATCTCAACTCCATAACAAATAGATGAGTACATGTCAATAATCTCAATTGAAATTGACAATTGGTGACAATTATAACATAGGTTCACAAGCTCACGACACAACTTTAACATAGATACACTTGTGAATCACAGGTAAGGTTCACATGTCAATATAAACTGGTAGGGTATGGGTATACCCATGGGTAAAAGACTATACCCATGCCCTACCCATGACTTAATGGGTAGGGTATGGGTACTACCCATGGGTATAAAATTATGGCCATACATTGTCCATGCGGGTACGGTATCCGCGGGTACCCATAGCCATGGGTAAAATTACCATCCTTAAGTGTGACTGGCGTAGCTCTTTTATGTATCTCACCAGAAGAGGGTCAACTAATTTTGAATGAGATCCACTCGGGGACCTGTGGTCACCATGCATCCTCTCGGACTATCGTGGCCAAAGCATACTGAGCGGGATTCTACTGGCCACGGGCCAATGAAATGGCTAAGGATATAGGTGACAAGTGTGAATGTTGCCAGTTTTACTTGAACATGTCCCACAAGCCCACATCTGCCTTCAAGACTATTCCACTCATCTGGCCAATTGCGGTGTGGGGATTGGATATGATTGGACCTTTAAGGACCGGCAGGAGCGGCTTCACTCATCCGCTCATAGCAGCCGACAAGTTCACTAAGTGGATTGAAGCAAAACCTATCAAGAACCTTGACTCAAGCACAACCATCAGTTTTATAAGAGAATTGGTCTTCCGTTACGGAGTTCCTCATCACAGAAAACGGATCAAACTTTGATTCTGATGAGCTCAGAGCATTCTGCGCTTCCCAAGGAACTCGGGTCGACTACGCATCTGTTGCCCATCCACAGTCGAATGGACAAGCTGAAATAGCAATTGGTTTGATCCTCCAAGGGTTGAAACTCCGATTGATGCGGGACCTTAAGCGTGCGGCTGGAGCTTGGGTAACTAAGCTGTCGTCTGTTCTGTGGGGATTGAGGATGACTCCCAACCCGTCGACTGATCAAATCCCTTTCTTCATGTTGTACAGGGCTGAAGCCGTGCTTCCAAGTGACTTGCTGCACAACGCTCCTCGAGTGGAACTCTTCTCAGAAGCTGAGGCAGAGAAAGCACGCCAGGACACTGTTGATATCCTGGACGAAGAACGAGAGAGGGCTTTGATCTGGTCGACCATCTATCAGCAAGACCTGCGTCGATTCCACACCCTAAACATCAAAGGTCGAGCATTTCAGGAAGGAGATCGTGTGCCCTGAGTGGATCAGCGGCCTCATAAGCTTGCCCTTGCCTGGGAAGGACCCTTCATCGTCAGCAAAGTCCTCCACAATGGAGCATATCACCATTAGAACATAGCCAAGAAGAAGGACGAGCCACGTTCTTGGAACGCAGATCTGCTCCACCGCTCTTATACCTAAACACTCGGATCGTCGAGGTGTAATAAGAGTACTTTTTAGATTGTTTATCAAAGACATGATTTCCCCAGTCTCATAATAATTGTTCTTGCATAAATGTATGTCCAAATCCCCCAGTGGGTGGCTTTGCTGCGAACCAGATTCATCTAAGTGTCAAAACATACTCCGAGTGAAGAGCAACCCTTTCACTCAGGGGCTTAGCTGGGAACCAGATTCGCCTAAGCTTCAAAACATACTCCGAGTGAAGAGCAGCCATCTCACTCACGGGCGTAGCACGATCCCGTACTCGCCTAAGTTACAAAATATACTCCGAGTGAAGAGCAAACCTCTCACTCGGGGGCTTAGCTGTGATCCCGTACTCACCCAAGCTAAAAAAACATACTCCAAATGAAGAGCAATCCTCTCACTCGGGGGCTTAGCTGCGAATCAGATTCGCCTAAGTTTCAAAAACATACTCTGAGTGAAGAGCAACCCTCTTACTCGGGGGCTTAGCTGTGATCCCGTACTTGCATAGGTTACAAAACATACTCCGAGTGAAGAGCAATCCTCTCACTGGGGGGCTTAGATATGAATCAGATTTGCCTAAGTTTCAAAAACATACTCCGAGTGAAGAGCAACCCTCTCACTCGGGGGCTTAGCTGCGATCCCATACTCGCCTAAGTTCAAAACATTCTCCGAGTGAAGAGCAACCCTCTCACTCAGGGACTTAGCTGCGACCCCTACTCGCCTAAGTTACAAAAACATACTCCGAGTGAAGAGCAAGCCTCTCACTCGGGGACTTAGCTGCGATCCCGTACTCGCCTAAGTTACAAAAACATTCTTCGAGTGAAAAGAAACCCTCTCACTCGGGGACTTAGCTGCGACCCCGAACTCGCCTAAGTTTCAAAAACACAACGAGGTGCACCCTAAGCCGCGCCGCAAGTACAACGCCTGGATGCACTCTGAGCTGCACCACAAGTACACCATCGACTCCAAGAGAAGAATAATCCTCTCACTCGGAGACTTAGTTGCGATCCCAGTTTCGCCTAAGTCAAAAAATCGAAGAACACTGGATACAAAGCAACTGCATTTAGATAAAACAACCAAGTTCGGATAAATCCAGCAAGGTTCAGTGCCAGAAGTAAAAGTACTCGGGCATCAGGCCCAAAAGAGTTTAACGATTACAAAATCACTCGGCATTCCGAGGCAAATAGAGTCAAGATTATCAAGTGTTTCACTCGGCGGGAGGAGGACTAGCTGGCTCGATGAAAGTGTCCAATTCAATGCCATCTGCAATGCGAGTAGCTGCGTTAATGAAGGTCTCCATAAAAGTTTGAAACTAAAGCTTCTTGGTGTTAGCCACCTGAAGAGATTTCAGTTTCTCTTCTTTGGCGTCCTTGCAATGGACACGGACGACCAAAAGAGCCACATCAGCACCGTAACGAGCAACTGACTTCTTCCATACCTACACTCGGTCATGGATGTCGTTGAGTCAACCCGTCAGTGATTCGAGATCGTTCAGAAGAACATCTTCTGGCCACGGCTCCTTGTCTATCCGCGTCAGTGCAACTTTTAGTCGAGCGACATAGTCCAAGACACTGGCGAGGCGAGATTCCAGTTGTAGCACGTTCATGGCAGCTTCATCCTTGATGGGAGAGTTTATGGGGTCCAGTCCTATCTCGATCTGCCCAGCTTCCTCCTCGAAATTCTGGCAGAACTCTACAAAGAGAGAAAAATGGTAAGTTAGCGGCAACATTGTGAGAGAGTTCTTTGGATTCAGTCGGATGAAGGAAGGTACCTTCGAGCATGAGGAACATCTTCTTGGCAAAACCTCCCAAATAGACCTCCAATTCATCCCTCTTCTGAGTGAGCGCCTCCACTTTGTCAGCCATGACCACCTTCTCCTCCTTCAGCTGCACAGCTTCTTTCTTTGCCTCGTCAGCGGCGGTCTTCAGTTTAGCATTTTCTTCCTGCAGCTTACCGACTGAAGATAGCTTCCTGTCATCCAGTTCAGTCTTCTCACGCGTCGTCTTCTACGCTCCCACAAGGTCAAGGTCCTTCTGCTCCAAGGTCTACTTCATTTTGTCTAAAGAAACAACATTCCTCAGTCGGGCTTAGAGTTGATGGTTTTCACTACGCACATCTGTTCGTGTGGGATCAAATGAGGATGGGAAAGGAAAAATAACAAGGCATACAGTCGGCAAGTTGTTACCTCCCATGATTGCCACTTCATCTTAAGCTTTCTTCAGGTTCTCCTTGGCCAGAACTAGATCAAGCTTGAGTTGGATTTTCTCCTGTTCCAAGGCAGCATATTGGGTCCCAAGCTCGCAAGATTTCTGCAATCGGCAATAAGACAAATCAATCAACAGAGACAAAGATCAGTTACTTCCGAGTGAAAAAGTGCAAGATCAAATTATTATGGAAAAGAGTTCTAAGACTTTCGCCGAATCAAACATTCAACATCAGTCTTGGGGACTACACCTAGTGGGTGCAGTTAGCGTGCCCCCACTGGTTCAATTTCCCACTTGGCATGGTCAGCCCAGCCCAGGTGGAAAGAGTAAGAAAACATTCGTTCTCAGACCACCGTCAACTGCCCGCAGTCGACTGCGATCTCGGGGACTACACCCAGTGGGTGCACTCAGCGTGCCCCCACTGGACCAAGATCCCACTCGATGCAACCTGTCTAAACTCGAGTGGAAGAGCTACTCAGCTACGAAAAAAACACATTTGTTGTGAGACCACTGTCGACTACCCGCAGTTGACAGTGGTGTCAGGGACTACACCTAGTGGGTGCACTCAGTGTGTCCCCATTGGTTCAAGAACTCACTCGACGTGACGTGTCTGATTTGAGTGAAAGATCTACACAGCTACAAACACGGAGTGGGTGTACAGATGCAAGGTACAGACCGACATCTTATGAATAATAAAGCAGCAGTTTTCTGATAGCATATGCTAACTGAGTAAGAATCAAGTTGGAAAACCAATCGGAAATCAACTTACAAACCCACTTACTCGGACATTGGCTTGGAGGGCAGAGCTGGCGTCGTACGCAACCTTGCTGGTGTCAAACACCACCTCCAATCGGTCCATCATAACACCCGCCTGGATCATAGCTTCCTTGGCAGCTCCTACTTGGTCCTCCGGAGCGTTATACAAAACAAATAGAGTGGATGATGGAGCAGATGACGTGGCCGGTGGAGTTGGAGCTTGAGGTTGTGCAATTGGGCCAGAAGTCTGAGCAGTCGACGCCGAAGGCTGACCAGTCGACAGAGGATCAGCAAAAGAGACAGTAGCCCATACTGGATCATCAAGTTGTTGAACTACAGGCTCAGATGCCGGGCAAGGCGCTTTGCTGGTAGGTAGCCTCTTGCACGAAGCTCTGCCTCTTCTCCCTATGCTCCTTTGAGGTACTTTCTCATCATCATCATCATCATCATCATCATCATCATCATCATCATCATCATCATCATCTGGAAACTGGATAACATTTGTCAACACTGCAAAACACTCTCTCATCATCATCATCTGCGGTTGTGTGCCACGCGCCGCCGCCGTCGCCCCGCCCCGCCCCGCTGGAATTCGCCGCCGCCTCACCGAACCTCGCCATTGACCACGCCACCGTCGGACCGGTATAATCGTTCGGTTTTTCTTCGGTTCCTTCGGTTTTTTTTGGTTAGTTAGGTTAGATCGGTTTTTCATTTTTAATTTTTAGTTAGTTAGTGAACATTCACCCGTTAGTTATTTCTAATGAACAAATTCGTTCGTTTAGTTCTGTAGATTTTTCTTTTAAGTTTTATTTTCACCCAGGGACCTATCCGCAAATAGTTTTCTTGCAATTTAGCCCCTATTCTTAAAACTAGCATAACTTTTAGCTCATTTATCCAAATTAGATGATACCAACGCCTAAATCTTCGTAACGATCTGTTCTTTCCGTAAACCAACTTGAACATGATTTTGACAATTTGAAATTTGAGTTTGGTTCAGATTAGTATGCGTTCTTATTTCATTTGTATCTTGAGTTTCGTAACTCGTTTGAGTTGATTCTTTTTGCAAATCGTAGCTAATCACATGTACCTACTGTTAAGATCTAATCCACATGAAAATAATGATGTTAGGTTTTGTTTTCTGTTTAGTTTAGTTGTTTGCTTGTTTCGAATTTTATTTGGTCTTTTCTTGATTTCTCTCTGTTTCGTTTGAGTGATTGCTTATGTATGCTACTGTTTGTCTACGCTAGATTACCCAGAGTGCGAAACTTGTTACTATGAATCTCTAGAGTTTTCTGATCGTCAGCAAGGCAAGTTACACTTTGATCATACCTTTCTATACCCAGTTTTTACTATGCACTATTTCTGCCCCTCAAATATTTGCATGAGAAGGATTGGGATCATGTTGTTTGGTTGTAGTACTTGTGGTAGGAACCTAATACCCTTTTGATCACCCCTGGAATATACGTTATGCTGAATTATTTCTTAGCCATGCTCGTAGATGGGGATTGGATCGTGATACACATGGAAGTTGTGAGAGTTATTAATCTTGGAAAACATTAATCTTGGAAAACATTAATCTGGGTGGATTGGTTGGGGCACCTGGAGAGTCTAGTATTTCTCCATTTTGGAAATTCAGGAGTACCTGTGTGATTTTTCCTCGGTTCACCACCCGGGCTCAAAGGGATCATATGATATTTCAAGCCTAGAAACTTCTGTGTGCAGCCACAAGCCATTATGGGCTCTGGCATAGTTGAGTAAGTTGTATGAGCCCTCAAAGAGGTGGACTAGCAGATGTAGGGGAAGGTAGGTGTACCGGTCTGCCCGGAGTAGAGATTTAATGTTTCAGAAAGACTATGTCTCGACCTTCCGATTATGGATGCGGTCAAGTCTTGCGGGGAAAAATGCGCAACCTCTCCAGAGTGTATAAACTAATCATGGTTAGTCGTGTCCCCGGTTATGGACATTTTGAGTATCTGGAATTGGATATTATTGTTGATCTCATCACTTTTAATTAATTGAATTGGGTTTAATGATGATACTTGTTTAATTCAGATTTGAGTTGGAGGAACCTTCTCAAATATTTGGTACAAGTTGGAAGTAGTAAATAAATTCATTCCTTTGTTGTAGGAAAAAAACTAGCTTTATGCAAATCATAAATTTAGAGCCTCCACCAGCCAAATATTGCATGTAGATATAGCCCTTGCATTTATTGCTTTACAGTGTAACTCTGCCAGCATATTCAATGTGCTGACCTACATGGATGCAATGTCTCATGTTTCAGACTACTCAGATGACGAATAAGGTGCGATAGGTCGTTGTCGTCCACTCAGCTATGCCGTTGGAGTTGATGGACTCATTTACCTTCGAAGCTTCTGTAGTTATTTAGTTTAGATGGCCTACAGCCATTTTCTTTGTGAAATCATACTCTTTATGAGGACCTCGATGTAATAAGTGTGTGATTGAACTCTGTTATAATTCCTAGAGTACTATGTGTGTCAGCATTACCGATCCAGGGATGACACTTGAGCACAGAGACTTCGTTCCATTAGGATCTTGGTCACTACAATACGACTGCTGCGGGTCATACGAGCACCCGTTTGGTGACGTTGACTCCATGTTTAAGTAAACAGTGTTAAAGATGGCGTATGAGCTCTCGTTTGACTCCAAAAACACAAAATTTTATACAGGAAAATATAATTGAGACGAATAAAGCAAATACTTAAGATAAACAAAAGAACCTACATGCGTTCCCTTGCCTTTTCCACTCTTTTTTTTTGACAAACGCCTTCATCCCAGGCTTCTTCGCTCTACGGGGATGGGGAGGCCATGACGTGTTTTGCAGCTTACTAGGATGCAAAGAGTTATTATAGTAAAATAAATTGCTTTCTTCTCTTACCCTAAGATTTGTGAGCAGCACTTCCAACCCAATGAATGGAGGTCCAGTATCCAAAGGTATGAGAGGTCGCTCTATCCAGGGCAAGCACCATTCCGTATGTGATACATATCCCCGAGGTGCTATACTTATGCTCTTCTTTCACGAACGAGATGTTCGTTAAGACTTTTTGTCTTCTCGCAGTCTAAGATCTCACTATAAAATTCCTGTAAAAGAAGAGGACACCTCATCCGGCGAGGCTTAGTCTCTTTGATGTCATGAACTTCTTTTATTGCTTGACAGTTAGTATAAAATATGACTTTTGTATCTGTGATATAAGTCTGAACTTTTCGCAAGCGAAAATCACTTCATAAAGTTCTTTGTTGTTCTTAGCATAGTTTCTTTGAGCATCAGTAAGTGTATGACTTGCATAGTAAATAATATTAAACTTCTTACCTGTTTTTTGGCCAAAAACCACACTTTCTGCATTGTCATCTACTTCACATATCACTTCAAAAGGTATGTCCTAGTTTGGAGGTGTAATGATAGGGGTAGTAAAGAGAGCATGTTTAAGCTCCTCGAAGGCAGTTTTATACTCAACGTTGAATGTGAAGGGAACATCTTTCTACAATAGGTTAGTCAGGGGCTTTGAAATGCTAGAAAAATTCTTGATAAAACGCATATAGAAGCCGACATGACTAAGAAAGCTCCTTATCCCTTTTATATCTCGATGGTAAGGGAGTTTCTCTATAGCATTTATCTTTTCTTTATCGACTTCTATGCCTTTACCAGATATTTTGTGCCCTAAAACAATACCTTCATAGACCATGAAGTGGCATTTCTCCTAATTCAAAAGAAGATTAGTGTCCTCACACCTTTGCAAAATTTTATTAATATAGTGAAGGCAGTCATCAAAAGAAGTTCCATAGACAGAAAAATCATCCATGAAGACTTCCATGATTTCCTCAGCAAAATCATCCAAAATAGAATTCATGCATCTCTGAAATGTAGCTGGTGCATTAAATAGGCCAAAAGGCATACGACGATAAGAGTACATATCGAAGGGACATGTAAAAGTGGTTTTCTCCTGGTTTTCTAGATGCACTGCTATTTGCGAGAATCCCGAGTATCCATCCAGGTAATAGAGGTGAGTATGCTTGGCTAGTCTTTCGAACATTTGATAAACAAATGGTAAAGGATAATGATCTTTATTGGTTTCCTTGTTTAGCCTCCTGAAACCAATGCACATTCTATACCCCATTATTGTTCTAGTGGGGATTAGTTCATTATGATTATTAGGTACTACTATAAATCCACCTTTCTTAGGTACACAATGAAATGGACTCGCCCACTTACTTGCAAAAACTGGATATATAATTCATGTATCAAGTGGACGAATGATTTCTTTTCTTACCACTTCTTTCATTTTAGGGTTTCAGCTTCCTCTGGTACTCAATAACTGGTTCAGTGCCGTCTTCCATGAATATACGGTGAGTGCATACAGAGGGGCTAATGCCTTTATATCATCGATTGAATAACCAAATGATTTTCTATGTCTCCTTAAAGTATCCATTAACCTTGCTTTTATCTTCATCTGAAAGGGTAGCACTGATGATAACATGATAGTTATTAGTTTCAGTGAAAAACCCATACCTTAACTCTTTTCGTAGCGGTTCTAGTTCCAGGTGGTAGCGGTTCTTCATCTCCTTTCATTTCAGGTAGTTTGTATTGTTTACTGGCCATCGCGTCTTGGACTATTGCTTCATTTAAGTGATAATCTATTTCTTCTTTGGCTGGATCTTCTAGATTTTTCTCCTAGTCGGCCAGGCTCCTTTCCAGATCATCTTCTAGGGTTCCGTAGTAAATAGCGGCCAATTGTGATATTGTATCTTCTTCATTGTTATCAAGCTCTCGCAGTTGATGATGATTTTTGAACCTAGAAAAATAAAATTCTCTTACCTGATCCCCAAAACTTGAGATAGACAAATTCCTTTTTACAGTCAATACTTGCACCTGTGGTGTTAAGAAAAGGTCTTCCAAAAATCTTGGGACAAAAATCCTCTTCAGGAATTTCCATAACAACAAAGTCCACTTTGTAAGTGAAAGTTCCCAAGATGACATAAACATTAGGTACCATCCCGTAAGGCCTCCTAAGGGTACCATCTGCTAATTTTATTTCCATATATGTAGGTTGTAATTCACAAGCATAAATTTCATCGTGAAGCTTAGTGTAAAGAGTGTAATGTATCACATTAATAGAAGAATATGTATCGCAAAGACCAAAATAAGAAGTGCTACCGAAGGAACGAGGAACTATTGGTTTACCAGTGTCATCTGCTTAATACAACCTTTAACAAAATACGTTACCTCTTCCTCCATTGTTTTCTTGCTTTCTCCTCTTCAGGGGCTTAACCTGAATGTTACCTATATCTTTATCTCCATCTTCAGGATGATCTTTGCTTAAATACTCAAGTTGTGTCTTCCTAACTAGATATGGTAACACTGGTGTAGGTTCATAATCATCTCTTATGAGGACACTGATGTTTCCACCTCCAAGGTCTCCACTATGACCTCTTCCTCGGGCTCCTCATCAGTGTAATTCTCCCATTTCCTCTTTAGAAATTTCATAGGTTCTACATAGCTTTGAACAAACCTCAAAACAACGTCAGGGTCAAGGTAAAGTTCATTACTGAGTTGCTAAACACTCTCAGAATTTAAATAAGCTTTAATGTAGTCAAAATATATTTCTACCTTACCCTCTTCTTATTTATCACTCCCCCAAGCTTCGTAATTAGCAAGTATACCTTCTAATAATTCTCGTGCTTCACGAACTTTGCTAGAAATAAAGGAACCTCCAGAAGCTAAATCTAGTTCTTTTTTTGAATCATACTATAGTCCTTCATAAAAAAGGTTTAGCACTAGACATTCTGGAAGCTTATGATGAGGGTAATCATTTAATAAAGTTTTATACCTTTGGTATGCATTTGCTAGACTTTCTCCAGGTCTTTCTCGGAAGTTTAGGATCCTCCTCCTTGCTTCATAATATTTCATTTCTGGATAAAAATCTGATAAGGAGGTTTCTGCTAATTTATCCCAAGTATCAAAGGTACATGAATGGTTGAACACTAACAATCCTTTGCCTTATTATCCACAGTGTGAGAGAACAATTTTAGCTTCATATCATCAGGGCTAAAATCATATCTTCACAAAATTGCAAATGTTGATAAGGATCTTCACCTTCCTTACCTTTAAATTTCTTACTATGCAATAATTCAAGGACACTTGGGTTCACCTCATAAGCTACACCAGTGGAATTAGGACCCAGCGGTGCGAACATTTCTCGCATAGGTGGTCCCGTAAGATGTATGGCCGACAATTGATAGTTGTGTCCATACTCATCCATGGTTGCTCGGGATCTACAAACAACTTAGTACATGCGATTTAAACCAAACTCAAGACTAAGACCAAAAGAGCTCAGCACCCCGCTAACCGCGCCACAAAAAGCTTGTTGTTCTGCAAGTGCATAGGGTTTAGTTGTAGCTTTTTTGAAGTAAGAGTATCGACCCCACAGGGAGCATAGGAATCAATCTTTTGTCTTTTGAATGATGCAAATAGAATGCCTGTAAATTGTTAGTGATCCAAAGCGGTTATAATGTAATGGAAATGTTGTTGCAAGCATACAAGAATGTATTTCAACAAAAGTAAATAACTAGAACTGTAAATAAGAGACTTGAGAAGATTGGGTTCGAAGCATTGTCAGGGAGTGAAGAATCCCCTCTAGTGTGCATCTATATAGCGGTGCCTAAACACAATGCTACTTAAGATTCCTAAGCCACATTACATATTTATTTTAGTGGATAGAGCCGGTATAGATACGTGCATACTCTAGGTAGCCCCATATCACATATGCTACCACCGTTCGTCCCCACTCTAGTTACCAAACGGTGATTAAGGGGAAAAGATCCCTGTGGACGCAGCCTATAGGTGCGCTTTGTTTTATCCCCTGCTGTTGTGATCTGCTAGGAAGGATAATGGGGCCTGTCATGTCACCCACTTTTGCAACCACACGCTCCGCCAACAATAATAACCTTCCGTCCAAAATTGGTATACATTGGATGGTCGACTTCACCCAACGTCAAGAAGACTATTAACATGAATATGCAAAGAGGATGTTAAATCCTAATATCAATGATCTATTACACACTAGGGTTCATCCTTGTCCCCAGGAACTAAAGGATCTACTCACTAATGAAGGCAACCATCATCACAACGCCGTACATAAAGAACATGAAAAAATCACACATGTGATACACAAGTTGCCCTCTGTTTAGGATTCCTGAGATTACAATAAGGAAAAGGGAGGTGGTGATGATAATGATGATGATGATATTGGGGATGATGTAGGAGCCTTCTTAGTGAAGATTGTGGAGGCGGCAGCCTCCTCTTGCCTGTTCCTCCCTCCGGATCACTCCGGCGGCTAGGGTTCTTGCTTCTGGATGTGTTTCTAGTGTCTCTAGGCGTCTAATCCCCGATCCTCTTCGTAGGGTGAATATAGTTGAAGAGGTGGCAGCTATGGAACTCCATACAACCGCTCATACGGGCGCTCGCGGTCGTATGGAACACCGTCTTTTGCTATGGAGGTTCTCCGACGATTGCCTCTTTGCCCATTTCGCTTCTTTCTTTTATGGTAGGTTATTATCACTTTAATTATGTGATTCCACTACCATTTTCTAAGATTTATTCCATATAATAATATTTGGTCTAAAAAGCTTTCTCCGAGGAAAACAACAAAAAGAAGTCCACTAACGCAATAAAACCCCACAAAGCCTATTGAGTAGGCACAGAAATACTAAAAAAATAATCATGTAATTTGGACTCATCAACACACATTCCACATAGCATATCATTGTGTTCAAATTCATTTGAGAATGGAAGGGAATCATCACTTGAAGTCACTGCACAAAGTGAAACATTTACTTCAAATTTAGAGGCTCGTCAACTAAACCATTTCGGAAAATAACTTATAATGCACAATACAACACTGCAATATTAGTAATAAGTTGACAAAAAAGTTTACTAACATGGATACATTCACAGGGAACTTTGACATTAACGCATAGTCCTCCTTATCTGCATGAATTTTTTCCAATAAATCCCAACATATCAAGGTATGTGTCGTCATGTTCTGTCCCGACAACCATGGTTTTTTGAAGTGGGTTTGTTTGAGCTTCGGGATCATATTGCTCGTTATGTTATGGTTGAATATGCACCCTCAATCTTGGTGGTGACCATTTTATTAGATTTCTCAATCATGATGATGGGGCGAGATTTCGAGGCCAACATGCATTTAGGAAGGGTTGGTTGATGTTCATTGGAATTCTGCTCTATTTTTGCAACTCAGTAACATTGCAGAAGCGGTCAACATGTTTGACTTTTGTATTATTGGAACTCTAATGACACGATCCTCGTGCCATGTGATGTGGTTTTCAACGAGTTTGCTAGTGTGGCTGGCGCCAAAGTGTCATGGACTACATGTTATGTTCTTGGTGTAACTTTGCAAATCAAATTGCACTAGGTATGATGCCATTGGACAACAATACTCACCAATTGCCTCGACACTTCATACAGGATCAACTCAGTTTTGTTCTACCACCATACCCGACACTTATATGGGATGTGGTGACTCAGGCGGCTCTTCAACCTGAATTGGTGAACATGATCAGAATAACTAGAGAAATGAGAAATGGCAAGAAGGTGAACCACAAGAGCCAGAACCTGACCAAGACTAAGAGTACAAGGTTATCAACCAGTTTGAAGATTAAGGTTCACTTCAATAACCACAAGTTCCTTTGGCCCAACAGAGGTATTTGGCTATTGTGCCATACTAGGCACACCTCAAACCCTAGTAGAACATTGTAATAGGCATAATCAGAGTTGTGCTTGGTCCCCCACTGCGCCCCTAAGATGATATGGACGAGGTTTTTTGAAAATCTAATGGATCATTGTGCAGTAACAATGATATCTCGATCTCTTATGATGTGCCTTGTTGCCCTTGTAATTTGTTCCAAACAAAATTGGGACATATCTTTCAATGTTGAGAAGCTGAGCTTTCATCTTGTTTAACTACACCCCTTCTCCTCTCAAAGGAAGCAATTTAGGAAACTTGTTCATCAACCTGTTGCATTGTCTAATCCTCCTCAGTGATCGAATGTGAGGGTACTTTTCGTTGAAGCTCCTCTGCAACAATGTCTAATTGATCATTGATACGACTACAATGTATCTATAATTGTTTATTGTTTCATGTTATTATATTATCAATCCTGTATGTTTATACACCATTTCATATTATTTTAGGAACTAACCAATTAACTCAGTGCCCAGTGCCAGTTGCTATTTTGTGCTTGTTTTTGCTTTTTCCAGAAAATCCCTACCAAGCGGAGTCCAAACACGATGAAACTTTTTGATGCTTTTTTCTGGACCAAAAAAGACCCTAGAAACATTGGGGGAGACCAAATGATGCACAAGTAAGCGACAAGGAAGAGGGCATGCCCTGCCCCCTTGTAGGCCACTACTGCTCCGATTGACCTAACTCCTGTAGCGACAAGGCCTCTGCTACCTCTTGAGCACTGCGTTGGTTTTCCCTTGAAGAGGAAAGGGTGATGCAGCAAAGTAGTGTAAGTATTTCCCTCAGTTTTTGAGAACCAAGGTATCAGTCTAGTAGGAGGCTCCATGCTAGTCCCTCGTACCTACACAAACAAACAAGAACCTCGCAACCAACGCGATAAAGGGGTTGTCAATCCCTTCACGGCCACTTGCGAAAGTGAGATCTGATAGAGATAATAAGATAAGATAAATATTTTTGGTATTTTTATGATATAGATAGGAAAGTAAAGATTGCAAAATAAAGTAGATTGGAAACTTATATGATGGAAGATAGACCCGGGGGCCATAGGTTTCACTAGTGGCTTCTCTCAAGATAGCATAAGTATTACGGTGGGTGAACAAATTACGGTCGAGCAATTGATAGAAAAGTGCATAGTTATGAGATTATCTAGGCATGATCATGTATATAGGCATCACGTCCGCGACAAGTAGATCGAAACGATTCTGCATCTACTACTATTACTCCACACATCGACCGCTATCCAGCATGCATCTAGAGTGTTAAGTTCATAAGAACAGAGTAACGCATTAGGCAAGATGACATGATGTAGAGGGATAAACTCAATCAATATGATATAAACCCATCTTTTTATCCTTGATGGCAACAATACAATACGTGCCTTGCTGCCCCTGCTGTCACTGGGAAAGGACACCGCAAGATTGAACCCAAAGATAAGCACTTCTCCCATTGCAAGAAAGATCAATCTAGTAGGCCAAACCAAACTGATAATTCGAAGAGACTTGCAAAGATAACCAATCATACATAAAATAATTCAGAGGAGATTCAAATATTTCTCATAGATAAACTTGGTCATAAACCCACAATTCATCGGATCTCGACAAACACACAGCAGAAAAGAGTTACATCCAATAGATCTCCAAGAAGATCGAGGAGAACTTTGTAGTCAGATTCAAAGAGAGAGAAGAATCCATCTAGCTAATAAATATGGACCCGAAGGTCTGTCGTAAACTAATCACAACTCATAGGAGAGGCCTTGGCGATGATGTAGAGGCCCTCCGTGATCGATCCCCCCTCCGACGGAGCGCCGGAAAAGGCTCCAAGATGGGATCTCACGGGTATAGAAGGTTGCGGCGGTGGAAATAGGGTTTCGTGGTGCTCCTGGATGTTTTCAGGGTATGTAGGTATATATAGGCGAAGGAGGTCGGTCAGGGGAGCAACGAGGGGCCCACGAGGGTGGGGGCGCGCCCACCCCCCTAGGACGCGCCCTGCACCCTTGTGGCCGCCTCGGCTGCTTCTTGACGTCCACTCCAAGTCTCATGGATTGCGTTTGTTCCAAAAAGATCGCTCCCGAAGGTTTCATCCCGTTTGGACTCTGTTTGATATTCGTTTTCTTCGAAACACCGAAATAGGCAAAAAACAGCAATTTGGGTTGGGCCTCCGGTTAGTATGTTAGTCCCAAAAATGAAATAAAAGTGTAAAGTAAAGCCCATAAACATCCAAAATGGGTAATATAATAGCATGGAACAATTAGAAATTATCAATAAGTTGGAGACGTATCAACCTCAAACGGCCAAGTCTTTGTGCATCAGTGTCTTCCCTGGATCGGTAATGCTGACACGCACAGTACTCGAGGATTTATAACAGAGTCTCAGTCACACACTTATTACATTGAAATGTCTCAAAAGAGAACTTATTACAATAATATGGCTTATGGCCATCTAAATAAGATAACAGCAGAAGGCTTGGAAGATAAAGTGAGGCCATCAATTCCAACGGCGTAACTGAGTGAACGGCAACGACCTATCACACCTTACTCGTCGTCTGAAAAGTCTGCAACATGATATGTTGCAGCCCGAAACGGGTCAGCACATGGAATATGCTGGCAATGTAACACAAAAGAGTAATGAACAGAATAAATGCTATCACTACATGCATATATGGCTGGTGGAAAACTCTACGATTAATGTTTTGCATAAAGCCAATTTTTTCCTACAACAAAGGAATAAATTTTATTTAACTATCATGGTGATTGTTAAACATTGAGAAGGTTCCTCCAACTCAATCCCAATTAAACATGTATCAATTAACCCAACAAATTAATTTAGAGTGATGAGATCAACATGATAATCCAAGAACCAAATACTCAAGACGTCCATAACCGGGGACACGGCTAACCATGATTAGTTTGTACACTCTACAAAGGTTTGCACACTTTTCCCCACAAGACTCGATCTCCTCCGTTAGATTTCTCGCACTACAGGATGTTTGACAAACGGATGACCGAGACACAGTCTTTCAGAAACATTAACTCTTTACTCTGGATGGACAGTTACACCTACTTTCCCCTACATCTGCTAGCCCACCACTGAAAGAGGTCATGCAACCTAATCAACTATGCTTGAGCCCATAATAGCTTGTGGCTGCACACGGAAGTTTCTAGCATGAATAATCTTATGATCCCTTTGAGCCTGGGTGGTGAACCGTAGGATGATCACACGGGTACTCCGGGATATCCTAGGATAACACTGGATTCTCCAGGTGCCCGCATCCAATCCACCCAGATGTGTATTTAATTAGCCACCTTAAGTTAACCATTAACTAACAACTCTCACATCTGTCATGAATACACTCAACGAATCCACATCTACGAGCATAGCATAGCAATCCTGAGCATAACGTAGTAGTAACTCCCAAGGGTTTGATAATAAAAGGGCAATATGTTCTACCTCATCATCTACTTCCCAAACCCACATGTTAAACAGATCCTAACCATGCAATGTTTGAGGATTGGAACTAATGCATAAAAATTGGGTAATAAAGGGATATGATCAAAGTGTTACTTGCCTTGTTGACGATCTGCAAACCCTAGAGACTCGTCGTAGCACGCTTCACACTCCGGAAATTCTATCGCAAACAAACAATAGAATACATAAGCACTCAAGCATAGATGCATGGGTAAAACTCAAATAAGAAGATCTAAACAAAAAGTTCAACTTAAGAGCTTCGATTTGCAAAAAAGGATCAACTCAAACGGAGCAACGAAACTCAAGATACGAACGAAATAAGATCGTTTACTAATCTGGACTAAAGTCAAATTTTACAGTACCAAAATCATGTTCAAGTTGGCTAACTAGAAAGAGGGCTTCAAGACGAAGATTTAGGCGCTGGTTTCATCTAATTTGGATAAACGAGTAAAAATTTATACTAGATCGAAGATTAGGGCAGAAATCGCGATCAGAATAATCGCAGATAGAACCCTAAAAAAATAAAACGAGACGAACAGACTAACGAACGAACGTTCGCTGTCTGAACCTAGCCGGTGAACAACGTTAGTTAAAACAAACGAACGGACGAACGTCAACTAAATAAATAAACTGACGAAAAACCGAACAGATCTAAATAAAATAAAAAACGGATCTAGGGTTTTCTAAAAAAACCGGCGGTCTTACCTAAACCGGAAAAAAGACAGGGGCGATTCCGGCGGCTCCGGGGCGACGGCGGGCGGCGCGGGCGTCGGCGGGAGGCGGCAGGTGGCAGCGGCGGCGAAGCTGTGTGGCGGCGGTGGCGCTAGGCGGCTAGGCGGCGGCTCCGGTGGTGGCGTGCGGTGGCGGGGCGATGTGTGGCTTTGGGGCAGCGGCAGCGGCACTATTTATTGAGGGCGGGGGCGGCGCGTGGCTTGGGGAGGGGGCCAACCCGGGGAGAGTCCGGCTCGGACTTTCCTCGGCGTCCGTGCGCGGCATGGCGGCGGGAAGAGGCGGCGGCACGCGGTGTGGGCCGGCTGGGCTCCGGCCTAGTCCATCCGGGAAGGAAATTGTTTTTTTTAATAATTCTGCCGAAACAGAAAAATCCTAATAAAATATAAGAAATTCTAAAAATGCCAAAAACAATTTTCACCGTCTAAATCACTGACTTAGAACAAAGTGTACATTTTTCTGTCCTAAAAATGCAATTTTGAAAAATGCATATTTTTCTAATTCAAATAAAATAGCAGTAAAATCCAAATAAAATCATTTATTTGATCTTAACATTTTTCCTCCTATATTTCTTTTATTTTGGAGAAGTCATTTTATCTCCTCTCTTTTATTTTTATTTTGGAAATATTTTTGGGGAGAAAATGATTAAAACCAAAATGATCCTCGAGAAAATTCAAATATGAAAAAGAATGAAATCCCCAACTCTCTCCATGGGTCCTTGAGTTGCTTAGAATTTCTAGGATCAAACCAAAATGCAATTAAAATATGATATGCATATGATGACCTATGTATAACATTCCAAATTGAAAATTTGGGATGTTACAAACCTACGACCCTTAAGATGAATCTCGCCCTCGAGTTTCGGGTTGGCTAGAAAATAGGTGTGGGTGGTCCTTCCGTAGGTCTTCCTCTCGTTCCCAGGTGGCTTCATCCTCGGTATGGTGGCTCCACTGAACTTCGCGAATTTGATAACCTTGTTGCGTGTGACTCGGCTGGCAAACTCGAGAATCTTCACTGGTTTCTCCTCGTAAGTCAAATCACTATACAGCTGAATCGCCTCCAGTGGCACTAGATCTCTTAGAGAAATATCGGCCATCTCTGCGTGGCATTTCTTCAACTGGGAAACGTGAAACACATTGTGAACTCCTGACAATCCTTCTGGCAATTCCAGCTTGTAAGCAACTTCTCTCATACGTTCCAAAATTTTGTATGGTCCCACAAAACGTGGTGCTAACTTTCCCTTAACTCCAAATTGTTTAACACCTCGAAGCGGGGAGACACGAAGGTTACTCTGTCTCCGACTTCGTAAATTGTCTCCTTGCGTTTAGAATCCGCATAACTCTTCTGCCTGGACTGGGCTACCTTGAGTCTGTCGCGAATCAACTTGACCTTCTCTTCAGACTCTTTAATCAAATCTGGTCCAAACAACTTACAATCTCCAAATTCATCCCACAATAGCGGTGTCCTGCACCTCCTTATGTACAAAGCTTCGAAAGGGGCCATCTTCAAACTGGCTTGATAACTGTTGTTATAAGAGAACTCTGCATACGGCAAATTGTCGTCCCAACTAGATCCATAATCTAGTGCACAAGCTCTCGACATGTCCTCCAGAATCTGATTGGATGTCCATCTGTCTATGGATGAAAGGGTGTACTGAACTATAGCCTAGTTCCCAAAGTCTCATGCAACTGATTCCAGAACTTTGAGGTAAACTGGGTTCCTCTACCTGATACAATGGTCCTCGGAACACCATGTAGACATATGATCCTACTCATGTATATCTTTGCCAACTTAGCACTTGTATAAGTGGTATTCACTAGGATGAAATGAGCTACTTTCGTCAATCGATCGACTATAACCCATATAGAGTCATAGCTTGAACGATTCCTGGGAAATCCAGTGATAAAATCCCACCAAGCTTGTCCCACTTCCATTCGGGTATCGGCAATGGCTGTAGTAATCCTGCTGGCTTTTGATGCTCTGCCTTAACTCTCTGACATACATCACATACTGCTACATACTCGGCAATATCCTTCTTCATTCCTGTCCACCAGAAACTTTCCGTCAAATCCAGATACATCTTAGTGTTTCCTGGGTGAATCAAATACGGCGAATCAGGGGCCTCCTGCAGAAACAACTTCCTGATCTCGAGGTCATTAGGCATGTATAAACGATCCTCAAACCATTAAGTATCGTGCTCATCCTCACGAAATCCTTTAGACTTTCCATTGCTCATCCTTTCCTTTATCTCAGCAATCTCCTTGTCACTCTTCTGGGCTTCTCTGATCTTATCCATCAAAGTGGACTGAATTTCCAATGCTGCTACATAACCTCTCGGAACTATTTCCAAACATAGCTCGCAAAGATCCTCTACTAACTCCTTGGGTAATCCTCCGGTCATGAGCGTATTAACATAACTCTTGTGACCCAACGAATCGGCTACTACATTGGCCTTTCCAGGATGATAGTGCAATTTCATATCATAATCCTTAATGAGCACTAACCATCTCCTCTGCCTGAGGTTCAACTCCTTCTGCATGAAGATATATGTCAAACTCTTATGATCCGTGTATACCTCACAATGGTTTCTAATGAGGAAATGTCTCCATGTCTTGAACGCATGCACTACGGCTGCTAACTCCAAATCATGTGTATCATAATTTTGCTCATGAGGTTTAAGCTGTCGTGAGGCATATGAAACAACTCTTCCCTCATGCATAAGCACTGCTCCAAGTCCTCGACGAGAAGCGTCGCAATACACTTGATAATCCTTTCGTTGATCTGGAAGAATCAGCACTGGGGCTGTAACCAAAAGTTTCTTCAACTCCTTGAAAACTGGCTTCACACTCCTCAACCCACTTGAAGTTGGTATCCTTCTTCAACAAGTCTGTCATGGGCTTTGGCAATCCTGGAGAAATTCTCAATGAACCTCTGATAATATCCCGTGAGTCCCAGAAAACTCCTAATCTCTCCAACTGATGTGGGTGCTACCCATTTAGTCATAGAAACAATCTTGGTGGGGTCTACTGCTATTCCTTCTCCGGTTATAATATGCCCGAAAAATCCAACTTCCTTTAGCCAAAACTCACATTTGCTGAACTTGGCATACAACTGGTGTTCTCTAAGGTTCTCCAGAACCAAACGCAAATGCTCCTTATGCTCCTCTTTATTCTTCAAGTAGACCAATATATCATCAATGAACACCATAAAGAACTTATCCAAAAACTCCATAAACACTTTGTTCACCATGTCCATGAAATAGGCAGGCGCGTTAGTCAGACCAAATGACATAACGGTATAGTCGTATAGGTCGTACCTTGCGGTAAAAGTTGTCTTAGGTATATCCTACTCTCGAATCTTCAGCTGATGGTATCCTGATCGCAGATCGATCTTAGAGAAAACTTTAGCTCCTTGCAACTGGTCAAACAAATCATTGATCATCGACAGTGGGTACTTGTTCTTGATCGTCACTTCATTCAACGCATGATAATCAACAACCATCCTTAACGATCCATCCTTCTTCTCCACTAGAAGTACTAGGGCTCCCCAAGGTGACGAACTTGGTAGAATGTAACCTTTATCCAGTAGCTCCTTAATCTGCTTCTTAATTTCCTCCAAATCCTTTGTGGGCATCCGATATGGTCTCTTTGATATTGGCCCGGTGCCTGGCAATAGTTCAATCAAAAACTCAATGTCTCGATCCGATGGCATGCCTGGTAACTCCTCTGGAAATACATCGGGGTAATCCTTCACCACTAGTACTTCCTCCTGTACAACTCCTGATAAGGAATTCACTTGAGTCCTCTTCGGCACATGCCGGGATACATACTTGATTCTTCTTCCTTCTAGGGTGGTGAGCATAATTGACTTACTGGCGCAATCGATGTTTCCTCCATACATCGATAACCAATCCATACCCAAAATCACATCCAACCTTGCGACTCCAGAATTATCAGATCTGAGGGGAAAACATACCTACCTATGGTCAATGGCATCTGAAAACATCCTTGTCTTGCCATATGCTCCGCTCCTGGAGAGCTTACTAATATAAGTGTCCTCAGAACTTTGGTGGGCAACTTATACTTATCCACAAATCCCCTTGATATGTATTAATGCGATGCACCAGTATCAAAAAGAACGTTTGCAGTAAATGACTTAACCAAAAACTTACCTATAACTGCATCTGGCTGCTCTTCAACCTCCTCCACGCTAACGTGGTTCACTTGCCCCTGCTGAAATGGTTGGGCTTCTTCCCAGAGCTTCCATTGCCATTTCCATTCTTTGCTTCAGAACACTCGGTGGCGTAGTGTCCATTCTTCCCACACTTGAAACAAGTAATGTAACTTAGATCCTTCTTGGCGGGCATTGATGGGTTGGAACGGTTCTGGCTGCTGCTTCCTCCATATCCATTCCCATTCCCATTCTTGGGGCCACTATGGTTATGCAAACTTCCTCCATTGGAATTATGGCCTCCATGGTCATGCTGAATGTGTCCTCCCGAGTTCGGGGTAAAACGAGGTCTCTGCTGAGCTCCTGAATTGTACTTCCCTTGTGCATACTTCCTCTTGCGGTTCTCTATCTGCCGATGCTTCCCTTCAATCATAAGAGCTCTATCTACCAACTCCTGGTATTTGTTGAATGTTGCTACCATCAATTGCATGCTCAGCTCATCATTCAATCCTTCCAGAAACTTCTCCTGCTGAGCAGCATCTGTAGCTACGTCATCAGGGGCATAGCGTGCTAACTTACTAAACTCATCCACATACTGGGACATTGTGCGTCCTCCTTTGGCTCAAGTTGCAAAACTCACGCTTCTTCATGTCCATAGCTCCTGCTGAAATATGAGCAGTGCGGAAAGCCTACTGAAACTGATCCCATGTAATAGTGTCAATGGAGTAAGTGGCTGTGAAATTCACCCACCATGATGTTGCGGGTCCATCAAGCTGATGTGCGGCAAAACGCACTCTCTCCGCATCTGTGCATCCTGCAGTGGTCAGCTCCCTTCCAATCTTGCGGAGCCAATCATCTGCAACAATTGGCTCGGTGCTACTAGAGAACACTGGCGGATTCAGCCTTAGGAAAAGGGCTAAGTGATCAACAGGTGGTGGTGGTGGTGGGTTGTTGTTGTTATTGTTGCCTTGGTTCTGATTCTGAACTAGTAGCTGCATCAAGTTATTCTGCTGTTGTATCAACTAAGTGAGCTCCGGTGGGAAAGCAAGTCCATTGTCACGTCTCGGAGGCATCTGATGGGTTTAGAAAAGGTGAGAAAACATAATAGAAGGAGGTCTAAAGAGAAAACACTACCCATATGCTCATGAGACAAACACAATCATATCACACCAATCAATTCAAACAAGGGCATACAATCGATCTAACTACCATTACAAAAGTGCTCGGACTATTCTATATACATGGGGAAATACTACTAATAATACGGTGGTCAACTAGAAGTTTTGATCCGTGGAAGACTCCATGATATCTGCTCCAGCTTCATCAACGTAGTCATCATCGCTATCGTCGGGGTCAGAATCGGTGTCGTCGATGATGATGTAGTCCTCCGAATGAATTTCCTTGGAATGGTCGTCATCTCCTCCTGACGCGGGGTCTCCCATGAATACTCCTAGCTTCCTTGTCAGCTCGTCATTCTTCTCCACTAGTATTGTCATTTGCTCCTCATATTTGTCACGTGTAGACTTGAGTTCCTCCTCTAGCTCCATAATCCTGGTCATCGCCTTCTTCAGATCTATCATGCTTGCGCACATCTGGTTCTCGTGGCGACGAATGTACCGGTTTAACTCCTGGATGAAAGCTGCAATGGACATGTCCCTCCTAGTGCTGATCATCTCCCATTTCTCATCTCGGCGTCCACATATCTGATAGATAGTGTCCTTAAGATCCTTGTGATAAACTTCTCCGATGCGTCCCATGGCGATGTGGGCTGCCATGCTCTTTCCTAGACTCTAGGTTGGTGCATCAAAGGAAAACTCTATGGGCTCAGTAACTAGCATGAATGTCCTTCCTGGAACTTGAACTCGAATCATCCAACGCTCCTCTTCTGGTAAAGTGGCAAAGTAGGACCCGGTGAAGCTTGGTATTCCGTTGTTCAGGTACCTAGCGACTTCCTTCAAGTGTCGCCCAAAAGGTGTGTCTTCATCCGGTTGTGTAAACTTGTCCCTTGAGTCCGCCATCCTATAGAGTGGAAAAAGGAGAGGAGTCAGAAATGAGTAGAGAGGAGTGACCTAGGTTCATCTTAGTGGTCGTGTCCTACAGTCAGTGTGTGCTCTTATACCATCTTGTAGCGACCAGACCTCAAACGGTCAAGTCTCCGTGCATCTGTGTCATCCCTGGATCCGTAATGCTGACACGCACAGTATTCGTGGATTTATAAAAGAGTCTCAATCACACACTTATTACATCGAAATGTCTCAAAAGAGAACGTATTACAATAATATGGTTTAAGGCTATCTAAATAAGATAACAGCGGAAGGCTTGGAAGATAATGTGAGTCCATCAACTCCAACGGCATAGCTGAGTTAACGACAACGACCTATCGCACCTTACTCGTCGTCTGAAAAGTCTGCAACATGATATGTTGCAGCCCGAAACGGGTCAACACATGGAATATTCTGGCAATGTATCACAAAAGAGTAATGAACAGAATAAATGCACTCATTACATGCATATATGGCTGGTGGAAAACTCTATGGTTAATGTTTTACATAAAGCCAATTTTTCCCTACAACAAAGGAATAAATTTTATTTAACTGTCATGGTGATTGTTAAACATTGAGAAGGTTCCTCCAACTCAATCCCAATTAAACATGTATCAATTAACCCAACAAATTAATTTAGAGTGATGAGATCAACATGATAATCCAAGAACCAGATACTCAAGACGTCCATAACCGGGGACACGGCTAACCATGATTAGTTGGTACATTCTGCAGAGGTTTGTGCACTTTTCCCCACAAGACTCGATCTCCTCGTTAGATTTCTCGCACTACATGATGTTTGAGAAATGGATGACCGAGACACAGTCTTTCAGAAACATTAATTCATTACTCGGGATGGACAGTTACACCTACTTTCCCCTACATCTGCTAGCCCACCACTCAAAGAGGTCATGTAACCTACTCAACTATGCTAGAGCCCATAATAGCTTGTGGCTGCACATGGAAGTTTCTAGCATGAATAATCTTATGATCCCTTTGAGCCTGGGTGGCGAACCGTAGGATGATCACACGGGTACTCCGGGATATCCTAGGACAACACTGGATTCTCCATGTGCCCGCAACCAATCCACCTAGATGTATATTTAAGTAGCCACCTTAATTTAACCATTAATTAACAACTCTCACATCTGTCATGAATACACTCAACCAATCCACGTCTACGAGCATAGCATAACAATCCTGAGCATAACATAGTAGTAACTCCCAATGGTTTGATAATAAAAGGGCAATAGGTTCTACCTCGTCATGTACTTCCCAAACCCACATGTTAAACATGTCCTAACCATGCAATGTTTGAGGATTGGAACTAATGCATAAAAATTGGGTAATAATGGGATATAATCAAAGTGTTACTTGCCTTGTTGACGATCTGCAAACCCTAGAGACTCGTAGTAGCACGCTTCACACTCCGGGAATTCTATCGCAAATAAACAATAGTATACATAAGCACTCAAGCATAGATGCATGGGTAAAACTCAAATAAGAAGATCCAAACAGAAAGTCCAACTGAAGAGCTTCGATTTGCAAAAAGGATCAACTCAAACGGAGCAACGAAACTCAAGATACGAACGAAACAAGATCGTTTACTATTCTGGACTAGAGTCAAATTTTACAGTACCAAAATCATGTTCAAGTTGGTTAACTAGAAAGAGGGCTTTGAGAGGAAGATTTAGGCCCTGGTTTCATCTAATTTGCATAAACGAGGAAAAACTTATACTAGATCGAAGATCAGGGCAGAAATCGCGATCAAAATAATCGCAGATAAAACCCTGGAAAAATAAAACGAGACGAACGGACTAACGAACAAATGTTTGTTGTCCGAAACTAACTGGCGAACAACGTTCGTAAAACGAATGAACGGTCGAACGTCCACTAAATAAATAAACCGACGAAAAACCGAACCGATCTAAATAAAATACAATAAAGGATCAAGGGTTTTCTAAAAAAACGGTGGCTTTTACCTAAACCGAAAAAAGACCGGGGCGACTCCGGCTGCTCCGGCAGAACTCCGGTGAGGCGGGGCGCGGGCGTCGGCGGCTCCGGGGCGACGGCGGGTGGCGCGGGTGTGGTGGAAGGAGGTGGGTGGCAGCGGCGGCGCTAGGCGGCGACGGCGGTGGCTCCGGTGGTAGGATGCGGTGGCGGGGCAATGTGGGGCTTTGGGGCGGCGGCGGCGGTGCTATTTATTAGGGGACGAGGGCGGCGCGTGGCATGGGGAGGGGACCGGCCCAAGGAGAGTCCGGCTCGGACTCTCCTCGGTGTTCGTGCGCGGCACGGCGGCGGGGAGAGGCGGCGGCGCGCGGTCTGGGCCGGCTGGGCTCCGGACTAGTCCGTCCGGGAAGGAAATTGTTTTTTTAATAATTTCACCGAAACAGAAAAATCCTAATAAAATATAAAAAATCTAAAAATACCAAAACAATTTTCTCCCTCTAAATAAAATATTTAGAACAAAGTGAACATTTTTCTGGCCTAAAACCGCAATTTGAAAAATGCATATTTTTCTAATTCAAATAAAATAGCAATAAAATCCAAATAAAATCATTTATTTGATTTTAACATTTTTCCTCCAATATTTCTTTTATTTTGGAGAAGTCATTTTATCTCCTCTCTTTTATTTTTATTTTGGAAATATTTTTGGGGAGAAAATGATTAAAACCAAAATGATCCTCTTTTCAATATTCGAGAAAATTCAAATATGAAAAAGAATGAAATCCCCAACTCTCTCCGTGGGTCCTTGAGTTGCTTAGAATTTCTAGGATCACACCAAAATGCAATTAAAATATGATATGCATATGATGACCTATGTATAACATTCCAAATTGAAAATTTGGGATGTTACAAACCTACCCCCCTTAAGATGAATCTCGCCCTCGAGATTCGGGTTGGCTAGAAAATAGGTGTGGGTGGTCCTTCCGTAGGTCTTCCTCTCGTTCCCAGGTGGCTTCATCCTCGGTATGGTGGCTCCACTGAACTTTGCAAAACTTGATAACCTTGCTGCGTGTGACTCGGCTTGCAAACTTGAGAATCTTCACTGGTTTCTCCTCGTTAGTCAAATCACTATCTAGCTGAATTGCTTCCAGTGGCACTGGATCTCTTTGAGGAATATCGGCCATCTCTGTGGCATTTCTTCAACTGGGAAACGTGAAACACATCGTGAACTCTCGATAATCCTTTTGGCAATTCCAGCTTGTAAGCAACTTCTCCCATACGTTCCAAAACTTTGTATGGTCCCACAAAACGTGGTGCTAACTTTCCCTTAACTCCAAATCGTTTAACACCTCGAAGCGGGGACACACGAAGGTATACTCTATCTCCCACTTCATAAACTATCTCCTTGCGTTTAGAATCCGCATAACTCTTCTGCCTGGACTGGGCTACCTTGAGTCTGTCGCGAATCAACTTGACCTTCTCTTCAGACTCTTTAATCAAATCTGGTCCAAACAAGTGACGATCTCCAACTTCATCCCACAATAGCGGTGTCCTGCACCTCCTTCTGTACAAAGCTTCGAAAGGGGCCATCTTCAAATTGGCTTGATAACTGTTGTTATAAGAGAACTCTGCATACGGTAAATTGTCGTCCCAACTAGATCCATAATCTAGCGCATAAGCTCTCAACATGTCCTCCAGAATCTGGTTGACTCTCTCGGTCTTTCCATCTATCTGTGGATGAAAGGTTGTACTGAACTCTAGCCTAGTACCCAAACTCTCATGCAACTGATTCCAGAAGTTTGAGGTAAAGTGGGTTCCTCTATCTGATATAATGGTCCTCGGAACTCCATGTAGATATATGATCCTGGTCATGTATATCTTTACCAACTTAGCACTTTTATAAGTGGTCTTCACTAGGATGAAATGAGCTACTTTCGTCAATCGATCGACTATAACCCATATAGAGTCATAGCCTGAATGAGTCCTGGGAAATCCAGTGATAAAATTCATGCCAAGCTTGTCCCACTTCCATTTGGGTATCGACAATGGCTGTAGCAATCCTGCTGGCTTCTGATGCTCTGCCTTAACTCTCTGACATACATCACATACTGCTACATACTCGGCAATATCCTTCTTCATTCCTGTCCACCAGAAACTTTCCTTCAAATTCAGATACATCTTAGTGTTTCCTAGGTGAATCGAATACGGCGAATCATGGGCCTCCTTCAGAATCAACTTCCTGATCTCGGAGTCATTAGGAACGTATACGCGATCCTCAAACCATAGAGTATCATGCTCATCCTCACGAAATCCTTTAGCCTTTCCTTTGCTCATCCTTTCTTTTATCTCGGCAGTCTCCTTGTCAGTCTTCTAGGCTTCTCAGATCTTATCCATTAAAGTGGAATGAATTTCCAATGCTACTACATAACCTCTCAGAACTATTTCCAAACATAGCTCGCGAAGATCCTCTACTAACTCCTTGGGTAATCCTCCGGTCATGAGTGTATTAACATAACTCTTGCGACTCAACGCATCGGCTACTACATTAGCCTTTCCGGGATGATAGTGCAATTTCATATCATAATCCTTAATGAGCTCTAACCATCTCCTCTGCCTGAGGTTCAACTCTTTCTGCGTGAAGATATATTTCAAACTCTTATGATCCGTGTATACCTCACAATGGTTTCCGATGAGAAAATGTCTCCATGTCTTCAACGCATGCACTATGGCTCCTAACTCCAAATCATGTGTAGCATAAATTTTCTCATGAGGTTTAAGCTGTCGTGAGGAATATGAAACAACTCTTCCCTCCTGCATAAGCACTGCTCTAAGTGCTTGACGAGAAGTGTTGCAATACACTTGATAATCCTTTCGTTGAACTGGAAGAATCAACACTAGGGCTGTACCCAAACGTTTCTTCAACTCATGAAAACTGGCTTCACACTCCTCAGTCCATTTGAACTTGGTGTCCTTCTTCAAAAACTCTGTCATGGGCTTTGGCAATCCTGGAGAAATTCTCAATGAACCTCTGATAATATCCCGCGAGTCCCAGAAAACTCCTGATCTCTCCAACTGATGTGGTTGCTACCCATTTAGTCACAGAAACAATCTTGGTGGGGTCTACTGCTATTCCTTCTCCGGTTATAATATGCCCGAGAAATCCAACTTCCTTTAGCCAAAACTCACATTTGCTGAACTTGGCATACAACTGGTGTTCTCTAAGCTTCTCCAGAACCAAACGCAAATGCTCCTTATGCTCCTCTTTATTCTTCAAGTAGACCAATATATCATCAATGAACACCACGAAGAACTTATCCAAAAACTCCATAAACACTTTGTTCACCATGTCCATGAAATAGGCAAGCGCGTTAGTCAGACCAAATGACATAACGGTATACTCGTATAGCTCGTACCTTGCGGTAAAAGCTGTCTTAGGTATATCCTGCTCTCGAATCTTCAGCTGATGGTATCCTGATCGCAGATCGGTCTTAGAGAAAACTTTAGCTCCTTGCAACTGGTCAAACAAATCATTGATCATCGACAGCGGGTACTTGTTCTTGATCGTCACTTCATTCAATGCATGATAATCAACAACCATCCTTAATGATCCATCCTTCTTCTCCACTAGAAGTACTAGGGCTCCCCAAGGTGACGAACTTCGTAGAATGTAACCTTTATCCAGTAGCTCCTTAATCTGCTTCTTAAGTTCCTCCAATCCTTTGCGGGCATCCGATATGGTCTCTTTGATATTCGTCCGGTGCCTGGCAATAGTTCAATCAAAAAGTCAATGTCTCAATCCGGTGGCATGCCTAGTAACCCCTACGGAAATACATCAGGGTAATCCTTCACCACTGGTACTTCCTCCTGTACAACTCGTGATAAGGAATTCACTTGAGTCCTCTTCGGCACATGCCGGGATACATACTTGATCCTTCTTCCTTATGGGGTGGTGAGCATAATTGTCTTACTGGCGCAATCGATGTTTCCTCCATACATCGATAACCAATCCATACCCAAAATCACATCCAACCCTTGCGACTCCAGAATTATCAGATGTGAGGGGAAAACATGCCTACCTATGGTCAATGGCATCTGAAAACATCCTTGGCTTGCCATATGCTCCGCTCCTGGAGAGCTTACTTACATAGGTGGGAAACTGATACTTATCCAGAAATCCCCTTGATATGTATGAACGCGATGCACCAGTATCAAAAAGAACGATTGTAGTAGATGACTTAACCAAAATCTTACCTATAACTGCATCTGGATGCTCTTCAACCTCCTCCACACTAACGTGGTTCACTTGCCCCTGTTGAAAGGGTTGGGCTTCTTCCCAGAGCTTCCATTGCCATTTCCAGTCTTTGCTTCAGAACACTCAGTGAGGTAGTGTCCATTCCTCCCGCACTTGAAACAAGTAATGTGACTTAGATACTTCTCGGCGGGCATTGCTGGGTTGGAACGGTTCTGGCTGCTGCTTCCTCCATTCCCATTCCCATTCTTGGGGCCACTATGGTTATGCGAACTTCCTCCATTGGAATTATGCCCTCCATGGTTATGGTGAATGTGTCCTCCCAAGTTCGGGGTAAAATGAGGTCTCTACTGAGCTCCTGAATTGTACTTCCATTGTCCATACTTCCTCTTGTGGCTCTCTATCTGTTTCTGCTTCCCTTCAATCATAAGATCTCTATCTACCAACTCCTGGTAGTTGTTGAATGTTGCCACCATCAACTGCATGCTCATCTCATCATTCAGTCCTTCCAGAAACTTCTTCTATTTAGCAGCATCTGTAGCTATGTCATTAGGGGCATAATGTGCTAACTTACTAAACTCATCCACATACTGGCCCACTGTGCGTCCTCCTTGGCGCAAGTTGCAAAACTCGCGCTTCTTCATGTTCATAACTCCTGCTGAAACATGGGCAGCATGGAAAGCCTGCTGAAACTGATCCCATGTAATAGTGTCAATGGGGTAAGTGGCTGTGAAATTCTCCCACCATGATGTTGTGGGTCCATCAAGCTGATGTGTGGCAAAATGCACTCTCTCCGCATTTGTGCATCCTGCAGTGGTTAACTCCCTTCCAATCTTGGGGAGCCGATCATCTGCAACAATTGGCTCGGTGCTACTAGAGAACACCAACGGATTCAGCCTTAGGAAACGGGCTAAGTGATCAACAGGTGGTGGTGGTGGTGGTGGAAAGTTGTTGTTGTTGTTGCCTTGGTTCTAATTCTGAACTAGTAGCTACACCAAGGTATTCTACTGTTGGATCAATTGGGTGAGCTCCGGTGGGAAAGCAAATAAATTGTCACGTCTCGGAGGCATCTGATGGGTTTAGAAAAGGTGAGAAAATAGAATAGAAGGAGGTCTAAAGGGAAAACACTACCCATATGCTCATGATACAAACACAATCATATCACACCAATCAATTCAAACAAGGGCATACAATCGATCTAACTACCGTTATAAAAGTGCTCAGACTATTCTATATACATGGGGAAATACTACTAATAAGATGGTGGTCGACTAGAAGTTTTGATCTGTGGAAGACTCCATGATCTCTGCTCCAGCTTCATCATCATAGTCATCATCGCTATCGTCAGGGTCAGAATCGGTGTCGTCGATGATGATGTAGTCCTCCAAATGAATGTCCTTAGAATGGTCGTCATCTCCTCCTAGTGCGGGGTCTCCCATGAATACTCCTAGCTTCCTTGTCAGGTCGTCATTCTTCTCCACTACTATTGTCATTTCCTCCTCATATCCGTCGCGTGTAGACTTGAGTTCCTCCTCTAGCTCCATAATCCTGGTCATCGCCTTCTTCAGATATATCATGCTTGCGCACATGTGGTTCTCCTAGCGACGAATGTGTTGGTTTAACTCCTGGATGAAAGCTGCAATGGACCTGTCGCTCCTGGTGCTGATCATCTCGCATTGCTCATCTCGGCGTCCACATATCTGATAGGTAGTGTCCTTAAGATCCTTGTGATAAACTTCTCTGATGCATCCCATGGCGATGTGGGCTGCCATGCTCTTTCCAAGACTCCAGGGTGGTGCATCAAAGGAAAACTCTATGGGCTCAGTAACTAGCATGAATGTCCTTCCTGGACCTTGAACTCGAATCATCCAACGCTCCTCTTCTGGTAAAGTGGTGATGTAGGTCCCGGTGAAGCTTGGTATTCTGATGTTTAGGTACCTAGTGACTTCCTTCAAGTGTCGCCTAAAAGGTGTGTCTTCATCTGGTTGTGTAAACTTGTTCCTTGAGTCATCCATCCTATAGAGTGGAAAAAGGAGAGGACTCAGAAATTAGTAGAGAGGAGTGACCTATGGTTCAACTTAGTGGTCGTGTCCTACAGTCGGCGTGTGCTCCGATAACATCTTGTAGCGACCAGACCTCAAACGGTCAAGTCCTTGTGCATCAGTATCATCCCTGGATCCGTAATGCTGACACGCACAGTACTCGAGGATTTATAACAGAGTCTCAATCACACACTTATTATATCGAAATGTCTTGAAAGAGAACTTATTACAATAATATGGCTTAAGGCCATCTAAATAAGATAACAGCAGAAGGCTTGGAAGATAAAGCGAGTCCATCAACTCCAACGGCAGAGCTGAGTGAACGACAATGACCTATCGCACCTTACTCATCGTCTGAAAAGTCTGCAACATGATATGTTGCAGCCCGAAATGGGCCAGTACATGGAATATGCTGGCAATGTAACACAAAAGAGTAATGAACAAAATAAATGCTATCACTACATGCATATATGGCTGGTGGAAAACTCTATGGTTAATGTTTTGCATAAAGCCAGTCTTTTCCTACAACAAAGGAATAAATTTTATTTAACTATCATGGTGATTGTTAAACATTGAGAAGGTTCCTCCAACTCAATCCCAATTAAACATGTATCAATTAACCCAACAAATTAATTTAGAGTGATGATATCAACATGATAACCCAAGAACCAGATACTAAGGACGTCCATAACCGGGGACACGGCTAACCATGATTAGTTTGTACACTTTGCAAAGGTTTGCGCACTTTTCCCCACAAGACTCGATCCCCTCCGTTAGATTTCTCGCACTACATGATGTTTGAGAAACGGATGACCGAGACATAGTCTTTCAGAAACATTAACTCTGTACTCTGCATGGACAATTACACCTACTTTCCCCTACATCTGCTAGCCCACCACTGAAAGAGGTCATGCAACCTACTCAACTATGATAGAGCCCATAATAGCTTGTGGCTGCACACAGAAGTTTCTAGCATGAATAATCTTATGATCCCTTTGAGCCTGGGTGGCAAACCGTAGGATGATCACACGGGTACTCCGAGATATCCTAGGACAACACCGGATTCTCCACGTGCCCGCAACCAATCCACCCAGATGTGTATTTAAGTAGCCACCTTAAGTTAACCATTAATTAACAACTCTCACATCTATCATGAATACACTCAACAAATCCACGTCTACGAGCATAGCATAGCAACCCTGAGCATAACGTAGTAGTAACTCCCAAGGGTTTGATAATAAAAGGGCAATAGGTTCTACCTCATCATCTACTTCCCAAACCCACATGTTAAACAGATCCTAACCATGCAATGTTTGAGGATTGGAACTAATGCATAAAATTGGGTAATAAAGGGATATGATCAAAGTGTTACTTGCCTTGCTGACGATCTGCAAACCCTAGAGACTCGTAGTAGCACGCTTCGCACTCCGGGAATTCTATCGCAAACAAACAATAGCATACATAAGCACTCAAGCATATATGCATGGGTAAAACTCAAATTAGAAGATCTAAACAGAAAGTTCAACTTAAGAGCTTCAATTTGCAAAAAGGATCAACTCAAATGGAGCAACAAAACTGAAGATACGAACGAAACAAGATCGTTTACTAATCTGGACTAAAGTCAAACTTTACAGTACCAAAATCATGTTCAAGTTGGTTAACTAGAAAGAGGGCTTCAAGACGAAGATTTAGGCGCTGGTTTCATCTAATTTGGATAAACGAGTAAAAAGTTATACTAGATCGAAGATGACGGCAGAAATCTCGATCAAAATAATCGCAGATAATACCCTGGAAAAATAAAACGAGACAAACAGACTAACGAACGAACGTTCGCTGTATGAACCTAACCAGTAAATAATGTTCGTTAAAATGAACGAATGGATGGACGTCCGCTAGATAAATAAACCGACGAAAAACCGAACCGATCTAAATAAAATAAAAAAATGGATCTAGGGTTTTCTAAAAAACCGTCGGTTTTTACCTACACCAAAAAAAAGACCAGGGCGACTTCGGCGGCTCCGGCGGAACTCCGGCGAGGCGGGGCGGGGGCGTCGGCGGCTCCAGGGTGACGGCGGGCGGCACGGGCGGCGGCGGGAGGCGGCGGGTGGCAGCGGCGGCGGCGCTAGGCGGCGGCTCCGGTGGTGGGGTGCGGTGGCGGGGCGATGTGGGCTTTGGGGTGCGGTGGCGGGGCGATGTGGGCTTTGGGGGGCGGTGGCGGCGCTATTTATTGGGGGGCGGGGGCGGGCGTGGCTTGGGGAGGGGGCCGGCACCGTCTAAATAAAATATTTAGAACAAAGTGAACATTTTTCTTGCCTAAAAATGCATATTTTTCTAATTCAAATAAAATAGCAATAAAATCCAAATAAAATCATTTATTTGATATTAACATTTTTCCTCTAATATTTCTTTTATTTTGGAGAAGTCATTTTATCTCCCCTCTTTTATTTTTATTTTGGAAATATTTTTGGGGAGAAAATGATTAAAACCAAAATGATCCTCTTTTCAATATTCGAGAAAATCCAAATATGAAAAAGAATGATATCCCCAACTCTCTCCGTGGGTCCTTGAGTTGCTTAGAATTTCTAGGATCAAACTAAAATGCAATTAAAATATAATATGCATACGATGACCTATGTATAACATTCCAAATTGAAAATTTTGGATGTTACAACTCCCGGCCTATAAATTCACATATATCGGAAACCCCCACAGCGAGACCCGAAACAATTACTCTGGCGCGGCAAATCTCTGTTCTTTTGTGATCCCATCTAGAGACCTTTTTTGTACACTGCTGATAACCCACAAGTATAGGGGATCGCAACAGTTTTCGAGGGTAGAGTATTCAAGCCAAATTTATTGATTCGACACAAGGGGAGCCAAAGAATATTCTCAAGTATTAGCAGTTGAGTTGTCAATTCAACCACACCTGGATAACTTAGTATCTGCAGCAAAGTATTTAGTAGCAAAGTAGTATGGAAGTAACGGTAACAGTGGTAAAAGTAATGGTAGCAGTTTTGTAATGATTGTAACAGTAGCAACGGTAAAGTAAATAAGCAAAGCACAATATGTGAAAAGCTTGTAGGCATTGGATTAGTGATGGATAATTATGTCGGATGCGATTCCTCATGTAATAGTTATAACATAGGGTGACACAGAACTAGCTCTAGTTCATCAATGTAATGTAGGCATGTATTCCGAATATAGTCATACGTGCTTATGGAAAAGAACTTGCATGACATCTTTTGTCCTACCCTCCCATGGCAGCGAGGTCCTAATGGAAACTAAGGGATATTAAGGCCTCCTTTTAATAGAGTATGGGACCAAAGCATTAACACATAGTGAATACATGAACTCCTCAAACTACGGTCATCACCGAGAAGTATCCCGATTATTGTCACTTTGGGGTTGTCGGATCATAACACATAATAAGTGACTATAGACTTGCAAGATAGCATCAAGAACTCACATATATTCATGAAAACATAATAGGTCCAGATCTGAAATCATGGCACTTGGGCCCTAGTGACAAGCATTAAGCATAGCAAAGTAATAGCAACATCAATCTCAGAACATAGTGGATACTAGGGATCAAACCCTAACAAAACTAACTTGATTACATGGTAAATCTCATCCAACCCATCACCGTCCAGCAAGCCTACAATGAAATTACTCACGCATGGCGGTGAGCATCATGAAATTGGTGATGGAGGATGGTTGATGATGACGACGACAACGAATCCCCCTCTTCGGAACCCGGAACGGACTCCAGATCAGCCCTCCCGAGAGAGATTACGGCTTGGCGGCGGCTCCGTATCGTAAAATGCGATGAAACTTTCTCTCTGATTTTTTTCTCCATGAAAGCAAATATCTGGAGTTCGAGTTGAGGTCGGTGGACATTCAGGGGGCCCACGAGGCAGCCCTCATGGATAGGGTGTGGGCCCCTTGACGCTATTTCTTTTGCAGTATTTTTTATTAATTCTGAAAAGTTGCTCCGTGAATTTTTAGGTCATTATGAGAACTTTCATTTCTACCCAAAAATAATACCATGGCAGTTCTGCTGAAAAGAACGTCAGTCCGGGTTAGTTCCATTCAAATCATGCAAGTTAGAGTCCAAAACAAGGGCAAAAATGTAAGGAAAGTAGATACGAGTGATAATCCTTTGCTTGTCCTCAAGCAATTCAGTTGATAAACTGAAAGTGATAGAGAAAAACTTTTACAAACTCTGTTTGCTTTTGTTGTTGTAAATATGTAAAGCCAGCATTCAAGTTTTCAGCAAAGATTATGAACTAACCATATTCACAATAACACTTAAGTCTCATGTTTACTCATATCAATGGCATAATCAACTAGCGAGCAATAATAATAAAACTCGGATGACAACACTTTCTCAAAACAATCATAATATGATATAACAAGATGGTATCTCGCTAGCCCTTTCTGAGACCGCAAAACATAAATGCAGAGCACCTTTAAAGATCAAGGACTGACTAAACATTGTAATTCATGGTAAAAGAAATCCAGTCAAGTCATACCCAATACAAACTAATAGTAATGCATGCAAATGACAGTGGTGCTCTCCAGTGGGTGCTTTTTAATAAGAGGGTGATGACTCAACATAAAAGTAAATAGATAAGCCCTTCGCAGAGGGAAGCGGGGATTTGTAGAGGTGCCAAAGCTCGATTTTGAAATAGAGATGAATAACATTTTGAGCGGTATACTTTCAGTGTCAACGTAACAACTATGAGATCTCGACATCTTCCATGCTACACACATTATAGGCGGTTCCCAAACAGAATGGTAAAGTTTATACTCCCCCACCACCAACAAGCATCAATCCATGGCTTGCCCGAAACAACAGGTGCCTCCAACTAGCAACAATCGTGGGGGAGTTTTGTTTAATTATTTTGATTTGATTTGATCATGGGACTGGGCATCCCGGTTACCAGCCATTTTATCATGAATGAGGAGCGGAGTCCACTCCTCTTGAGAATAACCCACCTAGCATGGAAGATACAGACAGCCCTAGTTGATACATGAGCTGCTCGAGCATACAAATCAGAATTTCATTTGAAGGTTTGGAGTTTGGCACATACAAATTTACTTGGAACGGCAGGTAAATACCGCATATAGGAAGGTATGGTGGACTCATATGGAATAACTTTGGGGTTTATGGAGTTTGGATGCACAAGCAGTATTCCCGCTTAGTACAGGTGAAGGCTAGCAAAAGACTGGGAAGCGACCAACTGAGAGAGCGACAACAGTCATGAACATGCATTAAAATTAATCAAAACCGAGTGCAAGCATGAGTAGGATATAATCCACCATGAACACAAATATCGTGAAGGCTATGTTGATTTTGTTTCAACTACATGCGTGAACATGTGCCAAGTCAAGTCACTCGAATCATTCAAAGGAGGATACCACCCTATCATACCACATCACAACCATTTTAATAGCATGTTGGCACGCAAGGTAAACCATTATAAGCTCCTAGCTAATTAAACATGGCATAAGCAACTATAATCTCTAATTTTCATTGCAAACATGTTTATTCATAATAGGCTGTATCAGGAACAAGGAATTAATCATATTTACAAAAACAAGAGAGGTCAAGTTCATACCAGCTTCTCTCATCTCAATCAGTCCATCATATATCGTCATTATTGCCTTTCACTTGCATGACCGAACGGTGTGCATAATAATAATAGTGCACGCGCATTGGACTAAGCTGGAATCTACAAGCATTCGATTCAAGGGAGAAGACAAGGTAATATGGGCTCTTGATTAAACCAACAATCATGCATATGAGAGCCACTAAACATTTTTCATTATGGTCTTCTCCTCTCGACCCCCAAAGGAAAGAAAAGAAATAAAACTATTTACACGGGACAGCTCCCAACAAGCAAAAGAAGAACGAGAATTCTTTTGGGTTTTATTTTAATTACTACTACTACAGGCATGGAAAGTAAACTAGCTAAAAGCTATAACTAATTTGTTTTTGGTTTTTCTTAAGGTTTATCAAACACACAAGAAGAAAGCTAGAAAAAGAAAAATAAACTAGCATGGATAATATAATGAAAAGTATGAGCACCGACAACTAGAATGAGTGTGTGAACATGAATGTAATGTCGGTGAGAAATATGTACTCCCCCATGCTTAGGCTTTTGGCCTAAGTTGGTCTATGGCCATGGGTAGCCTGGCTGATATCCGAAGTTGTAACTAGGGTCATACTGAGATGCAGCAGCCAACGCCTCCTGGACTGCAGCATGGCGGCGAGCTGCCTCCGTCCTCCTCTCGTACTCGGTTGCCTCCTCCCTGGTTATAACATATCTTCTTTTTGCCTGATAATCAAAAAGGGTAGGAGCAGGGAGAGTAACATGGACAGCGCAACGTCTGTCAAAGATTAGTCGATACTGGAGGAATGTTCATTCCTCTCAAGAAAATGATGAATCACCATAGCATTATAATCCAAATAAGCGAGAGGCAACTCCCTATCATCCTCATGTATAGGTATACCAAGATAATTAGCCACACTGGTCGCATAAATCCCTCCAAACAAATCTCCAACTAAACCATTGTTATGCAACCTATGTGCAACAATTGCCCCAAGTTGTATTGTTTATCACCTAATACAGCACTCTTGAGAACACAAAGATCAGGTACACACATGTGACATGCTTCATCTTTACCATTTATGCATCTACCAATGAAGAGAGCAACATAATGTATAGCAGGAAAATGAATGCTCCCTATGGTAGCTTGTGCTATTTCTCTAGATTATCCCATAGTAATACTAGCAAGAAAGTCTTTATATTCATATTTACGGGGTTCTAACACTACCCCGCTGCGGGAGTTTGCAAGCATTAGTAAAATCTTCTAGGTCCATAGTATAAGATTGATCATAAATATCAAACTGGACACTTTGAGAATTACGTGAAGATGTAAATTTAAACCTTCTCACTAATGAATCAGTCAAATAGTAGTACTGAGGACACTTATCTTGCATGAAGTCCTCAAGATGGGCATTACGCACATATGCATCATATTCATCCTTGATGCCTGCATTGACCATAAACTCTTCTGACGGCCATTCACAAGGCCGCACGTCAGCTTCCCTTGGTGGTTCATTGACCTGCTCACGCATTGCGAGCCTGGGTCCTTGTTTTCTTGAAGAACCACCTTGGTACATTTTCTTGGACATATTTCTTCCTCTGAAAAATTTCTGAAATTTTTAGTAACTCAAAATAAAAGTTAATCAAACTAAATAAAATTGATAGCAACTACTCCCACAAGTGCCTAGAGCCTATATCATGCATTAGAATTACTTGGGACCATCTAAATTTGACATGCAAGCTCAAGAACAGGGTCACCAGGGTAGTAAAAATTTGCAATGAATAAAGCACTAGAACAAAAACTAATTGGACCATTGGAGGAGTCACATACCAAGGAACAATCCCCCAAAGCAGTTTCGTGAACGGAGCTTTGAGCAAGGAGATCGAAAATGGCAGCAAAGTGAGCTAGAACTCGTGCTTGAGCTGGATGGTGATTTTTTTGGGAGGAAGAATAAGTCTGGGTGCAGGAATAAGTGGAGGGGGCCATCGTGGTCCCACGAGGCAGGGGGCGCGCCCTGTAGGGGTGGGCGCGCCCTAGACCCTCGTGGCCAGGTGCGAGCTCCCCCTGTTGTGTTCTCAGTGCCAAATATTCTCAAATATTCCAGAAAAATCATACTAAATTGGCAGGGCATTTGGAGAACTTTTATTTTCAGGATATTTTTTCATTGCATGGATAATTTAGAAAAAAGATAGAAAATACTATTTTTGCTTTATTTATTCTAAATAATAGAAGTAAAAAGGGGGTACAGAAGGTTGTGCCTTCTAATTTCATCCATCTCATGATCATCAAAAGGAATCCACTAACAAGGTTGATCAAGTCTTGTTAACAAACACATTCCGAATAACATGGAACCGGAGAAATTTCGAATAACACTAGGTTACCTCAACGGGGATATGAACATCCCCAATAATAAGAATATCATATTTCTTCTTGACAGTAGGAAGAGGAAATTCAAAACGTCCAATAATAATAGTTGGACTTTTTCCAATAGAATTGATGCTATGAACTTGAGGTTGTTTCCTCGGTAAGTGTAATGTATGCTCATTACCATTAACATGAAAAGTGACATTGCCTTTGTTGCAATCAATAACAGCCCCTGCAGTATTCAAAAAGGGTCTACCAAAGATAATCGACATATTATCGTCCTCGGGAATATCAAGAATAACAAAGTCCGTTAAGATAGTGACATTTGCAACCACAACAGGCACATCCTCACAAATACCGACAGGTATAGCAGTTGATTTATCAGCCATTTGCAAAGATATTTCAGTAGGTGTCAACTTATTCAATTCAAGTCTACGATATAAAGCGGGAGGCATAACACTAACACCGGCTTCAAGATCACGTAAAGAAGTTTTAACATAGTTTCTTTTAATGGAGCAAGGTATAGTTGGTACTCTTGGATCTCTAAGTTTCTTAGGTATTCCACCCTTAAAAGTATAATTAGCAAGCATGGTGAAAATTCAGATTCCGGTATATTTCTTTTATTTGTAATGATATCCTTCATGTATTTAGCATAAGGGTTTACTTTAAGCATATCAGTTAAGCGCATAAGAAGATAGGTCTAATCATTTCAGCAAAGCGCCCAAAATCCTCATCATCCTTTTTCTTGGATGGCTTAGGAGGAAATGGCATGGGTTTCTGAACCCATGGTTCTCTTTGTTTACCGTGCTTCCTAGCAACAAAATCTCTCTTATCATAAAGTTGATTCTTTGATTGTGGGTTATCAAGATCAACAACAGGTTCGATCTCTACATCATCATTATTGCTAGGTTGAGCATCAACATGAACATTATCATTAACATTATCACTAGGTTCATGTTTATCACCAGATTGTGTTTCGGCATCAGAAATAGACATATCATTGGGATTCTCAGGTGTGTCTACAACAAGTTCACTAGAAGCATGCAACGTCCTATCATTTTTCTTTTTCTTATTTTTAGAAGGACTAGGTGCATCTACATTATTTCTCTGAGATTCTTGCTCAATTCTCTTAGGGTGGCCTTCAGGATACAATGGTTCCTGAGTCATTTTACCAGTTCTAGTATCCACTCTAACAGCAAAATCATGTTTATTATTTAATTCATCGAGCAAATCACTTTGAGCTTTAAGTACTTGCTCTGCTTGAGTGGTAACCATAGAAGCATATTTGCTAATAAGTTTAAGTTCACCTTTAACTCTAGCCATATAATCACTCAACCGCCCAATCATGTAAGCATTACTCTTTAATTCTCTACCAACATAAGCATTGAAGTTTTCTTGTCTAGCCATGAAGTCATCAAATTCATCCAAACATTGGCTAGGAAACTTAGTAGACGGGATTTCAACTTTATCATATCTATAGAGAGAATTAACCTTTACTACCTGTGTCGGGTTATCAAGACCATGTGCTTCTTCAATGGGTGGTGTATTAAGACCATGTATCTCTTCAACAGGAGGTAATTTCTTAACATCTTCAGCTTTAATACCTTTTTCTTTTATAGATTTCTTTGCCTCTTGCATATCTTCTGGACTGAGAAATAGAACTCCCCTTTTCTTCGGAGTTGGTTTAGGAATAGGCTCAGGAATTGGCTCAGGAATTGGCTCAGGAAGAGTTCAATTATTTTCATTAGTCAACATATTATTCAATAACAATTCAGCTTGACCGACTGTTCTTTCCCTGAAAACACAACCAGCACAACTATCCAAGTGGTCCTTGGAAGCATCAGTTAGTCCATTATAAAAGATATCAAGTATTTCATTTTTCTTAAGAGGATGATCAGGCAAATCATTAAGTAACCGGAGAAGCCTCCCCCAAGCTTGTGGGAGACTCTCTTCTTCAATTTGCACAAAATTATATATTTCCCTCAAGGCAGCTTGTTTCTTATGAGCAGGGAAATATTTAGCAGAGAAGTAATAAATCATGTCCTGGGGACTACGCGCACAACCAGGATCAAGAGAATTAGACCAAGTTTTAGCATCACCCTTTAATGAGAATGGAAATATCTTAAGGATATAATAGTAGCGAGATTTCTCATCATTAGTGAACAGGGTGGCTATATCATTTAACTTAGTAAGATGTGCCACAACGTTTCAGATTCATGGCCATAGAAAGGATCAGATTCAACCAAAGTAATTATCTCCAGATCGACAGAGAATTCATAATCCTTATCAGTAACAAAGATAGGTGAAGTAGCAAAAGCAGGGTCATATTTCATTCTAGCATTTAGAGATTTCTGTTTAAGTTTAACTAGTAACTTCTTAAGATAAGATATATCATTGCAAGCAAGAATATCTCTAGTAGTTTCTTCATCCATAACATAACCTTCTGGAACAACAGACAATTCATACTTAGGGGGAGAACCTTCATCATCACTATCTTCAATAATATCAGTTTCAAGAATTTCATTCTCTCTAACCCTAGCAAGTTGTTCATCAAGAAATTCACCTAATGGCACAGTAGTATCAAGCACAGAAGTAGTTTCATCATAAGCATCATGCATAGCAGAAGTGGCATCATCAATAACATGCAACATATCATAATTAATAGCAGAAGCGGGTTTAGGTGTCGCAAGTTTACTCATAACAGAAGGAGAATCTAGTGCAGAGCTTGATGGCAGTTCCTTACCTCCCCTCGTAGTTGAAGGATAAATCTTAGTTCTTTCGTCTTTCAAGTTCCTCATAGTGATCAGCAGATATAAATCCCAAATGACTCAAAGACTAGAGCTATGCTCCCCGGTAACGGCGCGAGAAAATAGTCTTGATAACCCACAAGTATTGGGGATCGCAACAGTTTTCGAGGGTAGAGTATTCAACCCAAATTTATTGATTCGACACAAGGGGAGCCAAAGAATATTCTCAAGTATTAGCAATTGAGTTGTCAATTCAACCACACCTGGATAACTTAGTATCTGCAGCAAAGTATTTAGTAGCAAAGTAGTATGGAAGTAACTGTAATAGTGGTAAAAGTAACGGTAGTAGTTTTGTAGTAATTGTAACAGTAGCAACGATAAAGTAAATAAGCAAAGCACAATATGTGAAAAGCTCATAGGGATTGGATCAGTGATGGATAATTATGTCGGATGCGATTCCTCATGCAATAGTTATAACATAGGGTGACACAGAACTAGCTCTAGTTCATCAATGTAATGTGGGCATGTATTCCGAATATAGTCATACGTGCTTTTGGAAAAGAACTTGCATGACATCTTTTGTCCTACCCTCCCGTGGCAGCGGGGTCCTAATGGAAACTAAGGGATATTAAGGCCTCCTTTTAATAGAGTACGGGACCAAAGCATTAACACATAGTGAATACATGAACTCCTCAAACTACGGTCATCACCGAGAAGTATCCCGATTATTGTCACTTTGGGGTTGTCGGATCATAACACATAATAAGTGACTATAGACTTGCAAGATAGCATCAAGAACTCACATATATTCATGAAAACATAATAGGTTCAGATCTGAAATCATGGCACTCGGGCCCTAGTGACAAGCATTAAGCATAGCAAAGTCATAGCAACATCAATCACAGAACATAGTGGATACTAGGGATCAAGACCTAACAAAACTAACTTGATTACATGGTAAATCTCATCCAACCCATCACCGTCTAGCAAGCCTACGATGGAATTACTCATGCACGGCGGTGAGCATCATGAAATTGGTGATGGAGGATGGTTGATGATGACGACGGCGACGAATCCCCCTCTCTGGAGCCCCGAACGTACTCCAGATCATCCCTCCCGAGAGAGATTAGAGCTTGGCGGCGGCTCCGTATGTAAAACGCGCTAAAACTTTCTCTTTGATTTTTTTCTCTGCGAAAGCAAATATATGGAGATGGAGTTGAGGTCGGTGGGCGTTCAGGGGGGCCACGAGGTAGGGGGCGCGCCCCCCACCCTCGTGGACAGGGTGTGGGCCCCCTGACGCTATTTCTTTCGCCAGTATTTTTTATTAATTTTGAAAAGTTGCTTCGTGGATTTTCAGGTCATTCTGAGAACTTTTATTTCTGCACAAAAATAACACCATGGCAGTTCTGCTGAAAACAGCGTCGGTCCGGGTTAGTTCCATTCAAATCATGCAAGTTAGAGTCCAAAACAAGGGCAAAAGTGTTTGAGAAAGTAGATACGACAGAGACGTATCAACTGCCAGGGGAATTGATCACGGAGGGCTTCTACATCAACCTTGTTGCCTCTCCGCTGATGCGTGAGTAGTTCCCCATAGGATCTATAGGTCGATAGGAGTAGATAGATGGCTCTCTCTCTCTCTCTCTCTCTCTCTTTGATCTTGAATACAATGTTCTCTTAGGATATCTATTTGATGTGATCTTTTTGTGATGTGTTTGTTTGGATCAGATGAATCGCGGGTTTATGATTGGATTATTCACTGAAAGTAATTGAGACTTTTCAACTTTATAATGTGTCATTTCCATTTAGTTTGGCCAACTAGATTGATTTATCTTCAGTGAGGGAGGTGCATAGTACTAGGTTCAATCTTGCAGTGTCCTCGCCTCATGACAGAAGGGGTAACGAGGCACGTATTTGTAGTGTTACTACTAAGGGTAAACAACGGGGTTCAATCATATTGATTGGTCTTACTTTGTCTAAATTATGTCATCATGCTCCAAGCATTACTCTGTTTTTTATGAACTTACCTTAAGATGCATGTTGGATATCGGTCGAGGGGTGGAGTAATAGTAGTAGATGCAGAATCGTTTCGTTCTACTTGTCACAAACGTAATGCCTATGTATTGGTCATGCCATGAATAACATCATAACTATGCGCTTTTCCTCAATTGCCCAACAGTAGTAATTTGTGTACCCATCGTTACCACGCTCATGAGAGAGATGCCTCTAGTGAAAGCTATGACCCCCAGGTCCATTGACATCGTATTACTAAAGCCCTAAATACTTTATTGCAATTATTTATCTTTATTTTATTTTTCAATTGATCTATCTGCCATTACCGGAATTAATCATTGGAGTTAACAAGTACATGGGGATTGACAAACCTCTTGCCTGCGTTGGATGCAAGTATTTGTTTTGTATTTTTTATTGTTTCCTGCTATTATATTATCAATCTTAAATGTTTTTATAAAATCATATATCAAGTTTTGGAACTAACCTATTAACTCAGTGCCTAGTGCCAGTTGTTGTTTTCTGCTTGTTTCTCGGTTTTCCAAAAAATCTGTACCAAACAAGGGCAAAACACTATGAAACTTTTTGACAATTTTTTCTGGACATAAGAGATGCTAGAAGCTTTGGGAGGAGACCAGACGCAAAGCGAGGAGATGGCAAGGCAACAAGGGGCGTCCTGATGCCTTGTGGGCCCCACGCGGCTCTGTCTGACATAATTCCACTTCTATAAATTCTCAACTACTGGGAAAACCCCAGAGAGTCACCCGAAAGAATTTTCCACCGCTGCAAGCTTCCATTCTTTAGTGATCCCATCTGGAGGCCTTTTATGATACTCTACCAGAGGGGGAATCGATCACGGAGGGCTTCTACATTAACCTTCTTGCTCCTCTAGTGATGTGTGAGTAGTTCACCACCGACCTACAGGTCCGTAGTGATTAGCTAGATGGCTTCTTCTTTATCTCCAATCTTCAATACAATGTTCTCCTTGGAGTTCTATTCGATGTAATCTTCTCTTGCGGTGTGTTTGTTGGGATCCGATGAATTGTGGGTGTATGATCGGATTATTCATTGAAAGTAATTGAGTCTTTTTTGTACTTTATTATGCATGATTATTATAACTTTGTATTTGTCTCCGATCTATCCACTTGGTTTGGCTAACCGAGGTGCTTTGTAGTGGATTCAATCTTGCAGTGTCCTCACCTCACGATAGAAGGGTAGCAGGCACATATTATATTATTGTTACTAAGGGTAAAATGATGGGGTTTAATCATATTGCTTGGTTTTGTTCTATCCACATTGTGTCATCATGCTCCAAGCATCACTCTGTTTGTTATGAACTTAATACCTTAGGATGCATGCTGGATAGCAGTCGAGAGGTGGAGTAATAGTAGTAGATGCTAGCAGGAGTCGGTCTACTTGTCATAGACGTAATGCCTATATACATTATCATTGCCATGAATAACGTGATAACTATGTGCTTTTCTATCAATTGCGCAACAGTAATTTGTCTACCCACCGTATGTTATGCTTATGAGAGAGAAGTCTCTAGTGAAAACTATGGCCCCTAGGTCTACTTAAATCATACTAGCAAAAAATGCTCGTGCGTTGCAACAGAAGAGAAAAAAATTGCATATGTGTACTCCAAAAAGTATGGCTCAAGACCTCCGTAGGTCCACACCATATTTTTTAACACGATGCCCACCTATATCACCTCTTAACCTCCTTTCCGCTCTCATCGATAGTGGTTGAGGTGTCCAAAACAATGCACATAAGCAACACAAATACTGATAGAAATGAGTAGAGTGTGTTTTTCCACATAACTTCATTCCAAAAAATAATAAATAGCACATAGGTAATCATAGTGCATACCATCAAAATTTACAACCTTTAATATTGTGTAACTGTTTTGTCCGGCCAACAAAATCACTTTGATATTATTTTAAAACCTCATCCTTTTGGTCTATGGATGTGTACAATTGAAAACCCTTGAGAAATCCTATAAAAAACCTTAAGAAATTATGGACATTTGTCAATGTTAATACTTTTCCTGAATAAAGAATCGAATCATTGCACAATCGGCAAATTATATTTATATAATATATGATTGAATTAATGTTTTATTACTCATACCATTATTATTTACTCTGAAATATAAATTAAGTTGCTAAATTTTGATCCACTAACAATTTTTAGATTTTTTTTACTAATCAAACTGCATGGTAATCATGCAGATAACATGTGCAATATTTTGAGAAGGACCATGTGCAAATTAGAACTCTAGCAGTCCAATCACGTAATTTGAATTGACCCCGTACACTTGGAATTTTTTTGAGCAAACCCCATACAATTGAATGTTTTTTGAGACAAGCCGTACACTTGGATGTGTTACCACCGGCCAGCCACTTGGGCCTGACTAACCTTGCAGGAAGCCCAGCTAACACCTAAGGCCCAGCCGCCCCATTACTCTAACCCTAGCCGATCCCCTCAGCCTCCCGATCCCACAGCCTTCTAGTGCCATCACACGCACAGATGCCTCTCGATCCCGCTCACCGCCAGCTTCACATGTTCGCTAGTCCGATGTGGTTGGTGCCCCTCCCACATCCAGGGCAAGTTCTTTTGGGCAATTCTCCCAGAATTGACCCCCTCCCCAGCTTCTCCCAGAATTGCCACTTAATATTTTTTTACAATTCCTAGCTAGTTAAGGTCTAATTAGCTAGGAATTGTAAAAAAATATTAAGTGGCAATTCTGGGAGAAGCTGGGGAGGTGGTCAATTCTGGGAGAATTGCCCAAAAGAACTGGCCCCCACTCTCCTCCGCTTGCCGCCTCCTTCCTTCCATGCTCCTCCTCCTCTCATTCTCCGCCCGGCCACGCAGCTCCTGTTGCCTCTACCCATGGCGTCGCCGGCTCGCCGCGCGCCGCCTCCTTCCTTCCATTCTCCTCCTTCTCCAATTCTTCGCCTGGCTGCCTCTGCCCATCGCGTCGCACCGCCGCATGGCTCGGCCCCGTCCGGCACCAGACGACAGCATGTTTTTTTCCTCTTCCGGATTGATTTATGTGTACTGCGGGTTCAATAAACAAAAAATATAAGGGCTTTTTTGCAAAAAAGGCATGACGGTGAACCCGACAGACTCAAACCGTGCTTTATTATTAAGGAAAGATTGCAAAAAACAAAATTACCTTGATGCAATTTTTTTCTTTTATTTTGATTTAAAATTTATCTATCTACCATTATTAGATTTAATCCTTGCAAGTTACGAGTTGAAGGGGATTGACAACCCTCTTTCCCTTGTTGGGTGCAAGTATTTTCTCTTGTGTGTGTAAGTACAGCTTACTAGGCATTTGCGTGACTCTCCTATTGGTTCGATAACCTTGATTCTCACGAAAGGAAATACAAGCCTCTATGCTTCACCCTTCTTCTTCGTGGAAAATCCCACATAGCTCACAAGTAGCAGAAATAATTTCTGGCGCCATTGCCGGAGAGACATCGTCAAATACCTATAGGTTACACAAACTATCATTTACTTGCTCTAATTTTTATTTGCCTTCTCTTTTTCATCTCCCTCACATCTCTAAAAAAATCAAAAATACCAAAATATTTTATGTTACTATCTTTGTTTGTGTTACCACATGCCTCCTATTTGCTTGCTAAAATTATGGATCGACTTAAAGTTTTCTACTTGGATCAACTTCGATCCATTTGTGCTCGTGCTAAAAACCCGTCTAGCTTAGTTGAGGGAAAATCATTAGATGAGCATGCTTATTTTGTGCGTCACCGCTTGTCTCAAAAAGGAAGTGATGCGGAGCATCCCTCGACCATCACCATGGACGTCACACCACCTCCGCAAGCATGGAAAGGACCTATGTCGAGAGCTCGCACACACACCATCGAAACCAAGGTCACTTCCTTCCTATTCGAACTCCATTCGATTTCTCATGAGAACCGGGTCCTACCTCAAACGGAGATATATTGCACTCTCAGGTACCGAGGAGATGACCGTGTGGAGGTGGGGACAAAGACTCGAACACACAAGAAGAAGGAGAAGGAGAGAGGCAGCAAGACGTGCAAGGAGGCGGAGCCTCCTGGACTCCCAGGGCGCCCGGCCACCTCGGCCCCGGGTGCCCGGCTCGGCCTGGGCCTTGCCCCAGCCGCCCTCCCGGGTGCCCGGCCTCTCTGGTCCGGGTGCCCAGCCGCCCACTTGGGCCGCCCCAGCCCCGACCGGGTGCCCGGCCCTTGCCACCTGGTGCCCGGGCCACCCCCCCGCTCCGGCCCAGTTCCCCACCGGGTGCCCGGCCCAGCTCCTGGCGCGGCCTCAGCCCCTCCCCGGGTGCCCGGCCATGTTGGGCCCGGGTGCCGGGCCACTCCCCAGCTGGCCCCTGACCTGGCCGGGTGCCCGGCCCCTTCGCCACCGGGTGCCCGGTCCCGCCTGGGCGTAGGCCTCTGACCGGTCCGGGTGCACGGCCGATTTGCCCCCGGGTGCCCAGACTCCTCCGCGTGCCTGCGTGCACTTTTCGGATTTGGTCCCTTGTATCCCCCTCTTCCTCTCATTTCGTCCCTAGACTATATAAGCACCTCCCCTAGCTCATTTGTGGGATAGCAAAGTATTTGATAGACATTTGTGAGCTTTGCTCCATGGATACACTCCACTAGGAGATCAAGACCTCCTCTTGGAGTGACCAAACATCAAGACCTCCTCCTTGGGGAAGGATCCCCATCATAGCATCATCAAGCCCTCATCTCCTTCATAGGATTTGGGATGAACTCTACCATGTATCTTATTTCCCTTTGATTGTTCATGTACCTTGTGGATCTTGTGTGATTGTTAGTCTAGTGGATGTGTGATTTGGACTTGTTCTTGAGTGTTTCTCTTGTATTCCCTCTTGTGTTCATCTTGTTCTTGGGGATTCCCCCTCCAATTCGTGAAAGATCTTCACCTAGGGTTCCACCCTACAACATCTTGGTATCATGAGCCATGGTTTCTCACGAAATTGGAGCCCCCCTCTTTGTTTCTAGCCTAATTTTGTGTGTTCTTCCCCAATTTCGAAAATTCCCCACCAAAAATAGCCCCAATTTTTTTGTGATTTGTTGGTTTGATGAGATTTTGTTTGATTTGGTCCATGAATTTGCTTGGTTTCAAGTGGATATAGCATTCCCTCATCCATCTCCACATTTCCCTCCACAAAATCCACCAATTTCTTGCATCTTCCCATGATTTCCGCCCAAACCGGACACCCCCGGGCACCCAGACCTCAAACCTCGGGCATCCGGACCCCCCCCCCCCCACGCACCCCCGCTGACCGCCCCGGGTGCCTGCACCCCAAACCCCGGGCACCCGCACCCCCGGGCTGTTTGCCTCGGACCACCCCGGGTGCCCGCACTTTCCACCCCCGGGCACCCGCACCCCCGAGTTTCCGCCGCGTGCACTTTACGTTTTCGGCCATAACTTTTGCTCCCAGAGTCCGATTTTGACGTTCTTTAGCTCGTTGAGTAGCTATTGACATCCCCCATCCATCTAGATAGGTTCCAACACCATTTGACTCCATCAAAAAATTGACATTTTGGCATCTTTCCATAGGCCATCCACCATATCATTCGCAAAACCACCATAGCTTTCCGCAACCTAACCCATTTTCGATCCATATAGCACTTGTGGTTGCTTGAGTGGTGACTTGAGTCTCCTAAGGTGTTTCGGCTACTTAGGGATGGTCACTTCGTCATCAACCACCACCACCACTCCCGCATTGCTAACTCTGGAACCACCAACGCATTCCGCTACCACCATTTGACATTTTCCTTGAGATTTTGAGTTCGTGGTTTTTTACTTTTTCCTAAGGTGTTTCGGCTACTTAGGGACGGGTCTACATCATCTTAGTATCTACATCAAGAACACCGCCACTCATCATCGCCACGAGGTCGTCATCGACATCGACCACTTCACCAATTTGACACCCTAACCGTAAGCAAGAACGGTAACCTCCATATCACATTGGTATCATGGTATCCCATCTTTGTACATTCTTGCCATTACATTGTTAACCCCCTAGCCCGTTTTGCGTCACTTGCCTATCGAGACAAGACATTTGAGTATTGCCGGCAAAGTTACTTGTGCACATTAGTGATCCATACCTTCCATTGCATACATACTATATCATATTGGTATCATCGTGGTATCATCATATCATCCCTTGTGTCACAAGATCGTTCCCGCATATACACAATTGCTATCTTGGTTTGTGCATTTTGCATAAGTGGCCATATCAAAAAAAGAATAAGCTTTTAAGCAAAAAGAGAGCAAAGAGCTTGTACGCAAGAGCCATAGCATTATACCATTGCACATAAGATTGTCATATCCGATCATCTTGGATCTTCTTGAGAAGAGCATCGGGAACATCATACACATAGCATACTTGGGATCGAAAGCTCATACATTTTGCATCTTATAGGTTGTGCACAAGTGTCGTATCCGCCTATTCAGCAATCGTGCTAGTGTCTCTCTTGAGTTGTGCAACACGAGCGTTTTCCGTGGATTCCACATTTTGTGCTCATTCCTTGGTTGCACGACCCCATTTATCTATCCGTGTGTGTGTTTCCATGTGCCACATATTGCTATTGGTCTACTTGTTTCACTTGCAATTTTGTGAATCCTTTCCAACATTATTGACTCTTGCTAACATTTGCATCAAATTTTTGTGCCACTATCCTCACTGAGCTCCACTATAAGCTTTACTTGATAGGTGTGAGTGAACAAGTCCGGTACCAATTCCACTATTCTTTCATCTCACATTGAGTGAAACGGGATACATCCTCAACTTTGGGAAAAGGTAACTTGGTATTGTTTATCTCATTTCCTACTCACCTCTACTCGAGTCTTGTGATGGATAGGCAAGGCATTTCATCTACGGTCTTCCATGACAACGACATCGTGAACAACTACATCTCCAAAATGTCCATCTTCGGACTACAATGAGCAACGCGAGGCATTGAGCGACTCACCGCCGACATTCATCAACTTGAAGCACGGACAAGAGACTACCTCGACACCAAGTTGGCCGAACAAAGGGATCAAGTACGCGACATGTTGGCCAGCTACAAGTCTTCTTCCCCTTCGTCATCTTCAAGTCGGCGACACTCAAGTGGCCAATCTTCGAAACGTCATCGAGCTCAAGCACTACAACAGCATCAAGATGAAGATGCTCGCGATGCGTACACCTACAAGTCCCAAAAAGCTCTACATCATGCTACGGCCAAACTTCATGAGCGCAAGAGAAGACTGTGAGACAAGCACCACCAAGACGGAGCTACGACTACTACCACCACTTCGGCATCTTTGCCAAGTGTTCTCAAGGCATCTTCGCATTTTGATGTTGTGCCATCTTCGGCCTTCATCCACGACAAGAGCGATGATGTGCCATCTTCGGCCTTCATCCACGACGACGACTACAAGATGGTTGAGCATGGGATTTTCCCTTCGACCACGGCGATGTATGATGACTTGAGTGACTCGTGCCACCATATTGAGAGTGAGAGTGACTTCACCACTAGCCCCATATATGATGAGTTGCCCCAATTCCCATGTGAGGAGAGCCACCACCACCACCACTTGAGTGATTTGAGTGACTCCACCATGTGTGACATTGAGTGCACCTACCTTGAGGGAGTGAGTGAGCGACCACCACATAGAGAGAATGAGGTAGTTGATAGGGCATGCGAGGCCATTTCAATTTCTAACAACTTAACATCTACCTCTATTATGTCTTCTCATATGGTGCTAGGTCCCATTTATGATGACGTGCCGATCCTCGACGACTTTGTCCTTCCTTTGGACAAGACGATGGCCATGGTGGACTATGATGCACCTCCCACATGGTTCCATCACGACGATGACGTTGACCACGCTTTGGTCTTTCCCACCTCACCTACACCACTTGAGTGGAACGAGAAAGGTAACATAGGTGAAGGTGATGCTCTTGTCCCACTAGTGGACATCCTTGGTATTGATTGCTTGCATGATGTTGATCCACCTATTACCATGCTTCATGCTAGTGTGACTTCCCCATGCGATGGTTTACCCATTTATGATGAGTTTGATGATTGCGATGAGGAGTCTATTGGTTGTGATGCCATGTTACATAGGATTTCTTGTGATAATTCTCTTGGTCACATCATGTTTGACAATCTGCTTGACTTGTCATATGCTATGCATGAGATCAACAATATGTCATATTTCCAATCTCATCGTAGTGACTATGCATATGCCATCAACATAAACCCAATTTGCACATATGACATAGATGATAAGCCCATGGTTATCGGCATTTGTTTTTCTTGTGATGATATTGATATGCTTCCTTTGCATCATTTATCTCATATGCCATGCCATGACCACCTAGCTTCGGATATGCATTGTTTTGGATGTTCTCCATTTTCTCCATATGATGTTTCTGCTATTGCTCATGAGGATACCCCCATAGTTTCCTCATCCTTATTAAGAGATTTTGATTCATCCTATCCATTGCATGATCCCAATAATTATGTGCACAATATGCTTCCCATGAATAAACATGCTATTGATGTGCCATATACTTCTATGCTAAATTTGCATCCCCATCGTGTCATACACAATAACTATTCTTTCATGATGGATGACATGTTCTTATACCTGCATCAAATTTCTTTGAGCGATGCTTATCTTGTGCTAACTCACATGTGCACATACACATCATGATGGATGATGTGTACATTTACCACGCGCACAATTTCTTTGGTTTGTGTCTCTTTTGTGTAGGTACCCATGAATACTTGTCAACCTCGCAATCCCACGAGTTGACAAAACGAGCTCTAGAGAGCACCGATGACTTGGGATCCCTTGGAGTGTCTTTCCCACTGCTTTCTTCGCGCAAGGACTTTGCACATTTCTTCTACAAGGCTCTCACATGGTTATGGGTTATTTACCACTTCTCACTTTATGCCCATATTGCCATGTTCACTTTGCATGATATGCTCATTACTATGCCTTTGCCATGCATTTGTGACCCATGCTTTGCATTACACATGATGATTGATTCTACTATGTGTATGTGTATTTGCAAGCTTGGTGGAGATATTGCTTGTTATTGCATGTTCTACCTATGACCCATGCCTATGATGATACTATGATCTTGCTCTGTGTTCGTGCTTGTGATATGTCATGTGCATTGTCTATGCTTATTATTTGCTCACATGACATGATTGCAATGAGTTCCTCTAGTGTGTTGCATCTTCACTCCACTAGTTTGCACAACTTGATTTCTATGCTTTCTCATGTTGCATCCAATTCTTGGATTACTCGCTCCTATCACATGTTTGGTTGCAACCATGTCATTCCTTCACATATGCCATGTCCCATTGATTGCTACATGCTTGCCTTGATTGCCTCACACATGATGAACAATTGCTCTTTCTATTGTGTTGAGTGCCCCTCGATTTTCACTACACCATATGCACATTATGCTTGGATTGTCTTCCACTTGCATGTGTTTAGTCATATCATCTTCTTGGGTGTTGTGAATGACTCTTATGCCTACCATAGACCGTTCATTGAGAGTCTTATGCATGCTTGCTATGACATTGAGGTAGATGCTTGTTCACTTGTCCCACACATTAGCACCTTTACCTCACCCTTGCATGATTGTTTCCATGATGCTTCTCCATGTGCTCAATTCATGTGCTTACATGCCATGCCACACCCCCTTGTCACACCATATGCTATGCTTGATGACAAAACTTGTTGGTTGAATCACCTCTTGAATGCTTGGTTTTGCTTTAATGCCAACCACATTTGTTTTTCCAAGTGCTTGTTATATTTGCTCCTTTTGAAGGAATTACAAGACGGTGCGACATTGGAGAGTGACCATTTCGAGCTTCAACATGATACATGCTTGGTGGTTGTCCACTCCTACACGGTGACGCCATCTCTTTCCCATGATGATGAAGATCGCGATCCGTGGACGGATCTCTCCCAAGGGGGGGGAGATGATGCGGAGCATCCCTCGACCATCACCATGGACGTCACACCACCTCCGCAAGCATGGAAAGGACCTACGTCGAGAGCTCGCACACGCACCGTCGAAACCGAGGTCACTTCCTTCCTATTCGAACTCCATTCGATTTCTCATGAGAACCGGGTCCTACCTCAAACGAAGATATATTGCACTCTCAGGTACCGAGGAGATGACCGTGTGGAGGTGGGGACAAAGGCTCGGACACACAAGAAGAAGGAGAAGGAGAGAGGCAGCAAGACGTGCAAGGAGGTGGAGCCTCCTGGACTCCCAGGGTGCCCGGCCACCTCGGCCCCGGGTGCCTAGCCTCGGCCTGGGCCTTGCCCCAGCCCCCCCCCCACTTGGGTCGCCCTAGCCCCGACCGGGTGCCGGGCCACCCCCCGCCCTGGCCCAGTTCCCCACCGGGTGCCCGGGCCATCACCCTCGGGTGCCCGGCCCAGCTCCTGGCGCGGCCTCAGCCCCTCCCCGGGTGCCCGGCCATGTTGCGCCCGGGTGCCCGGCCACTCCCCAACCGGCCCCTGACCTGGCCGGGTGCCCGGCCCCTTCGCCACCGGGTGCCCGGTCCCGCCTGGGCGTAGGCCTCTGACCGGTCCGGGTGCCCGGCCGGTTTGCCCCCGGGTGCCCGGACTCCTCCGCGTGCCTGCGTGCACTTTCGGTATTTGGTCCCTTGTATCCCCCTCTTCCTCTCATTTCTTCCCTAGACTATATAAGCACCTCCCCTAGCTCATTTGTGGGATAGCAAAGTATTTGATAGACATTTGTGAGCTTTGCTCCATGGATCCACTCCACTAGGAGATCAAGACCTCCTCTTGGAGTGACTAAACATCAAGACCTCCTCCTTGGGGAAGGATCCCCATCATAGCATCATCAAGCCCTCATCTCCTTCATAGGATTTGGGATGAACTCTACCATGTATCTTATTTCCCTTTGATTGTTCATGTACCTTGTGGATCTTGTGTGATTGTTAGTCTAGGGGATGTGTGATTTGGACTTGTTCTTGAGTGTTCCTATTGTTTTGCCTCTTGTGTTCATCTTGTTCTTGGGGATTCCCCCTCCAATTCGTGAAAGATCTTCACCTAGGGTTCCACCCTACAACAGGAAGACTCCTATGGGATCAAATAAATAGTTTGCTATGTTGTGCTTGGAATCTATGCGAAATATATGATTTCACTTGCTGCTCTAGAAAGGACCTTAAAAAACACCTTCCCTCTCAATGTGAGTTTAATGATAATGAAATCTTGTCTTCTTATGCCAAGGGTGTTTATAGTTACTATGATATCGAACAAACTGAAGAATTTGTTGCTTTTAAGGGTGCCTATGAAGTTGCTTCTTTGATTAATAAGTATGATGCTACTCTCTAAAAATCTAAAACATTTTCCATACTTAAATATTGCTATGAAAACTTTGCTCCTAATGCCTATGTTAATGAATTTATTGAGAAAATGTCTGCTGCTTTGGACGAGAATAATAATATGCATGAATCTATAGATAATTATAGTCCCGTTGATTCATTTGAAATATCCCTTTTTGATGAACATGATGTTTGCTATGCTTATGTCCATGATGCCAATATTAATGATGCTTATGGAGATGAACTTGCTATATTTCCTTATGTTAAAGATGAAGCTATTGCTACTGCACCCACACTTCATAGTCCTATAATCTTTTTAGATTCTCCCAACAACACAATATCAAAGAAGTTTGCACTTATTAGGCATAATATTGATGGGTTGCATTTTACCATTACACATGATTATTTCATCATGCTTAATATTTATTACAATGATCATGATTGGGGTGATAATGCTTCTTATGATCTGGCAAATTTATTTAAGCCTCATGATAAATATGTTATTGATAATAGTGTTTGCAATAATACGAAAAGTGGGTTTGGAAGGGAATCAACTTTAGGTAAAAGGAATCCCACATATTTAGAGAGTGTTCAATCTTATGATTTTTTTTATAAAAGTGAGTTCAGAGAGGTCACGACTTTAGTTGATGTTAATCCCACTATCTTTGAAGATTTTAAAACTTTTATGCATGTGGATCATGAAGAGAATATTTATATGATAGCTATATTGTTGAATTTAATTATGATCCTACATTCAATTATTATGAGAGACGAAAATATGGCTATAAAATCTTCATGTCGCTAAATTACCTCTCTTTGTGTTGAAATTATTCATGCTTCATTCTTCCTATTTGCATATGCTAGTTGATCTTCTATTGTAAGAGAAAATAAGCTTTGTATGAACTTGTGATGACAAAGGAATAAAAGCGACGGACTTCATAATAAAGGTTGCTCTCATAAGGGGCAATATAAATTGACGTTCCTTTACATTAAGAGTTGACATTAAAATAATAATAATCAGAAGCGCATGACACCTGCTTCCCTCTGTGAAGGGCCTATCTTTTACTTTTCAGACTTTACTTTCATGCAAGAGTCAATGGTATTCCTTCTCATTCCAACCTCAGTTATTCTCTATTTAGCAAGCATCATGTGGTGGGGAAATATCCAAGCACATATGGACATTCAAATGTATTTGACCATGAATTATTATTGTGGACAATTATCTCTATGATAAATGAGTTGGGAGGCGAAACATTAAGCCCCTATCTTTCTCTGTGTTTGATGGATGCTATTTGTTCTAAAACTATTCTTTGGGTATCAGCAATCATAGAAGACTATATGATAATTCTGTATGTGGAGCTCTTACTTAGACTTTGCTGAAAATGAGATGCATTGTAATTGTTTTGTGACTAAGAATACAAGTTGTTAAGTTTGAAGGGAATGTATTGTTTGAACCATAACATGTCAATAGGTTGCTACTTGATCATGATGATATATATAATGATGCTAGAAAAAGTGACTAGAATCATCATTGATCAAACTTGTGCACTATTCTAGCATTCACACTTCATAAACTATTTCTTTTATCATTTACCTACTCGAGGTCGAGTAGGAACTAAGCTTGGGGATGCTGATACGTCTCCAACGTATATATAAGTTATGAAGTATTTGTGCCATGTTTAAAATAATTTTATATGGTTTTGGTGCACTTCTATATGAATTCTATATGATTTTCATGGAGTAACATATTAACCTACTGCCCAGTGTCGGTGCTATTTTCTACATCTTTTTGGTTTTCCAGAAAATCCATACCAAACGAAGTCCAAACGCAACGAAACATTTTGATGATTTTTTTGGAACATAAGGGACCCCCGAAGCTTTGAGGGAGTACCAGAAGACCCACGAGGAGGTGACAAGGCCCAGATACCTTGTGGCCCCTCTTTCTGTGATTCCAACGCTGGAAATTCTTATATATTCATAAACCCCCGAAAGTTAACCTAGAACTTTGACTCCGCCGACGCAAGCCTCTGTTTCAAAGAGATCCCATCGGAGGCCTTTTCCGGCACCCTGCCGGAGGGGGAAATCATCACCGGAGGCCATCTTCGTCATCCCGGCGGTATCCATGATGAGGAGGGAGTAGTTCACCCTCGGGGCTAAGGGTATGTACCAGTAGTTATGTGTTTGATCTCTCTCTTGTGTTCTTGATCCGGCAAGATCTTGATGAAACCATGGGCTTTCCTAATATAGTTGGATCATATGGTTTTTTCCCTCTCTCTATCTTGTTGTGATGAATTGAGTCTTTCTCTTTGAGGTTTATTTATGGTTGATTGAATATTGGATTTGAGAACACTTGATTTATGTCTTGCATGTGGATACCCATGGTGATAAATGGGTGTTCTATTGAGTTACTTGATGTACATATGTTATGGTATTCAACTTGCGGATTCCCATGGTGGCATTGGGGTAATGTATGCATAGGGGTTGGTACACGTTTTCGTCCTACATTCTCCGTTAGAAACTTTGGAGTGATTCTTTGTCGCATGTTGAGGGACTGTTATATGATTCAATTATGTTAGCACTATTGAGAGTAAGGATGGCAATTTTACCCATGGCTATGGGTACCCGCGAATATTGTACCCGCATGGGCAGGTTATGGGCATAATTTTATACCCACGGGTAGTACCCATACCCTACACATTATTTCATGTGTAGGGCACGGGTACAATCTTTTAACCATGGGTATACCCATACCCTACCCGTTTATATTGACATGTGAACCTTACGCGTGATTCACAAGTGTACCTATGTTAAAGTTGTGTCGTGAGCTTGTGAACCTATGTTATAATTGTCACCAATTGTCAATTTCAATTGAGATTATTGACATGTACTCATCTATTTTTTATGGAGTTGAGGTCAATGTTCTTTTGGCAGATATGTTATAGATGAATATAAAATTGCAAATAACATGTGTATTGTTTGATCTGCCTGTTGGGTACCCAATGGGTATGAGTACCGTTCAGGTATGGGTACGGGTAAAGTTTCATACCCATGGGTATGGGTTCGGGTATTGCTCTACCCGCCCCATACCCTACCCATTGTCATCCTTATTTGAGAGATTGCACTAGTGAAAGTATGAACCCTAGGCCTTGTTTTCAAGCATTGCAATACCGTTTGTGCTCCATTTAATCACTTGATACCTTGCTATTTTTATATTTTCATATTACAAAAACCTATATCTACTATCCATACTACACTTGTATCACCATCTCTTCGCCAAACTAGTGTACATATACAATTTACCATTGTATTTAGTGTGTTGGGGACACAAGAGATTTCTTGTATTTGATTGCAGGGTTGTTTGAGAGAGACCATCTTCATCCTACACTTGAGGGAAATTTGCTGTTGTCCTATAAAACTCTATGTTGGAGGCCCAACACGAGTCTACAAGAATAAGTTGTATAGTAGACATCATGCACCCATGACTGTAAATACTCGACCCCATCAGTCGGATCATTGTTATCTTGGACCTTCTTAGTTGTGGGGGTTTGCAGTTGTTGGCACTATGGCGGGGGCATCAACATCGTCCTTAGTGACAAGCTTCAAGGCAAGGTCCATCATGCCCCATTCACCTAGGTTTAGGATCAAATGTGTCATGACATCATAATTCCTTAGAATCTTGACTTTGCGCCACACCACATAGTCCATGCGGAAGAGAATGACCGCTCTCGGCCTTGCCCTTGACTTTGCGGACGTCACGAGGCTAGGGAAATCAACTGAGGGGTTGTGAGGGCGTGTGAGTACAGGGGCGGGGAACGTGAGTACTTTGGCGAGTATCTCGGGAGGGCAGTAGTTATAGGAGGCCGGTGTCTCCTCGGGCATCGTGGGAGATGATGAAGCCATGTACCTAGGGTAGGGTCATGGACCTATCCAAGGTACCCTCCCCAAGGACATCTATAGAAGAAACTACCTTTCACTCGACCTAGAAGGATTCCACTCGACGGACTCGAAGACACTCGACCATGAAGCCACTCACTTGACCACCAGGAGATCTAGAGTCACTCTGCACATAAAACGGTCTGTCATTAAGTAGTCTTTATGGTCATGATAGCACTTTATGTATGGCGTTACCAGTAACGCCAGGCCTTAATGTACTTTAAACCCTGCATAACTGAGGGCCGGAGGGGTCTGGCGGACTCTATATAAGCCACCCCCTCCTCAGTGTAAAGGGTTCGCACCACTGTAACTCATACGCATATAATCCAGTCGACCGCCTCCAGGCTCCGAGACGTAGGGCTGTTACTTCCTCCGAGAAGGGCCTGAACTCGTAAAACTCTTGCGTATACAACTACTCCATAGCTAGGATCTTGCCTCTCCATACCTACCCCCCTATTCTACTTTCAGGCTTAGAACCACGACAGTTGGTGCCCACCGTGGGGCGGGTGTCTTAGCGACTTATTGGAGAAGTTGCGATTGTTTCGATCACCTTCATCATGGTTTCTCGCGGAGTTTTGGTTGAGAGCCGCGGGATCCATCTCGGCACGCTCACGTTCATCGCCGACGACTCCGCTTGGCTTCAGGAGGCTCCACTCGACATCGACGCGCTCCCAGTTCGCGGGGCAACGCACTTCCGCGCGTGGGTCCACGGCGTCCTCCTGCGGCAACCATCGGCCCCATATCGGTCGACCCCTGTCTCGTCCTCCCTCCCTGTCCCCCGCCAGCGCAAGTGCTCCGGTCGGTCGAGGCTTCAGCGGTGGGTGAGGCACGCGGTGGCCCGCTAGTCGGCCACCCCCCAAGTCACGGCGATCGAGCCCGACGAATCTCTCTACGTCCTGTTCGACCTGTCGACTGGCTCCGTAGAGACTGCATCCGAGTGCGACAGCAGTGATCCAACGGCGGAGGTCCTGATGGTCAATGGACCACGCAGTCCTCCCGGCTTCCCTCGCACCGACGGAGGCGACGGCGGAGGCGACCCATCGCAGGTCCACGAAGAGTATCAACCCGAGCCACTCACTTCCCTGCAAAGGGAAGATCTTCGCCGCCGGAACATGGATGAACTGCATACTCCTATCGTTGGAGAAACCCCCGAGGCTCGTGCCTTGGAGGACGTGCGTTTGGCCAACTTGGCTGAGCGCACTCGACTGGAGAACCTCCAGCGAGCACTCGACGAGCGCGCGCGGCAACGAGTTCCAAACTCCAGTAGATGTCAACTCTTTCCACCATCGACTCAGGTATATCGAACTCCGATTCAGAATCTTGCAGCTGCGGCCCGTATAGCAGAGTCGATTCAGCCCTCTCAGTCAGAGGCTGGCAGAGGCTTGATGCAGATCAAAGATTTACTCCGGGCAGCAGGGGATCAAAATTCAGCGGTATCGCAGTTGCGAAATAGGATTCACAGCAGATCCGTCGCTGCGAATACAGTCCAGTCGGCCCATAGCCCAAGATCGCCCCCGAGGCGTGAGGGACGTGGAGGTCGGCGTGATCAGTATGATGACCAATTCGATCATGATGATCGGTGTCGAGTGCCCACTCCTTCCCCAAGGGGTGGGTCGTACGCCCCTCGACAGCAAGATGACAGACGCCAGCACAGTGTTGGGCGAAGGGTTCCAGTCGACCCCAGAGAACCAGGCTTTGATGCGAGATCCATTATCGTTCAGGGTTTGGTCGACCGGAATAGAGCTCACCGAGAAGGCCATGACAAAGATGTTCCCACTAGCAACAGAGTTCATGTCTCAGGACCAGAGTGTTTTAGCAGAGCCATCAGGGCCGCGGTGATTCCTCCCAACTTCAGGCTGGCGACTGGAGTTAGTAAGTTCACTGGTGAGTCCAAGCCCGATACTTGGCTTGAGGACTACCGAGTGGCTGTTCAGATTGGCGGCAGTAATGATGAGGTGGCCATGAAACACCTACCTCTTATGTTGGAGGGCTCGGCCAGAGCATGGCTAAATTAGTTGGCACCTAGCAGCATTTACACTTGGGAAGATCTTGCCTGAGTGTTTGTCAGAACATTTGAAGGAACTTGCAAGCGACCAGCAGGGTTGACAGAGCTGCAGGTTTGTGTGCAAAAGTCGAATGAGACTCTGAGGGATTACATCCAGAGGTGGATCACATTGCATCACACGATGGAGAATGTATCTGATCACCAGGCAGTCTGTGCCTTCAAGGAAGGCGTTAAGAACAGAGAGCTAAGTTTGAAATTCGGTCGGACCGAAGACATGACTCTGGGTCGAATGATGGAGATTGCCACCAAATATGCCAATGGTGAAGAAGAAGATCGACTCCTGAGTGGCAAGTACAAGCCAACCGCTCATGAAACTGGGGGAGGAAACTCCAGTCGGAAGCAGAAGCGTAAAGCGAGCCAGCTGCTCCTGGAGAAGCCTTGGCAGTGACTCAGCGAAAGTTTAAAGGGAAGCCCAAAGGATCTTGGAACCCTAAGAAGGTGAAGGACAAGGAAGGAAATGACGTGATGGATTTGCCGTGCCACATCCACACGAAGAAAGATGAGGAGGGTAACTTCATTTACCCGAAACATACCACTCGGCAGTGTCGGCTCTTGATCCAGCAATTTCAGGGGAAACAACCCAAAGATAAGGAAAAGGAGTCGGACAAAGTTGAGGACAAAGAGGACAGTGAATGAGGATACCCCCATGTCAATTCCACTCTGATGATTTTTGCTGATGTTGAAAGCAAAATTCGATTGAAAGTTATCAACCGTGAAGTGAATATGGTTGCTCCGGTGACACCCAGTTATCTGAAATGGTCTCAGACCGCCATCACCTTTGATCAGTCTGATCATCTGACACACATAGCCACCCCTGGGAGGCAAGCTTTGGTGGTCGACCCAGTCGTCGAAGGCACTCGACTGACTAAAGTTCTGATGGATGGTGGCAGCGGCCTGAATATACTGTATGCGGAGACGCTAAAAGGGATGGGCATTCCGATGTCCAGACTCAGTACCAGCAACATGAGTTTCCACGGAGTCATTCCTGGGAAGAAAGCTGAGTCACTCGGCCAAATTGCTCTCGATGTGGTTTTCGGCGATTTAAAGCATTTCCGCAAAGAAAAGTTGACATTTGAAGTTGTGGATTTCCAGAGTGCTTATCACGCTATTTTAGGCAGGCTAGCTTATGCACGCTTCATGGCTCGACCATGTTACGTGTACCTCAAATTGAAGATGCCTGGTCCCAAGGGTGTGATCACCATTACTGGTAATCAGAAAAAGGCAGAAGAGTGCTTTCAGAAAGGCTCAAAGATCGCCGATGCTCAGATAACAGTGGTAGAGCTGCAGGAATATCAGAAAACTGCAGATCCGAGTGATTTATTGCGGGCCAAGAAGCCCGCCACAGAGTTAGCATTCCAGTCGTCCGGTGAGACAAAGCCCGTTCACATTCACCTGACCGACCCCAGTGCTGCTCCGACTCACATCTCCACAACACTCAACTCTAAATAGGAAGAAGCGCTCATCCAGTTCCTCCGTGAGAACTGGGACATCTTCGCATGGAAGCCTGCTGACATGCCGGGTGTTCCCAGGGGGCTGGCTGAGCATCGTCTAAGAGTCGACTCAAAAGTGAAACCTGTCAAAGAACATCTTCGATGGTCCGCCGTCCAGAAGAGAAAGGCCATTGGCGAGGAGGTGGCTCGGCTCCTGGCAGCAGAGTTTATCAGAGAGATTTACCACTCCGAGTGGCTCGCCAATGTTGTCATGGTCCCCAAGAAGGACAAGTCACTTCGCATGTGCATTGATTTCAAACATATCAATTGGGCCTGTCCGAAAGATCATTTTCCTCTCCCCCACATCGACCAAATAGGCGACTCGACTGCGGGACTTGAGCGCCTGTCTTTTTTAGATGCCTATTCCGGTTACCATCAGATTCATCTGTATGGACCCGACGAGATCAAAACAGCTTTCATCACTCCACTCGGGTGCTTCTGCTATGTCACCATGCCATTCGGCCTCAAGAATGCCGGAGCCACATTCATGAGGATGATTCAGAAGTGTTTACTCACTCAAATCAGTCGGAATGTGGAAGCATACATGGATGATATTGTGGTAAAATCACGGAAGGGTTCCGACCTGTTGACTGACCTCGCCGAAACATTTGCCAATCTCAGGAGGTATGATATCAAGCTTAACCCATCAAAGTGCACATTCAGAGTTCCTGGTGGAAAGTTACTTGGTTTCCTCGTTTCCGAATGAGGAATCGACGCCAACCCAGAAAAAGTTGGCACTATCCTCCGAATGAAACGCCCTGTGCGTGTGCACGATGTCCAGAAGCTTACTGGATGCTTGGCTGCTTTAAGTCGATTCATCTCTCGCCTCGGTGAGAAGGCATTGCCTCTTCACCCAGCCGGTGCTTGCTGCCCCTGTCAGCAAAGAGCCTTTGTTGCTTTACATTGCAGCCACAGGACAAGTCGTCAGTATAGTACTTACGGTCGAGTGGGAAGGAGAAGGAAAAGCCTTCAAAGTTCAGCGCCCAGTATATTATCTTTCCGAAGTGTTGACCCCATCGAAGCAAAGATACCCTCATTATCAGAAGCTTGTATATGGGATTTATATGACCATGAAGAAGGTTGCTCATTATTTCTCTGATCATTCCATTACAGTCGTCAGCGACGCCCCATTATTAGAGATTCTGTACAATAGAGATGCAACTGGTCGAGTGGCAAAATGGGCGATTGAACTCCTTCCCCTTGATATCAAGTTTGAGGCAAAGAAAGACATTAAGTCCCAAGTAGTAGCAGATTTCATCGCCGAGTGGATTGAACAGCAATTACCGACTCAAGTTCACTCGGAGCACTGGACCATGTTCTTTGACGGTTCTAAGATGTTGAATGGTTCCGGTGTTGGGATAGTATTGGTTTCCCCCCGAGGAGATAAGCTCAGATATGTGCTCCAGATCCACTTTGATTCCTCCAACAATGAAGCAGAATACGAGGCACTTTTGTATGGGTTGCGTATGGCCATTTCACTCGGCGTCTGTCGCCTTATGGTCTATGGTGACTCAGATTTGGTGGTCAATCAGGTGATGAAGGAGTGGGACGTCAGAAGCCCAGCCATGACTGGTTACTACAATGCAGTGAGAAAGCTTGAGAAGAAATTTGAAGGGTTAGAGCTCCATCATATACCCCGACTGAAAAATCAAGCGGCTGATGATTTGGCAAAGATAGGTTCCAAGAGAGAAGCCATTCCCAGTAATGTGTTTTTGGAACACATCCATACCCCATCAGTTCAAGAGGATCCTTTCACCGAAGAAGCTCCACAGCCAAAAAATGTCACAGATCCGACTGAAGTTGAAGTTCTAGCGGTGGTCGACCTGATCATGGAAGCTTTGGTCATCACTCCTGACTGGACAAAGCCGTACATCGTGTATATCCTAAGGAAAGAGCTCCCAGAGAATGAAGAAGAGGCTCGACGGATCATCCGTCGATCCAAAGCCTTTACCGTGATAAAGGGACAGTTGTACAGAGAAAGCGCGACTGGAGTCGGTCAGAAATGTATAACGCTAGAAGAAGGTCAGATAATCCTTGACGATATCCACTCGGGGACCTGTGGCCATCATGCGTCCTCTCGGACCATTGTGGCTAAAGCATACCGAGCGGGATTTTACTGGACAAGAGCAAATGAAATGGCAAAGGAGATAGTCGACAAGTGTGAAGGATGTCAGTTTTACTCCAATCTATCGCACAAACCAGCCTCAGCCTTGAAGACCATTCCACTCGTCTGGCCCTTCACTGTTTGGGGGTTAGATATGGTTGGACCACTGAAAACTGGCAGGAGCGGCTTCACTCACTTGCTAGTAGCAGTCGACAAGTTTACCAAATGGATTGAAGCTAAGCCTATAAAGAATCTGGATGCTGGTAGTGCTATCAGCTTCATCAGAGAGTTGGTATTCAGATATGGAGTTCCGCACAACATCATCACTAATAATGGGTCAAACTTCGATTCTGAAGAATTCAGAGCCTTTTGCGGAAGAGAATGACCGCTCTCGGCCTTGCCCTTGACTTTGCGGACGTCACGAGGCTAGGGAAATCAACTGAGGGGTTGTGAGGGCGTGTGAGTACAGGGGCGGGGAACGTGAGTACTTTGGCGAGTATCTCGGGAGGGCAGTAGTTATAGGAGGCCGGTGTCTCCTCGGGCATCGTGGGAGATGATGAAGCCATGTACCTAGGGTAGGGTCATGGACCTGTCCAAGGTACCCTCCTCAAGGACATCTATAGAAGAAACTACCTTTCAGTCGACATAGAAGGATTCCACTCGACGGACTCGAGGACACTCGACCATGAAGCCACTCACTCGGCCACCAGGAGATCTAGAGTCACTCTGCACATAAAACAGTCTGTCATTAAGTAGTCTTTATGGTCATGATAGCACTTTATGTATGGCGTTACCAGTAATGCTAGGCCTTAATGTACTTTAAACCCTGCATAACTGAGGGCCGGAGGGGTCTGGCGGACTCTATATAAGCCACCCCCCTCCTCAGTGTAAAGGGTTCGCACCCTTGTAACTCATACGCATATAATCCAGTCGACCGCCTCCGGGCTCCGAGACGTAGGGCTGTTACTTCCTCCGAGAAGGGCCTGAACTCGTAAAACTCTTGCATATACAACTACTCCATAGCTAGGATCTTGCCTCTCCATACCTACCCCCCTATTCTACTGTCAGGCTTAGAACCACGACAGGAGATGCAATGGTTGGATGCAGAGATTCAGTGCAAGTCCGGCGTGGCGTGCAAATAGGATAACGTTCAATGTTGTTCGAGCGTCGAGCACTAACGTTGTGTTGTCATGTCCTGTCCCAGCAACCGTAGGCCCCATAAAGGAGGAGTCTATGGTCAAATGCCTTTGAATGTCAATATAGTGACATGACTAGGCGGGTCCCACGAAGGAGGAAACATAACAAATTAGACGACAATAGATGGTGATGGCGCATAGGAGCATGCCGCTATTTTCTTTGCAACCGATAGTCCCATAGGCCGAATTCATGTAGTTTGAGTGGTTGGCCTTGAATATTCAACTTCAATAGTGGCACAAACCAAATAATCCCCATAAAATAATGCATGTGAGAGACAGGCGTCACTGGGAGAAAATGAATGAGGTTGACAATGCTCTCCAATGCTCACTAAAGCTTATGGGAAGGCGACCCAAGAATAGGAGAAAGAACCCCGTAACAGAAGAAGAATGGTAGAAATGTTCTCAATAAGAAAGGAGTTGCCATGCATTGCTCTTTTTATGGGAAAGCATACCCCAAATAGAAGGACATGACAAGCCCATTTCAGCTTAAATGCAAGCCCATGTCCCAAACGATGAAGAATTTGAGGATTTTGGAGCATTCTTGCATTATTATTGTGAGCGGAGTAACATGATGAAAATTAATCAGCGGGACATAATGCCAAAACTATTAAACCCTAGATTCGATCGAAATAATGATTGTGACAACATGGTCTACAACTTGGGGCATGAGGTACTTCACCTTCTTACCATTTTATGTACTAATTCATATTGTTTTTTCTCATTTATCTTATTAATTTGAGCATATGCGAGAGGATAGTGAGCAATGTGAGACCACTGATCCAGTACTTGTGGAATCTAGTTTTGTTGCCGCCACTAAATACCCAATCCCACAAAGCACTACAACCAACACAGGGAGGATGAGAGGAAGAGTCATGTCAAGCGGAGAGGGTGTAGGACAAGCCCTAGGAGAGTCGGAAATAGGCTAGCAAAGCATCAAAGATGAGGTAGACGCAAGTTCATATGCTAGTAAAGGAAACAAAAGAGCAAGAACATAAAGTATCAAAACATGTCGACAACTCACAAGCATTACACATCACCGACATAAGCCATGTCTTGGGTTCCAATCCTAGGGGGCCAATTTTTTTAATTCATGTTCATTTTCATTTGCATTCAAGTGATTTCATATTCAAGGAGAAAAACCAAAAACTTGTATTTTGTAGTCACACTATGTCAACTTGGCCCTTGTCATCCAGCATAAGAAAAATAACAACACCTAGGTCATGTTTTCATTTTCAGTTTGCAGTGACACATATATTAATGACGTTGCATCATAATTCAACAAATAACATGATAAGATAACAAAGGTTTCACTTCAGTAGGCAAAAAAGACACTTCATAAGTTACAAACTATTAATATAATATTCCAACATTATTACAAAGGGCTAAAAGTTCACTCTGCTTATACACAAACCTCAATCTTCATACGAGTGATCAAAAACTACACTCACACGCAGACCCTTTTCATCAATACAACCAGAGCCTACCTGATTGCAAAAGAACATAAAAGAAATACTAAAATCATTTTCTTTCTTGACCTTGATTTAATATGCTTCTTGTGATTCACAATCATGACCTATCTTTCTTCATTGATGCTAGTAATTGCAAGCTCCTTTTAAACCACACACTTCTATAGCATAAGATTATCATCAGCAACCTTACATATTGCAGTTCTTGCCCTCCCCTACCTTCATGCACCCATTTCATTTGCAATATTGGTACCCTTACATAACAATGAACAAAACTCAAAGGGCATCTCAATGAATTCAATAAACCATGTTGCAAAACAACCTCAAATAGTATAATTTTGTTGTCCACCTTGCACTTTTCTAGTTTCTAGTAACCCGACAAGGGCAAATCAGACATATGTGACCAAAATGATAATCCTTACTTGCAAACTCTATCTAGTAGGCTTTGTGTGTGCCCACAAGTTTCCTTTCTCTGTCCAATGAACTCGGCATCATACTCAAACTGGAGCATTCCCAGTCAAAATCAGGGAGGATTTCATTCTCCTAAAATTGTTCCATTCATCAATTTGCGTCAATGGTGCTCGAGTTAATTGAGATTTATAAGGGAAAAGCACTCCGTTGGCGGGGGTGGGGGGGGGGGGGGGTACTTTTTACGACTTGTTCCAACGCTCCTATATTTTACACGATTTGGGTCCGGTAAGTATGCCTTGCAAGTTAGTTAAATCGAAACTACCCGCAAAAAGAAAGTTAAATCGAAACTAATTAGACCGGTTTCTTTGGCAGATGAGGCATTATGAAGGGTAAAGTCACCATCTACATAGAGTAGTTTCTTTCAAGCAGCCCAAATGGGAGATGCCCACGGTAACAAGCAGCAGAAAAACGTGTTGTCGTCGCGTCGGTGGAGACTACCCACCAGTCTAGCAAAAGTCGAGGGTCATGCAGCTGCCCTTTTAGTATTTTTTGTACACACATGAACTGGTGTGGGTGTTTGCGCCGTGCCAGCAGGCACGTACTTTTGTGTGCGCGTTGCCGTGTTGCGCTTGAGAAATCCAGCTCGGCGTACCCCTGGCTGCCACCTCCGCCCGGCACATAAAGCTGAGAGTCACCGCGTCCACAGGCCACAGCCAGCGGCGGCAGCATGTGCTACGTACCTCGCCACTGGTACGACGTCACAGACTCGCTGGTAGTTTAGGAGAGCGCATAGGCCAGTGCACGTTCCCAGCTAGACTAGTAGATTTTCTCGCACGGCGACGGCGACGGCGACGGCGCCCTGTGTGCACACACAAAGACAGCAGCAGAGGCAGTAATGGTCGGTCCAGTCCGCCATGTAGGAGAGGACCGGCACATGCATATGACGCGCTGGCCCGAATCCTTAATCCGCGATCACCACTGCTGCTAGTATATTTATTTGTGCTAAAGTAACAAGGGTGGTAGGAGACGGAGTAGACCAGAGCAGAGCCACCCCACCCGAAGCGAAGCACAGAGAGGCCGACATGAGTGGAGATGCGAGGAAAGTCCATTAATCCGGATTATACACTATACTAGTCTTACCGGCCGGTGGGAGGAGATCACATGGGTCTGCCGCGTCCTCGTCGCGCGTTTCCCGATGCTAATGGAACAACCGCGCGTGCCGGCCGGCAATGTGCGCGTTTCGGCGTTTGCACCGTCGTCACCTCGTCGCCCTCCTCCTCCCACCAAACAGCATCTCCAACAGGAGCGGACCCCTAGTTCGCGGTATTCGTCTGCGGATGCGTCCCAAGGTGTCCGCGCGCAGCGACACTGAAGCCGGCCGTCGAATCCATTACATTCACATACATTTCAAACGGAATTTGAGCAAATCGAACAATTTTCATACAAATCAGATAATTTTTATTTAAATCTGACAACATTCATTACATTTTTCACATATTTCATTAAACAAAACTGTTCAAAACCTAGTCTAAATCCGCCCTTCAAGTCATGGTTATTCCCCATGTCCGGCATCCTCGACGGGCGTGAGCCTCGGCAGATGAAATTGCATGTCTCCAATGAGTAAGACCAAGACATGAGACATGAAAGTGCTCACATAGTCACCACGGCCTCCTCGCTCGTGAACTCGCCATAAATTTGGTCCTCCGCCAACTGGTAATGCGTGAGGAGGCGAGGTTCTAATATTGTTCCTCTACGTCTGCCGAAATACCGAAATCGGCCGCGGCGCCGGTTGCTTCTTGGGCATAACGGCGTTGAAGTGCATCTGCGCCCACTCCAGGGTGAAGCCGACATGGACAGGCGTGGTTGGGGGCGCCGGCTCGTCGTCAGATGCCTCCTCCACCGTGGGGTCGTCGCTGCTCACCTCTGGCAAGCTCGCCGGGAAGCCGACCTCTATCAGTCGCTCATGACGGGCCTGGCAGCCAGACTCAAGGCCGGTCAACTTGAGCTTTTGCTCCGTCGAGAGGCTCTCCCATCCCGCTCTACAACTCGTGGTCATGGCGGAGGTCGTGCACGGTGGAGAAAGGAAGCAGACGTGGTGTTGTGCGTATGGTGCTAGGGCGTACCACATATAAATAGCAGGCGCCGGTCAGGACAAGCGACGGGGTGTGTCAATGCGGACGACGGCCCAACTCCGTCGGGCCTGTTTAATGCCGGCAGGCGACGGACGGTCGACTAGTTTAAATGTGGTCGATAGCCGTCTCGTCCAGTCCAGTCACGTCTCCCTAGCATTGAGCATGCTCGAAGACTGGGACACGGCGCGGGCAACGCTCTCAGTCGGCGCGCCACTTCAGTGTGGGCTCCAGTGACCGGCCGCAACCGCTCTCGATTGACATGAATGTGGCGTGGAGAGCGAAGGTGCGTTCGTGTAGGAGAGGGTGCGGCCACGGAAGATGTTTTGGGAGGAACGGGGGGTCGGATGTGTGGGTGGTGGCGGTTCAGATGCACGGAAAGCTTCCTCTGGTCTGTGGGATTTCGGACAACCACACACGTCTACGGACAGATGAGATATGATGGATGGCAAAGTGCGTCCGAATAGCTCGATGTTGATGTATGCAGGCGATTGAAGGGTCCGCGTTGAAGATGCCCTTAGCAGCTTAGACAACGCGGATCAGCAAATGAATGATGTCACATGTTCGTGGACACATCCGAACGCGTTCACAGACAACATGCGAGCGTTGGTGATCCAACCAGAGTTATCAAATGTTCGGTCCAATGAAACGGAGTGTGCACAAATGAGAACTAAATTGAAGTGAAACAAACAGAATTTTAAACAAAGTGAAATATATTACAAGCAAATGAACGAATTTTAAATAAATTCTATCTAAATTTAAATAAATGTAAACCAATTCTAACTAAAATTCGGCGAGGTACTGGACAGTGACCAGGTAGGGATGGCCAGCCATCTTGACCCGATCTGGAGCACGTGGTCGTCTATACGAGCTGCGTGAGTGTGGTCTCTCATCTTTCTCATACGGGATCAACATGTAGCCGTGCTTGATATACCACGCAATGGAGTATGTTTTGTAATTTCAATGCAGATACTCATCGAGGGCGGGATCCTATTGCACGGCCTCTAGCGCATAACGGCGATCTTATTCCTCCTCGGCAATGAGGGTGGTCTCCTCCTTCACTCGCTCTTCGTCAAACATTTGCATCCTCACCTCTCTGAGCGGCACCCCATCCGCACGGGAACCGGCACGCAGTTTAGGGAGCTGCTCCTGGATCCGGAGTCGCACTCCAACGACCATTTCTCCGCGTCGGACTACTTATCCATCGCGGCCGCCAGAGGTGTGGTGGTGTGGGGCAGCCGGTGAATGAGAATTGTGAGGGTAGGGTTTTACAGGGAATGAGCCTGACCGGCTTTAAAGTCGGAGTAGACTTCTCAATCGCCGCGCCGCCATGAACGCGGGCAGGCAAAAGGCCGGTCTGCTGGAGTGAATGTTGTCAAGTCAGAGTGGACGGATAATCTCAGAGGTGGGCCCGAGGAATCATGGTGGACGTCCAGACTCTCTTAAAGCTCCCGCCCCCTCATTTGGTGCCGGTTTGCCAAATTTCAGACACGCGGATCGGTTCTAACAGATCAGAACAAATCGGACCGGTTAATGACCGTCGTTGAATGGTCAAAATTGTTCAGACCGTTGATTTGATGATCTAGTACATTGGAGTTGTCCTTAGATATCGCCGTGCGGTGCTAGCGAAGCTAATTATGCCCGAGATTCCCGTGCCTCACCACGTGGGTGTCCATGATCTGCGAGGTTTGGAATGTCAGTGGGAATCGTTGCACTTGCTGCTCTACTTACGTTGACTGTCCACCAACGATGATTCAAAGGGTGTTTGGTTTAGAAGTCTTAGGACTTTTTCTAGTCCCAAAGACTAATAAAAAAACTCTTCGGTAGAGTATTTTTCTAGTCCCTGTAGAAAAAGTCCCTCCTGTTTGGTTCCTAGGGACTTTTTAGAGACTTTTTCTAGTCTTTGGGACTAAAAAATCCGTGAACCAAATACCCCCTCGGGATGTGTGCCCACAGTTGCACGTTCTTGGGCAGACTATGGTACGTTGCACTTAAGTAACCAAAAGAAATTGGTGACTGGAGAGAGTTCTTGTTGTTTATAAAAAAATGTACAGTATTCTTTTGGTTCCTCAGCTCTATGAAGTGAATTTCCTTCCTTTTTTTCTTTCTTGAGACCGAGCTTTATGGACGTAGAGTATCTTATCTTTCAAGAAAGTGTTGTACTGTGCTATTTTGATTCGATGGAATTTCATCGGAATTTGAACAATTTGAATCACAAGAATATTTTTTGCGAAACTGGCTCATAGACGGTCAAAGCCCTTTGACTAAATGGAAACGATATGGTAGGGCATGTATATAATGAGATTTGACGGAAAAAGCGCAGATTTAAGTACACTTAAGAATCATGGGTAATTTTGAGTAGTGGCTTTGAGTTAGGTATAGAAATGTAAATGGCATTTTTGTTCTCATATGTATATGGTTCTTTATATTGATTTCTTAAAATTCAAAGTTTAGTTTTGTAAAACAAAAAATATACTCCAACCTGGAGAAAAAAATGCAAGTTGCAATTTTTCTAAACTAAAGTCGCATATTTTATAATCAACTTCAACATAAGAAATCTCGACTGACTTAGATGTCGACGAACCTTATTTAGTTTTAGGCATAGAGTTTGGGTATTCCTTTCAGGCTTACCCAAAGTGGCCAACCCCGACATTGTGGGAAAGGGGGGACGTGGTCATGTGTCGGACAATAGAAACCATGAAGCCTCACTTTCTAATAACAGCATACTGTTTTCTTTTCTGTGAATAGGAAAAACTTGCCTATCATTCCATTGATAAAAGGATCACAACATACAGTTATAATATTGCTTGCAAATAAGTACATAGGATGAGTGGGGAGAACAAAAAACGTTGGTGATTGTGACAATAAGGACATTAGATGGTTTGGATGAAACAAAATTTGGTTTCAACGCAAGGCTACAACAATGTGGGAGATTGGATCTCAATACGAAGAAACATTATATATAGGGGTAGGAGAATAAGAGCGTGGAGTATGGGAGTATGAGACACATGCCAAATATGTAGCTAGCTAGCCAGCTAGATCCATCCAAGGTCTAAAGTTTCAGATGAATAAATTGGGTGTTACTAGTACGCACCTCGGGTCTCGAACGGATGACATCCCCCAAGTCCCTGAGGAGGAAAACGGTCTTCTAAAAGCCCCATACTCCAAGGAGGAAGTTAGAAAGACGGTTTTCCCAATGGAGCACAACAAAGCCCCGGGTCCTGATGGTTTTCCCGCTGAGTTATATCAGAACTTCTGGGAAGTCATCAAGTCGGATCTCCTACTTTTGTGTAGCGACTTACATGCTGGCCATCTGGAATTGTTTCGCTTAAACTTCTGTGAGATTATTTTATTACCTAAGGTTAATGGGGCTGACAGGATACAACAATATAGACCTATTTTCCTCCTTAATGTTAGTTTTAAATATTCACGAAGGTTGTGACTATTAGGCTAAATTCGGTTGCTGAACATGTGATTCATCCTTCACAGACTGCTTTTATGCAAGGAAGAAACATCCTAGATGGAGTTGTTATCCTTCATGAAACGGTCCATGAATTACATCGAAAAAAGTTGAATGGGGTGGTACTCAAAATAGATTTTGAAAAAGTGTACGACAAAGTCAAATGGCCATTTCTTCAACAGACTCTCAGAATGAAAGGATTTTCTACGGAGTGGTGCGCTATGGTCCATAGCTTCGTTTCTAGAGGTAATGTTGCCATTAAGGTTAATGATGACGTTGGACACTATTTCCAAACAAAGAAGGGATTGCGACAAGGTGACTCGGTATCGCCCATGCTATTCAATATAGTGGCGGATATACTAGCAGTCATGATTGTGCGTGCCAAGGTTGATGGCCAAATACATGGGCTAGTAAGTCATCTAGTTGATGGTGGTCTCCCTATACTTCAATATGCCGGCGATATGATTCTCTTCATGGTTCATGACCTCGAGAAAGTGAGAAATCTGAAATTAATTTTATCAACATTCGAGCAACTCTCAGGTCTGAAGATCAACTTTCGTAAAAAGTGAATTGTTTTGTTTTGGCTAGGCTCAAGACGAGGCCCACCTGTACGCTGAACTGTTCAGATGTGGGTTGGGCCAGTTTTCGATCACATATTTGGGGATACCGATACATTATTGGAGACTCACAAATGTTGAATGGAAACATGTCGAGGAGAGGCTGCAAAAAAGACTTAGCAGTTGGAAAGGTAAACTGCTGTCTCTGGGTGGAAGATTGGTCCTTATAAACTCAGTACTAAGTAATATGGTACTATATATGATTTTCTTCTTCCAGTTGCCAAAAGGAGTTTTACATAGATTGGATTATTTTCGATCAAGATTCTTTTGGCAAGGAGATAGCGAGTGAAAGAAATATCGACTGGCTAAATGGAGTGTGGTTTGCCGTCCCAAAGACCAAGGCGGGTTGGGCATTCATGACCTTGAGGTTAAGAATACGGCCCTGCTCAGCAAATGGTTGTTTAGATTACTGACCGAAAATGGTGTATGGAAAACCCTCATGAGGAGGAAATATGTGGGCTCCAAGGCTGTATCCCAAGTATACTGGAAGCCCGGGGATTCTCACTTTTGGGCGGGTCTAATGGCTATGAAGAAATATTTCTTCTCGTATGGATCCTTCTCGATTAAGGACGGCTCAGAAATTAGATTCTGGGAGGACAAGTGGCTAGGAAATGCCACGCTCCAGGAACAATATCCAACTCTATACAACATTGTGCGTCACAAGGGCGATACTATTGCCACTGTAATGGAGTCATTTCCGCCAAATGTGACGTTCAAAAGAGATTTAATTGTTGGGGAACGTAGCAGAAATTCAAAATTTTCTACGCATCACCAAGATCAATCTATGGAGATACTAGCAACGAGAGAAAGGGGAGTGCATCTTCATACCCTTGAAGATCGCTAAGCGGAAGCGTTACAAGAACGTGGTTGATGGAGTCGTACTCGCGGCGATTCAAATCGCGGAAGATCCGATCTAGCGCCGAACGGACGGTGCCTCCGCGTTCAACACACGTACATCCCGGGGACATCTCCTCCTCCTTGATCCAGCAAGGGGGGAGGAGAAGTTGAGGGAGAGCTCCGGCAGCATGACGGCGTGGTGGTGGAGCTTGCAGTTCTCCGGCAGAGCTTCGCCAAGCACTACGGAGGAGGAGGAGGTGTTGAGGAGGGAGAGGGCTGCGCCAGGGACAAGGGTGAAGCTCCCATGCGCCTCCCCACTATATATAGTGGTGGAGGGGGCTGGTTTCTTGCCCTCCAAGTCCATTGGGGCATTGGCAAAGGTGGGAGGAAAGAAATCCCATCATTTCCTTCCCCACCGATTGTTATCCCCCTTTTTTAGGGATCTTGATCTTATCCCTTCGGGATATGATCTTATTCCTTCTAAGGGGGGATCTTGGTGCACCTTGACCAGGGGTGTGGGGCCTTGCCCCCACTACCCACGTTCATGTGGGTCCCCCCATGCAGGTGGGCCCCACTCCGGAACCTTCTAGAACCTTCCTGGTACAATATCAAAAAATCCCGAACATTTTCCGGTGGCCAAAATAGGACTTCCCATATATAAATCTTTACCTCCGGACCATTCCGGAACTACTCGTGACATCCGGGATCTCATCCGGGACTCCGAACAACATTCGGCAACTGCACACTAATTCCCATAACAACTCTAGCGTCACCGAACCTTAAGTGTGTAGACCCTACGGGTTCGGGAATCATGCAGACATGACCGAGACAGCTCTCTAGCCAATAACCAACAGCGGGATCTGGATACCCATGTTGGCTCCCACATGTTCCACGATGATCTCATCGGATGAACCACGATGTCAAGGATTAAAGCAATCCCGTATACAATTCCCTTTGTCTACCGGTATAGTACTTGCCCGAGATTCGATCGTCGGTATCCCGATACCTTGTTCAATCTCGTTACCGGCAAGTCTCTTTACTCGTTCCGTAACACATCATCCCGTGATTAACCCCTTGGTCACATTGTGCACATTATGATGATGTCCTACCGAGTGGGCCCAGAGATACCTCTCCGTCACACGGAGTGACAAATCCCAGTCTTGATTCGTGCCAACCCAACAGACACTTTCGGAGATACCCGTACTGCACCTTTATAGCCACCCAGTTACGTTGTGACGTTTGGTACACCCAAAGCATTCCTACGCTATCCGAGAGTTGCACAATCTCATGGTCTAAGGAAATGATACTTGACATTAGAAAAGCTTTAGCATACGAACTACACGATCTTTATGCTAGGCTTAGGATTGGGTCTTGTCCATCACATCATTCTCCTAATGATGTGATCCCGTTATCAACGACATCCAATGTCCATGGTCAGGAAACCATAACCATCTATTGATCAACGAGCTAGTCAACTAGAGGCTTACTAGGGACATGGTGTTGTCTATGTATCCACACATGTATCTGAGTTTCCTATCAATACAATTATAGCATGGATAATAAACGATTATCATGAACAAGGAAATATAATAATAATAACTAATTTATTATTGCCTCTAGGGCATATTTCCAATAGTCTCCCACTTGCACTAGAGTCAATAATCTAGTTCACATCGCCATGTGATTAACATTCACAGGTCACATCGCCATGTGACCAACATCCAAAGAGTTTACTAGTGTCAATAAACTAGTTCACATCATCATGTGATTAAGACTCAATGAGTTATGGGGTTTGATCATGTTTGCTTGTGAGAGAGGTTTTAGTCAACGGGTCTGCAACATTCAGATCCGTATGTACTTCGCAAATCTCTAGGTCATATTGTAAATGCTGCTTCCACGCTCCACTTGAAGCTATTCCAAATGGTTGCTCCACTATACGTATCCGTTTTGCTACTTAGAGTCATTCGGATAGGTGTTAAAGCTTCCATCGACGTAACCCTTTACGCCGAACTCTTTATCACCTCCATAATCGAGAAACATGTCCTTATTACTCCAAGGACAATTTTGACCGCTGTCTGGTGATCCACTCCTTGATCACCTTTGTACCGACGATCATGTCAAGGTACACATCAGGTGCGGTACTCAGCATGGCATAACGTATATAGCCTATGACAAAAGCATAGGGGACGACCTTCATCCTTTCTCTTTCTTCTGCCGTGGTCGAGCTTTAAGTCTTAACTTCATACCTTACAACTCAGGCAAGAACTCCTTCTTTGACTGATCCATCTTGAACACCTTCAAGATCATGTCAAGGTACGTGCTCATTTGAAAGTACCATTAAGCGTTTTTGATCTATCCTCATAGATCTTGATGCTCAATGTTCAAGCAGCTTAATCCAGTTTTTTCTATTGAAAAACACTTTTTCAAATAACCCTATATGCTCTACATCATTTCTGATCCACAATATGTCAACAACATATACTCATCAGAAATTCTATAGTGCTCCCACTCACTTCTTTGGAAATACAAGTTTCTCATAAACTATGTATAAACCCAAAATCTTTGATCATCTCATCAAAGCGCACATTCCAACTCCGAGATGCTTACTCCAGTCCTTAGAAGGACCGCTGGAGCTAGCATACCTTTTAGCATCCTTAGGATCGACAAAACCTTTCTGATTGTATCACATACAACCTTTCCTTATGAAAACTGGTAAGAAAACTCTTTTTGACATCCATCTGCCAGATTTCATAAATGCAGCTAATGCTAACATGATTCCGATGGACTTAAGCATCGCTACGAATGAGAAAATCTCATCGTAGTCAACTCCTTGAACTTGTGAAAAACTCTTCGCCACAAGTCGAGCTTCATAGACGGTGACATTACCGTCCACGTCCGTCTTCTTCTTAAAGATCCATTTATCTCAATGGCTTGCCGATCATCGGGCAAGTCCACCAAAGTCTATGCTTTGTTCTGATACATGGATCCTATCTCGGATTTCATGGCTTCTAACCATTTGTTGAAATATGGGCCCACCATCGCTTCTCCATAGCTCGCAGGTTCATTGTTGTCTAGCAACATGACCTTCAAGACAGGATTACTGTACCACTCTGAAGTAGTACGCATCCTTGTCACCCTACGAGGTACGGTAGTAACTTGATCCGAAACTTCATGATCACTATCATAAGCTTCTACATCAATTGGTGTGGGCGCCACAGGAACAACTTCCTGTGCCCTACTACACACTAGTTGAAGTGACGGTTCAGTAACCTCATCAAGTCTCCACCATCCTCCTACTCAACTTTCCGAGACAAACTTTTCCTCGAGAAAGGACCCGATTCAAGAAACAATCCCTATTGCTTTCGGATCTGAATTAGGAGATATACCCAACTGTTTTGGGTGTCCTATGAAGATGCATTTTATCCGCTTTGGGTTCGAGCTTATCAACCTGAAACTTTTTCACATAAGCGTCGCAGCCCCAAACTTTTAAGAAACGCAACTTAGTTTTCTCCAAACCATAGTTCAAACGGTGTCGTCTCAACGGAATTACGTGGTGCCCTATTAAAGTGAGTGCGGTTGTCTCTAATGCCTAACCCATGAACGATAGTGGTAATTCAATAAGAGACATCATGGTATGCACCATATCCAATAGGGTGCAACTATGATGTTCAGACACACCATCACACTATGGTGTTCCAGGCGGTATTAATTGTGAAACAATTTCCACAATGTCTTAATTGCGTGCCAAAGCTCGTAACTCAGATACTCATCTCTATGATCATATCATAGAAATTTTATCCTCTTGTCACGTTGATCTTCAACTTCACTCTGAAATTACTTGAACCATTCAATAATTCAGACTTGTGTTTCATCAAGTAAATATACTCAGTATCTACTCAAATCATCCGTGAAGTAGAACATAACGATATCCACTGTGTGCCTCAACACTCATTGTACTGCACACATCAAAATGTATTACTTCCAACAAGTTCCTTTCTTGTTCCATTTTACTGAAAACAAGGCTTTCAGTCATCTTGCCCATGTGGTATGATTTGCATGTCTCAAGTGATTCAAAATCAAGTGAGTCTAAACGGTCCATTTGCATGGTATTTCTTCATGCATATACACCAATAGTCACGGTTCGCATGTCTCAAACTTTTCCAAAAACGAGTAAGTCCAAAGATCCATCAACATGGAGCTTATTCATGCATTTTATACCAATATGACTTTATTGGCAGTGCCACAAGTAGGTGGTACTATCATTACTATCTTATATCTTTTGGCATTAACATGTGTATCACTACGATCGAGATTCAATAAACCATTCATTTTGGGTGTAAGACCATTGAAGGTATTATTCAAATAAACAAAGTAACCATTATTCTCCTTAAATGAATAACCGTATTGCAATAGACATAATCCAATCATATCTATGCTCAACGCAAACACCAAATAACAATTATTTAGGTTTAACGCCAATCTCGATGGTAGAGGGAGCGTGCGATGCTTGATCACATCAAGCTTGGAAAACTTCCAACACATAACGCTAGCTCACCTTTAGCTAGTCTCCGTCTACTCCGCAACCTTTTATTTCGAGTTAGCAACTGAACCGGTATCTAATACCCTGGTGCTACTAGGAGTACTAGTAGAGTACACATTAACATAATGTATATATAATATACTTCTATCGACCTTGCCAGCCTTCTCATATACCAAGTATCTAGGGTAATTCTGCTTCAGTGATTGTTCCCCTTATTACAGAAGCACTTAGTCTCGGGTTTGGGTTTCTCCACTAGAGCAGCAGCTGATTTGCCGTTTCAGGAAGTATCCCTTCTTGCCCTTGCCCTTCTTGAAACTAGTGGTTTCACTAACCATCGACAATTGATGCTCCTTCTTGATTTCTACTTTCGCGGTGTCAAACATCGCGAATATTTCAAGGATCACCATATCTATCCATGATATGTTATAGTTCATCACGAAGCTCTAGTAGCTTGGTGGCAATGACTTTGGAGAAACATCACTATCTCATCTGGAAGATCAACTCCCACTCGATTCAAGTGATTGTTGTACTCAGACAATCTGAGCACAAGCTCAAAGATTGAGCTTTTCTCCCTTAGTTTGCAGGCTAACAAACTCGTCGGAGGTCTTATACCTCTTGACGTGGGCACAAGCCTGAAATCCCAATTTCAGCTCTTGAAACATCTCATATGTTCTACGACATTTCAAAAATGTCTTCGCTGCCTCAATTCTAAACCGTTTAACATTACGCACTGAATTATCATGTAGTCATCAAAACGTGTATGTCAGATGTTCGCAACGTCCACAAACGATGTTCGAGGTTCAGCACACCGAGCGGTGCATTAAGGACATAAGCCTTCTACGAAGCAACGAGGACAATCCTCAGTTTACGGACCTAGTCCGCATAATCTCTACTATCAACTTTCAACTGAATTTTCTCTAGGAACGTATCTAAAACAGTAGAATTAAAGCGCGAGCCACGACATAATTTGCAAAAACCTTTTGTCTATGTTCAGGATAATTAAGTTCATCTTATGAACTCCCACTCAGATAGACATCCCTCTAGTCATCTAAGTGATTACATGATCCGAGTCAACTAGGCCGTGTACGATCATCACGTGAGACGGACTAGTCAACGTCAGTGAACATCTTCATGTTGATCGTATCTTCTATACGACTCATGCTCGACCTTTCGGTCTTCCGTGTTCCGAGGCCATGTCTGTACATGCTAGGCTCGTCAAGTCAACCTAAGTGTATTGCGTGTGTAAATCTGACTTACACCCGTTGTATTCGAACGTGAGAATCTATCACACCCGATCATCACGTGGTGCTTCGAAACAACGAACCTTCGCAACGGTGCACAGTTAGGGGGAACACTTTCTTGAAATTTTAATGAGGAATCATCTTATTTACTACCGTCGTTCTAAGCAAATAAGATGCATAAACATGATAAACATCACATGCAATCAAATAGTGACATGATATGGCCAATATCATTTTGCTCCTTTGATTTCCATCTTCGGGGCTCCATGATCATCATCGTTACCGGCATGACACCATGATCTCCATCATCATGATCTCCATCATCGTGTCTTCATGAAGTTGTCACGCCAACGAATACTTCTACTTCTATGGCTAACACGTTTAGCAATAATGTAAAGTAATTTACATGGCGTTCTTCAATGACACACAGGTCATACAAAAATAAAGACAACTCCTATGGCTCCTGCCGGTTGTCATACTCATCGACATGCAAGTCGGGATTCCTATTACAAGAACATGATCATCTCATACATCACATATATCATTCATCATATCCTTTGGCCATATCACATCACAAAACACCTGCTGCAAAAACAAGTTAGACGTCCTCTAATTGTTGTTGCAAGTTTTTACGTGGCTTCTATAGGTGTTCTAGCAAGAACGTTTCTTACCTACGTAAAACCACCACGTGATATGCCAATTTCTATTTACCCTTCATAAGGACCCTTTTCATCGAATCCGCTCCAACTAAAGTGGGAGAAACAGACACCCGCTAGCCACCTTATACAACTAGTGCATGTCAGTCGGTGGAACCTGTCTCACGTAAGCGTACGTGTAAGGTCGGTCCAGGCCGCTTCATCCCACGATGCCGCCGACGCAAGATAAGACTAGTAGTGGCAAGAAAATTAACAACATCTACACCCACAACTGCTTTGTGTTCTACTCGTGCATAGTAACTACGCATAGACCTAGCTCTGATACCACTGTTGGGGAACGTAGCAGAAATTCAAATTTTTTTACGCATCACCAAGATCAATCTATGAAGATACTAGCAACGAGAGAGAGGGGAGTGCATCTTCATACCCTTGAAGATCGCTAAGCGGAAGCGTTACAAGAACGTGGTTGATGGAGTCGTACTCGCGGCGATTCAAATCGCGGAAGATCCGATCTAGCGACGAACGGACGGCGCCTCCGCGTTCAACACACGTACAGCCCGGGGACGTCTCCTCCTTCTTGATCCAGCAAGGGGAGAGGAGAAGTTGAGGGAGAGCACCGGCAGCACGACGGCGTTGTGGTGGAGCTTGCAGTTCTCCGGCAGAGCTTCGCCAAGCACTACGGAGGAGGAGGAGGTGTTGGGGAGGGAAAGGTTTGCGCCAGGGGCAATGGTGAAGCTCCCATGCGCCTCCCCACTATATATAGGGGTGGAGGGGGCTGGTTTCTTGCCCTCCAAGTCCATTGGGGCGTTGGCAACGGTGGGAGAAAAGAAATCCCATCATTTCCTTCCCCACCGATTGTTATCCCCCTTTTTTAGGGATCTTGATCTTATCCCTTCGGGATATGATCTTATTCCTTCTAAGGGGGGATCTTGGTGCACCTTGACCAGGGGTGTGGGGCCTTGCCCCCACTACCCACGTTCATGTGGGTCCCCCCATGCAGGTGGGCCCCACTCCGGAACCTTCTAGAACCTTCCTGGTACAATACCGAAAAATCCCGAACATTTCCCGGTGGCCAAAATAGGACTTCCCATATATAAATCTTTACCTCCGAACCATTCCGGAACTCCTCGTGACATCCGGGATCTCATCCGGGACTCCGAACAACATTCGGTAACTGCACACTAATTCCCATAACAACTCTAGCGTCACCGAACCTTAAGTGTGTAGACCCTACGGGTTCGGGAATCATGCAGACATGACCGAGACAGCTCTCTGGCCAATAACCAACAGCGGGATCTGGATACCCATGTTGGCTCCCACATGTTCCACGATGATATCATCGGATGAACCACGATGTCAAGGATTCAAGCAATCCCGTATACAATTCCCTTTGTCTACCGGTATAGTACTTGCCCGAGATTCGATCGTCGGTATCCCGATACCTTGTTCAATCTCGTTACCGGCAAGTCTCTTTACTCGTTCTGTAACACATCATCCCGTGATCAACCCCTTGGTCACATTGTGCACATTATGATGATGTCCTACCGAGTGGGCCCAAAGATACCTCTCCGTCACACGGAGTGACAAATCCCGGTCTCGATTCGTGCCAACCCAACAGACACTTTCGGAGATACCCGTAGTGCACCTTTATAGCCACCCAGTTACGTTGTGACGTTTGGTACACCCAAAGCATTCCTACGGTATCCGAGAGTTGCACAATCTCATGGTCTAAGGAAATGATACTTGACATTAGAAAAGCTTTAGCATACGAACTACATGATCTTTGTGCTAGGCTTAGGATTGGGTCTTGTCCATCACATCATTCTCCTAATGATGTGATCCCGTTATCAACGACATCCAATGTCCATGGTCAGGAAACCGTAACCATCTATTGATCACCGAGCTAGTCAACTAGAGGCTTACTAGGGACATGGTGTTGTCTATGTATCCACACATGTATCTGAGTTTCCTATCAATACAATCATAGCATGGATAATAAACGATTATCATGAACAAGGAAATATAATAATAATAACTAATTTATTATTGCCTCTAGGGCATATTTCCAACATTAATTGGACCCAGACTCCAATCGTGATACATCCTGCTTCAACGGTTGTCCACGGTGCAACTGTCACATGGGTCTGATGTATTTCGATGGAACCTACATGGAAATGGAAAATTCTCACTGGAGTCTATGTATAGAGCATTACTCCAGTCTGATGTGCCAGTTGATAATAATAAGAAGATCTGGAAGATGAAGATACCTTTTAAGAATAAAATATTTGCATGGTATCTTCGTCGTGGAGTCATTCTTACTAAAGATAACCTTATCAAGAGGAATTGGCATGGAAGTCCGCAATGTGTTTTTTGTCATCATGATGAGACAATAAAACATTTATTCTTCCAATGCAAATTGACTCGGTCTATATGGTCAGTCATCCAGATAGCTTCTGGCTTGTATCCTCCTTGTAGTGTTGCTAATGTATTTGGCAACTGGTTACATGGGATTGATCACAGGTTTAGAACTCTTCTTAGGGTGGGAGCGCTTGCCGTTATTTGTTCGCTTTGGCTATGTAAAAATGATAAGGTTTTTAACGATAAAAGTACTTCTCAAATGCAGGTTATCTATAGATGTACCTGGACTCTTCGTTTATGGTCCTCTCTACAACACGTGGAGAATTGAGACCTATTTACGGAGGTGTGTACACGATTGGAGGATACGGCGAGGGATACTTTTATCCAACATGGGTAGCAACATGATCTTAGGATTGGCCCATCTCCGCTTTAGGCGTTATACAGACACTATCTTTGTATTCCGCCTTTTTATTTTTCGTTCATGCGTGAGGACTTTGTTTGGCTGTGTGCATCTTGGTTCTACAGAGGCCGGGTGTAATGCTTAAATCTTTTAAGTAATAAAGCGCCCCTTTTCAGAAAAAGTATGCACCTCAGAAAATACCGAGTGGTCCCATGCTCCTAGGCACCTAAGAGATCCAACGGTCATGTGCTTAGCCACGTAATGTGCGTAATTATAATACTCATGAGGGAATTTTCTCGAAACTTTCAAAAGGTCCGCCCATGACCGTTGGATCAGATATTCAACCGCGCGGGTGCCTCAAGAGCATGTGGGCACCTCACATCTTTGTGAAGACGTTGTATCACTCATGTGACACTTACATGAGAGTTACTTGTTCCGACGAAAGTCTGTAAGAGAAAGTATAATAAGGTGATGTAAGCGGCTATATGGATTTAAATATTATGTGTTTGCTGAGTTGAAAGATAGAGAAGAAAAACAAGTTGTAGATATATGGCCGCTGTAGCACGGGCTTTAAGAAGCTTTGTGATAGTGTAAGGTGAGAGCAAGTACAATAGTGGGCTATAAGCTGGCTTACATGGCACTTTTGCCAATTTAGATAGAGATATGGGAAAAGTGAAGGAGTGGGCTCTTAGAGCAAGTACAATAAGATGATGTAGGCAGGCTTTAAGACTTTAAATATTATATTTTTGCTGAGATGGAAGAAAGAGAAGTGGTGAGAGAAGAGAAGTGGACTACTAGTTAAGAGTCAGCTGCAACACATGCTCCTAGGGACTTTGTGAAAGAGTCTGGTGGGCCATGTATCAGTAAAGTAGTACATATTTATATTCAACAATTGTATTTGTCGGCTATAATCTTGACTATAAATGATGTGGCAACATCATACAACCAGCAGCTGGTTGTACTATTAGAGCATGGTTAATAGTATAGCCAGCTGATGGCCATATAGAACTGCCATGTCATCTATGGCCGTCATCTATAGACACTCATACAATAACGTGGGCTATAAGATTGACTATTACATTTGAGTTTTTTCCATCTTCTCTCTAACTCTTTCTTCACATTTATTGTATTTGCGTAGAAATGCGCATATAGCTAGGTTCTTGCATAAAAGCCCACTCCCCTTACTTTTTATATCTTTCTCCTCAACATCGGGAAAAGTGCCATGCAATCGGGCTATAAGCCCACTATTGTACTTGTCCATGCTCTTCTGCAAGAGCCCGCCTCTACGCGTGCTCCTATGTGAAAACATTTAGTGAGAGAAAAGAGATAGAGAGAAAGTGAAAAAAAAAGTTGTAACCTTATAGCTAATCTTATAGTCAGCCCCATTGTATGTGTAATTAATAATGTTAACTCTTGATGACATGGCATGCTCATATAACTAACAGCTGCAGGGGCGGATCTAGTGGGTGTGCCGTGGGTGCCATTGCACCCCCTTCAAAATTGTAAAATAAATTTTAATATATACTTAACACTAAGTACCTATCAAGTTGCCGCTATTTTCAGACTATTTATTGAGATTATGATGATGTTTAGTGTAAATTATGAAGTGTAGCACCCCAAGCCTGCGATTCTAGATCCGCCACTGAACCACTGGCTATACTATTAACCATGCTTGAGTCATATAGATGACATGATAACTGGCTATATTATTGACCATGCTCTAAAGCTTCTCAATTTGATGAGGTGACAATTCATGACAAGCAATCAAACAAACACCTTATTCCTCATCCCAAAGACAAATAAAAAGGAAATGTATACACAGCAAGCTCGGCTTGAGCATGGGAAACCTGGCTCAACGGCCCTTGCCCGAAAGCCCGATATCATGGTTGGGCTTCCGAAGCCTATAAAACGCCCAAACAAGATAACAACTATAATTTTCTAAGAAATTAGTTACTTCATTCGATCCATATTACTTATCGTTGATTAGAAAAAGTATATTTAATTAAATGCCCTAACATAATTAAATTAAACAAGAAACATTATTCATATTAAGCCCAGCCCGAATACCGCCCGGCTCAAAGTATGGTCATAGGACGATTAATTACTTGAGAACTCTGATTTTCAACATTGATTTGTATGTTTTCCCAAAACTTGAATTGGACAGGAGTTTTGATTTTAGCTTTTTTCCCTCTTTCTTTCTCTCTTTAGATTAGTTGTACATATTGTATTTTGCTCCTTTTGTTGATAGAAAATTAGCGGTTCAGAAAAAAGTATGGGCATGTCTCTGTGAGGGCAGCTAGCTAGCGCGGACAGTGCAGCCAGTGCTAGTGCCGACGCCACACGAATCTCGAGACCTTAATAGGGACTGAAGAGAGAAGAAACCGAATCCAGCAAGGAAGGTGAGATGGCGCCATCAAGGGATTGCGGATACAATATTATTCTGAGTTGGCTTTCAAGCCTCACTAATTATTTCCATGGCGCTTTGCTGCATCACGCTTATGGCCAAAGTGAATTCACTAATCATTGCACATGAGAGCTGTTGCATCACACATGTGCACCACGTACAAAACGTACTAATGTAACGAATAACCATTGTGTTACGCGTGCATTAACATGCCGGTCAAGTACGCGCCAAGAACTTTAGAACATTCGTGAGAAATTTGTGCCCGAGGCAGGCAAGCGAATAACTAACGCCGCTAACGGCAGGTGCAGTTTAGGTTGTATTTATATATATTTTTTTACTTGGGAAACTTTCAATCCACTCATCTTCAATCATGATAGTACAAAAATACTAGAGCTAATAAAAATTATAATCATGTCTATGGACCACTAGCGACTACAAAGAGCGAGCCGAAGGCACGCCGCTGTCATCGCCCCTTCCTCGCTAGAGCCAGGCAAACTTTATTGTAGTAGGTAATTAGGAAGTCGTCGTGTTAAGCTTCATAGGACCAACGCGCTAGAGCAGCAACCATCGCCGATGAAGAAAGTCGTAGATCGGAAGGATCACACCTGTAAACACCCTAACGAAGACTGGATCCAAACGGATCCACCGAAGACTAGCACCGACCGAATCCCGCGAGATCCGACGAAGACGCACCTGCACACGCCCTCTGACAAAGCTAGATGCACCTCGGGACTGGGGTAGAACGCGGGAAAGATTTGGGGCGGACCAGCGGCGGTGCCAACGGAAAGAGGAAGAAGACCTAGGCTCTTTTATTGTTCATATTATGCGACAACAATTGTGCGTGTAACTGTGAGAGTCTGCTCTCATTACCAATTGTAACGCCCCGGGCTTCAAAATTTCTACACTAAAATTAAGGAACTGTCATGGTAATTTATTAAAAAAATGCCACCCCCACTACTCTACAAACTGCCATCCGAGTTGTTCGCAAATGCCATCCTTGGCAATGAACGGCCGCTAGCTAGTGTTGTCCTTATTATATGGACATGCGAAATAGTGACTGCGATGATAATAAATAAAGACAACACTATTAACGTATAATGTGCTGTCTAGTCTTTTCCATCAGATCGGTCTTTTGGTTGCATTGGCTAGAGCATGCACTTCTACATGGTATCAGAGCCAAGAGGTCTTGAGTTCAAGACCCGGCTGGCGCAATTAAAATTGCAACACACTTTCGGTCCACGTTTAGCCCCGAGGAAGCCACACGTAAGGGGGAGTGTTGACGTATAATGTGTTGTCTAGTCTCTTCCATCAAATCGGTCTTTTGGTTGCATTGGCTAGAGCATGCACTTCTACAAACACTAGCATAGCGGAGTATCACAAACCATGTCACACGATCATATACATACAACGTTCATCGATAGTCCCGTTGCACATGTATCTTTGTGTGTGCACATGGTTTGTGGGCCCCAAAACAACCGGACAACGCCATCGCAGACTGATTGGCCGCCCCTGTTACCATGTACCCAACGAACCTAGAGGGAGAAACCACAGACGGTGGGCGTGCTAGCGTGTAATGCCTACGCTGGGTAACACATGTGGGTCCCTTAACTATCGCGATCAAGCTGAGCCAGCACCGTGAGGGCACAACACCGCATGCCCCACGCCTATGCTAAGCATGGGAGGGGCGATGCACAGACCTTGTAATCCATAGGGGTGCTGAGCCTGGGGTACTGGATGTTGTCCGCCATTTAGCTTTTAATGAAATGAACCGGGGTGATTCCCTTCCCATAAAAAAGCAAATTCAACAGAACATAGATAGCGAAGTAACAACATGCCACGAAGTATTTTTTTTTCTTGTTGCCGGCAGTCGGTGACGTGTATTGCTCTCCCGAACCCAACAGGTTGACTGGCTGGCATGACCAAGGCATGCTATCCGGTCAGATGCATGAGCTCACGAATCAAATAGAAAAGGATGCTAAACTGCACTGATGCCTTTCGAGAAAAAAATGTAGCAGGTGTACCACTCGGTGTTTAACGAGTTCGGTCCCTTCTTAACGGAGGTAACAACCCTATGTCTCGTGCCCTGAGACTTGCTTTGATTTGATGGATATGGTTACAAACATTGCTCGTGTCCGACTCTGAAGGGAGATGTGGCTTATATAGAATGCACCTCAGCCCCACGTCCTCCATGCCGTTTGGGCATTAAATAACACTCATTGCGTCAGTTACAAGTGTTACGAGCCTCTACTACGGCAGTTACTGGTAACAGTAGTCTTGACTCTCGTTAAAGGATGACTTATGATTGTTCGATCGTTGCAGCTCCCACGACGCCCTCCTGTCTTCTTGGTCCGAGTGGTGGTCCATCAGCCGAGTACCATGTGGTCGTCCGAGTGGACTTCCTGATGTGAACATCCGAATGCTGGCATGGTCCAGGGACCTACCTATGGCGGTGGTGGGCCCCTTGTGGGTCCCAAATGATGGATCCTTGACCCTACCTGTAATAGGTGACCTCATCATTAGTCCCTGAATCGCTTGGGATTTCGTAGGACAAACAAGTCGATCCTTCGGTTGAGTCCGAGTGCTGCCGGAGCATTCAGAATATGTTTTCGATTTGTGGCTTGCTGTTCCTTAGACGAAAACACAACGGATTCTGGACTACAACTTTACCCAGATGACCAGGTGTTGTTGATTGCCAAGAAAAACACGATGGCATTTGTTTTGTCTCTCGGAGGAGATAGACTTGGGGCCAGAGTGAGGGCAGCCATTACAACTCGAGTGGCGACGCCGACGCATGGTCCGATTCTCCGAAGAGATGCTACTCCTTATTCCAGGGGAATGCCAGCACGGGCCTTCTACGAGTCCAGGTTTATGAGTCATGCGCCTTGGGTCCTACTGACAGGTCAAAGTGAACCCGCGAAAGGGCGGCAAGCTCATAACATAACGATCCTGATGAAGACTTTAGTCCGGTGTTTAACGAGACCGAGTGCATGCCCCCCCGGAAGGTGGTCAGTCGGACTGACATGCGTCCTTTAGGAAAGGGATTGCGGGTGATCAATCGGATTGATTCGCCCCGAAAATCACGGGATTTGAATTAGTACGTGTGCGCGCAGAAGCAGCAACGTCGTGCGTTAGTGGGGAAAGTGGGGGCGTGGCTCCTCAATTTTCGCGCACGATATCCACCATGTGCCGCGCTCACTCTGTCACGCGGGCCATTAATCCATAGACCTACGGCGTGAGATCCGGCTCGCGATTCGCCCTGCGATATAAAAGGTTTGGAGATTGAGGACAGGACCCCAAATCCCCTTTCTTCTGCTCCGGCTCTTCCGCTTCTCTTCTCCACTCGAGCGTGCAGAACTTTTGCAGCGATGGTGAGGGATTCCATGGCCAAGGCGGACAAGGCGAAGAAGGCCGTGAAGGCTTCCTCTTCCGACTCCGGTGCGGCGGGGGATTGGATCCCGTCGCGCGTCTCGGCCCGATGGTTGGAGGAGCTTGCAGAGGAGGGGCTCATCCTGCGTGATGGGTGGTGCCGCCCGGGTGCTGGGGAGATCGAGCCGGCACCGCAGGAGGATGAGCGCGTCATGCTCGTCACCCAGATCGGGATTTCTCTATGCCTCCCCATCCCATTTTCCGAGCATTTCTCGATTATTTTGGTGCACAACTCCACCATCTCCCTCCAAATGCCATCATCTATCTTTCGGCCTTCGTCCCCCTCTACGAAAACTTCCTCGGTTGCCAACCCCATTGGGGGCTTTTCAAGCATATCTTCACTTGTCAGTCGATGATCGTCAAGGAGGACTCGTCAGTCGGTGCGAAGACCCACGTCACCCAGTTGTGCGGGGGCTTGGGCATCCAAGTTGGGGTGGGGGGGGGGGCGCCTTCATGATACGTCTCCAACGTATCTATATTTTTTATTGTTCCATGTTGTTATATTTTTTTATTGTTCCATGCCGCAGGATCTACACCAGCTCCTCCGAGCGGGTCGGCGCTTGTTCTGGCTCCGAGGCCCGCATCCGCGTCTCCGTCGGCCCATGCCACCTCTTCCCCCCTATACCATGTCCCTGATTATCAAGTGGGGGCAAGCAAGGAGGCTCTGATCCAGGCGGGGTTGATGTGCGACCGACTGAAGGAGGCTTATGACGCCAGTGCGGCGCTGCAGACCAACGTCCGAGTAAGTACCATTGTGAGTATAATTTCCCGCCAAAGTTTTTTCTTTCTCCGTGGTAAGATTTTTGTCGGGTTTGCACAGGGCGCACCCACTGGGTGTTCATGATCCAGCAGGGGCACGCTAAGTGCACCCACTGGGTGTAGTCCCTGTGGCTCCCGTCGACTGGATTCAGTCGATAGGAGTCTTTGAACTTTTTTGGTATTTTTTGTCATATTCACTCGGTGTCTAGATGGGGCGTATCCGATTGCTTACGATCCAGTGGGGCACACTGAGTGCACCCACTGGGTCTAGTCCCCGAGGCTACCACTGACTGGAAGCAGTCGGTGGTAGTCTTAGAACTTGTGTTTGTTTCACCCTGGGTTGTTTGTCATTTTTTTAGCTCATCAACGAGTCACTTTCCAGTGGGGGCATGCTGAGTGCGCCCACTGGGTGTAGTCCCCGAGATTGCCATCAATTGCAGGCAATCAGTGGCGGTCTTTAGAACTGTTGTTTGGCGTTCGGAACGTTCGGCAACACCCATGCGTTGGTGAGATAATAGGTAGGATCTTCTTCGTTGGCAACTTGGAAGGTAGCCGAATGAAGTAGATCAGCGTGTGTTGTTGTCCTCTATCTTCTTCATTGCTGACTCAGAAACTGGCCGAGTGAAGGTAGATCAAAGGGTACTTTAGCATCTAGTACTGATCAAGCTTGTTCCTCTCGGGGGTGCCTGGCCGACCCAGTAACTAGAAGGTACTTTGATAATTTGGTACTGGTCAAGCTTGTTCCTCCCAGGGTCACACGACCGAATGGATAGTGAGGGGGTACTCAAGGATCTGGTACTAATACAGCTTGTTCCTCCCGATAGTGCATGATCGACTCAGTAACCAGAGGGTACTTGAAGATCTGGTACTGATCCGGCTTTTTCCCCTCAGGGGTGCTTGGCCGAGTGTTTGTGGGTTAGTACTTTGGTTTTTCCTTCATGCTTTCCGACTGATTATCTCTTGTATGCTACAGAGAGCTTGTGAGTTGGGGTCCCACTATGCTATGCTGGAGAAGGAGGTGATGTCCCTCCGACTAGATCTGGATGCCGAGAAGCTCAAGAGTGCCTGCTTGCAGAAGGAGAAGGCGGCCTTGGGAGGTAAGTCATTTCCTCCATCTGGTAGTTGCATACTATTTTTCCCTTTTTGATCCGAGTCATTACGCTTCGACAGATGTTCGTAGTGAGAACACCCAACTTGCAACGAGGCTGAGGACTTCTATTTCTTTAGAAACCATGAAGCATGCCCTAGAGAACAAGGACAACGAAGGGGCGCTGGCACAGAAGGAGGCGAAGACCAAGACCAAGCTTGCCAACGAGAAGCTGTCTTCAGCTGGCAAATTGGAGGGGGAGATCAAGGGCCTCAAGGTTGTCGTTGCTGCCGCCAAGGGCGAATCTTCCAAATGGAACAAGAAATGCGAAGATCAAGACGGTGCCTTTGTGTAGGAGAAGCAGACGCTGGAGGAGAAGGTCGTGCAGCTCATAGAGAAGAAGAATGTCCTAGAGTCGTATATTGAGGAGTTCTACATAGAGTTTAGTGAGAAGCTTGCTAGTAAATTTTTTCTTGGCCAAATGGAATCCCTATGACGCTGAATTTTTCCTCGGTCATTCGCTCATGGACTGCTTCTTCCAATCAGAGCACTGCCACAACATGGAACTAGAGCTGGAGAGTCTTGAGAGGTATCTAGAACCTTCCAGGTCACTCATCACCGAAAAAGCAACTCTCGCCATCGTGCGGCTGGAAGACCGCTTGGAAAATGCCTTGGGTTATATCACTCGGACGAGAGGTGCCTTGGGCAGGATCAACAAGGAGCTGCAGCCGGGTGAGCTGACTCGGATGGACCTGGAGTTGGTCATGACACGGCTAAACGAGGTTCCTGCACGAGTGAAAGCTTGGAAGAAGTCGGCTGCTCGGAGCGGTGGTGATGTGGCATTGTCACTCATCTGCATTCATTGCAAGAACATGGACGAGGAGAAGTTGAAGGGCCTCCGAGTGATGAACAAGAAGAACCTCAAGTTTGATGATTTCATGGAGACCTTCGCCGAAGCTGCCACACGCATCGCCGACACGATCGACTTGGAGACCTCCGTCGACCCAGCTAGCCCTCCGCCCGATGCTTAAAACACTTGGTTAAATTTGCCCCGAAATGCCGGGTGGTTGATGTAACCGTATACTTCGTTGAGCCTTGGGCTCATTTCACTTTTGCTTGAAACATTCGGACGGATCGAATCTTTGATTTGCAAACTCTTAAGTTCTTATTTGCTTCTTGTGCTTTGTTTGACCTTGGCGAAAGCTGGTTCATGGCTAAGTCCCCGAGTGTGGAGCAAATCCTCACTCGGATTGTTTTTTAACTTAGGAGAAAGCTGGTTCATGGCTAAGCCCCCGAGTGTGTATCAGATCCTCACTCGGATTATTTTTTAACTTAGGTGAAAACTGGTTCACAACTAAGCACCTAGAGTGTGGAGCAGATCCTCACTTGGATTGTTTTTTAACTTAGGCGAAAACTGGATCGTAGCTAAGCCCCCGAGTGTGGAACAGATTGTCACTCGGATTGTTTTTAACTTAGGCAAAAACTGGTTCATGGCCAAGAGTGTGGTGCAGACCCTCACTCGGATTGTTTTTTAACTTAGGCAAAAACTGATTCGTAGCCAAGCCCCCGAGTGTGGAGTAGATCCTCACTCAGATTGTTTTCTAACTTAGGAGAAAATTGGTTTGTAGCGAATCCCCCAAGTGTGGAGAAGATCCTCATTCAGATTGTTTTTTAACTTAGGAAAAAACTGGTTCACAACCAAGCCCCCGAGTGTGGAGGAGATCCTCACTCAGAATGTCTTTTAACTTAGGCAAAAACTGGTTGGCAGCCAAGCCCCAGACTGTGGAGCAAATCCTCACTCGGATTGTTTCTTAACTAAAGGTGAAAACTAGTTCACAGCTAAGCCCTCTCCTATTTTCACCCACTGGAGGTGTGTTAGTTTCCAAATGCAGTTAGTCACCTGAGTGAAAATGCGACCGTAGGTGGAACTAGACGATATACGGGAAAGGTAAGACTTTTATTCATCTAAGTTCATTCGGACTAAGTATTACAAAGGAGAAATTTAAGTATAAAACTTGCGGAGCAGATCCGCGTTCCAAGCTCTGGGCTCTTCTATTTCTTTGGCAGAGTTGTAGAGTCGGTATGCTCAGTTGTGTAGGACCATCGATGTAGCGAATGGACCTTCCCAAGGGGGTGCTAGCTTGTGAGGCTTCTGTTGATCCACTCAAAGGACTAGGTCTCCTTCTGAAAAGTGCGCCCCCTAACGTGTCTGTCGTGGTAGCGGCGTGCATCTTGTTGGCATAAGGTTGATCTTATAAGCGCCAGTTCCCGCTCCTCCTCTAGGAGATCTAGGCCGTCCTGCCTTGCCTCTACAGCTTCGGCTTCCGAGTAAAGATCCGCTCGGGGGGGGGGGGGGGGGGGTTGTGGAGCAAGTCACTCGGCAAAACTGCTTTTGGCCCGTACACCATTAAGAACGAGGTGCGATTGGTGGACCTATTCGGGGTCGTCCGCAGGCCCCAAAGGACCGACAGTAGCTCGGTTACCCAGGCCCCTGTCACGTGGGTTAGGTCGTGGATGAGGCGAGGCTTCAACCCTTGGAGTATGAGTCCATTCGCCCGCTCGGCTTGCCCATTTGACTGCCAGTGCGCCACGGAGGCATAATCGACCCAAGTGCCTTGGGCATAGCAAAACTCTTAGAACTTGTCCGAGTCGAAGTTAGATCCTTTGTTAGTGATAATGCTGTGAGGGACTCCGAATATGAAGATTATCTCTTTGATGAAATGAATGGCAGTGACCAAGTCAAACTTGTTTATTGGCTTGGCCTTGGTCCACTTGGTGAACTTATCGACCTCCACCAACAGGTGCGTGAAACCACTCACCCTGGTCTAGAGTGGGCCGACCATGTCGGGTCCCCAGATGGCGAACGAACAGGAGGGGAATAGTCTTCAGAGCGGACGCCGGCTTGTGCGACTGATTCACGTAGAACTGGCACCCGACGCATTGATCCACCATATCTCGGGCGGCCTCATTGGCTCGGGGCCAATAGAACCCGGCTCTAAATGCTTTGGCGACCAGGGTCCAAGAGGATGCATGGTGTCCACATGTTCCCAAGTGAATCTCCTACAAAATTTGATGCCCTTCCTCCGGTGAAATGCATCGCTAAGTGACCCCGGTGGTGCTTTTCTTGTACAACTGATCTCCCATGACAGTGAAGGCTTTGGATCGACGGACGATCTGACAGGCCTCAGCTTCATCTTCTGGGAGCTCCTGCCTAAGAAGGTACGTCAGATATGGTCTAGTCCACTTGGGAGTGATATCAAGGATCTCTTGGACCAGGTCGATTACTGCAGGGACGTCTACTTCAGTCGGATTGGACGGGCCGACTAGTTGCGGGGCTCCTCCATGAAACGGTCTTCCTTGATCGTGCGTGAGTGCAGGTGCTCCAGGAAGATATTCTTGGGTACTTTCTTCTGAGTGGAACCCATCTTGGCCAAATCATCAGCTGCTTGGTTCTTGAGGCGCGGCACGTGATGGAGTTCCAACCCTTTGAAGTGTTTCTCCAGCTTTCTGACGGTGTTGCACTAGCCAGTCATCACCGGACTATGGATATCCCACTCCTTCATGACTTGGATGTCCACTAGGCCTGAGTTGCCATAGACCATCAGTCGGCGAATTCCCAGAGAAGCTGCCATTCGTAGCCCATGAAGGAGAGCTTCGTATTCGACTTTGTTGTTGGAGGAGTCAAAGTGAATCTGAAGCACATAACTGAGTCGGTCGCCTTTAGGGGACACCAAGACCACTCCGGCCCCAGGGCCATGGAGCATCTTGGAGCCATCAACGAACATCGTCAAGTGCTCGGGGACACTCGGGATGGGTTGCTCTTGCTCAATCCACTCGCCAAGGAAATCTACTTGGGCTTGCGACTTGATGGCTTTCTTAGCTTCAAACTTGATGTCCAGAGGAAGGAGCTCGATGGCCCACTTTGCCACTCAATATGTGACATCTCTGTTGTTCATGATGTCAGACAGAGGGGCGTCACCTATCACCGTGACCGAGTGTTCTTGAAAGTAATGTGCCACCTTCTTTGCTGTTACATAGATCCCATATACTAGCTTCTGATAAGGTGGATACCTTTGCTTGCAAGGGGTCAGGACTTCAGAGATGTAGTAGACTGGTCTTTGGAGGTTGAAGGTTTTGCCTTGTTTTTCCCGTTCCACAGTGAGAACCGTGCTAATGAGTCAGCTCGCGGCCGCGATGTATAGGAGCAAAGGCTCTTTGCTGCTTGGAGCATCTAGCACCGGCTGGGTGGAAAATAGGGCTTTAAGTTCCAGGAACGCAGCCTGCACTTCGGGAGTCCACTCGAACCTGTCAGACTTCTTCATCAATTGGTAAAGCGGCATGGATTTTTCATCGAGTCTTGAGATGAATCTACTCAGGGCTACTAGATAGGCTGTGAGGTGTTGTACATTGTGTAGGCGCTCTGGTTGCTTCATTTGAACAATAGCCCTTATCTTCTCAGGATCGATTCCACGTTCAGAAATGAGGAAACCGAGTAATTTGCCTGCGGGTATGCCGAATGTACATTTAGCCGGATTGAGCTTGATGCCAAAAGTGTGTAGGTTCGCGAAGGTCTCGCCGAGGTCAGTCAGGAGGTCGGAACCTTTCCTGGACTTGACCATGATGTCATCCATATAGGCCTCCACGTTCTAATTGATCTGCTTCCGTGGGTACTTCTGAATCATAGGCTGAATCATGGCCCCAACATTTTTCAACCCGAATGGCATAGTGATATAACAAAAACACCCGAATGGACGCTGTTTTTATTTCATTAGGACCATATATTCGGACCTGGTGGTACCCGGAGTACGCAACCAAAAATGATAACCGCTCTAACCCGGCAGTAGAATCTACTATCTGATCTATGCGAGGAAGATGGAAATGATCTTTTGGGCAGGCCCGATTGATGTGCTTAAAATCAATACATATCCGGAGGGAGTTATTCTTTTTGGGCACCATGACGACGTTGGCGAGCCACTCGGAGTGGTACACCTCTCAGATGAACTCAGCGGCCTAAAGCCGCGCTATCTCCTTGCCAACCGTGTTGCGCTTCTCGATGGAAGATCATCAAAGGTGCTATTTGATAGGCTTCATCTTCGAGTCGACACGGAGTCTATGCTCGGCCAGTTCTCTAGGAACATCCGACATGTCACCAGGCTTCCATTTGAAGATGTCCCAGTTCTCATGGAGGAACTGGACGAGCACTCTTTCCTATTTGCTATCAAGGGTGGTCAAGATATAGGTCGGGGTGGCATTCGGGTCCTCGGGTTGAATGTGCACTAGCTTCGTCTCGCCTGCCGATTGGAAAGCAGATTCCATAGTCGACTTTTTGGACTTTAGCAGCTCACTCGAATCCACCGCCTTCTTGTACTCATCTAACTTGGCCATTGTCATCTGTTCATCAGCGATTTGGGAGCCCTTCTGAAGACATTCTTCGGCCAGCTTCCGATAGCCTGTGATGGTGATCATGCCTTTCGACCCTGGCATCTTAAGCTTAAGATACATGTAACATGGACGGGCCATGAGACATGCGTAGGCGGGCCTACCCAAGATGGCGTGGTAAGCACTCCAGAAGTCTACCACCTCGAAAGTCAGTCGTTCCTTTTGGAAATTCTTCTCCTCGCCAAACACAATGTCGAGGGTGATCTATCCGAGAGAGTTGGACTTATTCCCGGGATTACCTTGCGGAACTACATATTGCTCTTGCTGAGTCGGGACATCGCAATGCCCATTGCCTCCTAGGTGTTAGCGTAAATAATGTTGAGCCCGCTGCTGCCGACCATTAGGATTTTGCGCAATCATACTCCTCCAACGACCGGGTCAACCACCAGAGCCTGCCGCTCGGGGGTCGGTATGTGGGTCAGGTCATCCAATTGATCGAAGTTCACCGGCGTCTTGGCCCAGTCGAGGTACATGGTGACAGTCGTAACCGCCATGTTGACCTCTCGATTAATAACCTTGAGGCGACTCTAGCTTTCAACGCCAGTGAAGATCATCAGAACTGTCTCGATGTTGGGGTGCCCAGAAGTACCTTTGCCTCTGTTGTCATCTTCATCCTTGTCCAGGAGGAATCTTGCCGCATCTCTTGCTTCAAGAGCCAGTAGTCCCGACTGGTATGCTTGGGCAAAATCAAATTGCCCTCCTTGTTGTGTGGATCTGGCATGGTTGGTTGAGGATGTCACTCTTCGAGGTGACTTGTTTTTTCCCCTTCCAGTCCTTCTTCTGCTTTTGGGAGCCTTTGCTTTTGCCCTAGCCGGCTAGAGCAACAGCCTCAGGACTCCCTCTAGCCTCAGCCTTCCGCTTGTGCTTCTTACCCTTGGTTTCCGACTGATGAGCATCGCCTGTTCGGCTTTTTCCGCTTCTCAGTCGGTCTTCCTCTTCACCGTTGGCGTACCAGTTGGCTATCTCCATAGCCCGACTGAGAGTCGGGGTCTCAGTTCGGACGAACTTCGTGTTCAACTCCCGGTATCTGACTCCGGCCTTGAAGGAACAGATCGCTTAGTGCTTGGTGACGTTCTCCACTGTATTATGCAAGGTGGTCCACCGTTGAATGAACTCACGAAGAGTCTCATTTTGCTTCTATATGTAGTGCTGCAGCTCGGCCAGACCACCTTTTATCCTGTAAGTGCCTTCAAATGCTTTGAGAAACACTCTCACCAAATCATCCCAATAGAATATGCTACCTGGCGGGAGCTGCGTACGCCAGGCCCGAGTGGAGCCCTCGAGCATTAGCGGCAAAAGGTTCATGGCCATGTTGTTGTTGCCGCCGCCGATCTGGACCACCACTCGGCAATCTTCCAGCCATATCTTAGGCTTGGACTCGCCAGTGAATTTGTTGATCCCTGTGGCCGATGTGAAGTTGTTGGGAATCTCTACAACTCATATATAACGGCCGAAGCACTCAGGACCTGATGGTACGAAACCACTCGAGATGTCATGATCTTGGCCTTCTCACAGGGCTCGGCCCCTGTCGACCAGGTTCTGAGCAAGAATGGATCTCGCGTTGAACTGCATGTCTCGAGTGTCCCTCGTGTGATGAGTGGGACTCGGCCTGCGATCACTGCCATGTGTTCGTCTGTCGTCATAGGGCTGGCGCCCGTACGCGTGCTACCTATTAAGCTCGCGTTGGTTTTTCCCTTGAAGAGGAAAGGATGATGCAACAAAGTAGAGTAAGTATTTCCCTCAGCTTTTGAGAACCAAGGTATCAATCCAGTAGGAGACAACGCAACAGGCCACCGAATGCCTGCACAAAAAAACACCAACTTGCACCCAATGTGAAAAAGGGGTTGTCAATCCCTTCATGGTTATTTGCAAAGTGAGATCTGATAGAGATGGATAAACGACAAAGTATTATTTTTGGTATTTTGGTTTATGGAAGGGAAAGAAAAGGATTGCAAAGAAAGTAAATAGGAAACTAAAATTGTAGATCGGAAACTTGTATGATGCAAAATAGAAGATTATATGATCGAAAATAGACCCGGGGGCCATATGTTTCACTAGAGGCTTCTCTCAAGATAGAAATTATTACGGTAGGTGAACAAATTACTGTCGAGCAATTGATAGAAAAGCACAAAGTTATGACGATATCTAAGGAAATGATCATGAATATAGGCATCCTGTCCGTATCAAGTAGACCGAAACGATTCTGCATCTACTACTATTACTCCACACATCGATCGCTATCCAGCAAGCATCTAGACTACTATTTGGCAAGATGAAATGATGTAGAGGAATTAACTCAAACAATATGATGAAAAACCCATCTTTTTATTCTCAATGGCAACAATACAATATGTGTAGGTTCCCCTTCTGTGACTAGGATCGAGCACCGTAATATTGAACCCAAAGCTAAGCACTTCTCCCATTGCAAGAAAAACCAATCTAGTTGGCCAAACCAAATCGATAGTTCGAAGAGACTTGCAAAGATATCAAATCATGCATATAAGAATTCAGAGGAGATTCATAATACTCATAGATAAGCTGATCATAAATCCACAATTCATCAGATCTCGGCAAACACACCAAAAAATAGTATTACATCGAATAGATCTCCAAGAACATCGAGGAGAACTTTGTGTTGACAATCAAAGAGAGAGAAAAAGCCATCTAACTACTAGCTATGGACCCCTAGGTCTGTGGCAAACTACTCACGTTTCATCGGAGAGGTAATGGTGTTGATGTAGAAGCCCTCCGTGATCGAATCCCCCTCCGGCTAGATGCCGGAAAAGGTCCCTAGATGGGATCTCATGGGTAAACAAGGTTGCGGCGGTGGAAAAGTGGTTTCGTGGCTCCACCGAAAGCTTTTGGGGTATTTGAGAATATATAGGAGGAAGATCTAGGTTAAGGGGTCACCGAGGGGCCCACAAGTTCGGGAGGCGCGCCCTACCCCCTGGGTGCGCCCTCCACCCTTGTGGTCACCTCGTGGCTCTTCTGACTTGCACTCCGAGTCTCTTGGGTGTCATCTGGTCCAAGAAAAATCATCGCGAAAGTTTTATTCCGTTTGGACTCCGTTTGGTATTCCTTTTCTGCGAAACTCTAAAACAAGGAAAGAACAGAATCTGGCACTGGGCTCTAGGTTAATAGGTTAGCCCCAAAAATCATATATAATAGGATATTAATGCATATAAAACATCCAAAACAGATAATATAATAGCATGGAACAATAAAAAAATTATAGATACATTGGAGACGTATCAACGCGCCATCTCGTGGTGGAGGCATCGAGGCGCGATCGTAGTCGTCGTGATGCCGGGGCGATGCAGCTCGATCACGCCTCCTATTTTCGTGGTGATCTCTTGAGGAGGAAGTGGCTCGGCGCTTGCCGGAGCCGAGTGGGATATGAGCCGACTAAACAGTCTCCGTGTGCACTCATGCGATGTGTATCCGATCTCTTGACTGGGACACCACTGCGTTTTGTGACAGCGCCATCTTGAGGAGCGCCTGGATCTGCCAGATCCCTTCTCTAGCCGCAGAGCCAGAGGGCTGGATGGAATCCGCGATCTGAGTGGCAGCTGCCAAAGTTTGTAATGGAGTACTGAGCACTTGGTACTTACGAGGCTGGTCACTCGAGAAGAGCCGATGTTTGTACCGACTAGAATTGGGTTGACAACGCTCATGTTCGTCCAGCTCTCTCTAAAGCCGTTCGAGGCGATCGCGCTCGGCCCAGGTTGCCAAACGAGTCGACTCCATGGCCAACGCCTCGGGGGTCGTCCCAGTGATGGGGGTGTTCAGGAGCTGTTCATTCCTGCGACGAAGCTCATCTCGCTGCTCCCGGGTGAGAGCTTGGGGCATGTACGACTTGTGGCCCGTGGCACCGCCGTCGGTGTTGCCGTGTGACGCACCCGCGAGACTGAACTGAGCGTCCATGTACCCCGGGGGCGCGCGGTGCTCGGAGTTATCCACCATGAGAACCTTGGCGGTCGAATCAATGCTTTTGCACTCGGACATCTCAAAGGAATCGCTGAGTGACCCATCAGAGAGGTCGAGGGCGGGCTCGTAGAACTCGAGAGCCACAACATGCTCCGCTGCGACCTGGGTGGCCACGTCGTGCTTGATGTAGTGCTGCAGCCGTGAGCGTAATATCTACTGTATTTATATTGGTGTAATATCTACTGTATTCCAACTTTTCCATGGTTCATACCCCCAATACTAGCCATAGATGCATTGAAATAACCAAACAACACGCGAAAAACAAAATCTCTCTAAAACAGAACAGTCTGTAGCAACCTAGATATTTCGAATACTTCTGTAACTCCAAAAATCCTGAGAAATTAGGAAGTTCTAAGAAATTTGTTTATTAATCTCCTGCAAAAAGAATCAACTTAAAAGCACGTACTGTTATTTATGAAAATTATTTACATGCACGCAAAATTTTCTGTTTTTCGGCAAGATCAAATCAACTATTACCGTAGGCTATCCCAAAGGCCTTACTTGGCACAAACACTAATTAAAAAACAAAACCACATCTAACCAGAGGCTAGATGAATTATTTATTGCTAAACATAACCTAAAAAGCAAAATAAAAAATAAAATTGGGTTGCCTCCCAACAAGCGCTATTGTTTAACGCCCTTAGCTAGGCATAAAACACGAATAGATCTAAGTGTTATCATATTTGGCATGCAATCCATAAGTGGCTCTCATTATAGATTCATAAGGCAATTTAATTTTCTTTCTAGGGAAGTGTTCCACGCCCTTCCTTAACAGAAATTGAAATCTAATGTTTCCTTCTTTCATATTAATAATTGCACCAATCATTCTAAGGAAAGGTCTAACAAGAATAATAGGACATATAGGATTGCAATCTATATCAAGAACAATGAAATCTACGGGCACATAATTACTATTAGCAACAATAATAACATCATTAATCCTTCCCATAGGTTTCTTAATAGTGGAATCCGCGAGATGTAAATTTAAAGAGCAATCATCAAATTCACGGAAACCTAACACATCACAAAGAGTTTTCGTAATCGTGGAAACACTAGCACCCAAATCACACAAAGCATATCACTCATAATCTTTAACCTTAATCATAATAGTAGGTTCCCACTCATCATAAAGTTTTCTAGGGATAGAAGCTTCTAATTCAAGCTTTTCTTCGAAAGATTGCATCATAGCATCAACGATATGTTTAGTAAAAGCTTTGTTTGTATTATAAGCACGAGGAGAATTCAACATGAATTGCAACAAGGAAATACAATCTATTAAAGAACAATTATTATAATTAAATTCCTTGAAATCCAAAAGAGTGGGTTCATTGCTATCTAAAGTTTTGACCTCTCCAATCCCACTTTTATCAATTTTTGCATCAAGATCTAAAAACTCCGAATTATTGGGACACCTTTTAACTAAAGTTGACTCATCTCCAGTCCCATATTTATCAAGATTTACATTGAAAAACAAAGATTCAATAGGAGTGACATCAATCACTTTAATATCTTCATCATTATTTTCACGGAAACTAGAAGAACACGCTTTTATAAACCAATCTTTTTTAGCACGCATCTTAGCGGTTCTTTCTTTGCACTCACCAATGGAAATTCTCATGGCTTTGAGAGACTCATTGATATCATGCTTAGGTGGAATAGACCTAAGTTTTAAAGAATCAACATCAAGAGAGATTCTATCCACGTTCCTAGCCAAATCTTCAATCTTAAGCAATTTTTCTTCAATCAAAGCATTGACTTCTTTTGCAAACTTATAAATTCTTTAACACTATTCTCAAAATCAGAGGGCATCTTATTATATTTTCCATAAGATTTTTTAGGAATTACCATAATTATTATAGGAACTACTAGGAAACGGCCTAGGATTAAATTACCTCTATACGCGTTATTACCAAAATTGTTCCTACCAACAAAATTCACATCCATAGATTCATTATTATTTTCAATCAAAGTAGACAAATACATGTCATTAGGATCAATATGAGCACTCTTGATAGCAAATAATTTCATCAGGTCATCCATCTTTCCACTCAAAACATTTATTTCTTAAATTGCATGCACCTTTCTACTAGTGGAAGATCTTTCGGTATGTCATTGAGAATAATTAACCATAATATTATCTAGGTGTTTAGTAGCTTCTCCTAAAGTAATTTCCATAAAAGTACCTCCCGCGGCCAAATCTAAAAGATTTCTAGAAGCAAAATTCAATCCGGCATAAATTTTTTGTGTAATCATCCACAAATTCAAACCATGAGTAGGGAAATTTTGTATAATCAATTTCATCCTCTACCAAGATTGTGCAACATGTTCATGATCAAGTTGCTTAAAATTGATAATATCGTTCCTAAGGGAGATGATCTTAGCGGGAGGAAAATACTTGGAAATAAAAGCATCTTTACACTGGTTCCATGAATCAATACTATCTTTAGGTAAAGATGAAAACCAAGTTTTAGAACGATCTCGAAGTGAGAACAAAAATAGCTTCAATTTAACAATATCATTATCCACATCTTTTTTCTTTTGCATATCACACAAATCAACAAAATTATTAAGATGGGATGCAACATCTTCATTGGGAAGGCTGGAAAATAGATATTTCATAACAAGATTCAGCAAGTTGTATTAACTTCACAAGACTTTGCATTAGCATTGGGAGCAATCGGAATACTAATAAAATCATTGTTGTTGGTATTGAAAAAGTCACAATTTGGTATTATCTTGAGCCATCATGACAAAGCAAGCAATCCAACATACAAGCACACAAAAAGCAAGCAAATAAGACGAACGGAAGATGGGCAAAGAAAAGGCAAATCTTTTTGAAAATCGTTTTAGAAGTGGGGGAGAGGAAAACAAGAGGCGAATGGCGAATAATGTAATGCGAGGGATGAGAGTTTATGATGGGTACTTGGTATGTCTTGACTTGGCATAGATCTCCCCGGCAACAGCGCCAGAAATTCTTCCTACTACTTCTTGAGCTTGCGTTGGTTTTTCCCTTGAAGAGGAAAGGGTGATGCAGCAAAGTAGAGTAAGTATTTCCCTCAGCTTTTGAGAACCAAGGTATCAATCCTGTAGGACACAAAACAATAAGCCACCGAATAACTGCACAAACAAACACCAAATTGCACCCAATGCGATAAAGGGGTTGTCAATCCCTTCACGATTATTTGCAAAGTGAGATCTGATAGAGATGGATAAACGGCAAAGTAATATTTTTGGTATTTTTGGTTTATGGAACAGAAAGTAAAAGATTACAAAGAAAGTAAATAGGAAACTAAAATTGTAGATCAAAAACTTGTATGATGGAAAATAGAAGATTATATGAGGAAAAATAGACCCAGGGCCATAGGTTTCACTAGAGGCTTCTCTCAAGACAGAAATTATTATGGTGGGTGAACAAATTACTGTTGAGTAATTGATAGAAAAGCGCAAAGTTATGACGATATCTAAGGCAATGATCAAGAATATAGGCATCACATCCGTATCAAGTAGACTAAAACGATTCTGCATCTACTACTATTACTCCACACATCGACCGCTATCCAGCATGCATCTAGAGTATTAAGTTCATAAGAACAAAGTAACGCATTAGGCAAGATGACATGATGTAGAGGAATGAACTCAGACAATATGATGAAAACCCAATCTTTTTATCCTTGATGGCAACAATACAATACGTGTCGGTTCCCCTTCTCTAACTAGAATCGAGCACTACAAGATTGAACCCAAAGCTAAGCACTTCTCCCATTGCAAGAAAAAACAATCTAGATTGCCAAACCAAATTGATAGTTCGAAAAGACTTGCAAAGATATCAAATCATGCATATAAGAATCCAGAGGAGATTCAAATAATATTCATAGATAAGCTGATCATAAGTCCACAATTCATCGGATCTCAGCAAACACACCGCAAAAGAGCATTACATCGAATAGATCTCCAAGAACATCGAGGAGAACTTTGTATTGAGAATAAAAGAGAGAGAAAAAGCCATCTAACTACTAGCTATGGACCCGTAGGTCTGTGGAAACTGCTCACGCTTCATCAGAGAGGTAATGGTGTTGATGTAGAAGCTCTCCGTGATCAAATCCCCCTCCGTCTGGATGCCAAAAAATGTCCCTAGATGGGATCTCACAGGTACACAAGGTTGTGGTGGTGGAAAAGTGGTTTTGTTGCTCCCCTGGAAGTTTTTGGGGTATTTGAGAATATATAGGAGGAAGATCTAGGTCAGGGGGTCACCGAGGGGCCCACAAGTTCGGGAGGCGCCCCCTACCCCCTGGGCACGCCCTCCACCCTTGTGGTCACCTCATGGCTCTTCTGACTTGCACTCCAAGTCTCCTGGGTGTCGTCTAGTCCAAGAAGAATCATCGCGAAAGTTTTATTCCGTTTGGACTCCGTTTGGTATTCCTTTTCTGGCGAAACTCTAAAACAAGAAAAAAAACAGAAACTGGCACTGGGCTCTAGGTTAATAGGTTAGTTCCAAAAATCATATATAATAGCATATTAATGCATATAAAACATCCAAAACAGATAATATAAAAGCATGAAACAATAAAAAATTATAGATACATTGGAGACGTATCAACGCGCCATCTCGTGGTGGAGGCATCGGGGCGCGATCGTAGTCGTCGTGATGCCGGGGCAATGCAGCTCGATCACACCTCCTATCTTCGTGGTGATCTCTTGAGGAGGAAGTGGCTCGGCGCTTGCCGGATCCGAGTGGGCTATGAGCCGACTAAACGGTCTCCGTGTGCACTCATGCGATGTGTATCCAATCTCTTGACTGGGACACCGCTGCGTTTTGTGACAGTGCCGTCTTTAGGAGCGCCTGGATATGCCAAATCCCTTCTTCGGCCGTAGAGCCAGAGGGCTGGATGGAATCCACGATCCTAGTGGCAGCTGCGAAAGTTTGTAATGGAGTACTGAGGACTTGGTACTTACGAGGCTGGTTACTCGAGAAGAGCCGACGTTTGTGCCGACTAGAATTGGGTTGACGACGCTCATGTTCGTCCAGCTCTCTCTAAAGCCGTTCGAGGCGATCGCGCTCGGCCAAGGTGGCCAAGCGAGTCGACTCCATGGCCAATGCCTCAGGGGTCGTCCCGGTGATGGGGGTGTTCAGGAGCTGTTCATTCCTGCGACGGAGCTCGTCTCGCTGCTCCCGGGTGAGAGCTAGGGGCACGTACGACTCGTGGCCCATGGCACCGCTGTCTGTGTTGCCGTGTGACGCACCCATGCGACTGTCCCGAGCGTCCGTGTACCCCGGGGGCGCGTGGTGCTCGGAGTTATCCACCATGAGAACCTTGGCGGTCGAATCAATGCTTTTGCACTCGGACATCTCAAAGGAATCGCTGAGTGACCCATCAGAGAGGTCGAGGGCGTGCTTGTAGAACTCAAGAGCCACAACATGCTCCGTTGTGACCTAGGTGTCCACGTCGTGCTTAAGGTAGTGCTGCAGCCATGAGTGTAATATCTACTGTATTTATATTGGTGTAATATCTACCGTATTCCAACTTTTCCATGGTTCATACCCCCGATACTAGCCATAGATTCATCAAAATAACCAAACAACACGCGAAAAACAGAATCTGTCAAAAACAGAACAGTCTGTAGCAATCTGGATATTTCGAATACTTCTGTAACTCCAAATATCCTGAGAAACTAGGAAGTCCTAAGAAATTTGTTTATTATTCGTCTGCAAAAAGAATCAACTTAAAAGCACGTACTGTTATTTATGAAAATTATTTTCGTGCACGCAAACTTTTCTGTTTTTCGGCAAGATCAAATCAACTATTACCGTAGGCTATCCCAAAGTTCTTACATGGCACACTAATTAAAAAACAAAACCACATCTAACCAGAGGCTAGATGAATTATTTATTGCTAAACATAACCTAAAAAGCAAAATAAAAAATAAAATTGGTTTGCCTCCTTACAAGCGCTATTGTTTAATGCCCTTAGCTAGGCATAAAACATGAATAGATCTAAGTGTTATCATATTTGGCATGCAATCCATAAGTGGCTCTCATTATAGATTCATAAGGCAATTTAATTTTCTTTCTAGGGAAGTATTCCATGCCCTTCATTAACGGAAATTGAAATCTAATGTTTCCTTCTTTCATAGTAATAATTGCACCAATCGTTCTAAAGAAAGGTCTAACAAGAATAATAGGACATATAGGATTGCAATCTATATCAAGAACAATGAAATCTACGGCCACATAATTAATATTTGCAACAATAATTACATCATTGATCATTCCCATAGTTTCTTAATAGTGGAATCTGCAAGATGTAAATTTAAAGAGCAATCATCAAATTCACGGAAACCTAACACATCACAAAGAGTTTTCGGAATCGTGGAAACACTAGCACCCAAATCACACAAAGCATATCACTCATAATATTTAATCTTAATCATAATAGTAGGTTCCCACTCATCATAAAGTTTTCTAGGGATAGAAGCTTCTAATTCAAGCTTTTCTTCGAAAGATTGCATCATAACATCAACAATATGTTTAGTAAAAGCTTTGTTTGTATTATAAGCATGAGGAGAATTCAACATGAATTGCAAAAAGGAAATACAATCTATTAGAGAACAATTATCATAATTAAATTCTTTGAACTCCAAAAGAATGGGTTCATTGCTATCTAAAGTTTTGACCTCTCCAATCCCATTTTTATCCATTTTTGCATTAAGATCTAAAAACTCCGAATTATTGGGACGCCTTTTAAATAAAGTTGAGTCATCTCCAGTCCCATATTTATCAAGATTTACATTGAAAAACAAAGACTCAATAGGAGTCACATCAATCACTTTAAGATCTTTATCATTATTTTCACGGAAACTAGAAGAACACGCTTTTATAAATCAATCTTTTTTAGCACGCATCTTAGCGGTTCTTTCTTTGCACTCATCAATGGATATTCTCATGGCTTTGAGAGACTCATTGATATCATGCTTAGGTGGAATAGACCTAAGTTTGAAAGAATCAACGGCAAGAGAAATTCTATCCACGTTCCTAGCCAAATCTTCAATCTGAAGCAAATTTTCTTCAATCAAAGCATTGAATTCTTTTGCAAACTTATACATTCTTTAACATTATTCTCAAAATCAGAGGGCATCTTATTATAATTTCCATAAGAATTGTTGTAGGAATTACCATAATTATTATAGAAACTACTAGGAAACGGCCTAGGATTAAATTACCTCTATACGCGTTATTACCAAAATTGTTCCTACCAACAAAATTCACATCCATAGATTCATTATTGTTTTCAATCAAAGTAGATAAATACATATCATTAGGATCAATATGAGCACTCTAGATAGCAAACAATTTCATAAGGTCATCCATCTTTCCACTCAAAACATTTATTTCTTAAATCGCATGCACTTTTCTACTAGTGGAAGATCTTTCGGTATGTCATTGAGAATAATTAAAGATAATATTATCTAGGAGTTTAGTAGCTCCTTCTAAAGTAATTTCCATAAAAGTACCTCCTGCGGCCGAATCTAAAAGATTTCTAGAAGAAAAATTCAATCCGGCATAAATTTTTTGTGTAATCATCCACAAATTCAAACCATGAGTAGGGCAATTTCGTATCATCAATTTCATCCTCTACCAAGATTGTGCAATATGTTCATGATCAAGTTGATTACAATTGATAATATCGTTCCTAAGGGAGATGATCTTAGCGGAGGAAAATACTTGGAAATAAAAGCATCTTTACACTTGTTCCATGAATCAATACTATTTTTAGGTAAAGACTAGGTAATTGTCCATGCGTTGCAACGGGATATAATTATTCTAAAGCCCCTATAAGGACTTCCTTCTGTTAGGTTGACTTGCAATGTTGGCATGACAACATCTCCGTTGCAAATCTTCCTAACCTTCTTAAATGCAAAACAACATGCTACACCAAATAGTGTTAATTGATCATGTAATCATACCTATTTGATTTAGAATTAAAAATCTAAAGCATTCAATTACAAATCAAAGTGTTTGTGTTGGCTATAAAATGCAGATATAACCATGCACATTTTAAACCTATAATGGAGAGCAACAAAGACAATCATTTCTCTTCCTTTTTCTTCTTCTAGTGATTGGTACAAACTTGTTGAAAGCACAAGCGTGGAAGTGAAAGAAGAAGCGAGAAATAGCCGAAGCTAACTTGAGTAAAGCTCAGGTTACGAAAGATTTGATTGAAGCGAAGCTCGCTCTTAGACGAGCTAGGATACGAATCAAGCTGTCAACTGGATTCCCCCACCCAATTATAGACAATCGAGTGGTTTATAGTTGATATTAAGAAACACGGAAGAGGGATATAAAAAGTTATTATATAGCAAAGCGAAGCAAGTCCAATGCTATCTAGTAATTTTTGTAGCTACTTACCTACCACTGGATTGAAACCAATGACTCCTGCCGTATCAAAGCAGTTAAGTAGGCAACTTATCACCACAAAGGAAGACCCATTACTTCGACCTTTCACATATTAAATCCCTTTTCTAAGCAATATCGCTCTGTTATTGGTTTATTATCCCTTTTTCTAAGAAATCCCTTTTCTAAGTACAAGCTTGCAACACTGGCTTAAGTAAGCATTAATTTCTACCATGGTACCTGTAATATGGGTTTGTGGCCTTGTATACAAAAATGGAGGGAGTAATAAACTACAAATATAATAATGAAAGGTTTTTTGGCATATATAGGGTTTCTGGATACAAAACCATCTTTTACTTTTCAATTCAAATTTTGGGGTCCAGTCTTCGAGATGTTGTTGTGCTCCTCGTTGTACCGGGCACCGCCCTCCAAATTGGTAATGTGCAACTATTATTTTCAAGATCCATATAGTAGTACTTATCACCATCGAGACCATGGTTGTTATTTTCACAAGCATACTTGAAGAATTTGTAACACACTTAAAAGAACAACCGATTTCAATGGTGTCATATGTGACCAGAAAAAAGTGGAGATGTTACAGATTTTCTTTATGACAATTTGGTTCTTCCTTATTACTCTCACCTGTGCCGCTGTTAGAGCATCTCCAACAGGCGCGGCAAAAGGCGCGCCCGTGCGGTAAAGTTTGGTTTTAGCGCGCATCGGCTGGTTCCGCACGCTCCAGCGGTGGCGGGAACTTACCGTGCGCGGGAAGCGTTTGCGCGCGCGCGGGAGAAAGCGGCACGCGGCACGGTAGATTTGGCGCGCCACTTCGCACGTGCCTATAAAATCCCGCGCTCGCCACTCGCACAGAACACAGCCACGCGCCCTCCCCTCGCAACCTCGCCGCTTTCCGCGCCACCACCGCGCCACCATGCCGCCGCGCCGCCGGGGTTCTTCGGGCTACCGGGGCGTCCGCGAGCGCCCCAACGGCTGGTACTCCGCCGAGATCCGGGCCGGCGATATCGGCTCGGCCTCGGGTCGTATCAGAGCGCGCACGAGGCGGCCCGCGCGTACGACGCGACGGCATGGCGCTTGAAGAGGCCCCGATCGCAGATGAACTTCCGGGACGTCTTCACGCGCGAGCAGGCCCAGCGCATCGCCCCTCCGCCGCGTCTCATCACCGACATGGACCGTGCCGACCACGCTCGGTGGCAGTACCGCCTCCTCATCGCTGAGGAGGACGAGCGAGCCATGGCGGAGTGGCGCCGTCGCCACCCGGAGGACGCCGCCGATGAGCGTGCCTACTGGGCGGAAAGGACGGCAAGGTGCCGCGCGGAGAGGGCTGACCGGCATCTGCGGAAGGCATTGGCGAATGAGCAGTGCGATATCGTTCAAGCAGGTGGGAGGTCGTTCTTCACGGCCAACGATGAACGTTGGGACGACATATGGCTCTCAAGCTCGGACTACACCGACGAGGATGATGATGGTGATGATGGTAGCGACTTGGAGTAGTTTCTATCTATGTATGCCGTAGTAGTTTCTATCTATCTATGCTTTCGAACTATCTATCTAGTTGCACCGATGTAAATAACTTTGTATCATTTTTTTATCTATGCAATATAATTTAAAAAATGTTATAGAATGAGCGCGCGCGCTGCATTTTTACCGCGCCTGCTGGAGCTGCACGCGCGCTGCTTTTTAGCGCGGCTGCTGGAGCTAGCGCTGCACGCCATGCTAAACTAGACGATGGGCGCGCGCCAAAGCAATTTTTAGCGCGCGGCACGTTCGGCGCCTGTTGGAGATTCTCTCAAGGCATACATATATATGGTGCCGCTGTCAAGCCCAAAAAGAAAGTAACAATCACGTTGTTATCTTACAGGTGATGAAATTTAGACATGCCATCACATGTGCCTTCCGGCTGCTAGCCACAATGTTTCTGCAATGCTATTTTTAAATAACTTTGGCAACGCAATTAATCGAAGATGTCTAAAAAGTGATTTAGATACTGAAGTTACACGAATACATATGGATATAACAACATCTACCCGGAAGCAGACCTGAAACGTTTATGGAATTCTGAATACTAAGCACCACACAATGATACTTGTATTATCATGGACAAACTTCCTTAACCAGTCAGCCTTTTCTTTACGCTGTTTGAGAAAGTAGAATTCTAGAGAGGAGTTGAGGAAGACAACCAAATTCGGACTTCCCCATGTACGTATGGTCCCTCGGGCGACCTGAATCGGCCGGAGAGATCGACGGCACGGCGGCGCAGTTGATGGAGTCGAAGGGACATCCCAGTGTTCTAGTGGCCGAGGGTGTTGGGTTGCCATCGGGGCGCACCCTCTGGCTGTGGATCGGCATAGGGTAGTGGGAGCACCGGACATGGCATCCTCCATGGTGGCATGAGCTTTATTTGGCAGCATTGGCTTGAGTGAGGTGGCGGCGTGCGGAAAGAGGAGTAGAGGACGCCGCGGCCGGGGAGAAGAATCAGCATGGCAGTTAGGGAGGAGCAGTGGCGCTTGAGCGTGTCAATTTCTCCCGTCCTCTCGCCTCGGTTTCTCTCATCCTCCTGTGGGAGGGCGTGTCGTGTAGACACCAAAGCGCTGATTGTAGAGGAGATGGCGGAAACAAATAAAAACCATTAATTAAGCCCGATTTGCAGGAAAATCAGTTGAAAAGAAAGGAAAAACTCGAGATGGAAGGGGTGGACGAGGTATGGAAAGGTTTGACGAACAGGTGGGAAGAAAATTGACGTAAGAGGGGAGAGGGAACCTTACGTATCTTTTAGGTAGTAGAGATGAAAACCAAGTTTTAGCACGATCTCGAAGTGAGAACAGAAATAGCTTCAATTTAACAATATCATTATCCACATCTTTTTTCTTTTGCATATCACACAAATCAACGAAATTATTAAGATGGGATGCAACATCTTCATTGGGAAGGCTGGAAAATTGATCTTTCATAACAAAATTCAGCAACGCTGTATTAATTTCACAAGACTTTGCATTAGCATTGGGAGCAATCGGAGTACTAATAAAATCATTGTTGTTGGTATTGAAAAAGTCACAATTTGGTATTATCTTGAGCCATCATGACAAATCAAGCAATCCAACACACGAGCACACAAAAAGCAAGCCAAGAAGACGAACAGAAGAGGGACGAAGAAAAGGCAAATCTTTTTGAAAATCGTTTTAGAAGTGGAGGAGAGGAAAACGAGAGGCGAGTGGCAAATAATGTAATACGAGGGATGAGAGCTTATGATGGGTACTGGTATGTCTTGACTTGGCATAGATCTCCCCGGCAACAGCGCCAGAAATTCTTCCTACTACTTCTTGAGCTTGCGTTGGTTTTTCCCTTGAAGAGGAAAGGGTGATGCAGCAAAGTAGAGTAAGTATTTCCCTCAGCTTTTGAGAACCAAGGTATCAATCCTGTAGGAGACAAGCAATAAGCCATGGAATACCTGCACAAACAAACACCAAATTGCACCCAATGAGATAAATGGGTTGTCAATCCCTTCACGATTATTTGCAAAGTGAGATCTGATAGAGATGCATAAATGACAAAGTAATATTTTTGGTATTTTTGGTTTATGTGAAAGTAAAAGATTGCAAAGAAAGTAAATAGGAAACTAAAATTGTAGATCAAAAATTTGTATGATGGAAAATAGAAGATTATATGATGGAAAATAGACCCGGGGCCATCGGTTTCACTAGAGGCTTCTCTCAAGACAGAAATTATTATGGTGGGTGAACAAATTACTGCTGAGCAATTGATAGAAAAGCGCAAAGTTATGACAATATCTAAGGCAATGATCAAGAATATAGGCATCACGTCCGTATCAAGTAGACCAAAATGATTCTGCATCTACTACTATTACTCCACACATCGACCGCTATCCAGCATGCATCTAGAGTATTAAGTTCATAAGAACAAAGTAACGCATTAGGCAAGATGACATGATGTAGAGGAATGAACTCAGACAATATGATGAAAAACCAATCTTTTTATCCTCGATGGCAACAATACAATACATGTAGGTTCCCCTTCTGTCACTAGGATCGAGCACTACAAGATTGAACCCAAAGCTAAGAACTTCTCCCATTGCAAGAAAAACCAATCTAGATTGCCAAACCAAATTGATAGTTCGAAAAGACTTGCAAAGATATCAAATCATGCATATAAGAATTCAGAGGAGATTCAAATAATATTCATAGATAAGCTGATCATAAATCCACAATTCATCGGATCTCGGCAAACACACCGTAAAAGAGTATTACATCGAATAGATCTCCAAGAACATTGAGGAGAACTTTGTATTGAGAATCAAAGAGAGAGAGAAAAAGCCATCTAACTACTAGTTATGGACCCGTAGGTCTGTGGAAACTGCTCATGCTTCATCGAAGAGGTAATGGTGTTGATGTAGAAGCCCTCCGTGATCAAATCCCCCTCCGGCTGGATGCCGAAAAATGTCCCTAGATGGGATCTCACAGGTACACAAGGTTGTGGTGGTGGAAAAGTGGTTTCGTTGCTCCCCTGGAAGTTTTTGGGGTATTTGAGAATATATATAGGAGGAAGATCTAGGTCAGGGGGTCACCGAGGGGCCCACAAGTTCGGGAGGCGCGCCGTACCCCCTGGGCGCACCCTCCACCCTTGTGGTCACCTCGTGGCTCTTCTGACTTGCACTCCAAGTCTCCTGGGTGTCGTCTGGTCCAAAAAAAAATCATCGCGAAAGTTTTATTCCGTTTGGACTCCATTTGGTATTCCTTTTCTGGCGAAACTCTAAAACAAGGAAAAAACAAAAACTGGCACTGGGCTCTAGGTTAATAGGTTAGTCCCAAAAATCATATATAATAGCATATTAATGCATATAAAACATCCAAAACAGATAATATAATAGCATCAACCAATAAAAAAATTATAGATACATTGGAGACGTATCAACGCGTGATACGTCTCCAACGTATCTATAATTTTTGATTGTTCCATGCTATTATATGACCCCTTTTGGATGTTTATGGGCTTTATTTTACACATTTATATCATTTTTGGGACTAACCTACTAACCGGAAGCCCAACCTATATTGCTGTTTTTTTGCCTATTTCAGTATTCGAAGAAAAGGAATATCAAACGGAGTCCAAATGGAATGAAACCTTTGGGAGCGTGATTTTTGGAACGAACATGATCCGGAGAGCTTGGAGTGCAAGTCAAGAAGCACCTGAGGCCTCCACGAGATAGGAGGCCGTGCCCCCCTGTAGGGCGTGTTGGGGAACGTAGTAATTTCAAAAAAATTCCTACGCACACACGAGGATCATGGTGATGCATAGCAACGAGAGGGGAGAGTATTGTCCACGTACCCTCGTAGACCGAAAGCGGAAGCGTTAGAACAATGCGGTTGATGTAGTTCACGATCCGACCAATCCAAGTACCGAATGTACGGCACCTCCGAGTTCAGCACACGTTCAGCTCGATGACGATCTCCGGACTCCGATCTAGCAGGGTGTCGGGGAAGAGTTTCGTCAGCATGACGGCGTGGTGAAGGTGATGATGTTCTACCGATGCAGGGCTTCGCCTAAGCACCGCTACGATATGACCGAGGTGGAATATGGTGGACGGGGACACCGCACACGGCGAAGGAACGATCACGAAGGTCAACTTTTGTGTCATGGGGTACCCCCTTGCCCCCGTATATAAACGAGCCAAGGGGGAGGGGGTGGCCGGCCAAGGAGGGCGCGCCAAGGGGGAGTCCTACTCCCACCGGGAGTAGGACTCCCTTCTTTCCTAGTTGGAGAAGGAGCAGGGGGGAAGGAGGAGGAAGAGGGGAAGGAAAGGGGGGGCGCCGCCCCCTCTCCTTGTCCTATTCGAACTAGGGGGGAGGGGGCGCGACCAGCCCCTTGCCTCCTCTCTTCCTCTCCACTAGGGCCCATGTAGGACCATTAAGTCCCGGGGGTGGGGGGGGGGGTTGGGGTGGGTGGTTCCGGTAACCCCCCCGGTACTCCGGTAAAATCCCGATTTCACCTGGAACGATTCCGATATCCAAATATAGGCTTCCAATATATCAATCTTTATGTCTCGACCATTTCGAGACTCCTCGTCATGTCCGTATTCTCATTCGGGACTCCGAACAAACTTCGGTACATCAAAACACATAAACTCATAATATAACTGTCATCGTAACGTTAAGCGTGCGGACCCTACGGGTTCGAGAACTATGTAGACATGACCTAGAACTGTTTCCGGTCAATAACCAATACCGGAATCCGGATGCTCATATTGGCTCCTACATATTCTACGGAGATCTTTATCGGTCAAAGCGCATAACAACATACGTTGTTCCCTTTGTCATCGGTATGTTACTTGCCCGAGATTTGATCGTCGGTATCCAATACCTAGTTCAATCTCATTACCGGTAAGTCTCTTTACTCGTTACATAATGCATCATTCCGTAACTAAATCATTAGCTACATTGCTTGCAAGGCTTATAGTGATGTGCATTACCGAGAGGGCCCAGAGATACCTCTCCGACAATTGGAGTGACAAAACCTAATCACGAAATATGCCAACTCAACATGTACCCTTGGAGACACCTGTAGAGCTCCTTTATAATCACCCAGTTACGTTGTGACGTTTGGTAGCACACAAAGTGTTCCTCCGGTAAACGGGAGTTGCATAATCTCATAGTTGTCGGAACTTTGTATAAGTCATGAAGAAAACAATAGCAACATACTAAATGATCAAATGCTAAGCTAACGGAATGGGTCAAGTCAATCACATCATTCTAATGATGTGGTCCCGTTAATCAAATGACAACACATGTCTATGGTTAGGAAACACAATCATCTTTGATTAATGAGCTAGTCAAGTAGAGGCATACTAGTGACGTTAAGTTTGTCTATGTATTCACACATGTATTATGTTTCCGATTAATACAATTCTAGCATGAATAATAAACATTTATCATGATATGAGGAAATAAATAATAACTTTATTATTGCCTCTAGGGCATATTTCCTTCAGTATCCCACTTGCACTAGAGTTAATAATCTAGATTACACAGTAATGATTCTAACACCCATGGAGTCTTTGTGCTGATCATGTTTTGCTCGTGGAAGAGGCTTAGCCAATGGGTCTGCAACATTCAGATCCGTATGTATCTTGCAAATCTCTATGTCTCCCACCTGGACTTGGTCCCGGATGGAATTGAAGCGTCTCTTGATGTGCTTGGTCCTCTTGTGAAATCTGGATTCCTTTGCCAAGGAAATTGCACCAGTATTGTCACATAAGATCTTCATTGGTCCCGATGCACTATGTATGACACCTAGATCGGAAATGAAGTCCTTCATCCAGACTCCTTCATTTACTGCTTCCGAAGCAGCTATGTACTCCGCTTCGCATGTAGATCCCGCCACGACGCTTTGTTTAGAACTGCACCAACTGACAACTCCACCGTTCAATATAAACACGTATCCAGTTTGGGATTTAGAATCGTCCGGATCAGTGTCAAAGCTTGCATCAACGTAACCATTTACGACTAGCTCTTTGTCACCTCCATAAACGAGAAACATATCCTTAGTCCTTTTCAGGTATTTCAGGATATTCTTGACCGCTGTCCAGTGATCCACTCCTGGATTACTTTGGTACCTCCCTGCTAAACTTATTGCTAAGCATACATCAGGTCTGGTACACAGCATTGCATACATGATAGAGCCTATGGCAGAAGCATAGGGAACATCTTTCATTTTCTCTCTATCTTCTGCTGTGGTCGGGCATTGAGTCTAACTCAACTTCACACCTTGTAATACAGGCAAGAACCCTTTCTTTGCCTGATCCATTTTGAACTTCTTCAAAACTTTATCAAGGTATGTGCATTATGAAAGTCCAATTAAGAGTCTTGATCTATCTCTATAGATCTTGATTCCCAATATGTAAGCAGCTTCACCGAGGTCTTTCATTGAAAAACTTTTATTCAAGTATCCCTTTATGCTATCCAGAAATTCTATATCATTTCCAATTAATAATATGTCATCTACATATAATATCAGAAATGCTACAGAGCTCCCACTCACTTTTTTTGTAAATACAGGCTTCTCCAAAAGTCTGTATAAAACCATATGCTTTGATCACACTATCAAAGCGTTTATTCCAACTCCGAGATGCTTGCACCAGTCCATAAATGGACCGCTGGAGCTTGCACACTTTGTTAGCACCTTTTGGATCAATAAAACCTTCTGGTTGCATCATATACAACTCTTCTTCCAGAAATCCATTCAGGAATGCAGTTTTGACATCCATTTGCCAAATTTCATAATCATAAAATGCGGCAATTGCTAACATAATTCGGACAGACTTAAGCATCGCTACAGGTAAGAAAGTCTCATCGTAGTCAACCCCTTGAACTTGTCGAAAACCTTTCGCAACAAGTCGAGCTTTGTAGACAGTTACATTACTATCAGCGCCAGTCTTCTTCTTAAAGATCCATTTATTCTTGATGGCTTGCCGATCATCGGGCAAGTCAACCAAAGTCCATACTTTGTTCTCATACATGGATGCCATCTCAGATTTCATGGCTTCAAGCCATTTTGCGGAATCTGGGCTCATCATCGCTTCCTCATAGTTCGTAGGTTCGCCATGGTCAAGTAACACGACTTCCAGAATAGGATTACCGTACCACTCTGGTGTGGATCTTACTCTGGTAGACCTACGAGGTTCAGTAGTAACTTGATCTGAAGTTTCATGATCAATATCATTATCTTCCTCACTGGCTGGTGTAGTTGTCACAGGAACCGGTTCTTGTGATGAACTACTTTCCAACAAGGGAGTAGGTACAGTTACCTCATCAAGTTCTACTTTCCTCCCACTCACTTCTTTCGAGAGAAACTCCTTCTCTAGAAAGGATCCGAATTTAGCAACGAAAATCTTGCCTTCAGATCTGTGATAGAAGGTGTACCCAATAGTCTCTCTTGGGTATCCTATGAAGACACATTTCTCCGATTTGGGTTCGAGTTTATCTGGTTGAAGTTTCTTCACATAAGCATCGCAGCCCCAAACTTTAAGAAACGACAACTTTGGTTTCTTGCCAAACCACAGTTCATAAGGCGTCGTCTCAACGAATTTTGATGATGCCCTATTTAACGTGAATGCGACCGTCTCTAAAGCATAACCCCAAAATGATAGCGGTAAATCAGTAAGAGACATCATAGATCGCACCATATCTAGTAAAGTACGATTACGACGTCCGTACACACCATTTCGTTGTGGTGTTTCGGGTGGCGTGAGTTGCGAAACTATTCCGCATTGTTTCAAATGTAAACCAAACTCGTAACTCAAATATTCTCCTCCACGATCAGATCGTAGAAATTTTATTTCTTGTTACGATGATTTTCCACTTCACTCTGAAATTCTTTGAACTTTTCAAATGTTTCAGACTTGTGTTTCATCAAATAGATATACCCATATCTGCTCAAATCATCTGTGAAGGTGAGAAAATAACGATACCTGCCGCGAGCTTCAATATTCATTGGATCACATAAATTAGTATGTATGATTTCCAATAAATTAGTTGCTCACTCCATAGTTCCGAAGAATGGCATTTTAGTCATCTTGCCCATGAGGCACGGTTCGCAAGTACGAAGTGATTCATAATCAAGTGATTCCAGAAGTACATCAGTATGGAGTTTCTTCATGCGATTTATGATATGACCTAAACGGCAGTGCCACAAATAAGTTGCACTATCATTATCACTCTGCATCTTTTGGCTTCAACATTATGAATATGTGTATCACTACTATCGAGATTCAATAAAAATAGACCACTCTTCAAGGGTGCATGACCATAAAAGATATTACTCATATAAATAGAACAACCATTATTCTCTGATTTAAATGAATAACCGTCTCGCATCAAACAAGATCCAAATATAATGTTCATGCTTAACGTTGGCACCAAATAACAATTATTTAGGTATAAAACTAATCCTGATGGTAGATGTAGAGGTAGCGTGCCGACTGCAATCACATCGACTTTGGAACCATTTCCCACGTGCATCGTCACCTCATCCTTAGCCAATGTTCGCTTAATCCGTAGTCCCTATTTCGAGTTGCAAATATTAGCAACAGAACCAGTATCAAATACCCAGGTGCTACTGCGAGCATTAGTAAGGTACACATCAATAACATGTATATCTCATATACCTTTGTTCACTTTGCCATCCTTCTAATTCGCCAAATACTTAGGGCAGTTCCGCTTCCAGTGTCCAGTCTGCTTGTAGTAGAAGCAATCAGTCTCAGGCTTGGGTCCAGACTTGGGTTTCTTCTCTTGAGCAGCAACTTGTTTGCTATTCTTCTTGAAGTTCCCCTTCTTCTTCCCTTTGCCCTTTTTCTTGAAACTGGTGGTCTTATTGACCATCAACACTTGATGCTCCTTCTTGATTTCTACCTCCGCAACCTTTAGCATTGCGAAGAGCTCGTGAATAGTCTTGTCCATCCCTTGCATATTATAGTTCATCACGAAGCTCTTGTAGCTTAGTAGCAGTGATTGAAGAATTCTGTCAATGACACTATCATCCGGAAGATTAACTCCCAGTTGAATCAAGTGATTATTATACCCAGACATTTTGAGTATATGTTCACTGACAGAACTATTCTCCTCCATCTTACAACTATAGAACTTATTGGAGACTTCATATCTCTCAATCCGGGCATTTGCTTGAAATATTAACTTCAACTCCTGGAGCATTTCCTACGTTCAAAACATCGTTGAAGACCCAGTTCCAAGCCGTAAAGCATGGCACACCGAACTATCGAGTAGTCATTAGCTTTGCTCTTCCAGACGTTCTTAAAATCGTCAGTTGCATCTGCAGCAGGCCTGGCACCCAGCGGTGCTTCCAGGACGTAATTCTTCTGTGCATCAATGAGGATAATCCTCAGGTTACGGACCCAGTCCGTGTAATTGCTACCATCATCTTTCAACTTAGCTTTCTCAAGGAACGAATTAAAATTCAACGGAACAACAACATGAGCCATCTATCTACAACAAACATAGACAAGCAAAATACTATCAGGTACTAAGTTCATGATACATTTAAGTTTAATTAATCATATTACTTAAGAACTCCCACTTAGACAGACATCTCTCTAGTCATCTAAGTGATCACGTGATCCAAATCAACTAAACCATGTCCGATCATCACATGAGATGGAGTAGTTTCAATGGTGAACATCACTACATTGATCATATCTACTATATGATTCACGTTCGACCTTTCGGTCTCCGTGTTCCGAGGCCATATCTGTATATGCTAGGCTCGTCAAGTTTAACCTGAGTATTCCACATGTGCAACTATTTTGCACCCGTTGTATTTGAACGTAGAGCCTATCACACCCGATCATCACGCGGTGTCTCAGCACGAAGAACTTTCGCAACAGTGCATACTCAGGGAGAACACTTCTTGATAATTTAGTGAGAGATCATCTTAAAATGCTACTGTCAATAAAAGCAAGGTAAGATGCATAAAGGATAAACATCACATGCAATCAATATAAATGATATGATATGGCCATCATCATCTTGTGCTTGTGATCTCCATCACCGAAGCACTGTCGTGATCACCACCATCATCGGCGCGACACCTTGATCTCCATCGTAGCATCGTTGTCGTTACGCCATCTATTGCTTCTACGACTATCGCTACTGCTTAGTGATAAAGTAAAGCAATTACAGGGCGTTTGCATTTCATGCAATAAAGCGACAACCATATGGCTCCTGCCAGTTGCCGATAACTTTGGTTACAAAACATGATCATCTCATACAATAAAATATAGCATCACGTCTTGACCATATCACATCACAACATGCCCTGAAAAAACAATTTAGACGTCCTCTACTTTGTGTTGCAAATTTTACGTGGCTGCTACGGGCTGAGCAAGAACCGTTCTTACCTACGCATCAAAACCACAATGATAGTTCGTCAAGTTAGTGCTGTTTTAACCTTCACAAGGACCAGGCGTAGCCACACTCGGTTCAACTAAAGTGAGAGAGACAGACACCTGCCAGTCACCTTTAAGCACGAGTGCTCGTAACGGTGAAACCAGTCTCACGTAAGCGTACGCGTAATGTCGGTCCGGGCCGCTTCATCTCACAATACCACTGAACCAAAGTATGACATGCTGGTAAGCAGTATGACTTGTATCGCCCACAACTCACTTGTGTTCTACTCGTGCAAATGACATCTACACATAAAACCAGGCTCAGATGCCACTATTGGGGAACATAGTAATTTCAAAAAATTTCCTACGCACATGCAAGGATCATGGTGATGAATAGCAATGAGAGGGGAGAGTGTTGTCCACGTACCCTCGTAGACCGAAAGCGGAAGTGTTAGAACAACGCGGTTGATGTAGTCGTACGTCTCACAATCCGACCGATCCAAGTACCGAACGTACGGCACCTCCGAGTTCAGCACACGTTCAGCTCGATGACGATCCCCGAACTCCGATCTAGCAGGGTGTCGGGGAAGAGTTTCGTCAGCATGACGACGTGGTGACGGTGATGATGTTCTACCGACGCAGGGCTTCGCCTAAGCACCGCTACGATATGATCGAGGTGAAATATGGTGGAGGGGGGCACCGCACACGGCTAAGGAACAATCACGAAGATCAACTTGTGTGCCATGGGGTGCCCCCTTGCCCCCGTATATAAAGGAGCCAAGGGGGAGGGGGTGGCCGGCCAAGGAGAGTGCGCCAAGGGGGAGTCCTACTCCCACCGGGAGTAGGACTCCCTTCTTTCCTAGTTGGAGAAGGAGAAGGGGGGAAGGAGGAGGAAGAGGGGAAGGAAAGGGGGGGGGGCGCCGCCCCCCTCTCCTTGTCCTATTCGGACTAGGGGGGGAGGGGGCGCGGCCAGCCCCTTGCCTCCTCTCTTCCTCTCCACTAGGGCCCATGTAGGCCCATTAAGCCCCGGGGGGGGGGGGGGTTCCGGTAACCCCCCGGTACTCCGGTAAAATCTAGATTTCACCCGGAACGATTCCGATATCCAAATATAGGCTTCCAATATATCAATCTTAATGTCTCGACCATTTCGAGACTCCTCGTCATGTCCGTATTCTCATTCGGGACTCCGAACAAACTTCGGTACATCAAAAGACATAAACTCATAATATAACTGTCATCGTAACATTAAGCGTGCGGACCCTACGGGTTCGAGAACTATGTAGACATGACCTAGAACTATTTTCGGTCAATAACCAATAGCGGAACCTGGATGCTCATATTGGCTCCTACATATTCTACGAAGATCTTTATCGGTCAAACCGCATAACAACATACGTTGTTCCCTTTGTCATCGATATGTTACTTGCCCGAGATTCGATCGTCGGTATCCAATACCTAGTTCAATCTCGTTACTGGTAAGTCTCTTTACTCGTTACGTAATGCATCATTCCGAAACTAAATCATTAGCTACATTGCTTGCAAGGCTAATAGTGATGTGCATTACCGAGAGGGCCCAGAGATACCTCTCCGACAATCGAAGTGACAAAACCTACTCTAAATATGCCAACTCAACATGTACCTTTGGAGACACCTGTAGAGCTCCTTTATAATCACCCAGTTACGTTGTGACGTTTGGTAGCACACAAAGTGTTCCTCCGATAAACGGGAGTTGCATAATCTCATAGTTGTAGGAACTTTGTATAAGTCATGAAGAAAGCAATAGCAACATACTAAACGATCAAATGCTAAGCTAACGGAATGGGTCAACTCAATCACATCATTCTTCTAATGATGTGATCCCGTTAATCAAATGACAACACATGTCTATGGTTAGGAAACACAACCATCTTTGATTAATGAGCTAGTCAAGTAGAGGCATACTAGTGACGTTAAGTTTGTCTATGTATTCACACATGTATTATGTTTCCAGTTAAAACAATTCTAGCATGAATAATAAACATTTACCATGATATGAGGAAATAAATAATAACTTTATTATTGCCTCTAGGGCATATTTCCTTCAGGGCGCGCCCCCTATCTCGTGGGCCCCTCGGGCGGCCACTGACGTACTTCTTCCTCCTATATATACCTACGTACCCCGAAAACATCCAGGGGCACCACAAAACACAATTTCCACCACCGTAACCTTCTGTATCTGCGAGATACCATCTTGGAGCCTTCGCTGGCACTCTGCCAGAGGGGGAATCGACCACGGAGGGCTTCTACATCAACATCCTTGCCCCTCCGATGAGTTGTGAGTAGTGTACCATAGACCTACGGGTCCATAGTTATTAGCTAGATGGCTTCTTCTCTCTTTTTGGATCTCAATACAATGTTCTCCCCCTCTCTTGTGGAGATCTATTCGATGTAAACTCTTTTTGCGGTGTGTTTGTCGAGATTCGATGAATTGTGGGTTTATGATCAAGTTTATCTATGAATAATATTTGAATCTTCTCTGAATTCTTTTATGTATGATTGAGTTATCTTTGCAAGTCTCTTCGAATTATTAGTTTGGTTTGGCCTACTAGATTGGTGTTTCTTGCCATGGGAGAAGTGTTTAGCTTTGGGTTCAATCTTGCGGTGTCCTTACCCAGTGACAGAAAGGGTTGCAAGGCACGTATTGTATTGCTGCTATCAAGGATAACAAGATGGGGTTTATATCATATTGCATGAGTTTATCCCTCTACATCATTTCATCTTGCTTAATGCGTTACTCTGTTCTTATGAACTTAATACTCTAGATGCATGCTGGATAGCGGTCGATGTGTGGAGTAATAGTAGTAGATGCAGGCAGGAGTTGGTCTACTTGTTATGGACGTGATACCTATATACATGATCATGCCTAGATAATCTCATAACTGCGCTTTTCTATCGATTGCTCGACAGTAATTTGTTCACCCATCATAATACTTATGCTATCTTGAGAGAAGCCTCTAGTGAAACCTATGGCCCCCGGGTCTATCTCTTATCATATTTGCTTCCAATCTACTTTTATTTGCATCTTTACTTTTTTGCATCTATATTATAAAATACCAAAAATATATTTATCTTATCTTACTATCTTTATTAGATCTCACTTTTGCAAGTGGCCGTGAAGGGATCGACAACCCCTTTATTGCGTTGATTGCGAGTTCTTAGTTTGTTTGTGTAGGTGTGTGGGACTTTTGAGGAGCCTCCTACTGGATTGATACCTTGGTTCTCAAAACTGAGGGAAATACTTACGCTACACTTGCTACATCACCCTCTCCTCTTCGAGGAAAACCAACGCAAGCTCAAGACGTGGCAAGAAGGATTTCTGGCGCCATTGCCGGGGAGGTATTCGCTCAAGTTAAGACATACCAAGTACCCATCACGAACCCATCTCCCTCGCATTTACATTATTTGCCATTTGCCTCTCGTTTTCCTCTCCCCCACTTCACCCTTGCCGTTTTATTTGCCCTCTCTTTCCCAATCTCCTCCTCTCTTATCGCTTGCCTTTTTCTGTTTGCTCGTGTGTAAGTTCGTTTACCTTGTCATCATGGCTAGTACTCCTATCCTTATTCTCACTCTCGAACAAGAAATTCACAATTTTAAGCAAAGGGAGAGGGAAAGTTTAAAAGATGCTTGGCATAGAATTTGCAATGCCCAATATAAAGCTACTAGGAAGGTTGCTACTTCTGTTCTTCTCCGCAATTTTTATGTAGGCATTACTCCTTGGAATAGATGTGTTCTCGATATTGCTACCGGAGGTGATTTTATGAGTAGCCATACTTTTGATGCTTATAATGCTATGTTAGATTTGTTTGGCCCACCACCTCTTTTGGTTAATGGAACAGTTTTAACTCTAGAACATGTGATGCAACGGCTTGATATTATTGAAAATAAAATTGCCACTGTTGAGTTGATTGAAAATTTGGATAAAAAGATTCATAATCACATTACCCAATTTGGATCTAGGGTTGGAGTTACTTTGAAAAATCTTAAAGAAAAAGAACCTATAGTCAATGAAAAAATAGATCTAGACTCTGCTAGAATCAGTAAAATTGAGGATATCATTACAAACTAAGGTTCCGCATTTTCCCTCATGAAAAACACTCCAAAACCCCCTACTAAATCTGCCAAGTTTATTTATGTTCCTAAAAATAAGGGTGAATCTTCTAAGGGAGACGCGGATCTCAAATCCATAAGTGTTCTCCCCAATTGTCTCTCTATCGTTAAAGAACCTTTTGCTACCAATGAATTTCTTGAATTTTTGCCTAAAGGTTTAGCCATTGCTAAAAAGGGAGAAATCCCTAGAGATCATAATGTCTCTACTTATGAATTTAGTGCCAAAGATGGCACTCGTTAGATCTATCTTTGCTTTTATGCCTAGCTAGGGGCGTTAAACGATAGCGCTAGTTGGGAGGCAACCCAATTTTCTTTATATTTTTTGTTTTTGCTCCTGTTTAGTAATAAATCTTGCATCTACCTTCTGGTTAGATGTGTTTTTATTTTTTAGTTAGTGTTTGTGCCAAGTAGAACCTATAGGATAACCTACGATGATAGTTGATTTGATTCTGCTGAAAAACAGAAACTTTGCACGCACGGATATAATTTTGTTAAATCACAGGAACGTGCTTTTGCGTTGATTCTTTTTGCTTGATGTTCAATAAACAAATTGTCCAGGACTTCCTATTTTGGTAGGATTTTTAGAGTTCCAGAAGTTTGCGTTAGTTACAGATTGCTACAGACTGTTCTGTTTTTGACAGATTCTGTTTTTCGTGTGTTGTTTGCTTATTTCAATGCATCTATGGCTAGTAAATTAGTTTATAAACCATAAGAAGTTGGAATACAGTAGGTTTAACACCAAAATAAATAAATAATGAGTTCATTGCAGTACCTTATGTGGTGGTTTTGTTTTCTTTCACTAACGGAGCTTATAAGATTTCCTGTTGAGTTTTGTGTTGTGAAGTTTTCAAGTTTTGGGTAAAAGCTTTATGGACTATGGAATAAAGGGTGGCAAGAGCCTAAGCTTGGGGATGCCCAAGGCACCCCAAGATATTCAAGGATAGCCAAAAGCCTAAGCTTGGGGATGCCCCGGGAAGGCATCCCCTCTTTAGTCTTCGTTCATTGGTAACTTTACTTGGAGCTATATTTTTATTCGCCACATGATATGTGTTTTGCTTGGAGCGTCATGTATTATATTAGTCTTTGCTTTTTAGTTTACCACAATCATCCTTGCTGTACACACCTTTTGGGAGAAGCCTATTTGATTAGAATTTGCTAGAATACTCTATGTGCTTCACTTATATCTTTTGAGCTTGATAGTTTTTGCTCTAGTGCTTCACTTATATCTTTTAGAGCACGGTGGTGTCTTAATTTTGAAGAAATTGCTAGTCTCTCATGTTCACTTATATCATTTTGAGAGTCTTTTAGAACAGAATGGTATTTGCTATGGTTTAAAGTTGGTCCTAGAATGATGAGCATCCAAGTTGGGTATAATAAAAACTATCATAGAAAGTGAATTGGATGCTATGATCAATTTGATGCTTGATAATTGTTTTGAGATATGGAGGTAGTGATATTAAAGTCATGCTAGTTGGGTGATTATGAATTTAAAGAATGCTTGTGTTGAAGTTTGTGATTCCCGTAGCATGCACGTATGGTGAACCGCTTTGTGATGAAGTTGGAGCACAATTTTATTTATTGATTGTCTTCCTTATGAGTGGCGGTCGGGGACGAGCGATGGTCTTTTCCTACCAATCTATCCCCCTAGGAGCATGCGTGTAGTGCTTTGGTTTTTGATGACTTATAAATTTTTGCAACAAGTATATGAGTTCTTTTGATTAATGCTGAGTCCATGGATTATACGCATCCTTTCACCCTTCCACCATTGCTAGCCTCTCTTGTACCGCGCAACTTTCGCCGGTACCATATACCCACCATTTACCTTCCTCAAAACAGCCACCATACCTACCTATTATGGCATTTCCATAGCCATTCCAAGATATATTGCCATGCAACTTTCCACCGTCCCATTCATATGACACGCATTACTTTTGTCACATTGCTTTTTGCATGATCATGTAGTTGACATTGTATTTGTGGCAAAGGCCACCTTCATAATTTTCATACATGTCGCTCTTGATTCATTGCATATCCCGGTACACCGTCGGAGGCATTCATATAGAGTCATATCTTGTTCTAGCTTTGAGTTGTAAATCCATAAAAGTGTGATGATCTTCATTATTAAAGCATTGTCCTAGTGAGGAAAGGATGATGAAGACTATGATTCCCCCACAAGTCGGGATGAGACTTCGGACTTTACAAAAAGAAAAGAAAAGAAAAAAAAGGCCAAAAAGAAAAAAAAAGGCCAAAGAAAAGAAAAAAGCGAAAAAAAGAAAGAAAACAGAAAGAAAAATAAAATGAGAGAAAAAGAGAGAAGGGACAATGCTACTATCTCTTTTTCCACACTTGTGCTTCAAAATAGCACCATGATCTTCATGATAGAGAGTCTCATATGTTGTCACTTTCATATACTAGTGGGAATTTTTCATTATAGAACTTGGCTTGTATATTCCAATGATGGGCTTCCTCAAAAGTGCCCTTGGTCTTCGTGAGCAAGCAAGTTGGATGCACCCCACTTAGTTTCTTTTGTTGAGCTTTCATATATTTATAGCTCTAGTGCATCCGTTGCATGGAAATCCCTACTCACTCACATTGATATCTATTAATGGGCATCTCCATAGCCCGTTGATACGCCTAGTTGATGTGAGACTATCTTCTCCTTTTTGTCTTCTCCACAACCACGATTATATTCCACATATAGTGCTATGTCCATGGCTCACGCTCATGTATTGTCTGAAAGTTGAAAAAGTTTGAGATTATTAAAGCATGAAACAATTGCTTGGCTTGTCATCGGGGTTGTGCATGATTAAATACTTTGTGTGATGAAGATAGAGCAACAGCCAGACTATATGATTTTGTAGGGATAACTTTCTTTAGCCATGTTATTTTGAGAAGACATGATTACTTTGATTAGTATGCTTGAAGTATTACTATTTCTTATGTCAATATGAACTTTTATTTTGTATCATTTGGATCTGAACATTCATGCCACAATAAAGAAAATTACATTGAGAATTATGCTAGGTAGCATTCCACATCAAAAGTTTCTTTTTTTATCATTTATCTACTCGAGGACAAGCAGGAATTAAGCTTGGGGATGCTTGATACGTCTCCAACGTATCTATAATTTTTGATTGTTCCATGCTATTATATTACCCCTTTTGGATGTTTATGGGCTTTATTTTACACATTTATATCATTTTGGGACTAACCTACTAACCGGAGGCCCAGCCCATATTGCTGTTTTTTTGCCTATTTCAGTATTTCGAAGAAAAGGAATATCAAACGGGGTCCAAATGGAATGAAACCTTCGGGAGCGTGATTTTTGGAACGAACGTGATCCGGAGAGCTTGGACTGCAAGTCAAGAAGCAACCGAGGCCCCCACAAGATAGGAGGCCGCGCCCCCCTTGTAGGGCGTGCCCCCTGTCTCGTGGGCCCCTCGGGCGGCCACCGACGTACTTCGTCCTCCTATATATACCTACGTACCCCGAAAACATCCAGGGGCACCACGAAACACAATTTCCACCACCGTAACCTTATGTATCCGCAAGATCCCATCTTGGAGCCTTGGCCGGCACTCTGTCAGAGGGGGAATCGACCACGGAGGGCTTCTACATCAACATCCTTGCCCGTCGGATGAGTTGTGAGTAGTTTACCACAGACCTACGGGTCCATAGTATTAGCTAGATGGCTTCTTCTCTCTTTTTGGTTCTCAATACAATATTCTCCCCCTCTCTTGTGGAGATCTATTCGATGTAAACTCTTTTTGCGGTGTGTTTGTCGAGATCCGATGAATTGTGGGTTTATGATCAAGTTTATCTATGAATAATATTTGAATCTTCTCTGAATTCTTTTATGTATGATTGACTTATCTTTGCAAGTCTCTTCGAATTATCAGTTTGGTTTGTCCTACTAGATTGGTCTTTCTTGCCATGGGAGAAGTGTTTAGCTTTGGGTTCAATCTTGCGGTGTCCTTACCTAGTGACAGAAAGGGTTGCAAGGCATGTATTGTATTGTTGCCATCGAGGATAACAAGATGGGGTTTATATCATATTGCATGAGTTTATCCCGCTACATCATGTCATCTTGCTTAATTTGTTACTCTGTTCTTATGAACTTAATACTCTAGATGCATGCTGGATAGCAGTCGATGTGTGGAGTAATAGTAGTAGATACAGGCAGGAGTCGGTCTACTTGTTATGGATGTGATGCCTATATACATGATCATGCCTAGATAATCTCATAACTATGCGCTTTTCTATCAATTGCTCGACAGTAATTTGTTCACCCACCGTAATACTTATGCTATCTTGAGAGAAGCCTCTAGTGAAACCTATGGTCCCCGGGTCTATCTCTTATCATATTTGCTTCCAATCTACTTTTATTTGCATCTTTACTTTTTTGCATCTATATTATAAAATACCAAAAATATATTTATCTTATCTTACTATCTTTATTAGATCTCACTTTCGCAAGTGGCCGTGAAGGGATTGACAACCCCTTTATTGCGTTGGTTGTGAGTTCTCAGTTTGTTTGTGTAGGTACGTGGGACTTTTGAGGAGCCTCCTACTGGATTGATATCTTGGTTCTCAAAACTGAGGGAAATACTTACACTACACTTGATGCATCACCCTCTCCTCTTCGAGGAAAACCAACGCAAGCTCAAGACCTAGCAAAACGCCATCTCGTGGTGGAGGCATCGGGGCGCGATCATAGTCGTCGTGATGCCGGGGCGATGCAGCTCAATCACGCCTCCTATCTTCATGGTGATCTCTTGAGGAGGAAGTGGCTCGGCGCTTGCCGGATCGGAGTGGGCTATGATCCGACTAAACGGTCTCCGTGTGCACTCATGCGATGTGTATCCAATCTCTTGACTGGGACACCGCTGCGTTTTTGTGACAGCGCCGTCTTCAGGAGCGTCTGGATATGCCAAATCCCTTCTTCGGCAGCAGAGCCAGAGGGCCAGATGGAATCCGCGATCTGAGTGGCAGCTACTAAAGTTTGTAATGGAGTACTGAGGACTTGGTACTTATGAGGCTGGTTACTCGAGAAGAGCCGACGTTTGTGCCGACTAGAATTGGGTTGACGATGCTCATGTTCGTCCAGCTCCCTCTAAAGCCGCTCGAGGCGATCGCGCTCGGCCAAGGTGACCAAGCGAGTCGACTCCATGGCCAATGCCTCAGGGGTCGTCCCCATGATGGGGGTGTTCAGGAGCTGTTCATTCCTGTGATGGAGCTCGTCTCGCTACTCCCGGGTGAGAGCTTGGGGCACATACGACTCGTGGCCCGTGGCACCGTCGTCTGTGTTGCCATGTGACGCACCCGCACGACTATCCCAAGCGTCTGTGTACCCCGGGGGCGCGCGGTGCTTGGAGTTATCCACCATGAGAACCTTGGCGATCGACTCAATGCTTTTGCACTCGGACATCTCAAAGGAATTGATGAGTGACCCATCAGAAAGGTCGAGGGCGGGGTCATAGAACTCGAGAGCCACAACATGCTCCGCTACGACCTGGGTGGCCACGTCGTGCTTGATCTAGTGCTGCAATCGTGAGCGTCCAGAACGCCTGCGGCGACGGCGCGATGGTAGGACGAGCGATCACTCGGTATGGAGCCGAGGGCTGCCAAAGAAGGAATCCATAGGACGATGTGTGGAAATGCGTCGCACCATGGACGGACAATGCCTCCATGTACAGCAGGGCCTCGCGAAGCCATGCTGAGTCGTCGGCGATGAAAGAGAGTGTCCCGAAATGGAATTCACCGCCGACTGACATGATGATGAAGAAATCCACCTACCCCATGAAAATTTGCTAGACGCTTATCCCGATGATGGGCGCCAACTGTCGGGGTTACGATCCTGACAATGAGTACTAGGGGTACGAATAAGAGGCAGAACCTAGCTATGGCGCATCTGTAACACTTGGTGTTTAGCGAGTTCGGGCCCCTCTCGGTGGAGGTAATGACCCTATGTCTCGTGCCCTAAGGCTTGTTTTGATTTGATGGATATGGTTACAAAGCTTGCTCGTGCCCGATTATGGAGGGGGGAGGCAGCTTATATAGAGTGTGCCGCAGCCCCACGTCCTCCATGTCGTTTGGGCATTCAATGACACTGAATGCATCAGTTACAAGTGTTATGAGCCTCTACTACGGCAGGTACTGGTAACGGTAGCCTTGGCTCTTGTTAAAGGATGACTTAGGAATCTTCGACCGTTGTAGCTCCCACGATGCCCTCCTGTCTTCTTGGTCCGAGTGGTGACCCATCAGCCGAGTACCGTGTGGTCGTCCGAGTGCCATCGAGATGTCCGAGTGGACTTCCTGATGTGAACATCCAAATGCTGGCATGGTCCAGGGACCTACCTACGGCGGTGGTGGGCCCCTTGTGGGTCCCAAATGATGGGTCCTTGACCCTACCTGTAATAGGTGACCTAATCAATGTGCGTCGGGTGTCGGCTCTGTGTTGTTACCTTTTCAAATGGCCTATGACGAGTAGTCAGGTTTTCCGCATAAAGCTCTGATGGGGACTCGACGGTAGGCCCTCGCTCGTGAAGCTTAGGCGACACTGTTGTCAGTGGAGGTGGTTAGAATAACACGGTCGATGCACACGGAGTCATACACAGGCTAGTTAGCATTGGCCACCACTGACCAAGAGTCCGGGAGGCTGTCCCGTGGAGGTGAATAATCGGCAAACACGTTGTTCAGGTCCAAGCAATGCGTGACAACATTTTCCTCGTCACATGAAACTTTCCTTGACAACCACAACCCCACGTCCGAACAAGCATAGTAAGGTCCACTTTATCTTGACAATACGCCTCATTCGGCATATCTCCTTTGGACATAACAAACACCAAAGGCCGCGTTGCCGGGCAGGTTCACAAGGCTGGTCTAAGTCGATAAATCTTTGCACCACAAAATGCTTTGTGAACACAAATGGGGGGCTGCTGCGTGTGCCGCCTCATGAGTATACTTAGGGTTGCTAGGTGATTGCCTGCAAGGTGATGCCACCGATTCAGTCGTACACTAATCATACATGCAAATGTGTACGATCAAGATCAGGAACTCACGGGAAGATATCACAACACAACTCTAGACACAAATTAAAATAATACAAGCTTGATATTACAAGCCAAGGGCCTCGAGGGCTCGAATACAAACGAGTCAGTGGAAGCAACAATATCTGAGTATAGACATAAGTAAAAAAAGTTTTGCCTTAAGAAGGCTAGCACAAAAGTAGCATCGAACGAAAAGAAATGCCTCCTGTCTGGGACCTCCCAACTACTCTTGGTCGTTAGCGGTCTCCATGTAGTAGTGGGCACCCTCGGGGTAGTAGTAGAAGTAGTCGACGGGGGTAGCATCTGGCTCCTGGATCCATCATATGATTGCAACAACCAGGTATAGAGGGAAAAGAGGTAGCAAAGCAACCGTGAGTAGTTATCCAAAGTACTCGCAAGACTTACATCAGAACTAAGCTAAGTATGCATCAGTATCAAAGGATTGGGTTGTATCTATGGACTGAAATTCATAATGCCAGAAGATAGGGGAAAGTGTAGCCTATCAAAGACTAGCATCTTCAAGCATCTTGCAGCATTCAGAAGAGTATAGAATAGCATATTATAATTAACAAGCATGTTGTAGTATTAATGCCAAGATATCCTTCCTCGACTCCCTGTGAGAAAGCAATCCCAGAGCCAACATATCCATCACATATCTCAAGTATCCATTTCTAGTTGTAATAGATCAAGATACCACTCTAAGCGTCCGTTACCGTGGACACGGCTATTCGAATAGATGATCTTCCCTGCAGGGGTGCACCACATTTCCTAACACACTTTATTACTCTGGGCAGACACACTTTCCTGGTTCAATGTCCGGCCTCGGAAGATCAACATGTCGTAGCCCTACATAGGCTCAGCAGAGAGGTCCCTGCCGGTCTACATCCTAAGCACTCTGGGGTCTTTGGCCCGTCGCCCTTTGCACTCTGGGTTGTTGCGAGTAGGTCGGGTCTAGGCTCCACCTCTGTCATGGATGGTGCCGGCCCAGCCTTACCGCAATGCTGAACTAGACGTCTGACAAAGCTTTGGCTGGTACTATGATGCTGAGTGCCCATATATGTTCCGGCATGGTGGTTAGTGTGTATAGGCCAGTGGCCACCTCAGAACAAATACCCAAGCCTGTTAGTGCATTATTAAAAAGAAGTGACGGCTGTCGGGACAAGTCCGGAGCTACCACCCCTCCTAGGTGATATCGCTAAACAGCCAGCCACCACCGTAACATCTCAAGGGTGCTCTGTAGACTCGCCCGACTTTCACAGGCATCTCCCGCGGGTGCTCACTGGGCCCGCCCGACTTTGACAATGGTCTCAAGTAAAGTCAAGGTAACCGTGTGTCCAAAACATCAATGGGAAAACCCGAGGGATCACCCTCGATGGATTCCACTCGATGTAATCCTCAAGGTGAGCTTAAGAGGAATCACCCTCGAGGTTCACATTAGAGGTGTTGCACAACAGAGTCGTATCGGGAGTGGTGAAGGAGGAATCACCCTCGGCGACCATGACCAAATAGCTACACTACAGAGTTATCACCAGGATTGTGTTACGAGGTATCACCCTCAGCACTCGATAGTAGCTCTGCAGAGTCGTACAACTAGCGGGGGGGTGAAGTGATGTGTTGGTCTCTGGTCATTGATCACATTGATCGAGTCATCGGTCATCAAGCCGGGGCAACTGGGACAAGGAGAGGGGTCACTGTTGGATCACTAACCAACCTATACTAAGCAGTTTAGGTTAAACAGGTAAAGTACAACAGCAGGTTACAAAAGCAGGCTATGCATCAGATAGGAGCAATCAAGTATAGTAGTGAAATTTAATGCAAGCATGAAATAGAATGTAACGGGCGATATCGGAATGATCAAGGGGGGCTTGCTTTCCTGGAAGCTCTGCTGAAAGGGAAGAAGGGTCGTCAGTGACGTAGTCGATCACAATGGAATCAGCGGCGGTCTCGGGGTCTACCGAAGAAGAAGAGGGGGAAGAAACAGTAAATACAAAGCACACAGATGCATTACTAATCATGACATGGCGATATGCGGTGCTAGGGGTGTTCTAACACAGTGTTACACGATAACGCGGTGCTATGGTAGAGGGTTTGCTAGGTGATGGCCTGCAAGTGCACAAGATTTAGTTGTAGCCTTTTCGAAGTAATAGTATCGATCCCATAGGAGCACTGGAATTGGACTTTTTGTCCCTTATATAGATACTTATGTAAATGTGCGTGCAATTTACTCGCAGATATGGAGCAAAATGAGGGCAGGAGATTAATTGAAGTTGAGCCGGGTGCGAACAAAAGTAAATAACATAAAAGAATTAAAAGAGCCCGATGGGATGAATAAAGCTTGAAATTGCCAGAGGATTAGAGCGTTCTCCGGAAGTCAGAAATCCCATTGGTATGTGTCTAACGTTGGATATGCTTATGCATTATCCTAAGCCGGGTACTTGAATCACTCTTGATATTTTTGATTGGACGGATTTGGGTACAAAATACGTTCTACTCGAGGTAGACTTCATACCATGCATGCCACTACAGTAGTTTCCCCACTCAGGTTCTCACAATGGTAATTAAGGGTTTCCCCATGGATCCTCGTCCTCACAGAGGGTTCTCCACTATTTCCATATAAATTACAAAGGTAGACAAGATTTTACCGTCGCCTCAAACTACCTCAACATACTAAAATTTACAATGATAGTAATATGCTTCGCTGCCTTGTGGTGGAAATACAGAAGCCCCCCGCCCTTCACAACATTCATGAAGGCTCTTAAAATAAAAATTCAATGAAAAATTTCTTATCCTTGTTATCGATTCAAATCCTATACATACCAAGGTTCATCCATATCCCCGAGAACTAAGGGAACTACTCACACATAGAGACATCAAACATCATACGAATAGTGGTGGTAAACATGATGGAACAAATGGGTAATACACGTAGGGATCTACAAGTGTTCGGTATTACAACAATATGACGATGGATGGCAGTGAAGATGATTGATGTCGACGTCCCCTTGCACAGGGTAGTGGGGATGGCGATCTCACCCCGGCCGATTCCCCCTCTGGATGCCATCGGGAGGTTAGGGTTCTCTATTCTAGGCGAGTTTCTAGAGTCTCTTGGTGTCTTCTCCCCGATCCGGTCACACGGGGGTGAAGTAGTTCACCAGGCGGTGGAGGGGGGGGGGGTAGGGGCAACACGTGGTACGAGAGTCGTTGATCGCTCTGGTTGCCTCCTCATGGTACCTTTCTACTCCCTTATATTTTATTCTTTTACGGTTATTTACTATCACATTTATTGACATGATTTCACCACCTTTTCTTGCCGTTATTTTCTTAAAGTCCCAAACACATCCAAAAATGACATCCTAGAGAAAACAGGTAAAAAGAAGAGCACGAACACGATAAAACCCGACAAAGCCTACTAGGTAGGCACAAAACAAATAGTAAAATTGGACTCATCAACTCCCCCATGCTTAAATCTTGATCGACCCTGAGGAAGCATCACAACTTCTAGGAACAAGGTCATTTGGTTTGACGAGATCTAGAAATAGATAGAAGCATGAGTCCATCACAAATAATCGAACAACACATCACATAAATGAAAACGACGAGTACTAGCACCTTTCCATCATTGGGATGCTCATGAAGACTTGCACATCTTGCTATTTAATTCATTAAAGAACATATCAAAACTCCATGTATTAAGCTATTTGTTATTTCAACCGAGCAAATAGCAAGGGGTCCTCTACTTTATTAAAATAGTTGACATCATTTTTCCGCTCTTTACCATGAAAATATGTTTATTCGCCGATCACTGACTTATTTATTTTTTGTGTGACATTTAAGCTAAATATACTTTTCTTCTTGAGACTCTCTTTTCAAAAATCTTTGAAATTTTTCAGAAGGTCTGCTTCTCTTGCTACTGGATCTAATATTTTCTTGATCTAACCTTATGTCTCAACCTTTTCATTGATGTATTTTATTCTAATAATTGAAATTTTAGAAGACTAACACAATGCAACTATTTCCCCCCGCTAATCAATTAATACCAATGGCGTGGAAGGCTTATAATCATCACACATGTGACTATGTCCTAGCACTCAATTTCAATCACCATGTCATATACTTTCTAGCTCATGCAATGGTGCTACGCATCACAACATCTATAGTTCATTGGAAGAGAAACTTCCCTTATTCAAAAGGGCTAGAGAGTTAAACTTTACACTACATAATTTTCTCTAATTTGCGACATTTCACTTGTGTGACCGAGGGAGTCCTTGATTAGGGGGTCCTCGGACAGCCGGAGTATGTACTTGTGCCGGACTGTTGGACTTAGAAGATACTAGATTGAAGAGTTCATCCCGTGTCTGGGTGGGACTCTCGTTTGCGTGAAAGGCAAGCTTGGCAATTCGGATATGTAGATCTCCTTCTCTGTAACCGACTCTGTGTAACCCTAGCCCCCTCCAGTGTCTATATAAACCGGAGAGTTTAGTCCGCAGGACAACAACAATCATAATCATAGGCTAGCTTCTAGGGTTTAGCCTCTACGATCTCGTGGTAGATCAACTCTTGTAATACTCATATCATCAAGATCAATCAACCAGGAAGTAGGGTATTACCTCCATCGAGAGGGCCCGAACCTGGGTAAACATTGTGTCCCCCGCCTCCTGTTACCATTAGCCTTAGACGCACAGTTCGGGACCCCCTACCCAAGATCTGCCGGTTTTGGCACCGACATTGGTGCTTTTATTGAGAGTTCCACTGTGTCGTCATGGTAAGGCTTGATGGCTCGCCTTGTTATCAAGGACAACATCGCCTCTGGGGGAGCCCTGGCTTTATGTAGCGACCCGACCTGAATGGGTCAAGTCTCTGTGCTTAAGTGTCATCCCTGGATCGGTATGCTGACACACAAAGTAGTCGAGGATTTATAACAGAGGTAAATCACATGTATAAAATAACGTAAAAACTATTACCTCAATCCAAAATAGCGGAAGTAACCAGGTTGTGGATTCCCATCAACACCAACGGCAAAGTTGAGTATAGGAAATCGTAACCCTAACGTATCACTTACTCGTCGTAAGATCCTGCAACATGAGACGTTGCAGCCACAGAGGGTCAGTATATTGAATGTACTGGCAAATTCACACCATAGAGCAATGATGAATAAAGGCTATCACTACATGAATATTTGGCTGGTGGAGGCTCTATGGTTATAATGTTTTTTCGAAAAGCCATTTTTTCCCTACTACAAAGGAATAAATTTATTTAACTATCATGGTGGTTGTTAAACATTGAGAATGGTTGACATCATTCTCAATCCCAATTAAAAGTACTCATTAAAACCCAACAATATTGATTATAGTAACATGATGAGATTCACAGGAAAATCAAGTACTAGATACTCAGGATGTCCATAACCGGGGACACGGCTAATCATGATTAGTTTGTACACTCTGCAGAGGTTTGCGCACTTTTCCCCACAAGACTCGATCGTCTTCGTTTGATTCCTCGCACTACATGATGTTTGAGAAACGGATGACCGAGACATAGTCTTTCGGAAGCGCTAGCACCTTACATGTGGGTAGACCGGTACACCTACTTTCCCCTACATCTGCTAGTCTACCCGTAAGAGTTCGCACGACTTAATCAACTACGCCAGAGCCCATAATGGCTTGTGGCTGCACACGGAAGTTTCTAGTTTGAATAATCTCATGATCCATTTGAGCCTGGGTGGCGGTCCGAAGAAATACAGGCAAGTCCTGGAAACCCAGGTGCCTAGACAGGCAAGTCCTGGAGTAACCAGGTGCCTCAATCCACCCAGATGTGTGTTTAAGTTGCCATCTTAAATAAACCATTAATTAACAAACTCACATCCGTCATGGAAAATTCTCTCACCCAATCCACGTCTACTTGCATAGCATGGCATAATAAGCAAACGTAGAAGTAACTCCCAAGGGTTTGATAATAAAACAGGTAATGGGTACTACCTCAACTAATTCCCATAACCCACAATTTAATTAGATCCTAATCATGCAATGTTTGAGGATAGATCTAATGCATAAAAACTGGGTATGAGAAAAGGTATGATCAAAGTGTGAACTTGCCTACAATGTTGAAGAAGATGATTCACACTCAAAACTCTTGATAGTTCTACTCGTCACACTCCGGTCAATCTATCGTGAGCAAACAATAGTAACCTCACATAAGCAATCACTCAAAACATCGGAAAGAACGAAGAGTACGATTCGGAAAACATCAAAACCAAGCGAATAACTCTTGCAACATAAAACAATTCATAACAGTACCAAAATTATGTGAATTTGGCCTTATCAGAAAGTTTAGGTCAAGAGCTTCGATTTGCAAAAAGAATCAACTCAAACGGAGTTATAAAACTCAAGTTACGATCAAACGAAATTCAAATTCAAAATCTGATCTAATTCAAATTTTAAACTTTCAAAAACATGTTTAAGTTATTTTACTGGATAGAGGAGATCATAACGAAGAAGTGGGCGTTGGTTTCGTTGGATTTGGATAAACGGACAAAAAGTTGTGATCGTTTGAAAAACAGGGGCCAATTTGTAAATAAAATATTCACGGATGGGTCCCTGGCTGAAATCTAATAATAAAAAGAAAACTCTACCGAGCGAACGTTCTCTACCGAGCGAACATCCGCTACCGAGCGAACGTTCGCTGCCGAACGCTAACTAACAAAACACGTTCGGTGCAAACCCTAACTAATGAACGTTCGCTAAATAGCTAATAGAAAAAAACAGGTTTTATAAAAAAACGAAACGAAAAACGGTCGGTTTTATTACCGGTTCGGGTGGTTTGACGTAACCGTCGGGTCGGCAAAAACCGGCGGGATCCGGCGGCTAGGGCGTGTCCGGCGAACGGCGGCGGACGGCTCCGGTGAGCGGGGCGGCGGCGGCGGCTCGGGTCTGGCCGGGGCGGCGGCTCCGGGCGTCGCGGGAGGCGGCGAAGAGCACGGGGAGGGGCGGCGCGGAGTGGCGGATGCGGTGGTGGCATCGGCGGCGGTCGTCGGCGTCACGGGCGGCGGCTGCGGCGAGCGGATCTCGTCGGAGTTTTCGAACTCCGGCGAGTGCGGGCGGCTAGTGAGGAGGAGAGAAAAAAAGAGGGGGCGTCGGGGTCCGGCTCCTTTATAAAGGGCGCGAGGGGCGAGGCCTGCCTTGGCCGAGGGGCAAACGGCGGCGGATCGGCGCCGGACTCCAGGTGGAGTCCCGGTCGCGCACGGGGAAGAAGGCGGCGGCGGCTTGGGCCGGCTGGCTGGGCTTCGGCCCAGTTGGGGAGAGGAAAGATTTTTTTTAGAACAAATTTTTAGAAAATAAAATAAAACCAAAATAAATAAATAAATACTATAGGCATATAATATTTCAAAATTTTCAGAAAAAGATTTTCTAGGACTTGAACATTTTTCTAAAGTCAAACAAAATACATACAAATTCAAATAAAGCAAAGAGTGCTTCTGCCCTAGTAAAATCCAATAAAAATCATTTTTAAAATACCAAATTAATTCAAATTTATTTCTCTCCAATTTTCTGATGTAGGGAATCATGTTACCCTATTTTCCATATATTTTATTTTTTGGAGAAAAATAATTTGAATAAAACTCAAATAACTCCAAATTGAAAATAAATTCAAAAGAACTTTGAATTTAATTCTTTTAAACTCCCAACTCATATTTCATATGTTTTGAAGAAGTCATTTTATCTTCGCTCGTGAAAATCATTGAGTTGCTTGAAGTTTATGAATCGAAATATTTCCAAATGAAATTCAAATATTTTCAAATACCCTTTCATTTAATTAAATGGAAGAAGTCATATCATCTTCGCTCAAGGGTTTTGTATTTGAAAAGAATTTGAATTCATGAAGATCAGAAAAGAAAATGAAAGTTTGGGAAAGTCCTTTTATTCCCTCTCATTTAACTTTCAAAAGTTTCGAATTTCACTCAATCAATCACAGAACAATCAAACAAACAATCAATCTATCTATTTAATATAACATTCCAAAATTTAGAATTTTGGGATGTTACACTTTAGGCCAAACTCTCCGACTAGGCGGCTTCGTCATGACTGCCCGTTCGGTCGCCGCGCCGACGATGACTTCTCAGGTCATCAAAAACAGCCTCCACGTCAGCTCGACATTCACCGAGCAGATGAATCTAATAGAGCTCTCCTCCCTGAACGAGCTCTTGGATCGCATCGCCGCCTTGGGAGTCGCTATGGACTACGATGGGATCGGGCTTAAACCCTACTAAAGAGAGATTAACTCTCCGCCGGTCACCCATCAGATAGCGGGGGTGGAGGAGCAATGCAGCGATTCTTCCTCTATTTTGAGGACGAACTATGTCCGGATTCCCGAGCTCTCCGAGCCAGATACCCGTCTACGGGAGGACATGGCCCAAGCTCCGAACCTAGAATCGGACAGTGGGCCAGAAAAATTGGGCAACATCCCAGAGCCCGAACTGCCAAGATCGGAAGCTCCTCTGCCCCTGGGTCTCAGATCAAGTCAGGGTTTGGACTTAAATCTACCAACCCACCTAGATACAAGTGATCTTTCCCACATTAGACAAGAGACCCAAGAGACAGTACATCACTTTTGGGCCAGATTCCTCCTTGTATTGAACAAGGTCAAGGACTGTCGCGAGGAAGACGCAATCTCATTCTTTTGCAAAAATTGCACGGACAAGGGAATCCTCAACGCCATAAGTCGCTGTGACATAGCACACTTCACTGACTTGGCGACCATAGTACATAAGTATTGTGCGATGGAAAGCGCATGGAAAACCCAAACAAAATTCGGGGATCCTCCGGCTCTCACTAAACCCCTCGTCCGAACTAAAAGGGTGCACTCTCGCAAGTCACCCGATCCAACTACAAAGAAACCAAAGCCCACAACAGGGTGTGGAACCGTATTGGAGGGATGGCTCAATGGGCCATGCAAAATTCACACCACACCGGATACCATACCAACAGACAGCCTTAGAGCATGTTGGATACTCCGGCAGGTGGCCAAGAGCGGCGAGGATCTCCTCATCAATGTACCGCAGAGCATCACCCCGCGAAAAATAACAATACAGTATTGACAGTCTTCGAGACTTTCACCTCAAATAATAGGCGCAAGCGAGCACTCCGCAGCCTCGCCGAAGTCTGCCACGTTGCACCAATAAATCCATGGAACGACACGGCCATAACCTTCAATACCAGTGACGAACCTCAATTCTGAACAGTCCGAGCGCCAACCGCTTTGGTCCTTAGTCCAATTGTGGACGGTTTCCGCCTTACTAAAGTGCTCATGGACGGTGGCAGCGGATTAAACCTCATCTACGAGGAAACTCTCAACAAAATGGAAATAGACAAGAGCCGCATTGAGCAAAGCAGCACGACCTTCAGAGGAATTATCCCTAGTCGGGAGGCACGATGTGCGGGAAAATTCACACTAGATGTGGTATTCGGCACACCGGAGAATTACAAGTCTGAAGAAATCACATTCCAAGTAGCCCCGTTCAGTAGCGGATACCACGCCCTTTTAGGGCGAGACGCATTCACGAGTTTCCAAGCTATACCCCATTACGGGTACATGAAGCTCAAGATGCCCGGGCCCAATGGAATCATCACTTTAGCCAGTGATCCGGACGTAGCACTTCGCGCCGAAAACAAAACTGCCGCCCTAGCCCTTGAGGCATTATCCGAAGCTCTCATGGCTGAAGAACTAACCGCGCTGCGCTCCACAGTGGACAGGGATGACGTGATACTCGACAAACGACCCAAGTCCACCTCTTTCAAACCAGCGGAGGAAATAGTCAAATTCCAAGTCCACCCAATGGACTCTACAAAAACAGCATCCATATGGGGCACAACTGAACCCCACAATAGACGCCGCACTGCAAGAGTTCTTGCGTGAGAATGGGACATCTTCGCCTGGCATCCTTTAGACATGCCAGGTAGCCCACGCAGGCTGGCCGAGCATAGCCTAAACATACTGAAGGGATACAAGCTGGTCAATAAGACTCTTCGGTGTTTTTCAGAACCTAAGCGACAAGCCATGGGAGAGGAGAAAGCCAAGTTACTCGAGGCCGGGTTCATCTGAGAAATAAAACATCCGTACTGGCTAGCAAACCTGGTGATGGTACCAAAGAAGGACAAATCCTGGCGCCTATGTGTAGATTTCAAGGACCTCAATAAGGCTTGCCCCAAGGATCCCTTCCCCCTCCCCCGTATCGATCAAATCATCGACGCTGCCGCAGGACACGACTCATTGTGCTTCCTCGACGCATACTTCGGATACCATCAAATCAAGATGGCGCAGTCCGATCAAGCCGCAACGGCATTCATCACTCCATACGGCCCTTTCTGCTTTAACACCATGTCTTTCGGGCTCAAAAATGCCGGTGCAACCTATCAACGCATGATTCAGACATGCCTGGAAAAACAAATCGGGAAAAGAGTTGAGGCGTACGTAGACAACGTGGTCATCAAGACCAGACACGTCGAATCTTTAATAGACGACTTGAGGCTTACGTTCGACAATCTCCGGGCATATGACATCAAGCTCAATCCAGAAAAATGCGTTTTCGGCGTTCCTGCCGGAAAGCTCCTGGGCTTCATAGTTTCCAATAAAGGAATTGAAGCAAATCCGTCTAAAATCCGAGCTTTGTCACAGTTGGCTACCCCAACAGACCTCAAGCAAATCCAGAAATTAACTGGATGCATGGCTGCCCTGAGCCGCTTTATCTCCCGATTGGGAGAAAAGGCACTACCCCTCTATCGCCTTCTTTGACGCACCGAACACTTCGAGTGGACGGATGCGACTACAGACGGATTGGAAGAAATAAAGGCCCTATTGGCCAGCAATCCAATCCTAGCCACACCAAACATCGGCGAACCCATGCTGTTATATATAGCTGCAACGCACCAAGTTGTAAGCGCAGTGCTCGTAGTCGAACGAGAGGAGGACGAACATAAATTCCCGCTTCAAAAGCCGGTATACCATGTATCCACTGTCCTCACACCATGCAAGTCACGGTACCCACATTATCAAAAGATAGCATACGCAGTCTTCATAGCATCCGGAAACTACGACACTACTTCCAAGAGTGTTCAATCACGGTGGCCTCTGAAGTACCACTCAATGATATAATAAACAACCGCGATGCCACGGGCCGGATTGCTAAGTGGGCCATCGAGCTCCTCCCGTTCGACATCATACATAAACCACGACGAGCCATTAAGTCACAAGTACTGGCTGACTTTGTCACCGAATGGACGGAAGCCGAACTCCCTAATGAGTATGGCGCATACTCCAATTGGACCGTGCACTTTTACGGCTCTAAGATGCTGGCTGGTCTGGGAGCGGGTGTTGTCCTGACATCCCCCACCGGAGATACAGTCCAATATGTACTACAAATACTATACACAGACTCGAATAATGCAGCCGAATACGAGGTTCTGTTGCACGGTCTTCGGATGGCGGTCTCCATGGGCATTGAACGCCTAGAGGTGCGGGGGGATTCGAACCTCGCAATATCTCAAATAAATGAAGACTTTGATGCCAAGGACCCAAAAATGGCGGCTTACCGCAATGCCGTCCTCAAAATGTCAGCTCGGTTCAAGGGGCTCAAATTCCATCATGTGGTCCGAGAAAACAATCAAGCGGCGGATATCCTCGCCCGCATCGGTGCTAAACGCGACCCAGTCCCGCCTAATATCTTCTTGGAAAGGCTTTTCAAGCCGTCCGTGGTGTGGCAAGGGGTGACCGGCAATACTAGTCTGGATCAGACCACAACCCCAGATCCCGAACACACTGACATAATCGGAGGCTCCGCCACCGAAATAACACCTTCGGCCCACGTGATCATGGTTGTCATCGCCCCGTGGATAGAACCCTTCTTAGCCTACCTAAATAGGCAAGAACTCCCCGAGGACCAAAATGAGGCACGTTGCATTGTACGGCGCTCTAAAGACTACAAGGTCCACGAGGGAGAGCTTTATAAGAAAAGCGTGACCGGAGTGCTCCAAAGGTGCATCTCCGAAGAGGAAGGGCGGCAGCTTTTGGCCGAAATTCATGCTGGACTCGGCGGCCACCACACCGCAGCTCGGGCCCTTGTAAGCAAGGCCTTCCGTACAGGTTTCTACTAGCCAACAGCCCGATCAGACGCACAGGACCTCGTCCAACATTATGTTGGTTGCCAGCTTTTTGCAAATCAAAGCCATATGCCACCTACCTCTCTCCAAACAATCCCTATAACTTGGCCCTTTGCGGTCTGGGGGCTCGATATGGTTGGACCCCTTAAAGGAGGAAGACATAAGAAAAAAAACTTGTTGGTCATGGTGGATAAATTCACTAAATGGATAGAAGCCAAACCAGTTAAAACGGCCTAATCCGTACCAGTGATAGACTTCATATCAGGGGTCGTACACCGTTACGGTGTCCCCCATAGCATCATCACCGATAATGGCTCCAACTTCACAGCCGACGAGGTGAAAACTTGGTGCGACAACATGGGCATTAAGCTCGATTACGCCTCCGTCTATCACCCCCAAACAAACGGTCAAGTCTAACGAGCAAATGGTCTTATTATGAGCGGCATCAAACCCAGATTAGTGCGATCCTTGAAGGAATCAGATACGCATTGGTTCGAAGAGCTCGACTCCGTACTATGGGGCCTGCGGACCACGCCGAATCGCACTACCGGATACACACCATTTTTTATGGTGTACGGCGCAGAGGCGGTATTGCCCTGCGATATCATTCATGACTCACCTCGAGTGCGTATGTACGAAGAGAGAGAAGCCGAGCTTGATCGGCAGGAAAATTTAGATGCCCTGGAGGAGGAGCGTGACGTTGCAAAAGCCCGTTCCGCATTCTACCAGCAACAGGCTCGAAGGTATCAAAGCAGAGAAGTACGGGCCAAAACTTATAACATTGGTGAACTCATTCTACGCCTACCGGAGAAGAAAAAGGAGAAGCTCAAGCCCAAGTGGGAGGGTCCCTTCATCATTGATAAAGTTCTCACCGGAGGAGCGTACCGTCTGCATGATGCATCTGATAATCGACTCGAGCCAAACCCGTGGAACGTGGCCAGACTCCAAATATTCTACGCCTAGTGCCGAACTCTGTGTTCGTCTCCTTACCTCCGCCTTTCTTTTTTAACTTATATCCTCTTTATCTCTTTTTTCTTTCTTCCTTTTTATGGCCTTAAAGGCTTCAAGTGCGTCTTGACTACACAATCTTGACGCGCTATGCGCGCTCATTATACTTGGGGCCTTCTTATACAGAAGCTTAATATAATTATGTCCCGGGCTTTATGCCCACTACATATGTGTCACTTTTCCATATGTACCTTTTTTCGCCATTATATGCATCGATATGACTTAAGTTTTTGCCAAGCTGGGTTGCCTGGCTCCTGTGTTTATGCCCTGCATTCCCGTTAGTTCGGCTAGGGCATAAGGGGAGCACCTCTGCAATTGTTACTGCCGGGTCAGCCGGACGTGTTCCTCAGACTGGGTGAAGCCGAAAGCTAACGTTCTTAAGGTAATATTTGGTCGGTGAACAAAAGATGTTTCTTACCTATTTACAATATAAACCACCAGATGTTTCATATCCCGCGTCTCTGTTCGTAGTTCGGACATGCACATTAATGCATGCGTACCCAGGGAAAGGAACCCTTAACGGAACTATTCTCCCTGGAAGATGTTTCTTACTATCCATGTAATATAACACAACTAGTTGGGTACTTGTCTGTTCAAGCACTTATTACCCCTACGCCTGGTTTCCACGAGTACCCCGATTTACATAACTGAGCGGGTATTCGGATACACTCCGGACTGTCGGGTCCGGAGGTTGAAGCGAAAAGGTCCGCCATGACAAATGATTTACAATTCGGCTAGGGACAAAACATGTAATTTGAAGTACACAGTCACTTAGACTGACTAAATTCTTCTTCTATACCATCCAACAGACTGTCTAGCCTACAATCCTGTTGGGAATACTTTGCGGCTAATCCTACCTGGTCATATACTAGACTAATGGGGATCTCTTTCCCATCTGACCCTACAGGTCTGACCTCGGCCATGTGGTTCGGGTCAACCTTGGTGTACCACGTCTTCACCATGGCCCAGGCTTCCCTCGCACCTTATCGGCAGGCCGATATCTTCCATAATCGGAAGCGCCGCCGCACTCCCTTGAGCATCTCTACAAGCTCCCCCATGCCTCCTGGCAGGGAGGCGGATGGCCACAAGGCCTGGGAAATACCCTGCATCACCTGCCAAACTTTTTCGTGCAGTTGTGAGAGCTCTTGCAGAAGATCGCCTGCGGATCCGGGCATCTCCTCTTCAGGATGACCTGTCAGCATACCTACAGACATAACTCTGTTAGCCCGTTTCTTCGCCGAACTATATATAGGTTCGTTCGAGCACTTACTAAAAATTTCGCGTCGAAGCCTCTTATTCTCCTTCACGCAGTCAGCAAGCTAGGCCCGAACCTCTTTTAATTCAACGCCCATCCGGGTATTGGCATCTTGGAGATTGTTTTTCTCCTGCCTAACCCGTGTAAGCACACGCTCGCGAGCCTCTAGCTGTCGTTTAGCTTGTTGCTCATCCTCTTGTACGATCCCCGGATTCCCTCCGGGATTATCTGCAGAATCTATTGTTAGATTCACAAGCATGCCGAATACTAACTGGTACACGTAATTACATTCTTTTTGAGACAAGTATTACCAGATGAGGCCTTCTTAGATTCCTCCGTTCCGGCAACTGCGGCCCTTAGCTGGGATTTGCACTCCTCTAGCTCTTGGGACAAATGGGTGTTCTTCTCTGTAAGAATCTATTCATACAATGATCCTTAAATCAGTTGTGCCAACTGTTTCAAGTCTCAGGGGCTACTGATATACATAATTATCAGATTTTCTTACTTGTATATCATTTAAATACTGGTCCGTGGCTCTAGCAAGATCACCTTGAGCAGCTTGGATGTACGCGTCTCCTGAGTTGAAGGCATTGAACGCCTCTTCAAAGAAATTAGGGTCGCGGAGTACGGCCCGTCGACGCCTGTGATTCATGGCGCTCTCCACATCAGAATTTGTAGCGGATATTCTATCCGCATCCTCTATAGGAGGACCGTCCGACGTTGTCCCCGCGTTAGCCTCTTCCCCTGAGTCCGGCTCTGGAGTCCGGCTGGTGGAGGCGTGGCCGGCAGGCTCTCCAGACACAGTCCGGCGAGCGCTTTTTCTACCAGGGGACCATGGACATTGTTATATTTTAAAGACGATAATCATGGAGCAGGTTTCTAATCATACCTCTGTGACGGCGTATCGGTCCTGACCTCCTTCCTTTTAAGCCTACCTGGCTTCGGTGCCCCTTGTTGACGAGTCACCGCGGGTTCGGCACGACGCCCCGATGGCTTTCCCTGTAAAATGCAATACATGTGCGGTGGGTAAGGCGCAAAGAAGGGATCCTTCTCAGAAGTTAGGACTCCGGTTTTACTTACATGTGATGCAGGGAGTAGGCCAGGATAATCAGCTATGATGGCCACCAAGGCACCGTCACAGCTTAACTGGTAAAACGTCATGTCGACGAGCTCCACAAATATGTCCAGATCTTCTTCAAGTCCTGGGTCGAGGGCCCGGTTGGGGTCCTCTGGCTGTGGAGACGAGATGTGGACCTCCCTCACAGCTTTTCACAGTTCCTGCTATGAATTAGCAAGGTAAATATTTGTGATGATAGAATGCGGGAATGAGCAGAGTTGAGTAAAGGATAGCAGCTCACCCAGCTAGGGGGGTTGTACATGGAAAATCCATCCCATGGCTTAATGCGGGTGAACTCCTCTTCTTCTCCTTTATACAAATCGGACAATATTTTTGCCAGAGCGGTGGCGGAGTTTGGACCTTTACGACCGTAGCCGGTGGCATCGTCTTCTCCATTGAAGTGCCCCATGGGATTCCCTCGGTACTGGAGTGGCTGCACCCCCCGCATTATGCATATTGACATAACCTCGATTATTGTCAATCCAGATTTGGCCAGTGTTTTTATCCTGCCCATCAGATAAAGGACCTCTCTGTTATCTTCCTCCTGGGGGCTCCGGGGACGCCAGTTGCAACATTTCTTCAGTGGGGCGTTGGTAAACTCAGGTAGACCCATCCGGATAGGGTCCGGAAGGGGGACATCCTCTATATAAAACCACTCCAAAGGCCAGTCTTCAGATGTCTTCTTCGGAGTGCCGAACAGGTATCCGGTCCCGGTGATGCGCCATATTTCAGCTTCGCCCACTTGATATATTGATCCCTCCTGATTGCGAGGGACGAGGCAGAACAATGTCTTCCATAGCTCGAAATGAGCTTCGCAGCCCAGAAATAGCTCGCAAAGGGCGACATAACCTGCGATGTGCAGTATGGAAGCATGAGTGAAGTTATGCAGCTGGAGGCCGTAGTACTCCATGAGCCTGTGGAGGAACGGATGGATTGGAAATCCGAGGCCCCTCGGCAAGTAAGGGACAAGGCATACTCGCTCCCCCCTGGATGGGTTGGGGAATCTCTTTGCTTGCTCACCGCCATCATAAGTGGCTAGCCCGACTCGGACGGGGACAAGATATGCAGGCGGGAGAAACCTCTGGGTCTGCAACTCCACCAATTGGCCATGGGATACAGAACACTTGTCCCAATCACCTGGCTTAGCGCTACGGGAGCGAGAGGAGGACCTGCGGCGGTCGACCATGATGGGATGGCTTTTTTCGGGCACACTCTGATGAATCCTTGCTTGGGGGAGATCGTGTGATTTGGATCTGAGGATCCCCGTCTCTTTAATAGATGATTTACTTACATGGTCAGGGTGGCAAATGTAAGAATACCCTGACTTCTCGCATTCGCTCGACACGTGGAGACTGCCATTATTAAGGTACAGAAGCCGAGGAGTGCAACATTAATGGGAAGCCGGACACTGCTCGTTACAACAGGTACTCAGGGACTTGGAGAAGAACCCGCCTTGCAATGCCAAAGACAATCTGCGCGCCGGACTCATCGTCATTGAAGCCTAGTTCAGGGGCTACTGAGGGAGTCCTGGATTAGGGGGTCCTCGGACAGCCGGACTATGTACTTGTGCCGGACTGTTGGACTATGAAGATACAAGATTGAAGACTACGTCTCGTGTCCGGGTGGGACTCTCCTTTGCGTGGAAGGCAAGCTTGGCAATTCGGATACGTAGATCTCCTTCTCTGTAACCGACTCTGTGTAACCCTAGCCCCCACCGGTGTCTATATAAACCAGAGGGTTTAGTCCGTAGGACAATAACAATCATAATCATTGGGTAGCTTCTACGGTTTAGCCTCTACGATCTCGTGGTAGATCAACTCTTGTAATACTCATATCATCAAGATCAATCAAGCAGGAAGTAGGGTATTACCTCCATCGAGAGGGCCCGAACCTGGGTAAACATTGTGTCCCCCGCCTCCTGTTACCATTAGCCTTAGATGCAAAGTTCAGGACCCCCTACCCGAGATCCGCCGGTTTTGACACCGACAGTGACATTAAACCCTTAGGTGACAGAAAATGTCCTGGTGACATTTTCCAGCCGTCACCCCCACTATCACCAAAGCGCCGTCATAAAAAATAAAATCTTGACGGTACCACTTCCTCGGCATGCAAGATCGCATCTTAGGTGACGAACACAAAAATGTCACTAATCGTAGTTTTTCATGATGGCCCATAATGTCACCTATGATACGCTGCTACTTCTTAAGCTTGCGTTGGTTTTTACCTTGAAGAGCAAAGGGTGATGCAGCAAAGTAGAGATAAGTATTTCCCTCAGTTTTGAGAACGAAGGTATCAATCCAGTAGGAGATACATCTAAGTCTCCAATCTATGCACCTACACAAACAATCAAACACTTGCACCCAACGCGATAAAGGGGTTGTCAATCCCTTCAGGTCACTTGCAAAGGTGAGACTTAATAGAGATTTGGGAACATTTTGCGGTGGAAAAGTATTTTGGTGGACGCTTCTTGTCGTTTGGAATATCTAGGAATTTATAGGCCTACAATCAGTGTTAGAGGAGCTCCGAGGGGCCCACAATCCCTCAGGATGCGTCCCTGAGGCTTGTGGCCTCCTCGGGACTCCTATGACTTCATCTCCAAGTCCAACGTGTGTCTTATGGTCCAAGAAAAAATCATCGCGAAAGTTTTATTCCGTTTGGACTTCGTTAGATATTCCTTTTCTACAAAGCTCGAAAACAAGGAAAAAATAGAAACTGGCACTGGTCTCTGGGTTAATAAGTTAGTCCCATAAATAATATAAAATAGCATATTGATGCATATAAAACATCCAAAACAGATAATATATTAACATGTAACAATAAAAAATTATAGATACGTTGGAGACGTATCAAACATCCCCAAGATTAATTCGTCCTCGTCCTCGAGTAGGTAAATGATAAAAACATAATTTTTGATGTGGAATGCTACCTAACATATTTATCCATGTAATTTTCTTTATTGTGGCATGGATATTCTGATCCTTAAGATTCAAAACAAAAGTTTAATATTGACATAAAAACAGTAATACTTCAAGCATACTAATAGAACAATTATGTCTTCTCAAAATAACATGGCCAAAGAAAGTTATCCCTACAAAATCATATAGTCTGGCTATGCTCCATCTTCACCACGCAAAGTATTAAATCTTGCACCACCCTGGTATTAGCCAAGCAATTGTTTCATACTTTAGTATTCTCAAAAAAAATTCAACTTTCACGCAATACATGAGTGCGAGCCATGGATAATAGCACTATAGGTGGAATAGAATATGGTTGTTGTGGAGAAGACAAAAGGAAGGAGAAAGTCTCACATCAACTAGGATATTAGCGGGCTATGGAGATGCCCATCAATAGATATCGATATGAGTGAGTAGGGATTGCCATGCAATGGATGCACTAGAGCAATAAGTTTATGAAAGCTGAAAAAGAAACTAAGTGGGTGTGCATCCAACTCGCTTGCTCACGAAGACCTAGGGAAATTTGAGGAAGCCCATCATTGGAATATACAAGCCAAGTTTAATAATGAAAAATTCTCACTAGTATATGAAAGTGACAACATAGGAGACTCTCTATCATGAAGATGATGGTGCTACTTTGAAACACAAGTGTGGAAAAAGGATAGTAGCATTGCCCCATCTCTCTTTTCTCTCATTTTTCCTATTTTTTGGTGGGCTTCTTTGGCCTCTTTTATTTTTGTTAATTCCGGAGACACATCCCAACTTGTGAGGGAATCATAGCTTCCATCATCATTTCCTCACATGGGACAATGCTCTAATAATGATGATGATCACACTTTTATTTACTTACAACTCAAGAATTACAACTTGATACTTAGAACAAAATATGACTCTATATGAATGCCTCCGGTGGTGTACCGGGATGTGCAATGATCTAGCATAGCAAATGACATCAAAACACGGACAAGCCATGAAAACATCATGCTAGCTATCTTACGATCATGCAAAGAAATATGCCAATGATGGTAAGTGCCATAATAAAATGGAATGGTGGAAGTTGCATGGCAGTATATCTCGGAATGGCTATGGAAATGCCATAGTACTTAGGTATGGTGGTTGTTTTGAGGAAGAGTATATGATGGGTTTAATGCACCGGTGAAAGTTGCGCGGTACTAGAGAGGCTAGCAATGGTGGAAGGATGAGAGTGTTTATAATCCATGGACTCAACATTAATCATAAAGAACTCACATACTTATAGCAAAAATCTATAAGTCATCAAAACCAAGCACTATGCGCATTGCTCCTAGGGGAAGGGTTGGTAGGAGTTAACCATCGCGCGATCCCGACCTCCACACAAAGGATGACAATCAAAAAATACCTCATGCTCCAACTTTGTTGCATAACGGTTCACCATACGTGCACGCTATGGGAATCACAAACCTCAACACATGTATTTCTCAAATTCACAATTACTCCACTAGCAAGACTCTAATATCACCATCCTCATATCTCAAAACAATCATAAGGAATCAAACTTCTCATAGTATCCATGGACTCAATATTAGTCATAAAGAACTCACATACTTATTGCAAAAATTTATTAGCCATCGAAACAAAGTATTAGAAGCATGCTCCTATAGGAGAGGTTGGTAGGATTTAACCATCTCGCACTCCCGACCTGCACACAAAGGAAGACAATCAATAAATAAATCATGCTCCGACTTCATCACATATCGGTTCACCATACGTCCATGCTACGGGAATCACAAACTTTAACACAAGTATTTCTACCAATCAACAATTACTCACTACCATGACTCTAATCTCACCATGTTTATATCTAAAAATAATCATAAGGAATCAAACCTCTCATAGTATTCAATGCTCTTTATATGAAAGTTTTTATTATATCCCTCTTGGATGCCCATCATATTGGGACTAAATTCACAACCTAAGCAAATTACCATGTTGTTTAGAGAGACTCTCAAAATAATATAAGTGAAGAATGAGAGTCCAACAATTTATAAAATAAAGCCACCGCCATGCTCTAGAAAGATATAAGTGAAGCACTAGAGCAAATTGCCTGGCTCAAAAGGTATAAGTGATGCACATAGAGCATTCTAATAAATTCACGATTCATGCGTGTCCCTCTCAAAAGGTGTGTATATCAAGTATGATTGTGGAAAACTAAAAGGCAAAGACTCATATCATACAAGACGCTCCAAGCAAAACACATATCATGTGGTGAATAAACATATAGCCTCAAGTAAATTTACCGATAGACGAAGACGAAAGAGGGGATGTCATCCGGGGAATCCCCAAGCTTAGATGCTTGGTTGTCCTTGAATATTACCTTGGGGTGCCTTGGGAAGCCCCAAGCTTAGCCCCTTGCCACTCCTTATTCCATAGTCCATCAAATATTTACCAAAAACTTTAAAACTTCACAACATAAAACTCAACAGAAAACTCATGAGATTCATTACTATAAGAAAATAAATCACCACTTTGTACTATTGTAAACTCATTATTTATTTATCTTGCTGTAATATCTACTATATTCCAACTTATCCATGGTTCATACCCCCAATACCACCCATAGATTCATCAAAATAAGCAAACAACACGCAGAAAACAGATTCAATCAAAAACAGAACAGTATGTAGCAATCTAAAACTTCGAGTACTTCTGTAAATATAATTTTTTTGAAAAATTAGGACAACCTGGGAAATTTTATATAAATCTTGTGTAAAAAATTCAGATCGAAAGCACACTTCTATGATTTTTTAAATTGATTTACTGAGTGCCAAACTTTCTGTTTTCAGCAAGATCAAATCAAATATCGTTGTAAGCCGTCCCAAAGGTCTTACCTGGATCAAACACTAACTGAAACAACAAAACACAATTACTAAAGAGGTAATAATGTCTATTTATTTCAAAACAGAACCAAAAACCAAATACATAAAAGAAATGGGTTGCCTCCCAACAAGCGCTATAGTTTAACGCCCCTAGCTAGGCATAAAACATAGATCTAGGTGTTGTCCTCTTTGGTGTGCAATTCATAAGTAGCTCTCATCATAGATTCATATGGCAACTTAATTTTATTTCTTAAAAGTGTTCCATGCCCTTCCTTAATGGAAATTGAAGCCTAATGTTTCCTTCTCTCATATCAATAATAGCACCAGTCGTTCTAAGGAAAGGTCTAGCAAGAATAATAGGACATGTAGGATTGCAATCTATATAAAGCATAATAAAATCTACGGGCACATGATTCCTATTTGCAATAATAAGAACATCATTAATCCTTCCCATAGGTTTTTTAATAGTGGAATCTGCAAGATGAAAATTTAAAGAACAATCATCAAACTCACGGAAACCTATACATCACATAAAGTTTTCGAAATCATGGAAAAGCTAGCACCCAATGTCGGTGTCAAAACCGGCGGATCTCGGGTAGGGGGTCCTGAACTGTGTGTCTAAGGCTAATGGTAACAGGAGGCGGGGGACACAATGTTTACCCAAGTTCGGGCCCTCTCTATGGAGGTAATACCCTACTTCCTGCCTTATTGATCTTGATGAATATGAGTATTACAAGAGTTGATCTACCACGAGATCGTAACGGCTAAACCCTAGAAGTCTAGCCTATGATTATGATTGTTATCGTCTCTACGGACTAAACCCTCCAGTTTATATAGACACCGGAGGGGGAAAGGGTTACACCAAGTCAGTTACAGAGAAAGGAATCTACACATCCGAATCACCAAGCTTGCCATCCACACAAAGGAGAGTCCCATCTGGACACGAGAAGAAGTCTTTTGTCTTGTATCTTCATAGCCCAACAGTCCGGCCCATGTAAATAGCTCGGCTATCCGAGCACCCCTTAATCCAGGACTCCCTCAATAACCCTTGAACCAGGCTTCAATGACGATGAGTCCACGCGCAGATTGTCTTCGGCAGTGCAAGGCGGGTTCCTTCTCCGAATACTTCAAAATAGATCTCGAACACAAGAATTTGTATCCGGCTCTGCAAAACAAGTTCCACACACAACCGTAGAGAGTATAATTGTAAGTGCATCTAGTGCCACCCCTAGTTGGTTTTGGAGTATTGACGACAATGTTGGTTGAGGGACTAATGCGTTCGTGAGAATTGCGGGATAACGCAGGTAGTGTCCCTCATTGATTCGGTTTACCTACCGGAGATGACCCCTAAAAATGTATGAAGACATTGAAGACAATGGTGGTATGAGAAGATATTCATATTGAAGTCTATGACATGAGAAGACATTGCATGAAGACTATGGAGCGCAAAGACTGTGTGGTTTCGTTGTTTCCTTTTCTTCTTTGTTGAGTCATAGGAACCACCGTACTGTTAAGTGGGGTCCAAGTGAACTAAGTCAGAATGACTGAAGTGATGCTCAACCCAAATCCTATGTCTTCAAGCGAAGACAATGAGAGCAAATCTTATCCAGAGCTGGATGAGTCAACTTTGCTTGTAGCCCAAGTAAAGTTGCCGTGTGTGTTTGAAATCTAACCGTTGGAACACGTGTCAGTTCCTTAGTGACCCAGGGTCATTTCGGACATATCAGGTCGGGTTGCCCAGTGGCTATAAATAGCCCACCCCCTACACCATCAATTGGTGGCTGCTTAGAGTTTGTGCACGGCTTTTGTCGTTTGAGAGCAACCCACCTCGAAGCCTTTGAGATCGAGAAATCCTTGCGAGGACAAAGCCCAAACACCCAGAGCCAAAGAGTGTTAGGCATCACTGAAGTCTTTCTGTCTGTGTGACCTGAAGACTTATTACACTTGAGGACTGTGAATCCTCCAGCTGGTTAGGCGTCGCGTTCTGAGCATCCAAGAGTCATTGTGGATTGCCGGTGAACAAAGTCTGTGAAGGTTTGGAAGTCTACCTTGAAGACTTACCAGAGTGATTGGGCGAGGACTGGGTGTCCTTAGCTCAAGGGGAATAAGGTGAAGACACGGTCTTCTGAGTTAAATCTCAGCCTCCCTAACCAGACGTACAGTTGTCACAGCAACTGGAACTGGTCCAACAAATCATGTGTCTTCAATAAGCGACTGGTTCTATCCCTTTCCATCCTTTACTTAAGTTTGTCTTCGTGAAGTCATTGCCTATCTGTCATACCTGTTTGACTTCATTGCTTGACTACTATCGTTGATTGGCTTCATACTATCTTCCATCCCGATCCTTACTACTTAGCTACTATTAGTCCTGTACTTTCACATCATTGCATACTTGACTATGGTTAGCTTACAGTAGTTTATCTTCCGCTGCATATCAATTAGGGCATTTCGATTGATTGTCTTCGAGACTTCCAAGTTTTGAAGACTTTCATAAAAATCGTCTATTCACCCTTGTTCTATGTCGACTGCAGGGATAATCAAAGTCTCCGTTGCTTGCCCCGTTTTCGATGGAACTGAATATCCCTAGTGGAAGAATAAGATGCGTATGCATCTTGAAGCCATTGATGTCGACCTCTGGTATGTCGTCAAGAACAACGTTCCCAAAACTGGTGAAGGTGTGACCCCTACTGATGTCAAGAAGTTCATTCAACTGGACTCTACTACAAAGAACATCATCTGTGGTCATCTGACCAAAGGACAATATGGCCGTGTGAGTGCTCTGGAAACGTCGAAGCTAGTCTGGGACTGGCTATCCAAGGTCAACGAAGGCGTCTCAACCCAGAGAGATCAAAGGATCAGTGTTCTTCGCAACCTCTTCAACCGCTTCAAGAGAAACGACAATGAAAATGTCCAGCTCATGTTCGATCGCCTCACTGACATCACAAATGAGCTTCAAGCTCTTGGCGCAACTGAGATTACCAAGCATGAAATCGTCAAGACACTACTGAGATCACTTGACAGCTCCTTTGACACCCTTGCCCTCATGATACAAGAACGTCCTGACTTCAAGACACTCGATCCGTCTGATATACTTGAGAGGCTCAACACACATGAGTTCCAGCTTTCTGAGAAAAGAGATATCTATGGCCCAAACTATGGCCGAACTCGCGCTTTGAAGGCAAAAGTTGTTTCCTCATCTGAAGAAGAATCTGACTGCAGTTCTGAAGATCCTGAAGACATTGGAAAGGAACTTGCTATGCTTGTGAAGAAGTTCCAGAAATTCACTAAGAAGAAAGGCTTCAGAAAGTCTTCACGATCCAGCTCAAGGAATGATGAAGCTTCCACCCATGACCACAAGAAGAGAACCTGCCACAAGTGCAAGAAACCTGGTCACTACATATCTGAGTGTCCAAAGTGGGACAATGAGAAGAAGAAGAAGAAGAAGAGCAAGGAATATGATTCTGATGACAAGAAGAAGAAGAAATCCTCAAAGTCTTCTTCTAAGTCTTCTTCCAAGTCTTCATCATACAAGAAGAGCTCATCTGGCAAGGCTCGTGCTTTTGTTGGCAAGGAAATGGATTCAGAGGAGGAGTCTGCTTCTGAGGAGGCGGAGGTGGAGTCTGGAGAGGAGTCCGACCCTAGCGTTGCAAGTCTGGCTCTAGCCACAACCTATGTTGCCAAGTCCATTTTCAACACTGAAGACAATGACTTCCACACCAACGTAGAAGCTAATGACGAAGACGATCCTACTCCCACCTACTGCTTCATGGCACGTGGTGCCAAGGTAAAATCACGTGATGCTTACTTTCAAACATCAAGTGAAGATGACTCTGATTGTGAATCCAAACCTAGCTACAAAACACTTGCTAAAATTGCAACTGAACAACAAAAGGCTATGGAACATACTCAAAAACTGTTAGACAAAAGCGATGACCTGTTGGACGCGGAAATGACACGTTCACAGTCCTTAGTTGAAGACATAAAAAATCTTCATGCTAAGTACCAAGAACTTGAAGGTCGTCATGAAACGCTCTCAACTACTTATGAAAGGCTCTCCTATGATTATCTTCAAAGGAAACAAGAGCTTGAGAAATTGAGAGCGGCTCATGAAGATCTTCAAAAAGAGAATGAGTCACTTCGCGCTCAACAGATCAGTCCCGCTCAGGATGGATTTGAACCACCATGTCTAAAATGCATTGAGCGTGATAACGCTACATCTGTTGCTGAATGTTCCACTGCTGCTACTGTTTCATTGTCTTCACCTACTGATGTGGTTACTAACCCCTCTGCGGAGGATACCACTGCTATTGCTGATGAAAATGCTATGTTGAAGACATTGCTTGAAACAGGGATGTATAAAAGTCTGAAAGGGCATCAGACACTCTGCGATGTCCTCAAAAAGCAGATTCTGAACCGAAACCCTGGGAAAGAGGGTGTTGGGTTCAAGAGGAAAATGAATGTTGATGGCTCGTACTGGAAGCCTGAGCAGTACCCCAAAACCACATGGGTTGCTGCAAAGGAACCTTCAGTAGATCCATCCACTTTATCTGGCTTTACCTGTGCTAATCCTATTATCATTGATGAATCCTTTGATGCAAACTATAAGCTGTTCAAGAATCAGAATGGTGAAGTGTTTGCCAGGTACATTGGTACTAACTGCAGGAATGGACCACCTATGAAGAAGATCTGGGTACCTAAGCAGTACATTGAGAATCTTCCTGTGAATGTCGTCATGACACCACCAAGGAAGAAGACAAACCCCAGACCTATAGCTTCATATGGCCCAAAGGCTTCATACAGATACAGGACTCACTTGAGTCACCCTAACGCCAATGTTTTGCAGGGAAATCATACTCAGACTTATGAATATGAGCGTGTGTCTCCGAACCGCTATGTTCATAGGACTAAGAACTTTTCTGCTTATTCATATGAGTATCATTCTTCTCCTGCAAGGCTATTTGCTAGGGCTCCAAAGCCGAAATTCTCAGATGCTGCACTTAGACTCATTGCTTCTAAGCCACCCCTGAAAATGTGGGTGGCGAAGAAGAATTAACTTTCTTTTGCAGAGAAAGGTCTCCAGCCTGCAATCACAGGCGTCCGATGCTATTGCTGGGGACCTAAAACACATTAAGGATGCATGATAAAATGTCATCCTATATACTTCATATATGAATCTCTTACCTATCATACTTTGTATCCTAATCTTGATATAAGCTGTGACAATCCCTATATGTGTCAAATGCTTATGCTTCACAACACTCTTGTGAAGCCTATCCTCCTAACTGCATTGTAGGGTACATCACCAAAAGCTTCAGAATGGATTATGGACAGTGGATGCACAAATCATATGACTGGTGATCGAAGTCTTCTCATGGACTCAACCTTACATCCATTCGACAAGAGTCACATCACATTTGCTGACACTGGTAAAAGCAAGGTATTGGGTCTAGGTAGAGTTGCAATCTCAAAGGATCAACACATGGATAAAGTGATGCTTGTTGAATCCCTTGGTTTCAACTTAATGTCTGTCTCAATGCTTTGTGACTTGAACATGATTGTGCTATTCGGAAAATATCGCTGCCTTGTACTAATGGAATCTGACAAGTCTCTAGTCTTTGAAGGGTATCGAAAAGATGATCTATACATGGTAGATTTCTCAGCAGGTCCACAGCTTGCCGTATGTCTTCTCACAAAAGCTTCAGAATGCTGGCTCTGGCATCGAAGGCTAGGACATGCTGGCATGAGGAACTTACACTCACTCGTCAAGAAGAAGCATGTCATAAGCATCGAAGATGTCAAGTTCAAGAAGGATCATTTGTGTGGTGCCTGCGAAGCTGGAAAGATGACAAGGGCAAAGCACCCCTCGAAGACAATCATGACAACATCTCAACCCTTCGAGCTGTTACACATGGACTTATTTGGACCTACTCACTACTCCACCCTCACAACAACTGCTTGTCTCTATGGCTTCGTCATTGTTGATGACTACTCAAGATACACATGGGTTCATATAATTCTCTACAAGACTGAAGTGCAAGATGTCTTTAGACGCTTTGCCAATCGAGCAATGAACAATTATGGCGTGAAGATCAAGCATATCAGAAGTGATAATGGCACTGAATTCAAGAACACCGGACTTGATCTTTATCTGGATACAATGGGAATCACTCATGAGTTCTCTTCTCCATACACACCTCAGCAAAATGGCATCGTTGAACGCAAGAACAGAACTCTCATTGAGATGGCTCGAACAATGCTCGATGAATACAAGACACCAAGAAAGTTCTGGCCTGAAGCTATTGATACAGCATGTCACATCATCAATCGTGTCTACATCCATAAGCTTCTGAACAAAACATCCTATGAGCTCCTTACTGGCAAGAAGCCAAATGTCAGTTACTTCAGAGTATTTGGAGCTAGGTGCTGGATCAAGGATCCCCATCACAAGTCAAAATTTGCACCTAAAGCTCACGAAGGCTTCATGCTCGGCTATGGAAAGGACTCACACTCCTACAGAGTCTTCAACCTCTATCTCTACAAAATCGTCGAAACTGTGGATGTGAGATTTGATGAAACCAATGGTTCACAAAGAGAACTCCTGCCAAGTACACTAGATGAAGCTCCTCCAAGCGAATCTATCAAGCTGATGGGAACTGGTGAAATCATGCCTTCTGAAGCACAGCCTGAAGAGGAACTTATCATTTCTGCCCCAAATCAACCTGAAGACAATGCTCAGACCGAAGACAATCCTCCCAATGATGACAATGATCAGCAAGAGCAAAGTCTTCGTCCTGTTCATCCTCGTGTTGCAAATGAAGTACAAATTGAGAAGATAATTGACAGCATCAATGCGCCTGGTCCACTTACTCGCTCAAGAGCAACACAGTTAGCAAACTTTTGTGGGCACTTTTCATTTGTGTCAATATCAGAACCCAAGAAAGTTGCTGAAGCTTTTATGGAACCTGAATGGATTCAAGCTATGCAAGAAGAACTTCAACAGTTCAAGCTGAACAATGTTTGGGAACTTGTCAAGCGACCTTACCCTCGCACACATAACATTATTGGAACAAAATGGATATATCGAAACAAACAAGATGAGCATGGTCAAGTTGTCAGAAACAAAGCACGTCTTGTGGCTCAAGGATATACTCAAGTTGAAGGAATTGACTTCGATGAAACATTTGCTCCTGTTGCTAGGCTTGAAGCTATTCGCATACTGCTAGCCTACGCTAATCATCACAACATCTTGCTATATCAAATGGATGTGAAGAGTGCATTTCTCAATGGCAAGATTGAAGAAGAAGTATATGTCGCTCAACCACCTGGCTTTGAAGATCCAAAACATCCTGATATGGTGTACAAGTTAAACAAAGCACTGTATGGCCTCAAACAAGCTCCTCGTGCATGGTATGATACGATCAAAGACTTCCTGAAGAGCAAAGGCTTCAAACCAGGATCCCTCGATCCCACACTCTTCACGAAGACATATGATGGTGAACTGTTTGTGTGCCAAATATATGTGGATGACATTATCTTCGGCTGCACCAACCAGAAGTATAGTGATGAGTTTGGATACATGATGCAAGAGCAATATCAGATGTCCATGATGGGAGAGCTGAAGTTCTTCCTTGGTCTTCAAATTCGTCAGCAAAGAATGGCATCTTCATATCTCAAGAAAAATACCTCAAAGATTGTCTGAAGAAGTTTGGAATGGAAGACTGCAAAGGCTACACGACGCCAATGCCAGCCAAACACCATCTTGGTCCCGACGACAATGGTAAAGAGTTCGATCAAAAGGTATACCGCTCCATGATTGGTTCTTTACTTTATCTATGTGCATCTAGGCCAGATATTATGCTTAGTGTTTGCATGTGTGCTCGATTCCAAGCGGCACCAAAGGAATCGCATCACTTAGCTGTGAAGCGAATTCTTCGATATTTGGCTTACACCCCAACACTCGGATTATGGTATCCCAAGGGCTCAAAATTTGATTTGGTTGGATTCTCGGATGCTGATTATGCTGGTGACAAGGTGGATCGCAAGTCTACATCAGGCACATGTCACTTTCTTGGTCGATCACTTGTCTGTTGGTCTTCAAAGAAGCAGAACTGTGTATCACTCTCAACTGCTGAATCTGAATACATTGCTGCTGGATCCTGTTGTGCTCAGCTTCTATGGATGAAGCAAACTCTCAAGGACTATGGCATCAACCTGAAACAAGTACCTCTCTTCAGCGAGAATGAAAGCGCCATCAAAATTGCCAACAATCAAGTCCAGCACTCGAAGACAAGGCACATTGAAATTCGTCATCACTTTCTCAGAGATCATGTCATTAAGAAAGATATTGATATCATTCACATCAACACTTAAGAGCAACTGGCAGATATCTTCACAAAGCCCTTGGATGAGAAAAGGTTTTGCAAGTTACGGTGTGAGCTAAATATCTTGAAATCCTCTAATGTCCTGTGATCAGGCACACATCCTAACACTTGTGCATGTTGATGACTTAGATGTGCAACACACGAAGTACTGTATATCTTCAATCAATGAAGACTTACACTCTGAGTGTGAATACATTAACATGGTATTTGACTTCGGAGCGCCACGATAATTGTGCGCCGTGTCTGGGTCTAATACTTCCTATACGGTGGGTAACGCCACCACCAAATTTCTCTGTTTGAAGTGTTTCACTCATGGTGTTATTTGTGCAATGACTTCACATTTGGTTTGTCTTCAGTTTCAATTTGTCTTCATGATTTTCTGCGCTATGATGATTTGATTGCTTTCTGATATATATATATATATATATATATATATATATATATATATATATACACACACACACACACACACACTAGTGTTCTGTCCTCTACAACATTCACTTATAGCTATGTCTTCAAGTTGAATCTTTTGAACTAAGTGAATGTGATCGGACCCTAACCTCTCTATGCTTTCAATCTCAAACTCTATCTGTCCAAATCATATGCATTCTATTGAAACTGTCGATTGTCTTCTCTGCGTCCTAGTCAGCAGAAGGCACAGAGACAAACATTAAATCTGTTTTAAATAACTCATCTTTATTGTTGATATCCGGAGAAGCCGGAACAACCATCCGACATGCCTGGCGGGCGTGGGAACGTGGGACAACTCTGAGTATGTTGCATTCTTGCCACGTGCCCCTCAGATGTGAACCGCCAGGGGCACCAGCGTAATTGCGCTGTGCCGCACACCTACTTATAAATACTTGTCCCCTGCGGTAAAGAAATCCTTCTTCCACCTCTCCACCTCGTCAAAACCCTAGCGCCACCGCTAGCTCTCGACGACGCCGGCGATGAAGCGCTTAGCTGCCGCAACTTCTCCGACGCCGTCCTCATGCCGGCCGCGAACATCGTCCTCTCCGCCGTCGCCGTAGGTGTCCTCCGTCGCCAAGTTAGGGCACGGTGGGCTGAACTGCTCGGTCTCCTATTCATCCCATCTAGCAGTTCTTCGTGCAGTAATTATAACTCTATTTTTACCACCTTTTTGATCTTCAAGATTTCATCCTATTTACCGAAAGTGGTTTCTACCTACTCAATGTTAGATCTATTCTGTCTGCATCTCATACTGCCCAGTCTATTCACTTAGATTTCCTATCTAGTTTGATTCCTCACTTGTACTTATTCACGGATTGGTACAAATCTGGAACCAACTCACCTCATATAAGTGAATGTCTTCGCATCATGAGGTCAATGTATTCAAACTGATTTATCTTCAAAATCTTCTGAGAATGCATATGACCTCTTCCCCTTCCCTCGCATCTCTAATGCTGTCACAGGTACATGTCCGTGGGAGAATCCCTTGGTTCTCATAGTCTACATTCGTTTGCAGAATACTTACAGCATCATATTAATTCTCCTGAAGCCAGTTCCATGCCTGACCAGCAAGCGTAAGTCTCTGAAGCCATTGAACATATTGAAGCCATTCAGTTTGAAGTTCATGGCTGCAGAAAAATCAGCAAGGAAGGGTGGCAGACAGCACCGAGAAGGAACATCCAAAGATCTGCCTGATGACCTAGCAGAGCTCTACAAGACAGATCCTGAAGAGACTTATCATCAGCGCAAGACACGAATCCAATGGATTCGACGCTATTGGGCTGAAGAATGGTTCAAGTACAAGTTTGTGAGCAAGGAGTATGCAGAGAAGAATGCTATCAAGAGACCTTGGGGTGATATTCTCTATCGAGGCCTTCAACCCAAGAACAGAGCTGAAGCTATTGCGCAAGGCTTCTATCCTTGCATGGTCCGTGGACCTCAGCCTGAGAACGCCGATCCCACATCATTACTCTGGTGTCGTGACGATGCTCTCTTCAAGCGCAACTTTCAGTACGCCTTGGCTTTGGCTAAGAAAAACAAGAAGTCATTGGGATTAGACTTCAACCCTGGTCCCTCTGCTCCCCGTGCTGACGGCTCCCGTGATGCAAAACCTAATGTCATCGGCCCCTTCTCCAACCTTGACGGCCTCATCACCTACATCTTGGTCCAGGGTGCCAGAGTAGATCATTCTGATAATGATGCTGACACTGATGAAGCTCCAGCTCCTCCTCCGAAGCCGCAGAAGCAAAAGAAGCCAAAGGCTTCCAGATCAGCTGCACCTCCAAAAGTTTCTCATGCGAAGCCACTGGCCACTGCACCTCCTGAAGACAGTGTGCAGTCTGAAGATCAATCACGTATCTCCAAGAGGACGGAGAAGAAAAAGCAAATTGTCAAGGTACTGATCAAACCTTGACTCCTGCTGCCATTCTGCGTGAAGAACCCATCGATTTGTCCAGCGACGAAGATCTTGCGAATGATGCCCTTGAGCAACTGATCAAAAGCAAGGAAGAAGCAGAGATCTTCAACAACTTGCCTCTCTTTGATGTGGCAATCATCCATAACTTCATTGATGAGTGGTTTGACACATCAAATCTCAGCTTTGAAGATCTGCAGCTTCCCATTGGCCTCAGCGTCGCCTTCAATGGCGCCATTGCTTCCGAGCTAGCTCTCGCTCAGCACATTGTTGAGCTGAAGAACAAAATTGATTATGAGAAGGCTCAGTTCAAGAAGCATGTGGCGAAGTTTAGTGTGCAAGATGTCAGAAACTTCAAGGCCATGCTGCATGAGCTTAAAGACTTTTCTGAAGAAGCGTGAAGAAGCTCAAGGCTCTCGTGAGCGCATGAAGAGTTTGGCTGATAAGTGTGTGCTTGCCTACAATGAGGCAGAGAAGCGCAAATCTCTTGGCCGTCCTGGCATTGACCCCAGGATGGCTGCAAAGAAGAAGAAGCCATCTACTGCTCCACCTGCGCCTTCAAGTCAAGAAGCCCCTCACATTATCTTCCCAAGCAGCATGACTGGCTCGAAGCCAAAGGTCACGACAACCGCTTCAGAACAGAAGAAGACAAGGGCTACAGAGGCTGAAGCCAGAAAGAGAAAGCATACTGAAGCCTCTGATGCCGCTCCCTCCAAGAAGAAGCGCAAGACCAAGAAGAATAGGGTTGCTCCCATAAAGCCCTTGGTTGTTGAACCCATCCCAGTGGTTCACCCTGCATCTGAACATCAAGAGAGAAGAATGATAGTTCATGAGCCGGCTTCCACAAAGGCTCATGAAGCTGAAGATATTCCAGCAGCTGAACCCACCGCTGCTGAAGACATTGGTCAAGATGACAATGTTGAAGATGATGAAGTTCTTCCTCAGATCGAACACAACATGGTATCATCGCCTGTTCTTACGAACAGCGAACTCATCGGCATTGGTCGTCCTCTGACGCCAACTGCTCAGGATGCATCGTGGGCTGATCACCCACAGCAACAAGACTGCCCAAGTACTCCCCAACAACAACAACAAGCTACACCACCCGTGCAAGAAGAAGATGAAGACTTTGAGGCCCAGCCAACTCCATCTCCAAAGGCGTTGCCAGCATTTCGCAGGCTTCGCAAAGGACAAAGGCCTCGAGTCCCTCTTTCTAGCGTTCCGGAAGGAGAAGTGCAACACCCACCTGTTGCACGTCAAGTCTTTTCTGAACCCACTCCAACTGTGAATGTCTCCGTGTCTGAAGCCCAAGCTGCTGAAGACAATCCGGCTGCATCAGCCGATGAAACACAAGAAGACGTATGTGTCCCTACTCCACCAGTGATTGAAGAAGCTGTTCCTGATGTGAATGTGCCAGTGTCCGACCCTCCAGCTCGTCAAGTGGAGGTTGAAAATGTTGAAGCTGCCACCACCAACGCCAATGAAGCCAATGACGTAGTCATGGCTGAAGCCAATGTGGAGCTTGAACCAACCGGTGTGCCTGAAGCTAATGAGGCCACTGCACCTGAAGCTAATGAGGCAACTGCTCCTGAAGCACCTGTTGTGCAGCCTGAAGCCTCAGCTGTTGCCACTGCTCCTGTTCCGCCACCAAGGCCCCATACAATTGAGCAAGCATACAGTCATGGTCAGCTAACCACTGTTCGATGGCCCATTCTGGTACCTCCGCCTACTACCTCTGGACCTCAATTTGATTATCATGTTGAGCATAGGCCTCAGGTCCAGAAGACAAAGCCAAGATTGCCAAGGTTTCCAGGTACTGCAAACTCACCAGGGTCCTTCAATGCTAATGGCTTCAAAAGCCACAATACCTTCTTTGACAGCGCCAAGAACCCCTACTCAAAGGCAAGGATATTATCAGATCGTTTTTGGAGCTATCAACCGCGAAGCTATTACTCCTGCGTTCTGTTTGATCAAGGCCGCATTTTCCCTCATATGCGCCTCGACACTAAAGCCATTGCTAGACTGCCGTGCTTAGAAGAAGCACTTGATTGCTTTCGTGATGCTGGTCTGCTCAACTTTGTGACAGACAAAGAACACTGGAATGAAGAACTATTGCTTCAATTCTATGCTACCCTACACATTCGCGGATACAACAGAGATATCAAGACATGGGTTCTCGAGTGGATGACCGGAAATGTTCATCATGAAGCCAAAGCTCTGGATATCATTGAGCTTACAGGCCTAGCCACTCCTGGAGAGCTATATGAACCTGATTGTCAACTATACCGCAATGCATTGGAGAGCATCTTCCATAAGCCAGAACCCAACATGAGCCAGATGTTGAGCATGATGAAGCCTTTGCCATCTGACGCTGAATATCCAACAGAGTTCTTTGTTGACGACCTTGAGTATCTGCCGTGCACAATATATCATATTATCAGGCGAACTCTATGGCCTATCAAAGGACATTCATCAGCGGCCAAGCTTGAAGGAGCTATGAAGACTTTGGTCTTCTACATTCTCAATGGCATCAGCTTCAATACTCAAGAATTCTTCATCAGGCAACTTGCTGCTTCTGGATCTGACCTTTTTGGTCTGAAGTTCTATGCTCCATGGGTCATGCGCCTCATCAAGCGACACTCATCTGTCAACTATCAACCCTCTGCTCGCAATCATCTGATCTTTTTACCAGAGGTTGATATGTCAGTTGAAGCCATATACTCTGACCCTGCCAAGAAGCCTCTTTGTCTTCAGAATGTCGAGCACCAAAGCTTCACTCAACCCATTGAAGGCGTCCAAGCAGCAACATGAATCTATCCAATGGCTGGAAATACTCGTCTGCCTCATCGTGCACCTACTGAAGCCACTGAAAGCACCATTGCCCAAAGGCCTCGGAAGCGCTCTCGCGTTCTCAATGACCGAGAACTTCTTGTGGCCCTTCATCAGAAACAAGATAAGCATCACTATTGGCTCAACAGACAGATGTAAAGCCTCTTGGTGAACGTCAATCGCATTCGAAATCTTGCCACCAAGAATGCATTTGTTGCTCATGAGACTTGCCGGCGCTCATGGAAGAGTTTGACGCTGCTTAGTGCTGAAGCAGATCTTCAAGATGATGGCTTCAATGAAAGATTCCAGTTTGACTCCACTCCTCCACGGACTGCTGTCCTACGTCGAACTCCATCTCTTGAAGACTCTGACTATTCCTCCTCCGCAGCAACTATCAATGCCAGAGTGATCGATGATGAAGATGATGCTACTTCACCGCCTCCCACCTCTGCACGCATCGACACTTCACCAAGTACGTCTGCACCGCCAACCAACAACGACAACCCTACTGCTTCACCTACTCACGAGTACGAGTGATGCTCTATGTCTTCAAACCTTTTTGGTCCTTACTGACAAAAGGGGGAGAAGTGTATGAGTTGATAGTCTTCAAGCGGGTTCATATGGGCGGTTGCATTATATTTTGCCTCGTGCTTACAACTCTTGCTTTTGAAACATTTGGTTCTTTGAGTTCTAACACCTAAACTTGATGGTCGTCTGCTACTTATTTGCTTTACTGTGATGCAATGATAAATTCCGCATGTGCGATGATAACTTCCGCACTTAGATCATTCTGCAGACGTCCATTTTTCATTATGCATGTCATTCTACTTGCTATATCATTTCATGCATGATGAATTATCTTCATAAGTTGAAGAGGATCACCACAAGTACAACCTGCCATGTGCATTTGCATTCCAAAAGCAAATTACTTATATGCACATCTTCAGGGGGAGCCATTGCTACTTATGAAGATAATACCCTATCCTTTACAATTTCACATACGTTATCCCCGTGGAAAACTTCAACCAGTTTGTCATCAATCGCCAAAAAGGGGGAGATTGTAAGTGCATCTAGTGCCACCCCTAGTTGGTTTTGGAGTATAGACGACAAAGTTGGTTGAGGGACTAATGCGTTCGTGAGAATTGCAGGATAACGCAGGTAGTGTCCCTCATTGATTCGGTTTACCTACCGGAGATGACCCCTAAAAATGTATGAAGACATTGAAGACAATGGTGGTATGAGAAGATATTCATATTGAAGACTATGACATGAGAAGACATTGCGTGAAGACTATGGAGCGCGAAGACTGTGTGGTTTCGTTGTTTCCTTTTCTTCTTTGTTGAGTCATAGGAACCACCGTACTGTTAAGTGGGGTCCAAGTGAACTAAGTCAGAGTGACTGAAGTGATGCTCAACCCAAATCCTATGTCTTCGAGCGAAGACAATGAGAGCAAATCTTATCCAGAGCTGGATGAGTCAGCTTTGCTTGTAGCCCAAGTAAAGTTGCCGTGTGTGTTTGAAATCTGACCGTTGGAACACGTGTCAGTTCCTTAGTGACCCAGGGTCATTTCGGACATATCAGGTCGGGTTGCCCAGTGGCTATAAATAGCCCACCCCCTACACCATAAATTGGTGGCTGCTCAGAGTTTGTGCACGGCTTTTGTCGTTTGAGAGCAACCCACCTCGAAGCCTTTGAGAGAGAAATCCTTGCGAGGACAAAGCCCAAACACCCAGAGCCAAAGAGTGTTAGGCATCACTGAAGTCTTTCTGTCTGTGTGACCTGAAGACTTATTACACTTGAGGACTGTGAATCCTCCAGCCGGTTAGGCGTTGTTTTCTAAGCATTCAAGAGTCATTGTGGATTGCCGATGAACAAAGTCTGTGAAGGTTTGGAAGTCTACCTTGAAGACTTACCAGAGTGATTGGGCGAGGACTGGGTGTCCTTAGCTCAAGGGGAATAAGGTGAAGACACGGTCTTCTGAGTTAAATCTCAGCCTCCCTAACCAGACGTACAGTTGTCACAGCAACATCAACTGGTCCAACAAATCATGTGTCTTCAACAAGCGACTGGTTCTATCCCTTTCCATCCTTTACTTAAGTTTGTCTTCGTGAAGTCATTGCCTATCTGTCATACCTGTTTGACTTCATTGCTTGACTACTATCGTTGATTGGCTTCATACTATCTTCCATCCTGATCCTTACTACTTAGCTACTACTAGTCCTGTGCTTTCACATCATTGCATACTTGACTATAGTTTGCTTACAGTAGTTTATCTTCCGCTGCATATCAATTAGGGCATTTCGATTGATTGTCTTCGAAACTTCCAAGTTTTGAAGATTTTCATAAAAATCGTCTATTCACCCACCCTCTAGTCGATACTAGCACTTTCAGTAATACTTCACGAGTCCAATCCGCTGACAACTTTTTACAACATGACATCACGTCACCGCCGGGTTATTATTTGAACCGTTTTAGCCTGCTGCTCCGTATTTCGAGGTGCGGTTTTATTGGCACATCTTGTCAAAGCAGAGATCGTGTCCCCTTATTACGGGATTCTCATCAATACGGGCATGGGTAACCTAACCGTGCCATCTGCACGGACATTGGGGAATAGGCGAGTTTTAAGGCGAGTGGGGAGGCGCATGACTTTTGCTGCCTTTATAAAGGGATAAGGATTCATCCTTTTTCACCCACACCTTCTCCTTCCTCTGCCCATTCATTCTCGAGCTCTAGCACCCAAGCTCTCAACTTCTCCGCCCAAAAATGCACTCCAACCATGTCCGGATCCGGAGCAGGAGGCAAGTGGATGGCCTTCTCCGTCAAGGAGAAGGACATCAGGAAGCTCTGGAAGGCCGGGTACTTGGCCCCGGAAATCGCCCATCGGCTTCTGGCCAAGGGACAGATCGTCCCCACCACGGAGCCCCAGGAAAGGGTGGTGTTTGATACATCTCCAACGTATCTATAATTTTTGATTGTTCCATGCTATTATATTACCCATTTTGGATGTTTATGGGCTTTACATTACACTTTTATATCATTTTTGGGACTAACCTACTAACCGGAGGCCCAACCCGAGTTGCTGTTTTTTTTTGCCTATTTCAGTGTTTCGAAGAAAAGGAATATCAAACGGAGTCCAAACGGAATGAAACCTACAAGACGATCTTTTTGGAACAAACGTGATCCAGGGGATTTGGAGTGGATGTCAAGCAACAGAGGAGGTGGCCATGAGGGTGACCGATGCGCCCCCACCCTCGTGGGCCCCTCGAGCATCCACCGACCTACTTCTTCCTCCTATATATACCCACATACCCTGAAACCATCAGAAGCGACCACGAAAACCTAATTCCACCGCTGCAACCTTCTGTATCCATGAGATCCCATCTTGGAGCCTTCGCCGGTGCTCCGTCGGAGGGGGAATCGACCACGGAGGGCCTCTACAGCATCTCCCAGGCCTCTCCGATGAGTTGTGAGTAGTTTACCACAGACCTTCGGGTCCATAGTTATTAGCTAGATGGTTTCTTCTCTCTCTTTGAATCTCAATACAAAGTTATCCTTGATCTTCTTGGAGATCTATTCGATGTAACTCTTTTTGTGGTGTGTTTGTCGAGATCCGATGAATTGTGGGTTTATGATCAAGTTTATCTATGAGAAATATTTGAATCTCCTATGAATTCTTTTATGTGTGATTAAGTTATCTGTGCAAGTCTCTTCGAATTATCAGTTTGGTTTGGCCTACTAGATTGATCTTTCTTGCAATGGGAGAAGTGCTTAGCTTTGGGTTCAATCTTGTGGTGTCCTTTCCCAGTGACAGCAGGGGCAGCAAGGCACATATTGTATTGTTGCCATCGAGGATAAAAAGATGCGGTTTATATCATATTGCATGATTTTATCCCTCTACATCATGTCATCTTTCTTAATGCGTTACTCTGTTCTTTATGAACTTAATACTCTAGATGCAGGCAGGAGTCGGTCGATGTGTGGAGTAATAGTAGTAGATGCAGGCAGGAGTCGATCTACTTGTCACGGACGTGATGGCTATATACATGATCATGCCTAGATAATCTCATAATTATTCGCTTTTCTATCAATTGCTCGACAGTAATTTGTTCACCCACTGTAATAATTATGCTATCTTGAGAGAAGCCACTAGTGAAACCTATGGCCCCCGGGCCTATATTTTATCATACAAGTTTACCATCTACTTTTACTTGCATCTTTTACTTTCCAATCTATATCATACAAATACCAAAAATATTTATCTTATCATATTATCTCTATCAGATCTCACTTTCGCAAGTGGCCGTGAAGGGATTGACAACCCCTTTATTGCGTTGGTTGCGAGGTTCTTGTTTGTTTGTGTACGTGCATGGGACTTTTGAGGAGCCTCCTACTGTATTGATACCTTGGTTCCCAAAAACTGAGGGAAATACTTATGCTACTTTGCTGCATCACCCTTTCCTATTCAAGGAAAACCAACACAAGCTCAAGACGTAGCAGTGTTCATCTCACACTTCGTCCGCGGGCTGGGATTCCATCTCCACCCATTCGTCTGCGGACTCATGTTCTACTACGGGCTGGACTTCCATGATCTGGCCCCCAACTCCATCCTCAACATCTCGACATTTATTGTCGTGTGCGAGGCCTTCCTCCGCATCCCCCCTCACTTCGTACTATGGCTGAAGACCTTCAATGTGAAGCCAAAGGTGGTGAGCAGTCAGCAAGTAGAGTGTGGAGGCGCCATGGTGGGCAAGATGCCCAATGTCACCTGGCCCAAAGGCTCCTTCATGGAGACTGTCAAAGGGTGGCAGTCGGGATGGTTCTACATCACAGAGCCGCATGGGATTAACTGGGCAACAGCTCCCGCATTTCGGTCAGGAGTCCCGGTGCGGCTCACCTCCTGGCAAGAGAAAGGCCTGACGTGGTATTCCTTGTACGAGCTGACGGCGCTCCAAACGCGCGTTCAGAACATGATAAACAAGAGAATCAAGCTCGTCAACGTGATCCAGGTGATGCTTGTTCGCCAGATCCTTCCGTGCCAAAGCCGGACTTGCCATTTATGGGAGTTCGATCCAGCCAAGCACCAAACCCTACTGGAGCTCTTCGGCACGAGGCACGAAGACATCTGTAAGGTGCTTTTCAAGGCCAACGAGGTGTCGCCGCCCACGACCGAGGATCATGGGCATGACTTAACTCACCTTGCTAATCCGGTAAGTTCTTTCATGCTTTCAAGGTATACCCTTTACTCGCATACTCGAGGAAGGCACCTAAGCCTCCCTATCAAATTTTCCAGGCCTGGATAGAGATGGCGGAGCGGATTAACTGTCTGGCTCCGCTGCCCAAAGGCCCAGAAATCCTGCTTCTGATGAAGCTGCTGGTTCCGGCGCATTATTAGGTGCCAGAGAAGAAGGCCAAGAAAAAGACCAAGGGGACCAGAGGTGGTCTCCGTCGTAACGGCAATTCGGACATGACGTCCGAAGAAGCCGAGGCGCACACCTCCGCCGCCGAGGACGACGAGGAAGAGGAGGAGGAAGAAAAAAGCCATTCCCCCCTGTAGGGGGGGGAGAAAGAAGAGGACGGCCTCCACGCATCTAGAGGCCGAGGCGTCCAAGAAGGGGAAAACCTCCCTTCTGGACAGCTCCGCAGCGGCCACCGATAGTAGCTAGGAATGGGAGCCTAGGGACAAGCCCCTGGCCAAGTCGTAAGTATCTGGACACGTTCATGTATCCGGCCCCTTTACTTCGTTGTTTTAATGCACTAAATTATGCATTTGCAGTCCGGCTCGGTCCAACCTCGAGCGGTCCTTATCTTCGGAGGATTCGCTGGACCCGGACGCGATGGACAGCGGGACCCTTCCCGCGGCCTCCTCTCCCAAGGATATGGATGGCGCTGAGGTGTCGTCCCAAAGGATCCCAGGCCCGGCCGTCAGGGAGGCGTCGGACGGTGAAGCCTCGGCTGCCGGACACATGGGGGAGCAAACCCCCATGGATACTGACGATGGGGGCCAGATCCAGTTCGCCCCCCAACTGAATACAGTTCCGGAGATCAATACGGCTCCGGAGTTAGGCCAGCCGCCTCTTTCACAAGAAGGAGGTGCGCCTATTCCACCGGTGGCCTATGTCCAACCAGAGGCACCGGATAATTTGGTGGAAGCGCTGCAAGGCGCTTCCATTGTTGACGAACACCGTACCCTTATGGGTACGGTGATTGAGAGGATCCAGTCCACGAAAAGCGGACTGACCGAAGCGTGCACGAGCCTTCTAACAGGCTTCGAGGTGAGCAATGCAACTATAAAAATAATGTCACAGTATAGACAGTAGCCCCTGATACTCTGTCCGGTGTTCAGAAAGAAAAGCCGAACAGAGGATCAAATAATTATCGCAGGAGTCTAACTTAATATGTCTATGTGAATAAGCAGGCATCACTGCTGGCTGTGGCCGCGCATAGTGCGGAATTATCCGGACTAAAGCAAAGTCTAGAGCGGGCCGAGGAAGAGCTCGACCGCGTTAAAAAGCAGCTGGAGGATAGCCGAGGTATGCCATAATCTTGTATATAGTCAGGAAGGATGAATAAATTGTAGTGGCTGAACTGCCATTTTATTTGTTAGGGGCAACGACAGAAGTAGAGGCCCTCAAGAAGGCGTTGGCCGAGGTCGAGGACAAAGCGGCCAAGGAACGGGCCACACGCGAGAAGCATGAGGCCCGGATCAGTGAGGTCCAGCAAGAGCTCCAGGACGCCGTCAAAAAGTGTGAGTCCTTGGAGCGTGACTTTAAGGATCATGAGTCCGAACTTGCCATGGCCCGCTAGAGCACACACGATGCACGAGCCGAAGCCCAGGGCGCCCTCCAGGAAATCCAGGCGGCCAAGAAAGTCACGGCGGGTAAGGCTTTATTATGCAGAGCAGATATGTGAAGGAAAGGTTCCTCTTACTGACCCAGATTTGGAGTTCTCAAGGGGCGTTTGCGGATTTGCCGCGCAGCGTGTCAGATGCTGCAGAATTCTATCGAGCCGAAGAGGGGAGCTCTACGGATAAGTTGTTCTCGATGCAATACCTTGCGCCAGAACATCCAGTGCCCTTTAGTGATCAGCTGAAAGAGCTGGTTGAGCTGCATAGGGCGACCGAACTAGTCATGAAGGATTTGATAATCCGGCTATGGCCTGCCGAAGCCATTCCTAGAGGCTACTTCGGACTCGTTAAGCGGCTTGTCAGTGCCTGCCCTCGGCTTGATGCCATCAAGCGGTCGGTCTGTATTGAAGGCGCGCGAATGGCCTTTGCCCGTGCCAAGATGCACTGGGCGAAGATGGAGGCCATGAAGCTGATGACCGAGGGACCACCCACGGGCAAGGAGCACCACACACCCGAACTGTATTTTGACAGTGTCCAGGAGGGATCCCACCTTGTGGTGGGGCAATGTGCTAAGGATATCATATTCCCATGAATACACTCGTGTTATCATGTCCTGTACTATGAAACAGATCTGTTATGTAATATAATGTTTGTTATTTAAAATTTTACCTCTTGTGCGGCCATTTTGTTAAATCTGAGTGTTGGCCAGTCGTCGGCTTCTGCCTCCATGTAGGTAGTATGGGGGTGTTGGGGATAAATCTAAACACTCTTTATCCAAGGTTTTGGTCCTTTAAGGAGGTGCTTAGCGCAACGAACCAGGCAATTGGACTATGCGGCTTTATTACTCTCACTTAGCCATAGGAGTTTGACAAGAAAAATTTAGGCGCAACCCCTGGTGCTCGGAAGTCCGAACTTGGGGCGCTATACACGCCTAATTGGATAAAAACCGATTCATCGCATAATGCGGAAAAAATTGCTAAAGATTTGTAACCTCTCGAACAGCTGACCACCTCTCGCCGCATCATGACAGTTAGTTTTTGGCTTTCTCTAGTGAGGTGCTCATCCGGAAGAACTGGGACACAATCACAGTAGTTTTTCCTTTACTACCCTAGCCAATATAGCGGAACATAAGGTAGTAAGCACAGGAGCCAGGAAACCCAACTATTGACCAAAGACATGATTCGGAGCCGATGTGTATAATGCTATAAGTTCGGGGTGCTGAACTGTACTGTAAAAGTGTTCGGACTTTATTGTCGTATTGTGGGGTATGATGAAGCCCCTGGTGAATTAAGACGTACCATAGTGTACGGGTGCAAAAAATATCAAGGAAAAAAGGAAAATAAAGTAATAGACTAATGCCACAAAAATTGGGCCGCAAACCGTTTTCCATTGTTATTTGATTAATACGTCAAAGCGCATTTTGTACAAATAGTGCGATAAGCAGGAAGGGCTAATTAACATGTCACAACCAAGAGAGAGCTGCGTGCGGGTCCTCAAGACAGGTATAATGATTATTTAAAGAAACCACCTAGAAATTTCGCCATACATCAATGTTGCTTGCCGTCTTGGTGTATTCGTCCCTCTATAGGTCTGTTGATCAGGTCACCAGGAACTACCTGGGAAAGAAAAGAGACCTGAAAAGAAAAAGGAAAAGTAATAGTATGTGGATCCAGGAGTGGCTGAGCCGTGTTATGGACGAGATCTAGCTGTGCCTCCGTCTATGCCCATGGTATTTTGAGCGCGTAGTTATGTACGCTCGACACGAGTGTCGCTCCTTGGTCGGGACTAGGATGGAGGACAAATTGCTAGTCGAGCTCTAGACGAGCTGGACTGTCCTACTATAGAGTAGTTTGGACTCGCTTGACGGTATCTGGGAGCTTGGCTGCCAAATTGAGGTTCTGCCTGAAAAGGCTGCTCTGTACTTCTGCTGCGAGGGCGGCGGTGTGCTCCTCAGTGCGGAGGGATCGTTCCGTGTTTCCATTGACTGTTATAACACCGCGTGGTCCGGGCATCGTAAGCTTGAGATAGGCGTAGTGCGGCACCGCATTGAATCGAGCAAATGCGGTTCGTCCAAGTAGTGCGTGATAGCCACTGCGGAAGGGGACGATATCGAAGATCAATTCTTCGCTTCAGAAATTATCCAGGGTTCCAAAGACCACTTCCAGTGTGATTGAGCGCGTACAATAGGCCTCTACACCTAGTATGACACCTTTAAAGGTGGTTTTTGTGGGCTTGATCCTTGAGGGATCGATGCCCATTTTGCACACTGTATCCTGATAGAGCAGGTTCAGACTGCTGCCATCGTCCATAAGGACTCGCGTAAGGTGGAATCCATCGATGATTGGGTCAAGGACCAGTGCGGCTGAATCGCCATGACGGATACTGGTCAGATGGTCCCTGCGATCAAAGGTGATCAGACAGGACGACCATGGGTTGAACTTTGGGGCGACTCGCTCCATCGCGTAGACGTCCCTGAGTGCGCTCTTGCGCTCCCTCTTGGCGATATGGGTGGCGTATATCATGTTTACCATTTTAGTTGGGGGGGGGGACTTCTTCTGTCCCCCTGTGTTCGGTGGCCGGGGCTCCTCGTCAACGTCATCGCTTTGCGACCCCTTCTCCTTGTTCTCGGCATTTAACTTGCCGGCCTATTTGAAGACCCAACATTCTCTGTTGGTATGATTGGCTAGTTTATCAGGAGTGCCGTGGATTTGACATGGACGATCGAGTATGCGATCCAAACTGGACGGGCCCGGATTGTTTCTCTTAAATGGCTTCTTCTGCTGACCGGACTTAGAGCCACTGAATCCGGCGTTGACAGTCGTGTCATCGGCGTTGTCGCCATTGTTTCGACGCTTGTGTCTATTGCGTCGGGGCTTGCCATTGCTGTTCCTAGCTTCAGAAGTGCCAGGTTCTCCTGTGTTGTTATTGCTACGGGCTAGCCAGCTATCTTCGCCCGCACAAAAGTGGCTCATGAGTGCCGTGAGGGCTGCCATGGACTTCGGCTTTTCTTGGCCGAGGTGTCGGGCGAGCCATTCGTCACGGATGCTATGCTGAAAGCTGCTAGGGCTTCTGCATCCGGACAGTCGACGATCTAATTCTTTTTAGTTAAGAATCTAGTCCAGAATTTCCGTGCTCACTCTCTGAGTTGTTCAACTATGTGACTTAAGTCATCGGCATCCGGAGGTCGGACATATGTGCCTTGAAAGTTGTCGAGGAAGGCGTCCTCCAAGTCCTCCCAGTTGCCAATGGAGTTTTCGGGTAGACCGTTCAACCAATACCTGGCTGGTCCCTTGAGTTTGACCGGGAGGTATTTGATGGCGTGAAGGTCATCACCGCGGGCCATATGAATATGGAGAAGAAAATCCTCAATCCATACCGCGGGGTCTGTTGTGCCATCGTATGATTCAATGTTCACGGGTTTAAACCCTTCTGGGAATTCATGTTCCATTACTTCATCAGTGAAGCAAAGGGGGTGTGTGGTGCCTCTATATCGGGCCAAGTCGTGACGTAGCTCGAATGGAGTTCGTCTGCGGTTTTCGGCCTGGATGTGGTTATGTTTGTCACATCCAGTCGGATGGCCATCGTCGCGCGTCGGGGCACACCCCCGCGATCCATAGATCGATCTGGTCTGACCTGCTCTGTTTTCCAGGTCATGCCGGGGGTCATATGTGCTTCCCTAAGCTGTCGTATTTCTGCTTTTACGGTGAGGTGGTGCGGGCTGATGTTTGGCTCGAGGTGCCGCTTTGTCCCAGCCGCGTGGTGGCCAGTCAGCCGCATTCTGTACTGGTAGGACGGGCTCCAGCGCCTCATCGTCGAACTGTGGTAATAGTTTGCGCTTCACGTAACTTTTGGTTGGGCGCTCGAGGCTGTATTCCTCAGCTGCCAGGACATCAGTCCATCTGTCATTGAGTAGATCTTGATCAGCCTGAAGCTGTTGCTGCTTCTGTTTCAGGCTCCTTGCAGTGGCTATTAGCCGGTACTTAAAGCGTTCCTGCTCGACGGGCTCCTCAGGCACGATAAAGTCTTCGTCGCCGAGGCTCACCTCGTCCTCGGAGAGCGGAAGGTAGTTACTGTCCTCCGCGTCTTCATTCCTGGCCTGTTCATCGGGGCTAGCTTGCCTATCTTCCCGTTCATCTTGTTCGGACGTTGGCTCCACGGGATCTTCATTGTCTTCGGCATTGCCCGGAGTGTTATTTTCTCCTGTGACGGTATTGCTGTTTTTAGTCCGGTGTGGCTTAGAGCGGAGCCGCTGACGCCGCCGTTTTGGCTGTATCTCAGGGGGCTTATCCTTGACTGGATTTTCTTTGTCGCCGTTGTTCTCTTTGGGTGTATCCACCATGTATACGTCATATGAGGAGGTGGCTGTCCAGTGCCCTGTAAGCGGTGGTTTTTGTGCCGGCTCCTCTCCGGCATCGTCGTCCATACCGTGGATGTCTTTGGAGTCGTAATCAAGCATGTCAGTTAAGTCATCGACAGTGGCTATAAAGTGGGTGGTGGGTGGGAAACGAAGTTCTTCGTCGTCCGCTTCCCATTCGATCCGAACATAGTTCGGCCGAGAGTCCCCCGACAAGGAGGGGGATTTCAATGAGTTTTACACATCACCTAGAGGTGAGTGCTGAAAGATGTCCGCGGAGCTGAACTCCAAGATCGGCGCCCAATCAGGTTCGATGGACGCGGATGCACACGGTCCAGAACCTTTGGCCGGAGACGAATCCGAGGTTCCGGTGACACAAGGCCAGCTTGATGTTCGGTCTGTGTGTGGCTCGAACGCAACTGAGTGTGCGTCTTCCGTGGCGGGTTGAGTTTCCCGTCCTCGGACGGTGCGGTCCGCTCGAGATCTAGGGCCAGAGCAGTTACATGCGCTATCTCCTGAGCGCGGCCAGATGACAGATTTAGGTCATGTTCGTCGTGATGGCAGGGGATAGCCGTCATGGGCTCGAATCCATCGAAGATCAAGTCTCCACGGATATCGGCCACAAAATTCAGGCTTCCAAATCTGACCTGATGGCTAGGGGCGTAGCTATCAATCTGCTCTAGATGGCCAAGCGAGTTGGCCCGCAGTGCGAAGCCCCCGAATACGAAGATCTGTCCAGGGAGGAAGATCTCACCCTGGACTGTGTTGTTGTAGATGATTGATGGAGCCATCAAGCCTTCTGATGACGATGCAACGGAACTCTCAATGAAAGCACCAATGTCGGTGTCAAAACCGGCGGATCTCGGGTAGGGGGTCCCGAACTGTGCGTCTAAGGCTAATGGTAACAGGAGGTCGGGGACACAATGTTTACCTAGGTTTGGGCCCTCCCTATGGAGGTAATACCCTACTTCCTGCTTGATTGATCTTGATGAATATGAGTATTACAAGAGTTGATCTACCACGAGATCGTAATGGCTAAACCTTAGAAGTCTAGCCTATGATTATGATTGTTATCGTCTCTACAGACTAAACCCTTCGGTTTATATGGACACCGGAGGGGGCTAGGGTTACACAAAGTCGGCTATAGAGAAAGGAATCTACACATCCGAACCACCAAGCTTGCCATCCATGCAAAGGAGAGTCTCATCCGAACACGGGAAGAAGTCTTCTAACTTGTATCTTCATAGCCCAACAGTCCGGCCCATGTAAATGGCCCGGCTGTCCGAGGACCCCTTAAACTAGGACTCCCTCACCCAAATCACACAAAGCATGGCACTATAATCCTTAATTTTTATCTTAATAGTAGGTTCCCACTCATCATAAAGCTTTTTAGGGATAGAAACTTCCAACTCAAGTTTTTCTTCAAAAGATTTCATCATAGCATCAACGATATGTTTAGTAAAAGCTTTATTTTGATTATAAGCATGAGGAGAATTGAACATGGATTGCAACAACGAAATACAATCTATCAAAGGACAATTATCATAATTAAAATTCTTGAAATCCAAAAGAGTGGGTTCATCGCTACTTAAAGTTTTGGCCTCTCCAATCCTACTTTTACCAATTTTTGCATTAAGATCTATAAACTCCAGATCATTGGGACGCCTTTTAGCTAAAGTTGACTCATCTCCAGTCCCATATTTATCAACATTTATATTAGACAAAAATGTTTCAATAGGAGTCAAATCAATTACTTTAAGATCTTCATCATTATTTTCACAAAAACTAGAAGAACACGCTTTTACAAACCAATCTCACTTAGCACGCATCCTAGCGGGTCTTTCTTTACACTCATCAATAGATATTTTAATAGCTTTCAAAGATTCATTAATATCATGCTTGGCTGAAATAGATCTAATTTTCAAAGAATCAATCTCAAGAGAAATTATATCCACGTTCCTAGGCAAATCATCAATCTTAAGCAATTTTTCGTCATCCAAAACATTGAAATTCTTTTGTGAACTAATAAATTATTTAATATTGTTCTCAAGATCACATGGCATCTTATTATAATTTCCATAAGAATTATTGTAGGAATTACCATAATTATTAGAGGAATTATTAGGAAACATCCTAGGGTTAAAATTACCTCTATAAGCGTTATTACCAAAATTGTTCCTACCAACAAAATTCACATCCATAGATTCATTATTTTTATCAATCAAAGTAGAAAAAAGCATAATCAGGATCAATAGTAGCACTCTTAATAGCAAAAAAATTCATAAGTTCACCTATCTTTCCACTCAAAACATTAATTTCTTCAATCACATGCAATTTTTTACTAGTAGAGGATCTTTCGGTATGCCATTGAGAGTAATTAGCCATGATATTATCTAGGAGTTTAGTTGCTTCTCCTAATGTGAATTCCATAAAAGTACCTCCCTCCTGTGGGTATGACCGGTCAAAGATTCTGACAAGTGGTGCCAGTAGTTGCTGAAATGGCTTCTTGCATCTGGCTCCGTCGTGGGTTTTATGGTCTACAGTCCCATAAGTAATAAATCGTGGGTTTTATTCGTTGTTGGTTGATATGACTCCATCATATCTAATTTTCTAAACTCTTTTTCCCTTGTTTTGGACTCTAACTTGCATGATTCGAATCGAACTAACCCGGACTGACGGTGTTTTCAACAGAATTGCCATGGTGTTATTTTTGTGCAGAAATGAAAGTTCTCGGATTGACCTTAAAATTGACGGAGATTATTTTTGGAATATATAAAAAATATAGGCGCAAGAATCAACCAAAGGGGGCCACCCAGAGGCCACAACCCCTGGGGGTGCACCCACCCCCTAGGGAGCGCCTTGCAGGCTTGTGGCTCCCTGGAGCTCCTCCGACCCTAATTCCAACTCTATAAGTACCTATTCGCAGAGAAAAAAATTAGGTAGAAGGATTCATCGCGTTTTACAATACGGAGCCGCTGCCACCTCGTATTCTTCATCGCGAGGGCTGACCTGGAGTCCACTCGGGGCTCCAGAGAGGGGGATTCATCGCCATCATCATCATCGAACTTCCTCCATCACCAATTTCATGATGCTCACTGCTGGGAGTGAGTAATTACGTCGTATGCTCCATGGATGGTGATGGGTTGGATGAGACTTATCATGTAATCGGGTTAATTTTGTTAGGGTTTGATCCCAGTACCCACCATGTTCTGAGATTGATGTTGCTACGACTTTGCTATGCTTAGTGCTTGTCACTAGGGCCCGAGTGCCATGATTTCAGATCTGAAGCTATTATGTTTTCATGAATATATTTGTCTTCTTGATCCTATCTTGCAAGTTGTAGACACCTATTACGAGTTATGATCTGCATACCCCAAGGTGACAATAATTGGGATTCTTTCCGGTGATTACTGTAGTTTGAGGAGTTCATGTATACAGTAAGTGCTAATGCGTTGGTCGGTTCTCTATTAAAAGGAGGCTTTAATATCCCTTAATTTCCATTGGGACCCCGCTGCCATGGGAGGGTAGGACAAAAGATTTCATGCAAGTTCTTTTCCATAAGCATGTATGACTATATACGGAATACATGCCTACATTGTATTGATGAATTGGAGCTAGTTCTATATCAACCTAGGTCATGACTGCTACATGATGAATATCATCTGACACAATTATCTTTGCCGATCCATTGCCTACGAGCTTTTCACATATTGATCTTTGCTAAGTTACTTTGTCGTTGCTTCTGTTACAATCACTACAAAACTGCTACTATTACTTTTGCAACTATTATCTTTACTTCCATATTACTTTGCTACTAAATTCTTTGCTGTGGATATTAAGTCTTTCAGGTGTGGTTGAATTGACAACTCAACTGCTAATACTCGTGAATATTATTTGGCCCCCCTTGTGTCGAATCAATAAATTTGGGTTGAATACTCTACACTCGAAAACTGTTGTGATCCCCTATACTTGTGGGTTATCAATACCTTTTTCTAGCGCCGTTGCCGGGGAGCATAGATCTATTCTCTGAGTCACTTGGCATTTATATTTGTTGATCACCATGAAGAATTGGAAAGATACCAAAACAAAGATTTTTCCCTCTAGAACGAGGGGAGGTAAGGAACTGCCATCTAGATCTGCACTCGATTCACCTTCTGTTTTGAGTAAGCTTGCGACTCCTGCACCTGCTATTGATTATGCTATGTCGCAGGTAATTGATGATGCTACTTCTACTATGCATGATGCTTCTGATGATACTACTGCTTTGCTTGATAATGCCGTGCCACTGGGTGAATTTCTTGATGAACAAATTGCTAGAGTTAATGATATTGAGAATGCTCAAAGTGATGATATTTCTAAAACTGATGAAATTATTGAAACTGAAAGCTTTGAAACGCCTGATAAGACTATATCTCCTAGATATGAACTTCCTATTATACCTAAGGGTTATCTTATGGATGGATAGGTAGCTAGGGACTTTCTTGCTTGTAAGGTAGAGATGATCTTAAGAAATTATTATGCAAGTGGGAAGAAAAATCTTTGAATGCTAGAATGAAATACGATCCTAAGTTTGCTACTTCACCTATCTTTGTTACTGATAAGGATTATGAATTATCTATCGATCCTGAGTTAATTACTTTGCTTGAATCTAATCCTTTCCATGGTTATGAATCTGAAATTGTTGGGTCACATCTTACAAAACTAAATGATTTAGCCACCCTATTTGCTCAAGATGAAAAAAAATCGCTACTACCATATTCTTAAGTTGTTTCCTTTCTCGTTAAAGGGTGATGCTAAGATATGGTTTAATTCTCTCACTCCTGGTTGTGTGTGTAGTCCCCAGGATATGATATTTTACTTCTCTGAAAATATTTTCCTACTCATAAGGAACAAGCTGCTTTACAGGAAATATTTAACTTTGTGCAAATTGAAGAAGAGAGTCTCCCAGAATCTCGGGGGAGGCTTTACTTAATGCTTTGCCTGATCACCCTCTCAAGAAAAATGAAATACTTGATATCTTTTATAATGGACTAACCGATGCTTATACAGACCACCTAGATAGTTGTGCTGGTTGTGTTTTCAGGGAACGAACTATTGAGCAAGCTGAAGTGCTATTGAATAATATATTGAGTAATGATAATGATTGGACTCTTCCCGAACCACGTCTTAAGCGAACTCCGAAGAAAATAGGTATTCTATTCCTTAGTCCTGAAGATATGCAAGAGGCAAAGAAATCTATGAAAGAAAAAGGTATTAAAGCTGAAGATGTTAAGAATTTACCATATATTGAAGAAATACATGGTCTTGATAACCCGACACAGGTAGTAGAGGTAAATTCTCTCTATAGATTTGATGACGGTGATATTCCTCATAATAAGTCTGCTAGTCAATGCTTGCATGAATTTGTTAACTTTATTGTTAAAAAGAAAAACTCAATGCATATGTTACTAGACAATTGAAATGTAATGCTTATATGCTTGATTGCTTGGGTGACTATATGTGTAAATGATCTCAAGATTATTAGTAAACATGCTTCCATGGTAAAAACTCAAGTAGAAGAAGTTCTCAAAGCACAAAATGATTTGCTGAATGAGATGAATAAGAAGATGAATGATCCTACGGTTAGAGTTATGATGAGAGGTGGTAAAATGACTCAGGAACCTTTGTATCCCGAGGGCCATCCTAAGAGAATAGAACGAGATTCTCATATAATTAATACTGATGCACCTAGTCCTTCTAAAAGGAAAAAAACAAAGGTGGTAGGACTTTGCATGCTTCTAGTGAACTTGTTATAGACACACCTGTGAGTCCAAATGATATTTCTATTTCTGATGTTGAAATACAATTTGGTGATGAACATGAACCTAGTGATAATGTTAATAATGATATTCATGTTGATTTTCAACCTAGTAATGATAATGATGTGGAGATTGAACCTGTTGTTGATTTTGATAACCCACAACCTAAGAATAAGAGATATGATAAGAGGGACTTCATTACTAGGAAACATGGCAAAGAAAGAGACCCATGGGTTCAAAACCCATGCCCTTTCCTCCTAAACCATCCAAGAAAAAGGATGATGAGGATTTTGAGCGCTTTGCTGAAATGCTTAGACCTGTCATTTTACATATGCGTTTGACTGACATTCTCAAAATGTCTCCTTATGCTAAGTATATGAAAGAAATTGTTACAAATAAATGAAAGATACCGGAAACTGAAATTTCCACCGTGCTTGCTAATTATACATTTAAGGGTGGAATACCAAAGAAACTAGGGGACCCAGGAATACCAACTATACCATGCTCCATTAAAAGAAACTATGTTAAAACTGCTCTATGTGATTTGGGAGCCGGTGTTACTATTATGCATTTCTCTTTATATTGTAGACTTGATTTGAATAAGTTGACATGAACTAAAATCTCTTTGCAACTAGCCGATAAATCAACTACTATACCCATCAATATTTGTGAGGATGTGCATGTCGTTGTTGCAAATGTTACTGTTTTAACGGACTTTGTTATTCTTGATATACCCGAGGACGACAGTATGTCGATCATCCTTGGAAGACCCTTTTTGAATGCTGCGGGGGCTATTATTGATTGCAACAAGGGCAATGTCACTTTTCATGTTAATGGTAATGAGCACATGGTACACTTTCTGAAGAAACAACCTCAAGTTAATAGCATCACTATTGGAAAAAAAATTCAACTATTGCTATTAGAGGTTTTGAATTCCCTATTCCTACTCTCAAAAAGAAATATGATGTTCTTATTGTTGGAGACATGCATATCACCGTTGAGGTAACCTAGTGTTATACGAAGATTCTCCGGTTTCATGTCATTCAGAAGAAGTTTGTTAATAAGACTTGATCAACCTTATTAATGGATTCCTTTTGACAGTCATTAGATGGATGAATTTAGTAAACACAACCTTATGTACCTACTCTTTACTTTATGTTATTTAGAATAAATAAAGCAAATATACTATTATTTCCCTGTTTTTTGATTTATCTATGCAATAAAAATGACCAGAAAATAAAAGTTCTCCGAATGCCCTGAAAATTTCGTATGAATTTTTCTAGAATATTTGAGAATTTTTGGCACTAAAAACACACCGGAGGCAGCACCAGTGGGCCACAAGCCCACAGGGCAGGCCCACCCCCTGGGCGCGCCTACAGGGCTTGTGGGTCCCACATGGGTCCCATTCACTTATTCCAGCATCCATCCACTTCGTATTCCTCCAGAAAAAATTCCACCATTGCTCAAACCCGTGTTCTAGCTCATTTTGCTGCCATTTTCGATCACCTTGCTCAAAGTTCCATTCGGAAAACTGTTTGTGGGGATTGTTCTTTTATATGTGACTCCTCCAATGGTCCAATTTGTTTTTATTGTTGTGCTTTATATTGCAATTTTTTGTTGGTGTGGTGACCCGGTTCTTGATCTTGCATGTCAAATTTATACGGTCCAAAGTAGTTTTGATGCATGATATAGCCTCTAGGCACTTGTAGGAGTAGTTGCTATCAATCTTATTGAGTTTTGTTTACTTTTATTTTGAGTCACTAAAAATTTCAGAGAAAAGGAAAGAAATAGTGAAGAGATGGTTAAGGGGTTCTTCAAGCCGGAATTCAAATGAAAATGAAAATGAAGAGAAGAAGAAGCCAAGTACAATTTTCCGTGTGCGGCGGAGCTTCGGCCATGTGAATGGCCAAGTGATGCATTTTTGTAGGCGGCCGGAATCTGTGATGATTTTTATTATTTGGTAGAGAAAGCCGGTGATGTCTACTACACAACCTTCTTCTTGTAGACGTTGTTGGGCCTTCAAGTGCAGAGGTTTGTAGGACAGTAGCAAATTTCCCTCAAGTGGATGACCTAAGGTTTATCAATCCGTGGGAGGTGTAGGATGAAGATGGTCTCTCTCAAACAACCCTGCAACCAAATAACAAAGAGTCTCTTGTGTCCCCAACACACCCAATACAATGGTAAATTGTACAGGTGAACTAGTTCGGTGAAGAGATGGTGATACAAGTGCGATATGGATGGTAGATATAGGTTTTTGTAATCTGAAAATATAAAAACAGCAAGGTAGCTAATGATAAAAGTGAGCGTAAACGGTATTGCAATGCTAGGAAACAAGGCCTAGGGTTCAAACTTTCACTAGTGCAAGTTATCTCAACAATAATAACATAATTAGATCATATAACTATCCCTCAACATGCAACAAAGAGTCACTCCAAAGTCACTAATAGCGGAGAACAAACGAAGCAATTATTGTAGGGTACGAAACCACCTCAAAGTTATCCTTTCTGATCGATCTATTCAAGAGTCCGTAGTAAAATAACATGAAGCTATTCTTTTCGTTCGATCTATCATAGAGTTCGTACTAGAATAACACCTTAAGACATACATCAACCAAAACACTAATGTCACCTAGATACTCCAATGTCACCTCAAGTATCCATGGGCATGATTATACAATATGCATCACACAATCTCAGTTTCATCTATTCAACCAACACAAAGTACTTCAAAGAGTGCCCCAAAGTTTCTACCGGAGAGTCAAGACGAAAACGTGTGCCAACACCTATGCATAAGTTCACAAGGTAACTGAACCCGCAAGTTGATCACCAAAACATACATCAAGTAGAACACGTGATATCCCATTGTAACCACGGATCAGCACATGCAAGACATACATCAAGTGTTCTCAAATCCTTAAAGACTCAATCCGATAAGATAACTACAAAGGGAAAACTCAATCCATTACAAGAGTAGAGGGGGAGAAACATCATAAGATCCAACTATAATAGCAAAGCTCGCAATACATTAAGATCGTGCCAAATCAAGAACACGAGAGAGAGAGAGAGAGAGAGAGAGAGAGATCAAACACATAACTACTGGTACTTACCCTCAGCCCCGAGGGTGAACTACTCCCTCCTCGTCATGGAGAGCGCCGGGATGATGAAGATGGCCACCGGTGAGGGGTCCCCCCCTCCGGCAGGGTACCGGAACAGGGTCCCGATTGGTTTTTGGTGGCTACAGAGGCTTGCGATGGTGGAACTCCCGATCTATGGTGCTCCTTGATGTTTTTAGGGTATATGGACATATATAGGCGAAAGAAGTTGGTCAGGGGAGCAATGTGGGGCCCACGAGGGTGGGATGCGTGCCCAGGGGGTAGGGCGCGCCTCCCTGCCTCGTGGCCACCTCGAAGCTGCCCTGACATCTACTCCAGGTCTCTTGGATTGCTTCCGTTCCAAAAATAAGTCTCCTGAAGGTTTCATTCCGTTTGGACTCCGTTTGATATTCCTTTTCTTCAAAACACTGAAATAGGCAAGAAAACAACAATTTGGGCTGGGCCTCCGGTTAATAGGTTAGTCCCAAAAATAATATAGAAGTGTATAATAAAGCCCATAAACTTCCAAAACAGATAATATAATAGCATGAATACTTCATAAATTATAGATACGTTGGAGACGTATCAGCCGGCCTCACCGTCTTCCTCCAAGATATGTGTGAACAATGCCTTCTGCTCACTAACACCTTCGTGCATAATTTTCACTTCCATTCTAGGAAGTCACCACCCACGATAGAGTTTTATTTGTATGATGAGCATAAGAAGATGATGCTTTATGATTTTTGCAAGGTTTGTAAATTACCTTATGAGGGCAGCGTCAGTGAACCACATCCTAGAGACGTGGAAGACTTTTTTGCTGAAACTACTGTAGGGGAAGAGAGACGGGTGTCAGAAGCGAGAGTGGCTAGCTTACGTTTTCTTGTTTTACGCTATTATTCACTATTTGCTGGGAGATGTTTGATTGGTCGTGGGGAAAGCGGAGGCCTTAGTGCCCCGGACCTTGCTATGCTTTATATGGTGATAGAACTTTTAGTTTGGGCGCCATTGTTGCTCGTTGGTTAAATCCAAACCACACGAAGGGTCCCATCTTTGGAGGTATCTGTGCCTCCTGCCTTGCTAGACGCTTTAAGATACCCATTAGGCATGATGATGAGGAGGAGATGTGCTACCCACTAAATATTTGAACTATAATAGTATGGTAGCGCACAATTTCATTAAGAAGGATAAGCACAAGAGACTCCTCTACAACCTAGTATTTAGTCAGGGTACTTGTGAGACTATTGCTCTGCCTGCTTCTTCGTTGTTCGATATTCGTTCAGGCAGGTACACTATTATGCCCGAGGACATCTACAGATTTTGGGGTCTTTCACAACCCCTAGAACCTAAGCTAGCACCAGTTCCTAATCCATATCAGGAGCCTGTTTATCAGTGGGAGCCACAAGAGATCGCCAACCAATGGAACCCCCAGGACCCTCTAGAGTATCGAGGAGAGGATTATTTCGAGCCGTGGCCCTAGGCCAACTTAGGCCATAATCCTAAGCTTGGGGGAGTACGTATTTCTCACCGACATTACATTCATGTTCACACATTCATTCCAGTTGTCGGTGTTCATACTTTTTCATTGTATTATCCATGGTAGTTTATTTTTCTTGCTTTCTTCTTGTGTATTTGAATAACTTTGAGGAAATCCAAAAAAAATAGTTCTAGCCTCTTTCTAGTTTTTCTTTCTAGTTCATTTAATTGTAGTTTTAAAAGAAAACCTAAAAAGATTTCTTGTTCTTCTTTTGCTTTTTGGGAGCTTTCCCGTGTAAATAGTTTTTCTTGTTCTTATTTTTTCTTTATTTAGAAAAACAAAAACTCAAAAACTATTTCAGTGTGTTTCTTTGAATTTTTTTTGTTTTCTTTGGGTCGTAAGGAGAAGGCCGCGATGAGAATGTTGAGTGGCTCTCATATGCATTATTATTGATCTAACAGAGAGCCCATATTATCTTGTCTTCTCCTTTGAATAAATGTTTGCAGATTCCAGCTTAGTCCAATGCACGTGCACTCTTATTATTATTCACACCGTTCGGGCGTGCAAGTGAAAGGCAATAATGACGATATTTGATGAAATGATTGAGATGGGGAAATGCTAGTAAGTACTCGACCTATTTTGTTTTCGTAAATATGATTAGCTCATCGTTCTTGATTCAGCCCGTTATGAATGAGACATGTTTGCAATGACAATTAGAGATTATAGTTACTCATGCCATGCTTAATTATCTAGGAGTGGATAATGGTTTATCTTGTGTGCCAACATGCTTTTAAAATGGTTATGATGTAGTATGATAGGATGGTATCCTCCTTTGAATGATTCAAGTGTTTTGACTTGGCACATATTCACACATGTAGTTGAAAGAAAAACAACATAGCCTCCACGATATTTATGTTCATGGAGATTTATATCCTGCTGATGCTTGCACTCAATGTTGGTTAATCTCAATACATGTTTATGACCGTTGTCGCTCTCTAGTTGGTAGCTCCTCAATCTTTTGCTAGCCTTCACTTGTACTAAGCGGAATACTACTTGTGCATCCACTTCCTTAAAACCAAAGTTGTTCCATATGAGTTCACCATAGCTACCTATATGCGGTATTTACCTGCCGTTCCAAGTAAATTTGTATGTGCCAAACTCTAAACCTTCAAATAATAATCTGTTTTGTATGCCCAAATCGCTCATGTAGCGACTAGGGACTGTCAGTATCTTCCATGCTAGGTGGGTTATTCTCACAATGAGTGTTTATTCACTTGTCATTCATGAGAAAGTGGCAGTTATTCACGATGCCCAGTTCCATGCTCTAAATCAAATCAAAATATAAATATCAAACAAAACTCCCCTAGGACTGTTGTTGGTATGGACAGTACCCATGGATTCGGTTAGCCGTGGAGTGTGATTGTTGGTGGAGTCATCATCCTCCGCTTTGGGAACCGCCTATAATGTATCTAGCATGGAAGATAGTGAGATCTCTTGGTTGTTATGTTGAGAATGAAAGCATGCCGCTCAAAATTATATTCATCTCTGTTTAAAAAGTTCGAGCTCTAGCACCTCTGCAAATCGCTGCTACCCTCTGCGAAGGGCCTATCTATTTACTTCTATTGTTGAGTCATCATCCTCTTATAAAAAGCACCAGTCAGAGACGACGATTGTCATTAGTATGCTTTGTTTTTAATTGATATTGAGTATGAGTGTGAATGGATCTCTTTTGCCATGAATTATAATGTGTACTCAGTCCTTGATCTTTAGGGGTGCTCTGCAATTATGTTTGGCGGTCTCAGAAAGGGCTAGCGAGATACCATTTTGTCATGTCATACCATGATTGTTTTGAAAAAGTGTTGTCATCCGAGATTCACTATTATTGCTCGCTAGTTGATTGTGCTATTTTTATAAGTAAATGTGAGACCTAAATGTTATCGTGAATATGGTTAGTTCATAATCCTTGCTGAAAACCTGAATGTTGGCTACACATATTTGCAACAACAACATCAAACAGAGTTTGTAAAAGTTTTTCTTTGTCACTTTTAGTTAATCAACTGAATTGCTTGAGGACAAGCAATGGGTTAAGCCTGAGGAAGTTGATACGTCTCCATTGTATCTACTTTTCCAAACTCTTTTGCCCTTGTTTTGGACTCTAACTTGCATGATTTGAATGGAACTAACCCGGACTGACACTGTTTTGAGCAGAATTGCCATCGTGTTATTTTTGTGCAGAAATAGAAGTTCTTGGATTGACTTGAAAATTTAAGGAGAATATTTTTGTAATATATAAAAAATATTGGAAAAAGAATCAACCAGAGGGGGCACCCAGAGGCCACAAGCCCCGGGGGCGGGCCCACCCCCCTGGGGCGCGCCCTGCAGGCTTGTGGGCTTCCTGGAGCTCCTCCGGTCCTAATTCCAATTCTATAAGTACCTTTTCACGGAGAAAAAAAAATCAGAGAAAAGGATTCATCACGTTTTATGATATGGAGCCGCCGCCGCCTCCTGTTCTTCATCGGGCGGTATGATCTGAATCCTTTCGGGGCTCTGGAGAGGGGGATTTGTCGCCATCATCATCACCAACCTTCCTCCATCACCAATTTCATGATGCTCACCGCCTGGAGGGAGTACTTCCATCGTAGGCTTGCTGGACGGTGATGGGTTGGATGAGATTTACCATGTAATCGAGTTAGTTTTGTTAGGGTTTGATCCCTAGTATCCACTATGTTCTGAGATTGATGTTGCTACGACTTTCCTATGCTTAATGCTTATCACTAGGGCCCGAGTGCCATGATTTCAGATCTGAACATATTGTGTTTTCATGAATATATTTGTGTTCTTGATCCTACCTTGCAAGTTGTAGACACCTATTACGAGTAAGGATCTGCATACCCCAAGGTGACAATAATTGGGATTCTTTCCGGTGATTACCGTAGTTTGAGGAGTTCATGTATTCAGTAAGTGCTAATGCTTTGGTCCGGTTCTCTATTAAAAGAAAGGAGGCCTTCATATCCCTTACTTTCCATTAGGTCCCCGCTGCCATGGGAGGATAGGAGAAAAGTTGTCATGCAAGTTTTTTCATAAGCATGTATGACTATATAAGGAATACATGCCTATATTATATTAATGAATTGGAGCTATTTCTATGTCACCCTAGGTTATGACTGTTACATGATGAATATCATCCGACACAATTATCATTGGCGATCCATTGCCTACGAGATTTTCACATATTGATCTTTGCTAAGTTACTTTGCCGTTGTTGTTGTTACAATCACTACAAAACTCCTATTGTTACTTTTGTGACTGTTACCGTTACTTCCATATTACTTTGCTACTACATACTTTGCTGCAGATATTAATTCTTTCAGGTGTGGTTGAATTGACAACTCAACTGCTAATACTCGTGAATATTCTTTGGCTCGCCTTGTGTTGAATCAATAAATTTTGGTTGAATACTCTACCCTGAAAACTGTTGCGATCCCCTATACTTGTGGGTTATCATCGGTGCGTCCAACGGGTCGGCCGCACCCCAAATGGTCCGTTTGTTTAGACGCATAAATAAACCCCAAAACCCCAAATAAAACATTAAAACAACTTCAAAAATATTAAACACAACATTAAAACGTCCACATTACCCAAGTTCGCACATTAATATAAACAAGATAATTAAAAACATTAAAAAAGGTAGAAAGGGCCGTCACCGCCGCCATGGCCTTCGTTGCCTGCCGTGTCCGCGGTCTACTCCTAGTTGTCGTCCTCATCACCGGTGAGGTCGATGTTTGGAGGTGGCGGCCAGAGGTGGGCCGGAAAAAGCCACCTGTTCTGTCGGCTACAGTGGCACCTGCACGACCTCTTCGCGCGGCGGGGATGGTGACCAATGGCCGACGTCCACATCGGGTGTGCACGGCATGGTCTCCATCCCGTCCAGGACTACCCGGCCAATGTCAGGTTCCATCCCGTGGCCTCCTGCATCGCCACCTGTGGTCGTGCCTCCTCCATCGCCACCTTTGGCCGTGCCTCCTCCATTGCCTCCTCCTTCACGTACGCATCGAGCTCAGGGAAGGCAACGTAATCGGCCGCTGACAGGGCCATCATCTCCTTGAGGCCCTCCCATTGGCGCTCGTCGTGCGTGTGGACAGACTCCTCCATCACCTGCCGCATCAGGTCGTCCTTCTCGACGATGGAGATTGGCTCGGGGGGTGGGGACGGAGACAGCGACGTCGTAAGGGATGGCATAGGGGTGAGACCGCGAACCTGCCGGCGGCTGCGCACCTGGGGCACGCTGGGAGTGGGCGCACAACGATCGGCGCGTGGGCGCCGCGGGCTCTGCGGTCGGCCTGCAAAGTAGGAATGCCGTCGGATATCATGCTCGTCATGGAGCCACGTATCCCACAGCGGCGAGTCCACGATGTTCCTCCAGTCGTCGATGAGGTCCGGGGGCAGGCGGGCGCGGTGATGATGGATCTCGTCCCAGCGGGCGCGGCTACTCACCGGGACCGATGGGACTGGCACGCGATCCGTGGAGAGGTGCCAGTTGATGGGGAGGTGCATGTTGCCCCACGACAATGGCGTGCACGTCTCCCAGTAGCATTGGCACACCTCCACCTTGACATACGGCCACGGGTGAGGTGGGGAGCCGCCCGATGCAATATGAAACGCGGGTGGCGGAGGTGGAGGTGGAGGCGGGGTGGACGGGCGGCGACGACGACTGGACGATGACCTGGCCACGTGATCATGCCTCGCCTTGCAGCCCGGGGTCGCCGGCGGAGAGGTCGAGGGCTAGGGTTTGCTTGTCAGAGCTCGAGGAGGCAAGATGGCCAGGAAGTGGAAACTATGGACTGGACAGTCCACGGCTTCCAATTTAAGAAGGACAACGATCGCTGGATGTGTGGATCACAGCCGGGGTCCACCGCGCGTGCGCAGTTAGTTTGGGCAGGGGAGGTAGTTGGGCAACCGCCACGCGTCCCCGTGGCGGACGACCCGCTACTGCGTGCCCGTCCTTTCAGCTTCCATATGGATGCAAACTGAGCGCATGTTTGCGTCGGAAATGCGACGGTCCGGATGCCAAATGGACAAAATTTGAGGATGCGGCTGCGCGTTGGGCCGTGTCATCTGTCCGTTTTGGCCCAAACGGACGCGGGCGGATAGGACGAGGTCGCACGTTGGAGTTGGCCTTAAACCGCAAACTTAACAATTGTCAAACAGGGTGTCCGAGACATTATAATAACCAACCATGGGGCAGAGCCACATTATCAAAATTAGACACATGACTTAGTTTCATTGCTCACATCTCATAGGATCCTGGCGATGCAATCCGGGCGAAGAAAAAAAATGAGCAGTTGAGTGAGGGCGTCGAGCAAGGTATGTAACAGAAAGGGGTATGTGGCATACGAACAGGTAGAAAGACGTATAACAGCTTGGGTGGAAGTATCTGTACAGAATAAACGCGTATACTATCTCGTATTCATAACAATATCCATAAAATCTCAAACCAACTTAATAATGGGTTTGATTCACGGGATAGCCACCCAAGAAACAAGATACCCATTTTTATTACTTCCTCCGTCCGGAAATACTTGTCATCAAAATGGATAAAAGGGGATGTATCTAGATGTACTTTAGTTCTACATACATCTTTTTTTATTCATTTTGATGACAAGTATTTCAGACGAAGGGAGTAGATAGCAAGCATTTGGTTTGTGGGCGAGCTGTCATAAAATAGGATAGGGATAACCATATGCTTGAAATATATCTCAAAAATCCGGCTCCCCTGCGCGCAAAAATTTCACGGACATGTCCATCCATGAGTAATGCTACACGTACAAAAGGATACAGGCTTCTACATAAATATGGGTTTTGATTGGAGATTAAGGGGGAGAAGGGGCCCACCCCATAAAAAAAGGGAGGAGATGTTAGGGCATGTACAATGCTTGATAAGGTAGTTTTATCTTAAGTCTTGCATGTAATTTAGAGATGACGAAAAAAATGTATACAATGGGTCATCTCTTAGACTTATCTTCAATAACTAGCTATTCCTAAAAGCATGGTGAGACATATTGTGCTAAGAGATCATCTCTTGTCTTTTCTTAAATAAGAGAAGACAAATCTTTTCTTATGATTTTTGTCTCCACCTCATCATTTATACTACGTGACATTGCTAAGATAGAATCATTGTGCATGCCTTTAGTTAGTTTGAAAAGATCTTAATAGCATGTAAACCTTTGTATTCTTAGGCTGGTCATAGTGGGAGTAACTTAGACTAGTAACATGCATATGTTACTAGTCTATGTTATTACCTATATAGTGCATAGTATCATAGATTAGTATCATTAGGTAGTCTCATTTATTGCCATGCATGATACATAGTAGCATCACATTTATTATGTTACGGTATCTACCTATATTACTATAACCATCTCTCTCTTCTTTAATTATCTGCCACATAAGCATGTTTGCGAGTTCTAAGTGCATGTTACTATTTATGTTATCCCCACTATGGCCAGCCTTAGCGTTGTTGCCTATCCACTCGCGCGACGCACGCGTGAACGAAACATTTTCTCGCCTCGAGGCTCTGACGTTCCCGAAACCGATGCATGCGCGTCCGTGTACGTGGTGTGAGTGATCTATGCGCGTGTCTTGTACGTCATGTGAGTGAGTTGCGTGCATGAGCAGCCTGGATTGTGTGCGTTGAACGCGGGCAGCCGTTGCTGTATTTGTACGCGGACGGTGGATGTTGTGCGTTCGTACTCGTGGTGTATGCGGGCGGCTGTATTTGTACGTGGACGGCCGATGTTGTACGTCTGTATATGGTGTATGCGGGCGGCTATATTTGTACACGAACGGCCGATGTTGTACATCCATACACAATGCACGTGGGTGTCTGTATTCTATGTACGCGGCGTGACAATATTGTACGCTGTATACGAGGAGGTGTGCATGATGTACATGTTGTGTGCGTGAGCTGCATGGTGCTGGGATTTGTATATGCCCCAATTGATAGGAGACATATGATGAAAAGAGAGTATTTTAATAGCAAAGTATGAAAAATGGCTATCCCAACCATGACACATTCTGCAAACCAAACAAAATATGAGCTAACGTCATTTCTTTAGCCGAAACCGCAGAACAAATAGTTCTATGGTAATTTCATTAATTATGCAAGCAACGTTAAAAGCAGTAGAAAAATCAACCAATGTCTGCCCCGCCCTACGAAACATTATGCCAATTACAAGTTGTGCTCAATCCAGTTCTTAATCTTGTCTGCCTTGTTTTGCTTTGCCCTGATCTATGTAACTTCAAACCCCTCATTTAGATAGTGTTTCCATGTATGAATACTGGATGCTGCTCTTCGAAAAATCTTGTCATTTCTGCTTATCCATATTGTCGTGGGGTTAACACAGAAGATGCCATCGTGAAATGACTTAGGTGCGAGGCCATTGCTACGGTGATTAGCTCCAAGGGTTGAACGGGACAAAGGACACGAGTTTACCCTGGTTTGGCCCCTCACGGTGGAGGTAAAAGCCTACTCCTATTCTTGTTGCTATTGCTTGATTGTCGACTATAAGGGAGCGGAATCGCTGGACCTAGCTATCGATTGATTGTAACTTGAGTTTAACCCACCGCAGGGACTCGCCTTTATATACATAGGTCGAGGCCCAGAGCTTACAATAGTCGGAACCGACTTATACTTCATAACCAACGCCAGCTTTACATCACCTTGCCTTCCTGAAAGTGCAACTATCCCTGGGTGGTTTTTGTAATGATTAACAACATATAGCTCACTGATTGGCATGGCATGGATTAGGAATGTGGACCCCTCAAAATGCTAAGGACGAAGGACTGTCTCAAGCTCTAAAGTTCAAGACTCTACGTTTTACTTTTAGTGATCCAAGATCACATTGAGTCCATAGGAAAAGTCAATACTATAAAAGGGGATGAGGTGTTGCTTAATGTCTTGCTTGCTTAAAATGCTTAGTGATATGCTCCAAAGCCCTCAACCACTTTCTCATATCCACATATGTCCCAAATCAAAAGTCAAACTCGACCCCACCGATTTGATCTATCCGGCGCCACCGAGTTCATTTACATAACCACTGCCAGAAACCCTAATTACTTCGGTCACACCGATAGGGATCTTGGTCTCACCGATATGGGATTGCAAACTCTCTGTTTCCCTTCGTAACATTTCGGTCTAACCGAGATGAGTGATCGGTCCCACCGAGTTTGCAATGCAAACTCCCCGTTTCCCTTTTGTAACATTTCGGTCTCACCGAGATGAGCGAATCGGTCCCACCGAGTTTTCCTGACCAACTCTCTGGTTAGCTTATTACCAAAGTCGGTCCCACAGAGTTTGCGTAATTGGTCTCACCGAGATTACGTTATGCCCTAACCCTAACGAAATCGGTCCCACCGAGTTGACATGTCGGTCCTACAGAAATGCCTAACAGTCATATTATGAACTAAATCGGTCTGACCGAGTTTCACGATTCGGTCCCACCAAGTTTGGTAAATTGTGTGTATGATTAGATTTTGTGTGGAGGCTATATATACCCATCCACCCTCTCTTCATTCGTGGAGAAAGCCATCAGAACGTGCCTACACTTCCAGCATTCATTTTCCGAGAGAGAACCACCTACTCATGTGTTGAGACTAAGAGATTCCATTCCAACCACATAAATCTTGATCTCTAGCCTTCCCCAAGTTGCTTTCCACTCAAATCATCTTTCCACCAAATCCAATCCTATGAGAGAGAGTTGAGTGTTGAGGAGACTATCATTTGAAGCACAAGAGCAAGGAGTTCATCATCAACACACCATCTATTACCTTTTGGAGAGTGGTGTCTCCTAGATTGGTTAGGTGTCACTTGGGAGCCTCTGTCAAGATTGTGAAGTTGAACCAAGAAGTTTGTAAGGGAAAGGAGATTGCCTACTTTGTAAGGATCTACCCTAGTGAGGCAAGTCCTTTGTGGGCGATGGCCATGGTGGGATAGACAAGGTTGCTTCTTCATGGACCCTTCGTGGGTGGAGCCCTCCATGGACTCGTGGAGCCATTACCCTTCGTGGGTTGAAGTCTCCATCAACGTGGGATGTACGATAGCACCACCTATCGGCACCATGCCAAAAATCTCCGTGTCAACATTGCGTTTGCTCCCTCCAAACTCCTCCCCTTTACCTTCATATGCAATGATTTACATTCCATTGCTATACTCTTAGAATTGCATGTGTAGGTTGATTGCTTGACTTGTGCTAAGTTGCTAAAATCTGCCAAGACTTAAAATTGGGAAAAGGCTAGATTTTTATTTGGTCAAGTAGTCTAATCACCCCCCCCCTCTAGACATACTTTCGATTCTACAAGTGGTATCAGAGCTACGGTCTCCGTTTGACTTGATTTCCATAGCTTTTGGTGATCATAGCCTTGGTTTCACAACCTAGGAGAGTATGTCGTCTAGCGAGGGAAATTACCACCATAGAAGTCCTTACTTTGATGGTACTAATTTTGCTACTTGGAAGCATAAGATGAAAATGCATATTCTTGGACATAATCCCGCCGTTTGGGCTATTGTGTGTATTGACTTGCAAGGTGAATTCTTTGATGGGAGGGAACCGAACCGTGAAGCTACCGCGGAAGAGTTGAAGATGTTGCAACACAACGCTCAAGCTTGTGATATTCTCTTCAACGGATTGTGCCCCAAAGAATTCAACAAAATCAGCATTCTTGAGAATGCAAAGGAAATTTGGGATACTTTGATTGATATGCATGAAGGTACCGACTCCGTCAAGGAATCCAAATTGGATGTGCTTCAAAGTCAACTTGACAAGTTCAAAATGAAGAATGGTGAAGGTGTCGCTGAAATGTACTCTAGGCTTGCTCTCATCACAAACGAGATTGCTGGCTTAGGAAGTGAAGAGATGACCGATAGATTCATCATCAAGAAGATCCTAAGAGCCTTGGATGGAAAATATTATACCGTGTGCACATTGATCCAAATGATGCCCAATTACAAAGATCTCAAGCCAACGGAAGTCATTGGAAGAATTGTTGCTCATGAGATGTCACTCAAGGATAAAGAAGAGCTTCACAAGAAGTCAAGTGGTGCTTACAAAGCCTAATGTGATGCTCCTACATAATCAAGTGAGAAACAAACCTTCAATGAAGAATTGAGCCCAATTGTGAAGAACATCAACAAGTTCTACAAGAGTAGACGTAAGGAAAGAAGTTTCAAGTCAAGGTCATACAATAACAAAAGATCTTCGAGTCGTGAACGTAATTGCAACAATTGTGGAAGACCCCGACACTACTCCAATGAGTGTACGACTCCCTACAAAAGGAGAGAACACTATCCTAAAAGAAGAAGTAGAAGAGAAGAATCACCACCAAGAGAGAGAAGGAGTAGAGATGATCGTTATGAACGAAGAACCTCCCGGAGAAGCAAGGATTTAGAAAGGAAGGAAAAATCATCAAAGAGCTACCCAAAACAAAGACATCAAGCTCATGTTGGTGAATGGGTATCCGGCTCCGACTCCGACCATCACTCCGAAAGAAGCTATCACTCCGACTCCGAACATACTCAAGATGAAGGTGTTATCGGTCTAGAACTTGTGTCAACCAACTCCTATGACATCTTTGACTCACCAAACGAAGGAATAGGAAGATTCTTCATGGCTAAAGGCCCAAAGGTATCACACCTCGAGTATGTTGATTTCAATAGTGATGAAGATGACTTGCTAGGTGATGATGATTTACTTGTTGACAACTGTAGTGATGAATACTATGATGAAACATCAATTAATCATGCTAAAACGAATGACAATGATAAGGAGAAGATTGAGCGTCTAACTAAAGAACTAAACACTCTTAAGTTAGCTCATGAAACTACTTTAGAAGATCATGGAGAACTTTTAAAAACTCATGAGAAGTTACACTTCGAAAAACTCAATCTTGAGCAAGAGCATGAGTTCTTAAAGGCCATCAATGATGATCTTCGAAAGAAAAGTTCTTCTTACATTGCCAAGCGTTTACTCTTGTCTACTTACATGCCACAAGTAAAATCTAGCAACAAGAACAAGAAAGATTCTTCCTCTAGTAGTAACAATAATCATGCTAAATCCAATGTTGTTGCTTCTAGTAGTTCTTTTGATTCCACTAATGGTTCTCTTAGCCAAGTTACACTTGAGAAAGAAAATAGCTTATTGAAGGGAATTATAGAGAAAGATGTTTACAAGAGCCTTGCCGGAAGTAAGCAATTTGAGGAAATTGTACGCAAGCAAGGAAGGCACCGGAAGAACCAAGGTGTTGGTTTTGAACGAAAGTACAATGCCAATGGAGTTGAGTGGGAAGAAGATCAATACCCCAAGACAAAGTTTGTTCCTCAACAAGAGAAGTATGATCCTACTTCTTTCCAAGGGACACAAGCTCAACATGATCTTCCACCACAAGACCACAAGCAAAAAGGCAAGGATAAGCTTCAAGAGGAGATTGATGCATTTGAAGAAGCTCCCAAGGCCTTGTTCAAGTGGGTTCCCAAGACTACATCAAGTTCTGCTTCATCAAGTACGACTACAACCCCAAGGATTCCCATCAAGATGATGTGGCTCCTGAAGAAGAACTACATAGTTCTTGAGGGTGACTTCGCCAACACACTTCACTCATGTAAGAACAAGTGCAAACAACTTCCACATATTGCACTAGTTCAAGGAGTCACAAACCCTCTTGTTGGTAAGACAAGGGACAAGGTAACCTAATGCTTTCATGGACATCATCTTGTGTGTACATCACTGTATGTCCATGGATATCCTTGTTTGTTCCTTGTGGGACTAACCCGTGTGGGTATTGAAAGTGCATCTCACTCCAATGAATTGCTCCGAATGATCTACATCAACATTGAGCGTCCACATCTTCAACACCAACATGAAGTCATCATCGACAAAACCCAAGGTTAGTTCATCCCTCTTAAGGGGGGATATCACATCTAGGTGGAGCTTTACTCTAAGAATTGAGCTAAAGCAACTCTAATGTTGTGAACACAACAATGCTTTATGTAAAAGTGGTAATCCCACTAGTGCTTAAACAATGAGTATGACCTATGATCAAATGTTCTCATTTGACTCCTAAGTCAATATACTCATATAGATGACCTAGTCATCGCAAATTGCTTGATAGATGCTAGAGTGTTTGTGCATGCTTTGCCACATATTTCATTTGACATTTTATTGTGTGAGCATATTGGTTGCATATTTTACTCATTCTAGGACATCCACTTGTTGCTTTGATTGTTTGGCTTTTTTTCCTTTTGCCAAGTGGATGGACAAGAATGCCTAAGAACCTCCTCTATCTATCTATGCTTTTCTCATCTCAAACTCTATTCATGCTACATTACAAAGTTTGATCAAGTCAGAATCGAACCACTCTGTGTGAGGAGCACTCGGAGTCCCCGATTCGTCATAGACTTAAACTTCCAAAACCTCTTTGTGCATTTCGGTATGACCGAGTCATCCATTTCGGTCACACCGAGTTCACCAAGTTGATCTAGGTTTTCATCTCGGTGCAACCGATTTGAACATTTCGGTCACACCGAGTTGCAGTAACCGGTTGCGATTCTGCATCTCGGTGCCACCGAGTTGTTCCACTCGGCCACACCGACAGGGTCGGGATATATATACCCACGGGTGAGATTTTGGAAATTTCTTCAAAACTCCTCAGCCCGCGTGTGTCCTGCTCTGCCTCCTCGGGTCTCCGGATCGTCTCCTCACCGTCAGCAACCTCCCATCGCTGGTTTCTGTCGCCGTCAACAGGAATCTGCTCCGCCGTTGCCGCCGTAGCGAACTCCCGCCGGACTAGGGTATGAGTTCGATCCCTTGTGCTCTCTTTTTACCTCCGATTCTAAGCACAAGGGCACTGCCATGATTAGTGCCACGTATGAAATCAACATATCCAGAGAAAACTTCCTTTAGTTTAGTTTGATTCAAAAATTTAGGGTTAGGTCTCCGCTGAACTCATCTCGGACTGACCGAATTGTAGAAATCGGTCTCACCGATTTGGCTTAGGCCATTGCACATGTGCTTTTCGGTCCGACCGAAAACTGCAAATCGGTGTGACCAAGTTTAATTCTCTGTGAAACCCTAGCAATCTCGGTGCCACCGAACTGTGACTCGGTCTGACCGAGTTCACTAGTTTAGGTTCGAAATGTTGCTTCGGTATCACCGAGTTTATCAATTTGGTAGCTCCGAAATCATTTCAGCAGAGAACTAAAACTAAGTTTTTGACTCATTTGTTTTGCAAAAATTCTGCACTTTGGGATGCTCATCTCTCTACCTCATCTATATCTATTCACAGGGTTTGTTGTCAGTTTGCCAGCCAAGATGTCTGACCAGAGTGATAGACAGAATAGATCTGAAGAGCAAGAGCCAATGAGTGAGGGCACTAGTCCCTCAAGCAGCTATGATGAGGGCAGCAGGAGCACTCCAAGTAACTTGCCCAAGGCAGCCACCAGGATAAGAAAGAAGAGAACCTCGGACTCTGAGGATGAGGTTTATGTTGCTGTTGAGGATGAGGCCACCTCAAAGAATAAACTGCTGAAGAACGAGTATGGCACCGCTGCTACAACAAAGCCTGGTATGAACAAGAAGGCACCAACAAGGAGAGTCCCAACATCAAAACCAAGGAAATTTACAACAGGAGAAACCATGAAATTCACAATAGAATCAGATGATGGTGAGGCAGTTGGAGCTGGCAAGAAGAAGAGGGCAAGAAACACAACTACAAAAGTTCTTGGAAAGTCAACTATGGTAAGAGATTCAGAGGAAGAGGAGGAGGATGCTGCACCAGCACCCAAGTCACAAAACTTATGGGAGATGCAATCAAGTCAGGGGCTGCTTCTAAGCCCAAACCTGCTCCCAAAGCTGCTGCTCAAACCACAAAGTCTGCACCCAAGAGAAGCACCAGAAACATCCCAGCTGAAGAGAAGAACAAGGCCCCAGTGCCTGAAGTTGAAGAAGAAGATGCTGAAGCCCAAGTGCTGAGAAAGCTTAAACCAAATATTCCATACCACAATGACACTCATCCAGTGGCAGAGGACATGAACATCAGAAAGTATGCAGGATTGAGACGTTGGAGATAGTCTAATCCATATGCTGTGAGAAGGAGAACTGTTGTGGACTATAGGGTCCACACCAAAGAACAACAAGACTTCTATGAGACCATTCTGCTTGACAAGAAGCCAATTGTTTGTGATATGAGCTGGGTTGATTGGGAATACATCAGAGAGAATGAAGATCACTTTCCAGGTGTATATGACAGCTTCAAATCTTGTGGAGTTGACAAGTTCGTTGGACAGAAGCTCACAAAATGGAATGATGAGCTAATCATGCAATTCTACTCCACTGCTCATTTCTATCCAGATGGAAGGATAGTGTGGATTTCTGAAGGTACAAGGTACCAGTGAACTATTGAAGAATGGGCAAAATTGATCAATGCTCCAGAATACCATGAGGATGATTTGGATGTGTATGCCAAGAACAAGAAAGACCACATCTCCATGGCAAGTATGTATAGGGAAATTCCTGATGAAGCCCTGAAAACTCATAAGTTGGGCTCACTGAAATACTTGTAGTCTGGTCTGCCTACTATCAACACCATCTTAAGGCATACTCTGTTGCCCAAATCTGGAGATCATAGGATGATAAGAGGACATTCCATCAACTTGCTGCACATTTTTATGTCCCTCAAAAATTCAAGGTCATGAGTCTGATTGTAGAGACAATCAAAACGACAGCTTCTGACCAGAAAAGGTCTTGTGGGTATGCTCCACACATTCAGGTGCTCATCAACTCAAAGATGGGCACAGGGACAGACTTGTTGGACAAGGAGCACTTACCTCTCAAGCCAGAATTTGAAGACAACATAGTTGTAATGGATGAGAATGGCCCTTCATCAGTCAAGCACAAGAAAAGAGAGCTAAGGCAAAGATAGAAAAAGCTGCAAGGATGCCAAGGACTGAAGAGGCATCTCAAGTGTTCTTGAAGAGCAAACAAGATCAACTTGGATATATGATCCAATCTACTTTGAGGATTGAGAAGGGCTTGGTCACCCTAACTCAAAATCAGCAGAGCTTGGAGAGGATCATTGAACAAAGATTCTACGATCTTGATCTGAAAGTGACTGAGATGCAGGCAGTAGTTGAGCAGCTCCAGGAGGAAGCAGAGGAGAAGGAAGGGAAGGCAATAACTGAAGCTTTTCAGCGAGTGCCAAGAGGTCAGAGGTTAGCTGCAGTGCCAGTTCCAAATACTAGAGCTACCACATCAGCACCAGCAGCTACAGCTTCAGTGACACCTCCAGCAGCCACTCCACCAACTCCAGCTACATCGGCAGAAGCTTTCGTCCTTGGAGTCATCTCTACACCACCTCACGAAGACCAGGCCTGAGAGACGCATATCACTATCCATATTTGAACTTTTTGGTAACTTGTTGCCAAAGGGGGAGAAATATGTATAGATCATAGGCTTTGAGAGAATGTGTTGCTTTTTTGTCTCTGTTGCACTTTATTTGGTTGAACTCTATTGTGTGCTTGTTTGATACATTATGTCCTTGTGTGAGATACTTGTATGATCATGTGTTTGATCATATGCTACTTTAATGTGTGCTTGGATGATATTATCTCTTATATCCATATATGATCTTTCACTTTGCTTGGTGATGAGTGCATGTTTTTAATTGCTATCATTTTGAGCGCTCCACAAAGATGTATGTGACATGCAAGAGTAATCCATGATACTAATCGATTGTGCATTTGCATTCAAAAGCAAATCTTAAATAATGCACAAATTTAGGGGGAGCTCTTGCTTACCACATACTTCTCAAAGCGACGATGTATTTCAATCTTATTTTCATTTGTCGAAGCTTTGACCTATATGTTTTCATCAATTACCAAAAAGGGGGATATTGAAAGTGCAACTATCCCTGGGTGGTTTTGGTAATGATTAACAACATATAGCTCATTGAACTAATGCTATTTCAAGATGAATATTTCAGGAAAGTTCAATGATTGGCATGGCATGGATCAGGAATGTGGACCCCTCAAAATGCTAAGGATGAAGGATTGGCTCAAGCTCTAAAGCTCAGGACTCTGCATTTTACTTTTAGTGATCCAAGATCACATTGAGTCCATAGAAAAAGCCAATACTATTAAAAGGGGATGAGGTGTTGCTTAATGTCTTGCTTGCTCCAAATGCTTAGTGATATGCTCCAAAGCCCTCAACCACTTTCTCATGTCCACATATGTCCCAAACCAAAAGTCTAACTCGGCTCCACCGACTTGATCTATCCGGCGCCACCGAGTTCATTTGACATAGCCACTGCCAGAAACCCTAGCCACTTCGGTTACACCGACAGGGATCTCGGTCTCACCGAGATGGGATTGCAAACTCTTCGTTTCCCTTCATAACGTTTCGGTCTAACCGAGATGAGCGATCGGTCCCACCGAGTTCGCAATGCAAACTCCCCGTTTCCCTTTCGTAACGTTTTGGTCTCACCGAGATGAGCGAATTGGTCCCACCGAGTTTGCCTGACCAACTCTCTGGTTAGCTTATTACCAAAGTCGGTCCCACCGAGTTTGCGTAATAGGTCTCATCGAGATTACGTTAGGCCCTAACCCTAACAAAATTGGTCCCACCGAGTTGACATGTCGGTCCCACCGAAATGCCTAACGGTCACATTATAAACTAAAATTGGTTTGTATCGAGTTTCACGATTCGTTCCCACCGAGTTTGGTAAATTGTGTGTAACGGTTAGATTTTGTGTGGAGGCTATATATACCCCTCCACCCTCTCTTCACTCGTGGAGAAAGCCATCAGAACATGCCTACACTTCCAGCATTCATTTTCTGAGAGAGAACCGCCTACTCATGTGTTGAGACCAATATATTCCATTCCAACCACATAAATCTTGAGCTCTAGCCTTCCCCAAGTTGCTTTCCACTCAAATCATCTTTCCACCAAATCCAATCCTATGAGAGAGAGTTGAGTGTTGGAGAGACTATCATTTAAAGCACAAGAGCAAGGAGTTCATCATCAACATACCATCTATTACCTTTTGGAGAGTGGTGTCTCCTAGATTGGTTAGGTGTCACTTGGGAGCCTCCATCAAGATTGTGGAGCTGAACCAAGGAGTTTTTAAGGGCAAGGAGATCACCTACTTCATGAAGATCTAACCTATTGAGGCAAGTCCTTCATGGGCGATGGCCATGGTGGGATAGACAAGGTTGCTTCTTCATGGACCCTTTGTGGGTGGAGCCCTCCGTGGACTCGCACAGACGTTACCCTTCGTGGGTTGAAGTCTCCATCAACGTGGATGTACGATAGCACCACCTATCGGAACCACGCCAAAAATCTCCGTGCCAACATTGCGTTTGCTCCCTCCAAACTCCTCCTCTTTACCTTCATATGCAATGATTTACATTCCGCTGCTATACTCTTAGAATTGCATGTGTAGGTTGATTGCTTGACTTGTGCTAAGTTGCTAAAATCTGCCAAGACTTAAAATTGGGAAAAGACTAGATTTTTATTTGGTCAAGTAGTCTAGTCACCCCCCCCCCCTTTAGACATACTTTCGATCCTACACTTCCTAGGCAAGTCGCCGTTGGGCGGATTACACCTCTGGGTCATATACTGTCTCCACGCCTTGGGCCTTCAGTCGGCCCGCCTCGTAAGCCACCTCCAGGCTTCATATCTTGGCTTCTTGGGCCGTCCTATGCTTCATTGCCAAGTCGCCAACAGTGTAACCCGGCCCCTCCTAGGCGGTTTACATCGTGGGGTTATATCCCCAACATTAGGCCCCAGATTGATTTGAACTTATTCATGTCAATCTTCACTCTCTAGTTGGCGAGTCTTCTTTAGCTCTTCTAAACACTATAACCTTGAATAGATCTTCACAACCCGCCATATAAAAGGATGATGTCATCTTCATAATTTCAGAAAAAACCTTCATGACGTCACAACGGGTCTTTAGCATTAATTGTCCATTCCAAAAATCGAGGCGCCCCTTTTGTTATAATGGCTCATTACTGCTGAGATGTTATGTAGTCACTTGGGTGGTTCATCATCGCAATTATAATCCGTCATACCTTCACTTTTTAACTGCAGTTGTTAACCCGACCAGCCATGTCTAAAGCTCCCACTTCTTGTGACTGGGAAGCCTCCCAAGTCTCAGAACTCATGCTCAGTGAGTATCTGGACATGGGTGTTTTACCGGCTAAACAAGTTGTCCACTGGCGGGTACCCGGTCCTGAAGCTACTCCACAATCCGGAGAGGGTGAAGTTGTGATTTTTACAGACCACCTTCTTTGTGGCTTTTTACCACCCGGGTCAAAGTTTTTCTGGGACGCTCTGCATTTTTATAATCTTCATCCTCAAGACATCGGTCCCAACTCTGTCTCCAATCTATGCCAATTTCAAGTATTGTGTGAAGTGCATCTGCAAGAAGAGCCTACTATTGACCTCTTTAAGGATTTCTTTTATATCAACCGCCAGACAGAGATGACAAATGGACCCAGTTTAGAGCTTGGAGGTGTTCCCATCTAGCGGTGAAGAGATGTGACTTTCCCCTCAGTTGTACTACCAAGCCACCCCAACGGCAGGAACCGCACTTGGTTTTATTGCAAAAACACTGCCCCGGCTGAAGAAAATCCCCTGCTGGGTTATTGCCCTACCAGCTCAGCACGAACAGCGAACTCCCAGGACGATTAACTACCGTAGAACGCGCCCAATATGCACCTACCTTTTCAAAGATAAGGGCCTTAATAGCCAATGGCTTAACCAAAGTCAACTTGACCCGTTGTTGGGTCTCATGGAGAATTCTGCCGTTGAGCCGACACAGTGGCTTAATGTGCCAATACACTGGCGATGTGAAGGATCCACAACGCTACAACCACAAGCCACCGACTGATAAAGAAGTCAATAAAATGTTTAAGTCTTTGCTTGGAGAGCCTCAAGAAGCTTGCAATAAGGCGGGGCTGAACCCCTTCTCCACTCTTAACCCCGGGGCCCTTGCTGTGAGTACTTTGAATAAATCTTCCTCTCACTTATTTATCCTTTATACTTTATCCCTTTTAAATCATTGGCAACATGTGTATATATATACAGGCTAACCATCAATTCTGGAAGAGGAAAAAAATAACAGCTCCACCAACTAAAAAGACTAAAATAGTGAAGGCTCGAGGTCTGGGTTGCTGTAAGAAGTAGACAGTAGAGGAGCTACTCGAGCTGGATGAGTAGGAGGTAGAACTTGACTCCCTTGGTCTTCTTTTCATGCAACTTATTGATGCCGATTCATCTCAGGACGATGCGGAGACAAGCCAAGCCAATGTAGAAGAGGTAATTCATGTCTCCTCCGACTCAGAAACATTGCCAAGAAAGAAAACACGGCGGGTCATCAGGAAAGTAAGATTTTTCTCACCCTCATGATTATTTGGACCCCAACTTTCTTTTGAAGAAATAGCAGCATGAGTCTAGGCATCACACCCGGAGTGGCGACACTGAAGATCTCGTACCCAGCTTATCCAACACATCGGCTCCCTAGAAACGTCGCAATGAGGTGCCTCATAGCCCGACTCTATCCCTTCCACAAGCCGGTCTCATGCGTCAACCTCTTAATCCTTCTGACTCAAACTATCAGGGAATGCCACCATCATCTGGCAACTCAACTGGAACACAGCTTCATGTCTTCATTGTTGCCCAGGGGTAAGTCTTTTCATTTGTTGATAAAAAACTTAGTCATATACTCATAACTCTTGTGTATTTTTGTCATAGGGGCAAAGCAAAAACGGGTAAAAAGCAAAAAGTGAGTGGCTCTACCAAATCCCTCGAGGCTTCTGAGCCGGAAAAGCAAGAGCTGGAAACCCTTGAGGTCCCAATCTAGAATCCTGAAGATCCTATTAACCAGCAAAATGACCTGCCTCCACAGACTGACGCTGCAGCTTTTGAGCCCATGGAGACTGATGTTAACTCAGCGGCCAGCCATGACCCGCCAAGTCCTAAGCCTACCTCTCCTGCCAAATCAACTGACAAGAGCCCTGCCGCTGTCAATGTTGATGACATTGCTGTCACCGGTTCAGCTTTTAAAGCGCCCGAAGTCTCCAGAGTGTTAGCCAAGCACTCCTCAAAAGAAGAGGCACCCTTATTAGAGAAGGGCAAGACCAAATTGGAACTTGAGAATTACTCCACATTTAGTGCAAGCGAGTTGCACGCAGGCTATCTAAGCCGCCTTCTGATACGTCTCCAACGTATCTATAATTTTTGATTGTTCCATGCTATTATATTATCCATCTTGGATGTTTTATATGCATTTATATGCTATTTTATATGATTTTTGGGACTAACCTATTAACCTAGAGCCCAGTGCCAATTTATGTTTTTTCCTTGTTTTTGGGTTTTAGAGAAAAGGAATATCAAACGGGGTCCAAATGAGCTGAAAATTCCCGATGATTTTTTATGGACCAGACGAAGACCCCGAAGCAAAAGAGTTGGGCCAGAAGTGTCTCGAGTCATCCATGAGGGTAGAGGGCGCGCCCTACCCCCTGGGCACGCCCCCTACCTCATGGCTGACTCGGAGACTCCCCTAGATGTGAAACCGACACAAAAAATTCCTATAAATACAGAAACCCCGAAAAGAAGCCTAGATCGGGAGTTCCGCCACTGCAAGCCTCTGCAGCCCCCAAAAACTAATTGGGACCCGGTTCCGACACCCTGCCGGAGGGGGGAATCATCACCGACGGCCATCTTCATCATCCCGGCACTCTCCATGACGAAGAGGGAGTAATTTTTGGAGATATGCCCTAGAGGTAATCATGTATGATGATGTGTTTATGAATAAAGATAGTCCTTGGACATTATCAATCATGTGTATCAGCAAGTACATGACTTGTTTGTGGGACTATGCATTGTATGATGACTGTCCTAAAGGTCCCTAGTCGAAAGCTAGACCAACATATGACACGGTCGATGGCCCGGTCTCACTAGCCATGGACCATTGGATGCTAACCGGATAATATGGACTTGGAAAGGTCTTGTCGGATCCAACATAGTCGGATCCGAGCCAAGATAAGGTCCGAGTCAGACAGACCCAACTATGAGACACAATGATATGTCATCTGTGAGTCTCTAGTACAACATACATTCTATGTCCGAAGACGTCAGCTGATGCATGTACTCGGGATGGTGACAGACTTGCTTTGGGCCGACCAAACGGTACTCCGTGACTCGGTAGTTACAAAGGTAGGTTTCGGGTTTGTCCAGTCCCATGCTGCGAGACATGGTCGAGCAAGATGGGATTTGCCCCTCCGATCAGGAGAGATATACTCTGGGCCCCTCGTGTGATCCGACCAGGATAAGCATGGCCATGCGACAAGGATTTTATGAGATAATCTGGTTTGTGGTCGGTATCACTGGAACGAGAAAGAGGTCGGGCTAGCACAAGGATGACAGTCTCGCCTTGAGCCCGAGAACATATATCATGAGGCAAAGGGAATAGAAGTGTGACATGTTGTACAGGTTCGCCTAACCAGCTTCATATTCTACTTGGTGATCGACACGCCTTGCTAGAGGCCGCTACCAACCATGCAGGTCGGAGGTGATCCGAACTGTGACCAAGCCAACTTCAACCTAAGGGGTCGCGCGCTTAAGGGAAGGAACCTACGAGGTCGGTTCGGAGGACATTGGTCGGATGTGATCCGAGCTCGACTTGGAACGCGACCGAGTAGACTTTGGGCTTTAGGATCCGTGCAAGGCCCAAGTGTTGAGCCCGCGACGGATGCCTATAAATAGTGGAGGTGCGGCACACTCATTTGGTTGATCGCGTCGGCGCTGTCACTAGGGTTTGCATGTGTTGCGAATAGCCACCTCCACTCGCTGCAGACTGTGTGATCAGACCTAGCAGTCCGCCGCACGGTATTCCTCCTGCACGTGCGGATACCGTTAGAGGCGGTGCACTTGCGCCGCTCCGGTGAACTTGTACATGGGATCGGACGACCGGCTGTTCGAGGGAGATCAGAAGAGGAGGACATGATCCACGCGGACGCACTTCCCAAACTCTTCTTCTGCTGCACGACACTATGCGTCTAGTGGTAACGAACTGGGATCCATCTCCCGTAGCATGTTCCTGTTGTTCTGCATGTAGGAGAATTTAAATTTGCAGTCGACGCACCCTATCGTAGATCCCAACAGTGGTATCAGAGCCTCTGCTATAGGATTTGGATTCAGATCGTATGCATATTAGATATGTGGAGGCAGCAGATGAGATCTGTTGTCCTTGGTGAGATCGGCTATGTGCACAGTTGATGAGATCAATTGCACATGGGGATTGAAGAAGCTATGTTTTCTGATGATCGGAGTCGATGAGGCCGTGACACAAACTACCCCTACCGGTCAGTATCCGCCATCGGGGTTAACTGTGAAATGTAAACCCGAATCAGACTCGCGATGATCTATAATATCAGCCATATCAGAAAATTCGGCGTGATCGGAGTTCAGATGTGATCAGAAAATTCAGGACCGTTGTGTGCGTAGCGTCGTGTATTTCGTACCCGACGCACAAATCGGTAGAATGCGATTCTATGCATAACTTTGTTTTTCAGGTTTGATGTGAATAGTATGGCTCATGTGTATGTGATGCATGTGTGTAATTTATACATGGCCTAAGTGTCATGTTTGTCAGCCGGTAGGAGCCAAAGTGTTGTCATTATATTGTATAACGATCTGCGTGTTGACTTGTGACTCTATGTAAAATTCATTACTAGTTGTAGTAGTTGGATAATAGAGATCAGGTTGGTGGCTTGGTGTCCCGGCATGACAAACAAGATGGAGTTCCTAGATGGTCATCGGAGTCGGAGCCGACCTGGAAGAACGTCCATGAAGGAGCCATACTATTTCACAATATGTGTTTATTTGTGATTGTTATGCTTCTTTGTTTCTATGCATGTTAGAATGGTAGAAAGATCCCTCATGAATATCAAGTAAATTTCCATTCCCGATGTTACACCTTCGCACGTCAAGTACGTCTAGTAGTGGGCTCATAAAATTGGGGTGCTGCTAGGTGTCCTTAAACTGAAGGGTTCGTGTCGGACACGGACATGCACTGCGTCAGGTTAACTTGACAAGGCTATCAAAACGGGTTTGGACCTTGTGGCAAACAAGGTTGGGAGACGGGGTATAAGATACACCAACAGGAGTTGTACAGAGATACGATTAGCAAGGAGTTGCTTACCGGATAGGTATGTTGGCTAGCAGTGATGCTAAAGCTCACTAGTCGCGTGCACTAGTCGGATCCTGAATCACTGAGAGTTTGCGGAGGGATGCTGACTTCAGTGGGAGTATTTCTATTTAAGGCTTGAATTACTCTACATAAACACATTGCTTAGTGATTGCATATTTTCTGTTGTAGATCAATGGCACCACCTGCTCAACCCAAGTTTGCATTGAAATCAATTCTGGAAAAGGATAAACTGAATGGAACAAACTTTACCACCTGGTATAGAAATCTAAGAATTGTTCTCAAGCATGATAAAAAGTAACATGTTCTAGAGGATCCACTTCCAGAGGAACCTGTCGATAATGCTAATGCCACAACTAAGAATGCCTACCATAAACTCGTTGATGAATCAACGGAGATCGGCGGTCTCATGTTGGCTTGTATGGAGCCCGATTTGCAATAGCATTTCGAAAATGTTGAGGCTTACGATATGATCGAGAGTCTCAAGAGCATGTTTTAGACACAGGCTAGGACCGAAAGGTTCAATGTCTGGCGATCCTTGATGGATTGCAAGTTGAAGGAATGTGATCCACTGAACCCACATGTGATGAAAATGATCGAATATGTGCAAGCTTTGGATCGGTTGGGCTTCCTGCTCTTGGATGAGCTGGCTACTGATGTTGTTCTGGGTTCTCTTCCACCCAGCTATGGGACGTTCATCTCAAACTATCATATGCATGGCATGGATAAGAAGCTCACTGAATTGCATGGGATGATCAAGGTTTTCAGAGCAAGGATATTAACAAATGCACGCATCAAGTGTTGATGGTGCAGAAATCAGCTAAGTTCAAGAAGAGTAGGTCCAAGAAAACGGCTAAGGCAAAGGGTACAGAGACGGTAACCTCCGCCGTTGCGCCAAAGTCTGGACCGGACTCGAAGACCGTTTGCTATCACTGCAAGGAGACCGGTCACTGGAAGAGAAACTATAGCAAGTGGCTTGCAGAGCATGGAACGAAGGCCAGGAATGCTGCTTCAGGCAAAGGTACACTTGTTGCATATGTTATAGACATTTACCTTGCTGACATACCTAGTAGCTCTTGGGTATTTGATACCGGATGGGTTGTTCATATTTGCAACTCGATGCAGGGGATGGTAAGAACTAGGCGTGTGGCACAAGGGGAGATTGACATCAGGGTCGCCAACAAAGCAAGAGTTGCTGCGTTGGAGGTCGGCACGATGCAGCTCCAGCTTCCTTCCGGATTCTTTATGGAATTTAATAATTGTTATTACATTCCTACACTTAGTCGGAACATTATTTCTGCCTCATGGTTGATGAGTCAAGGTTATGAATTCAATTTAAAGGACAATGGTTGTTCGATATTTTTGAATGGTATATTCCACGGCTATGCACCCATCATTGATGGGCTATTTATATTGAATCTAGAACAGGAACCGGTCTATAACGTGAATGTCAAGAGGCATAAGCCTAATGAGATAAATCCGACATACTTATGGCATTGCCGGCTTGGATGCATTAGTTTGAAACACATGAAGAAGTTCCATGATGATGGGCTCCTAACTTCGTCTGACTTTGAGTCATTCGAGACATGCGAATCATGCTTGCTCGGCAAGATGACTAAGTCTCCTTTCACAAAGAGTTGCGAGAGGGCGTCCGAGCTATTGAAACTTATACATAGTGATGTGTGTGGTCCAATGAGGACAACTGCCAGAGGTGGCTATCAGTACTTCGTGACTTTAACGACGACTTGGGTAGGTATGGATATATCTATTTGATGAGGCACAAGTCGGAAACTTTTGAAAAGTTCAAAGAGTTTCAGAACGAGGTTGAAAATCAGCTCGACAAGACAATAAAGCTTCTACAATCAGATCATGGAGGTGAGTACATGAGCCAGGAGTTTGATGATCATCTAAAAGTTCGAGGTATAGTACCTCAGCTCACACCGCCACAGAGAAACGGCGTGTCCGAACGGAGGAAAAGGACCTTGTTGGACATGGTCTGGTCAATGATGAGCAAATTGGATTTACCCTTGTCATTCTAGGGATACGCTCTAGAAACTGAAGCTTTCACACTTAACAGGGTACCATCAAAATTCGTAGACAAGACACCACATGAGATATGGACTGGGAAGAGTCCCAGTTTGTTTTTTCTAAAGATTTGGGGTTGTGAAGCATTTGTCAAGCGACTTATGTCAGATAAGCTTACACCAAAGTCGGATAAATGCATATTCGTGGGATATCCGAGGGAAACCTTGGGATATAGTTTCTACAACCAAGAAGAGAACAAAGTGTTTGTTGCTCGGAACGGGGTTTTCCTTGAGAAAGAGTTTCTCAGTCGGGAGGCTAGTGGAAGAACGGTTCGACTTGAAGAAATTCGAGGACCACTCGGGGATGGCTCGGCTAGTGATGAGATCATACCAGAGTTAGTGAGGGAACCTGTTGGGGATATAACTATTAGGTATGACCCGCCGGGAGGGGCCGGGTTATACCTATGAGTATTTTTGAAGCCCAGGACCAAGGTCGAAGATGACGGTTCAGTAAGGGCCCAAAGCCCAGAGGCGACTTAAGGCCCGTAGTGATAAACTGCCATATATGCATGACTTGTATTGTAAGACAAGGAATATGAAGAGACTAAGCTGGACATTGTTTATGAGCCAGCCGGGACTCTGTAGAGCCGCTGGGCGTCGGCCTCTGTATATAAAGGGACGACCCGGCGGCGGGTCAAGGCAAGTAACTTCAACTCGAGAGCTAGGTCAAGCCATTCGCTCCCTGGTTATCGAGACATAAGCAATCCCGCTCAAAACTGGACCGTAGGCTTTTACCTTCACCGTAAGGGGCCGAACTAGTATAAACCTCGTGTCTCTTGTCCCAATTAACCCCTTCAAGCTTCCTAGTTGTGATGGCTCCACGACTAAGTCCTTTCCCTAGGACATCTGACGTGACAATTCCACGACAGTTGGCACCCACCATGGGGCCAGCGCACGGTGGATTTGAGTTCTTGAAGGGCAGCTTCAAAGGGCTTAAGGGATACGCTGTGGGCCGGATGACCAAGAGTCGTCGCAGCAAGCTCTAAATCGACGACGTAGGCTGGGGCCCCGAGGCCTTCTCAATTGAGTACGGATACTGGGTCCCCTTTGGTGGAATTCACGTCTTCATCGGCAAGATCGGCGAGCCGGGACCTGAGACGGACATCTCCACCGACCTCGTCAAAACAGCTCAGCGCGCGAACCCCGCCCGGGCTCCGCCTGCTGTGAAGCACGCCTTCGTGGGATGCATCCATGAAGGGCTCTCTGGGGGATCTGCATCTGGCGGTGAGACAACCATCTACTCTAATGGCGGGTCATCCACAGGTGAGACAGATTCATTGTATCAACTGCAAGACGGCGGGCTTGGGGGCTATTCCGATGGCAGCAATATTCCGGATTGCTTCGAGCCACCAAGCCGGGTTGGAATCTTCATGGACGGTACACAACCTCTCCAAGACTCCACAACAGCGGCAGCCATGACCCCCGGGGCAGCAGCAGCTGGGGCGGGAGGCCCTGTGCGCTCGCCGGCTCAGGTGCTGATGGATCTTACAGATAAGCTGACCACTGTGTTAACCGCCATGGTCAACCCGGCGGACCAAGCTCGTCATGATGAGGAGGTGGCACAGTTAAAATTAGATATGGCACAGGCCAAGGAAGACCTAGCAGCGGAAGATGTCAGGATAACTGCAGAGCGGGCAGCTCTGGATGTTCGGGCTCAGCAGATCCAGGCACAGACTTTCCGGCTCACACAAGACCAGAACGCGTCTAATGAGGTCATGAGGAGAAGGCATGAGAAGACTCAATCTCGACTCCCCCAGGTTTACGATGCTCGAAACCTTTTTCACACGCCAAGGGCAGGGCCCAGTAACCCACCGTGGCTCTCCGTGTATAGGTAACCCGTCATGGCTCTCTCCACGTGTAGGAGCAAACCATGTTGCAACACCCGGGGACGGCACGCCGGTTCAACCGCAGGTGATGGGACCTCCCCGCGTAAACTTGGCGCCACCTCAGTATGTGCCAACACCCCCAGGTCACTATTCTAACCTGTTGGAGAACAAGATAGCGGCAGCGGCACGATTGGCGGCTCTCCCAATTGATGGTGACTCTCCAGCAGCGGTTGAAACCCGCCAGGTCAGAGAACTTCTTCAGGCGGCCTTGGCACAGCAGGAGGCATACTCATACAGTCGGGACATGATCCATTCGACCCCTCGTCCAAGCCAAAGCCCGAGTTATACCAGGCACATGGATTCAGCGGCCATTTCAAGCAACGTCAGGCGCCATGACCAGCCAGGTGGGTATAACCCGGCGCGCCATGAGGCTGTTAAGTTGGTAGATCAAGACAGGATACGTCAAGAGGCTGAGCAAGCGGTTCAACAAGCGGCGGAGCAGGCGGCTCAGTTGACGGCTTACCAGCCATATCCGGCTTATCCGATGACTTCCATCGAGGCAGGTGTGGCCACCAGGACCGGAGGAGTCCCCTGTCTGGTACCGGCTCTATGTAACGAGCGTTTGCCCAAGGACTTTAAGGGACCTAGGAAGGTGCCGAATTACACGGCCGACTTATAGCCCGGGGCATGGATTGAGAGTTACGAGATGGCTATGGAGCTGTTGGAGGTTAGTGATGCTGCAATGGGTAAATACTTTACCATGACGTTGGATGGAACCGCCCGCACCTGGTTGAAAGGCATGCCACCTAATTCAATCAGTTCATGGGCGGAGCTAAAGGCCCGGTTCATCCAGAATTTCAAAGACACGTGCAAGCAGCCCATGTCGATTGTGGATCTGACGAATTGCAAGCAAGAGGAGGGCGAGTCTACAACCCATTGGGTGCGCCGGGTTAAAGCCATAATACATTCATCTGATAAGATGGATGCCGGCTCTGCAGTCTTAATGTTGGAGAAAAATTGCCGTTTCTTGCCTCTGAAACAAAAGCTAGGGTGGCTCAAGCGCGAGTGTAATGATATGGGCATGCTGATGGCGGCTCTGGTCAAGTACGCTGACTCTGATAGTACCAAGGATCCCGAGTCTGATGATGACAAGGCAGGGAAGGGAAAGAAGAACGGCACGGCAAGGGCCCTCAGCACAACCCGGCAAATCAAGGAGGTAATAAACGTAAGGCTGATGGTAGTTTGGATTTCGTGGCTAACACCAGTGCGTAGGGTAACAACCAGCGGCGCAAAGGGAGGCCATCTCCCCGATCTGGCGGGTCAGGCCCCACACTTGAGCAATTGTTGAATGTGCCCTGTCTGAGACACGACACTCAGCAGAAGCCGACTACCCATTTGTGGAAGGACTGCACGATCAGGAAGGCCTTCAAAAATTCCAACATGTTTGATGGTAACAATGGGCAGGGCGGCGGTGCAGGTGGCGGCGGTTTTCATGGCCCGGGCGGCGGGTCAAATCCCATTTTCCAAAATTCCTAGGGCAACTAAGGTGGATATAACCAACAATCTGGCCAGGGCAGTCAGCAACAGCAGCAAGGTGGATACCAGAGCAATCCAAAGCAGCTGAACGGTGGGCAATATCATGTGTTTACCACTAGTTTATGTAAACGAGACCAGAAGCTTCATAAGAGGGTTGTGAATGCGGTTGAGCCGGCAATTCCTCATTACTTGAGGTGGTCTGAGCAGCCTATCATATGGAGTAGAGAGGATCACCCTCCCCGGGTTGACAATCCGGGTCACTTAGCCTTGGTGGTGGCCCCTCAAGTGGGTGGAGGTAAGATCGAATTGGAGATAGCTTTTGGGGATGAATATGACTCCAGAGCCGAGAAATTGATGTTTGAAATAGTCAAGATCAAGAGACCGTATCATGCTCTATTCGGGCGGACGGTTTACGCCAAATTCATGGCACGGCCGTGTTATGTGTACTTGCAGCTCAAGATGCCGGGTCATAAGGGAACCATTATGGTGCACGGTAGCCAGAAGGTGGCCTTGGAATGTGAAGAAGGTGACGCGGCTTATGCTGAGTCAGTCTGTGCAACAGAAGAGTTGAAATTCTACAAGGACAATATTGACCCGGCAGATATGACATCCTTAAAGAAGCCAACCACAGAACATGAGCTGGATTTGAAGTTCAAGTCGGCCGATGATACTAAGCTCGTTGATTTTATTCCAAGCGACTCATCCAAGCAGTCCAGCATCAATGCTAACTTGGATCCCAAATAGGAAAGCGCGCTCATCGAGTTCATCCGTGAGAACCGGGACATCTTCGCATGGAAACCTTCTGACATGCCAGGTGTACCGTGAGAACTCGCTGAGCACACTCTTAATATTGATCCAAAGTTTAAACCGGTCAAGCAGTTTCTTCGGCGGTTTAATGAAGAGAGGCGGAAGGCCATTGGTGAAGAAGTGGACCGGCTCTTAGCAGCAGGGTTTATCGTCGAAGTCTTTCATCCAGAGTGGTTGGCTAACCCGATGCTTGTGCTTAAGAAAAATGGCACTTGGCGTATGTGTGTGGATTATACGGACTTAAACAAAGCTTGTCCAGCTGATCCTTTTTCTCTCCCTCGTATTGATCAAATCATTGATACTACGGCGGGTTGTGAGCGTTTGAGTTTTTTGGATGCTTACTCTGGTTATCATCAGATCAAGATGGCGGTTAAAGACCAGGAGAAGACGGCATTCATTACTCCGTCTGGAGCCTTCTGCTATGTCCCAATGCCTTTTGGGCTCAAGAGTGCCCAGGCGACTTACCAGCAATGTGTGTAGAATTGTCTACATAATCAAATTGGGTGCAATGTTCATGCTTATGTGGATGACATAGTGGTCAAGTCCAGGGAGAAGGAGACCTTGATTGACAATCTCAAGGAAACCTTTGACAATCTTCGGGTTTACAAGATGATGCTTAACCCGGCCAAGTGTGTTTTTGGTGTGCCTGCAGGCAAGCTTTTGGGTTTTCTGGTTTCTAACGGGGGCATCGAGGCTAACCCGAAGAAGATCAAGGTCATCACCTCTCTGGACAAACCAGCATGTATCAATGACGTTCAGCGTTTGGCGGGTCGTATCGCTGCTCTAAGCCGGTTCATAAGCCGGTTAGGAGAGAAGGCCATGCCACTATATCAAATGATGAAGAAGACAGATAGCTTCACCCGGAGTGACGCTGCAAACGCTGGGTTTGAAGATATAAAGAGACAGTTGGCTGAGCCGCCGGTTCTTGCTGCTCCCATTGACAAGGAACCCTTGTTACTATATGTGGCTGCCAACACGCGTGCTGTCAGCGTGGCCATCATGGTGGAAAGCAGGGAGGCCGGCAAGGAACACCTGGTTCAACAGCCGGTTTATTACATCGGCGAGGTGCTAATTGAGTCCAAGCAGCGATATGAGCATTGGCAGAAGCTCGTCTATGGGGTGTTCATGGCAAGCCGAAAGCTTAAGCAATACTTCTTGGGCCACCCCATCACTGTGGTTAGTTCTGCCCCTTTGGGGGATATCATTCAAAACAGAGAGGCCACAGGACGAATCACCAAATGGGCCATTGAGCTTGGGCCTCATGGTTTAAAGTATGTGCCGTGCACAACTATCAAGTCTCAAGCACTGGTGGATTTCATCAATGATTGGACAGAGTTGCGGATGCCTAAAGAAAAGTCGGACAACACGTATTGGACAATTCATTTTGACGGGTCCAGGCAATTGGAGGGCTCGGGGGCTGGAGTTGTTTTGGCTTCTCCTCGAGGTGATAAATTTTGGTATGTGCTCCGGTTGATGTTTCCCTATACTAACAACGCAGCTGAGTATGAAGCCTTGCACCATGGTCTCCAGATGGCTAAAGAGATGAGCTTAAGATGGGTAAGGTGCTTCGGCGACTCAGATCTAGTGGATCAGGAGGTATTAGGCAAGTGGGATTCTAAGGATCCTCTCATGGCGACTTAATGTCGTGAAGTCGATGCAATTGCGGGACACTTCAAGGGTTATTAGGTTGAGCACATTGACCGTAGAAAGAACGAGGCGACTGACGCTTTAAGCCGGCTGGGATCTCAGTGTGAGCCAGTGTCGCCTAATACTTTCTTGGATATTCTGGATAACCCTTCTGTCAAGCTACCTACAGAGGAAGACTTGGTTGTTCCTGACCCAGAAGCGCAATTGGTGGCAGCTCTTCATGTCATTCCAGATTGGACGGTGCCATACCTGGCTTATATGACATGGGGCGAGTTGCCTGAGGATGAAACCTTGGCCAGGCAAATAACCCGGCGGTCTAAGTCCATGACGATTGTCAATGGCGAGTTGCATCATCGCAGTGTTACAGGGGCGTTCCAGCATTGCGTCTCTCCTGAAGAAGGCCAAGAAATTCTCCATGAGATTCATGAAGGAGATTGTGGTCACCACGCCGGGTCAAAATCCCTCGTGGCTAAGGCTTTTCATCATGGATTCTATTGGCTGACGGCTCATGCTGATGCAGAGGACTTGGTCAGTAGATGTGATGGTTGTCAGAAGTTCTCAAGATGGGCTCATGTGCCAGCTCAAGAATTGAGGATGATTCCAATTATCTGGCCGTTCGCAATCTGGGGGCTTGACATGGTTGGGCGTTTCAAAAGGTCCAAAGATAAAAAGACCCACCTCTTGGTGGCGGTTGATAAGTTCACAAAGTGGGTTGAGGCAGAGCCTGTCAGTAAGTGTGATGCAGCCACGGCAGTTCAATTCATGAAGAAGGTGACATTTCGCTTTGGCTTTCCACATAGCATTATAACTGACAATGACACTAATCTGTCTGCGCCATGGAAGAATTTTGTCAACGGGAACACATTCGACTTGATGTTTCATCAGTGGCTCACCCCCAATCCAACGATCAAGCCAAGCGAGCCAATCAGGAGATATTGAAAGGCATCAAGCCCGGCTTTTAGTCCCTTTGCAGCGGACGCCGGGTTGCTGGGTTGAAGAGTTACCCTTTGTGTTATGGAGCATTAACACTACTCCTAACAGATCTATGGGTTATACACCTTTCTTCATGGTCTATGGAGCTGAGGCGGTTCTCCCTTGCGACATCCGTCATGACTCGCCTCGTGTGCCGGCTCATGTTGAAGCAGACAATGAACAGGCGCGTTAGGATGCTCTCGACCTATTAGATGAACAACGAGACTTGGCAGCAGCTCGCTCGGTGATGTACCAGCAAGACTTGCGCCGATATCACAGCCGCTGGGTTAAGTCTAGAGCCTTTCAGGAAGGTGATTTGGTGCTCCGGCTCATCCAGGATCAAACTGATGCACACAAGCTATCCCCACCTTAGGATGGACCCTTTGTGGTCAACAAGAACTTGAACAACGGGTCATATTATCTTATCGATGTTCGAGAGCGCAAAGACTCACGTAAGTCGGAGGAAGAGACCCGGAGGCCGTGGAATATTGCTCATCTTCGGCCCTACTACACTTGAGCTATAGGCTCCCCTGATGTACATATTTTGCCAATGTATATATTATGATAAATAATAAAGCAGGACATCTGTCCTTTTTTCCTCCCCACAAGGTAAATTTGTCATTATCATTATCATTATTCTCTCACATGATCACTTGGGGGCTGATCACATTTGATCTGGCTTAACCCGTTTGATCCGGCTTACGATCGTATTTGAATCTAGCCGTTAAAAATTATGATCACTAGGGGGCTTCCTGTTCAAACATAGGTCGTATTCGAACCAAAGAGAACATAGCTGTCGGTACCCTTTTGATTGGCACGCTGCCGAGCTCACTAGGGGCTTTTTGATAGTATTTGAATCATAGCTTAACCCTTTTTGGGAACCGACTTTGATCGTATTCGAATCAGAGTCGTTAAAAAACTCTCAAGGTCATTAGGGGGCTTCCTGTTCAAACATAGGTCGTATTCAAACCAAAGAGAATACAGCTGTCAGTACCCTCTTGATCGGCGCAATGCCAAAGCCATTGGGGGCTACATGATCGTATTCGAATCCTAGCTTAAACCCCTCTGGAACGGTTTACTGGTCGTATTCGAATCAGTAGCCTTGCCATTTTTTTACGTCTCTTTCGATTTAAGTTGTCTTTGGAAACCCCCTTGTTTTGACTCGAGATTTTTTCTGAGGCTTACAAATTTTAACAATGATTGCTTTAACCCGGCTCAATATTGACTGATGAGTTGCCGATCCATAAGCATCATTGTACCTTTGAAATTTTTGGGTATCCAAAGATTGGGTTATCACCCTTACTGACCGGGTCATATAAACCGGCGGTGCCAATCTAAGAAGTCTTAAGCATAGGATCATAGTTGTGTTCTTTACAACAAGCTAATCTATGATTGTTTTTAAATCCTTTTAACCCGCCTGGTTTTCCGATGTCAAGGGATTTTTTGCAGTCTGTTGAAGGACGGTTTTTGAAACCTGATCAAGCATATGGTAAGCAGATGAAAAGTAACATGGATGGATACAACATGGCGGCTTAATGACGTTAAGCATCAAAACATGCACGATGGCACGGCCACAACAAAGTTATCTCTAGCCTATTACAGGACTCATTGAGTCCAAATAGTTCACATTGTTTTTTACACCCCAGGTATGAGCCGCCACGGCAGGTTCACCTTCATGATTAGCTTGAAGCGTCCGGGTTAGCCCTCTCTGCGCCTTCGCCCTGCTCCTTTTCCTAGAAGGTTGACGATGACCAGTCAATGTTGTTCAAAGCTTCAAATTCAGCTTCAACGTCAACAAGGCCGGCCGGGTCAACTTCAGGAGCAAAGGTATACTTACGGAGTGGGGGAATCAGACTAATCACGTCATATTGAGGCGTTGGAATTCTCCGGTTCTCTTCATCATAACCCGCCTGGTACTTGGTAAGATCCACTTCATTTGCTATCAGAGTCGCCACGGGGCGTATCTCTTTGACACAGGCGAGAAAGTCTGCGTCTTGAAACGGAGTGCCATCTTCCTTCAGGCTTGGGTAGCCGATGGCAATGTCAGCCGGATCTAGTTCTGGTAACCAAGCCTTGGCCCGGCTTAGAGTATTTACTGCTCCGGCTCTTGCAGCTGAGCGTCTCAGTTCATTGATCCGTTGAGGAAGAATGGAAAGCTTCCTCAAGACCTCTACCAGGAGGGTTGGCATTTCATTGGACAAAGCCACCGTGGCTATTGCACGTTGAAACCCGGTGTACAATTGTTCCACCAAGGTGTATACTGCCTTCAGTTTGGTCAGCATGTTTTGGTTCAACATGATCAGGTGAGTTATTTCCAGTCTTATGATCCATTGAAAAGCTTAGATATTTAAGCAATTGCAAGGCGACTTACCAAAGATGCCTGAGACCATTTGAGAGACATGGCGCTTTAAACCAGATAATTCACCAGTGACCTCTTCCAGAGCCGCCTCGGCCTTTTCAGCTCGGCTTATCAGTGCGGTCTTTTCATCCGCCCAGGGTTTATTTTCAGCCTCAAGTTCTTTCTTCAGTTTCTCTTGTTCAGAAACACTGAATTTGAACTTGGTATTGGCCTTTTCAAGTTCCGTCTCTTGGATCTCAAGGCGGCTGTTCAGATTAGTCACCTCAGACTCGAGTTGGCTTGTGGTGGCCTATACAAGTGCAAAGTTCAAATCAAGCAAATTGTTTATGCAATATTAAAGTCCGAAGCATTGTGCCAGCAACAACACTTGGCACTTGGGGGCTAATGCCCCAAAGAGTTTTCTTTTCCATAGCGGTTCATAAGATGGCGATTTATAAGAGTAAGTCCCAAGCATTTTGCAAGCAATAATACTTGGCACTTGGGGGCTAATGCGTATTGCTATTCAAAAAACAATAAGAAATTCTCTATCAAGAACCGGCTCAACCATATTGGTTAAGCCGCCCCTTGGGGACTACATGGTAAGCCGGAATTTTTTTCTTTTCTTTATGTTGCTAAGTTTGTTTCTAAGTCTACAGCATAAGCATCATAAGCAGCAGACTTGGGGGCTAACATACTAAAGGATAATGAACAAGAGAGAATGGGTTATACCTCGAATTTGTGGTGCATCTGCTTCACCATGTCAATCTCGAGGTTCCGGTTGTTGTGCACTTGGCTCACATAGCCAGAAAAGATATCTCCAATGCTCATATGAGCATAGTTAGTAACATCCATCTTGACTCGGCGCTGGTCCAGAAGTTCTTCCTTGGCGGGGCATTTGGCCAGCATAGTTGGCCTTCCCGGCTCAACATAGCCGGTTCTGGTTATCTCCACATCAGCATTGGAAGGATCATCTGTCCGGACTGGGCTAGGAGCCTCCGAATTCTCTAACTCATCGGCAGCTTGATCAGTGGGCAGGTCGGTGGCAGGAGGAGTTAAGTCTTGAGCTGGTTCAGATGGCGGCTCATGAGTGGTTGAGTCTGGTACGACTGTCTCAACAACCGGCTCAGTCGCAATCCTGTCTTCAGCTGATTATTTTTCCTGACCCTTTTGCTGGGCTTGGCTTGACCACTGCATCAAAATAAAAGATTAATACAGATGCAAGGGATTTAAATAAATGCAAGATGAGCGGGTTAGCATACCCTGGAGCAGTCTTGAAGGTTGGTAGATTGGACTGCAATGACTCGCTGGAGGAAGGGGAAGTATCCTGATAATCCGAGTCAGAGGGATTGAGTGGTTGACGAAAGAGACCCGCCAAGGGGTAAAGTTTATTTAAAACAGAAGTGACCTCATTCCGGCGTTTCCTTGAAGTGTTTGGTAAGCCAGAGGAGAGCTCCGTGTCCTTGTTGGTCCGGGTCTGCCTCCTGCTCTCATGAGTTTGCCGCTTCAAAAGAAATTGAGGATCGTGATGAGCTAAAGGATGAGAAAATCTTACTTTCCGGGTCACTCTGCGGATTTTCCGTCTTGGCAAAGGCTCGGAGTCGGAGGAAAAGATAGTTACCTCATCAGCCTTGCTACGGCTTGTTCCGGTGTCCTCCTACTGATGATCAGTGTCAATAAGATGATTAAAAGATAAGCCAAGGGAGTCAAGGGCTACCTCCAACTCAGAAGAGCCCGCTAGCCGAAGCAGGTCAGAAGTGGTAGCCTTCTTGCCCTTCCTTTTGGCAGCTTCTTTCCTGGCAGATTTCTTTTCTTTCCTGGCTCTCTTGGCCGCTTCATGATCATATTTAAATTTCCAAAATTTGTCACCCGCCTGCAAATATTAAGCATATTCACGAATATGGGTGAATCATTAAGAAATTAAGATAATCATTTCATGTGGGAGGTTTACCTTTGGAGCCGGGTTATCTTTGCAGAAGGGGGCTAGGCCCACCTTACCACAGTCCGCCAGGCTCTCATTAAGAAGAGACTTGGTCATTTCGTCAATGACATGGGCAGGTAAGTCGTCAGGACTGTGACGGAGAGGATCCTTCTTGGCACTAGTGTATTCGCACATCAAGCCGGTGCGGCGGCTGAACGGAATAACTCGCCAGGCGAGCCAAATCCGGACCAGTCAATACTAGTCGACCCGTTCCCTAGCAGAGCCTTGATGTTGGCCAAAGTAGGAGCAAGTGATTTACGCTCCATGGCGGTAATCTTGTCAGGCAGAGGATGATTGGTTTCAAGATGAAGGGCACGAAAGCCGGGCACAGGATTCTCGTCAGCCGAAGAGGTATCCTTGCAGTAGAACCATGTCATGTTCCAGTCTTTGGGGTGGCTTAGCGGGTTAGCATAGGGAAATATCACATCCCTGCGGCGCTGGATCGAAACTCCACTAAGTTCCAAGCTCTGGCCGCTAGCGCATTCCGTTTGGTGGTTCAAGTAGAACAGTTCTCTAAAAAGCAGCAAGTTGGTCTCTTCACCAAGATAAACTTCGCTGAACACTTGGAAGTTGCAGATATTAGACACGGAATTGGGTCTGATGTCTTGTGGATGAAGGTCAAAGAAGTTCAGCACATCTCTGAAGAATTTTGAGCCGGGAGGAGTAAATCCCCAGTTCATATGATCTGTGAAGACCACAACCTCTCCGTCTTTGGGTTGAGGAATTTCTTCGTCCGGGTTAGGAGCACGATAGGGCATGACTTGTTTCTTCGGCAGATAGCCGGTCTTCACAAAGTCATCCAAAGTGCTATCAGTGACAATGGATTTAACCCAGTTGCAGGAGGTAGGTGCCTTGGGTGCCATTCTGATTGAAAGCCTAGGATAAAGTAAAAAGTGCCAGTTCAAATTTAAGCCGGACAGGATAAAAGTGTTACTGTGAATTGCAAAATGGCGACTTATGAAGGGGCCTAATGGTATAAGGATAATTATGTCCTGGTTAGTTAAGCCGCCGCAAGTTCTATAAGCCGTCACCACTATTTAAACCGACAGGGGTGGTTCGCATTATTAATTGAGCATTACTTCCTTAAAGCCGGCGATCAGAGTCGCCATGACTAGATAAATATAACAAAGTATGGATTTTGCCTAAGTGTTGTATAAATAGGTTTCACAGTTTGCAGCTGTTATTTTGGATCAAACAAAGGTTCAGAAAAGAAAAATTACTAGACCTAAAAACAGGGCGCAGAGAAGTTCATGTGCTATAATGGGGTTTTCTTACAAGGAAAGGAGATCTACTGCTAATCAAAATGGATGCTGAACACGAACCGCATCAGATCCATGGTTTTTTTGGGATCAAATGAAGCCATGGCAAGAATAACACAAGAACTTGGATGAACTGTGCCCGTACAGAGGAACACGCTAGCCCTAGTGCAGATCTATGGCGCGGAAAGGGGAAGTACTTACAGCGAAGGATCTGCGGAGGAGGAGTGCTGCTGTTCTCTGGACAAAATCAGGTCGATGCAACGGCCAAGCTCGACGAGGACGAAGTGCGCTGTGGCGACGACGGCGGAGCTCCAGTTGCAGATGGGGGCGAGTGGAAGAAGATGCGAAACGGGAGAATGAGAAGAGACCTAGTCGGGTCTATTTATATGGGGAAAAACTGTTAAGTGGGTGCGAAAAATGAGGAGGCCGAAAAACATAGTTATCCAACTACAAAGGCGCCTCGATTTTTGGATGGTCATTAAGACAAAGATCCGTTGAGATATATTGGACATAACATGCATTTATGACAGGTGACGTCATGGCGGGTTACCACAGATTCGAAGGATGACATCATGGCGGGTTACAGAAAACTTCATAAGCAAGGAGCAGAAGATTTTTCTTAAGTGTCATAGATTGACATGAACCTGTTCAGATCAATCTGGGGCCTAATGTTGGGGATATCACTATTAGGTATGACCCGCCAAGAGGGGCTGGGTTATACCTATGAGTATTTTTGAAGCCCAAGACCAAGGTCGAAGATGACGGTTCAGTAAGGGCCCAAAGCCCAGAGGCGACTTAAGGCCCGTAGTGATAAACCGCCATATATGCATAACTTGTATTGTAAGACAAGGAATATGAAGAGACCGAGACGGACACTGTTTATGAGCCGGCCGGGACTCTGTAGAGCCACTGGGCGTCGGCCTCTGTATATAAAGGGACGACCCGGCGGCGGGTCAGGGCAAGTAACTTCAACTCGAGAGCTAGGTCAAGCGATTCGCTCCCTGGTTATCGAGACATAAGTAATCCCACTCAAAACTAGACCGTAGGCTTTTACCTTCACAGTCAGGGGCCTAACCAGTATAAACCTCGTGTCTCTTGTTCCGATTAACCCCTTCAAGCTTCCTAGTTGCGATGGCTCCACGACTAAGTCCTTTCCCTAGGACATCTGACGTGACAATTCCATGACAGAACCCGTAGTGGAAGTGGCTCCGGAACCACGGAGGTTGGAAAGATTGCGTAGAGTGTGTGATGTGTTGTTGCTAGAAAGCGACGAGCCGGCCACGCATGCGGAAGCGATGGTGAGCCCAGATTCCGAGGCATGGCTGGAGGCCATGAGATCCGAGTTAAAGTCCATGGATGAGAATCAAGTCTGGGACTTGGTTGATCCACCGCCTGGCATAACAACCATTGGTTGCAAATGGGTCTTTAAGAAGAAAACCGATGTGGATGGAAATGTTCAGATCCACAAAGCTCGGCTTGTCGCTAAGGGTTATGGACAAGTTCAAGGAATTGACTATGATGAAACTTACTCGCCGGTAGCGATGCTAAAGTCGGTGAGGATCGTACTAGCTATAGCTGCATATTTCGATTACGAGATATGGCAGATGGATGTCAAAACGGCTTTCCTTCACGGAAATTTAACCGAGGACGTGTATATGATACAACCCGAGGGTTTTTTTGATCCGACTAGCACTAGTAAGGTATGCAAGCTCAAGAGATCCATTTATGGGCTGAGGCAAGCATCTCGGAACTGGAATATTCGTTTTGATGGGGTTGTCATTGGTCTCGGTTTCATCAAAAGCGAAGAGGACGCTTGTTTATACAAGAAGTTAAGTGGGAGCTCGATAGTATTTTTGATCTTGTATGTGGATGACATACTACTAATTAGAAATGATGTTTCGATGCTAAACTCGGTCGAGGAGTCATGGAATGGCAAGTTTTCAATGAAGGACCTTGGTGAGGTAGTCTATATTTTAGGCATTAAGATCTATAGATATAGATCGAGGAGGTTGCTCGGCTTGAGCCAGAGCACGTACATAGATAAAGGGTTGAAGCAGTTCAACATGAGTGAGGAAAAGAAATGGTTCTTGCCACTCTCACATGGTATAAGGCTAAGCGAGACTCAGAGTCCTTCGACATCTGATGAGCGAAGCAGGATGAGTAGGATTCTGTATGCCTCGGAAATCAGATCCATCATGTATGCCATGATATGTACAAGGCCTGATGTTGCTTTTGCAATAAGCCTAACAAGTAGATACCAGGCCAACCCAGGTGAGAGTCACTGGGCAGCGCTAAAGACTATTTTGAAGTACCTGAAAAGGACTAAAGAGATGTTCCTAGTTTATGGAGGTGAGGAAGAGCTCGTCGTAAGTGGTTATGCCGATGCTAGTTTCCAAACCAACAGAGATGATTGTCGATCATAGTCCGGATTCGTGTACGTCATGAACGGAGGAGCAGTGAGATGGATGAGTTCCAAGCAAGATACGATGGCCGATTCTACCATAGAAGCCGAATGCATTGCGGCTTGTGAAGCTGCAAAGGAAGGTGTTTGTATCCGGCATTTCCTGGATGATCTTGGTATCTTCCCAGCCTCGGTAAAACCGTTGGACCTTTATTGTGATAATTCTGGTGCCATCGCACAAGCCAAGGAGCCGAGGAATCACCACAAGGTCAGACACATAGATCGGAAATATCACCTGATACGAAAGATCGTAAAGAATGGTGATGTAGACTTATGCAAAATTCACATGGATGCAAATGTTGCAGATCCAGTGACTAAGCCGCTTCCACAACCCAAGCATGAGGGGCACGTTTGAGCTATGTGCATTCGATGTCTATTTGATTGACTCTAGTGCAAGTGGGAGACTGTTGGAGATATGCCCTAGAGGCAATCATGTATGATGATATTTCCTATGTGTTTATGAATAAAGATAGTCCTTGGACATTATCAATCATGTGTATCAGCAAGTACGTGACTTGTTTGTGGGACTATGCATTGTATGATGAATGTCCTAAAAGGTCCCTAGTCGAAAGGGCTGTGTGGACGCGCAGCCGACTAGACTAGTATATGACACGATCGATGGCTCGGTCTCACTAGCCATGGAGCGTTGGATGCTAACCGGATAATATGGACTTGGAAAGTTTTGGTCGGATTCGACGTAGTCGGATCCATGTCAACATAAGGTCCGAGTCGGATAGACCCAACTATGAGACACAACCATATGTCATCTGTGAGTCTCTAGTACAACATACATTCTATGTCCTAAGACCTGAGCTGACGCATGTACTCGGGATGGTGACAGACTTGCTTTGGGCCGACCAAACACTACTCCGCGACTGGGTAGTTACAAAGGTAGGTTTCGGGTTTGTCCAATCCCATGCTGCAAGACATGGTCAAGCAAGATGGGGTTTGCCCCTCCAATCAAGAGAGATATACTCTGGGCCTCTCGTGTGATCCGACTAGGATAAGCATGGCCATGCGACAGGGATTATGAGATAATCCGGTTTGTGGTCGGTATCACTGGAATGAGAAAGAGGTCAGGCTAGCACCAGGATGATAGTCTCGCGTTGAGCCCGACAACATATATCATGAGGCAAAGGGAACAGAAGTGTGACACGTTGTATAGGTTCACCTAACCAGCTTCATAGTCTGCTTGGTGGTCGACACGCCTTGCTAGAGGCCTCTACCAACCGTGCAGGTCGGAGGTGATACAAACTATGACCAAGTCGACTTGAACCTAAGGGGTCACGCGCTTAAGGGGAGGAACCTACGAGGTCGGTTCGCAGGACATTGGTCAGATGTGATCTGAGCTGGACTTGGAATGCGACTGAGTAGACTTTGGGCTTTAGGATCCGTGCAAGGCCCAAGTGTTGAGCCCGCGACGGATGCCTATAAATAGTGGAGGTGCGGCACACTCATTTGGTTGATTGCTTCGGTGCTGTCACTAGGATTTGCATGTGTTGCGAATAGCCACCTCCACTCGCTGCAGACTATGTGATCGGACCTAGCAGTCTGCCGCACGGTGCTCCTCCTGCACGCGCGGATACCGTTAGAGGCGGTGCACTTGCGCCGCTCCGGCGAATTTGTACGTGGGATCAGACGACCGGCTGTTCGAGGGAGATCAGACAAGGAGGATACGATCCACGCGGACGCTCTGCCCTAACTCTTCTTCCGCTGCACGGCACTGCGCGTCTAGTGGTAACTAACCATGATCCATCTCCCGTAGCATGTTCCTGTTGTTCTGCGTGTAGGAAAATTTTCATTTGCAGTCGACGCACCATATCGTAGATCCCAACAGTAGTTCACCCTCGGGGTTGAGGGTATGTACTAGTAGTATGTGCTTGATCCCTCTCTCTCTCTCTCTCTCTCTCTCTCTCTCTTGTGTTCTTGATATGGCACGATCTTGATGTACCGTGAGCTTTGCTATTATAGTTGGATCTTATGGTGTTTCTCCCCCTCAACCTTCTTGTAACGGATTGAGTTTTCCCTTTGAGGTTATCTTATCGGATTGAGTCTTTAACAATTTGAGAACACTTGATGTATGTTTTGCATGTGCTTATCTGTGGTGACAATGAGATATTCACGTGATCTACTTGATGTATGTTTTGGCGATCAACTTGCGGGTTCAGTGACCTTGTGAACTTATGCATAGGGGTTGGTATACATTTTCGTCTTGATTCTCCGGTAGATACTTTGGGGCACTCTTTGAAGTTCTTTGTGTTGGTTTGAATAGATGAATCTGAGATTGTTTGATGCATATTATATAATCATACCCACGGATACTTGAGGTGACATTGGAGTATCAAGGTGAGATTAGGGTTTTGGTTGATGTGTGTCTTAAGGTGTTATTTTACTATGAACTCTAGGGTTGTTTGTGACACTTATAGGAATAGCCCAATTGATTGATCCAAAAGAATAACTTTGATGTGGTTTCGTGCCCTACAATAATCTCTTCAGTTGTTCTCTACTATTAGTGACTTTGGAGTGACTCTTTGTTGCATGTTGAGGGATTGTTATATGATCGAATTATGTTATCATTGTTGAGAGAACTTGCACTGGTGAAAGTACGAACCCTAGGCCTTGTTTTGAAGCATTGCAATACCATTTCGCTCACTTTTACTACTTGCTACCTTGCTGTTTTTATATTTTCAGATTGCAAAAACTTATATCTACCATCCATATTGCACTTGTATCACCATCTCTTCGCCGAAGTAGTGCACCTATACAATTTACTATTGTATTGTGTGTTGTCGTTGTCAAAACCGGCAGATCTCGGGTAGGGGGTCCCGATCTGTGCGTCTTAGGCTGATGGTAACAGGAAGCAAGGGACACAATGTTTACCCAGGTTCAGGCCCTCTCGATGGAGGTAAAACCCTACTTCCTGCTTGATTAATATTGACGATATGAGTAGTACAAGAGTAGATCTACCACGAGATCGTAGAGGCTAAACCCTAGAAGCTAGCCTATGATGATTATGATTGTAATTGTGATCGGCCTTCTAAGGACCAACCTCTCCGGTTTATATAGACACCGGAGAGGGCTAGGGTTTACATGGAGTCGGTTACAAGGAAGGAAATACAATATCCGGATCGCCAAGCTTGTCTTCCACGCAAAGGAGAGTCCCATCTGGACACGGGACGGAGTCTTGAGTCTTGTATCTTCACGCTTCAATAGTCCGGACGATGTATATAGTCCAGCTGGCCGGGTACCCCCTAATCCAGGACTCCCTCAGGTGTGTTGGGGACACAAGAGACTCTTTGTTATTTGGTTGTAGGGTTGTTTGAGAGAGACCATCTTCATCCTACGCCTCCCACGGATTGATAAACCCTAGGTCATCCACTTCAGGGAAATTTGCTACTGTCCTACAAACCTCTGCACTTGGAGGCCCAACAACGTCTACAAGAACAAGGTTGCATAGTAGACATCAAGCTCTTTTCTGGCGCGTTGCCGGGGAGGTTAGTGCTTGAAGGTATATCTTTAGATCTTGCAATTGAATCATTTAGTTTCTTGTTTTATCACTAGTTTAGTTTCTAAAAGAAAACTACAAAAAAATGGAATTGAGTGTGCCTCATATGCTTCATCTTTTTAATGTCTTTCGTGAAAATAAGGATTCCGGTAATTGTGCCAAATGTTAGAAGAAAAATGCAATAAAATGTTTGGCACTAAATCTATGAATGATGAGCATGATTGCAATGTTGTTAGTATGAATTCCTTGAATATCCATGATGCTAATGATATGCAAAGCTACAAGCTTGGGGATGCTATGTTTGATGAATATGATATTTTTAGTCCCCCAAGTTTTGATGAGAATATTTATTATGATGAAAGCATGCCTCCTTTTTATGATGATTATATTGATGAAAGTGGGTTTGGAAGGGTGTCAACTTTAGTAAGTAATGATCCCATTTTGGAGGGTGTTGAATCTTATGGTGATAATTATGAAAGTGGAGTTGGAGAGGTCATGACTTTATTTAGTCATGAATCCACTATTTTGGAAGAGGTTCCAATTGATTATGAGAACAAAGTTGCTATCTATGATGATTATTGTGATGACATGTATGTTATAAAGAATAATGATAACCACGAAACTTGTCATCTTGATTTTAATTTTCAATTGGATTATGCCTCAGATGATAGTTAATTTGTTGAGTTTGCTCCCACTACTATTCATGAGAAGAAATTTGCTTATGTGGAGAGTAGTAAAATCTCTATGCTTATGGCTCATGAAAAGAATGCTTGATGTGATGGTTATATTGTTGAATTCATTCATGATGCTACTGAAAATTATTATGAGGGAGGAATATATGCTTGTAGGAGTTGCAATAATATCAAGTTTACTCTCTATGTGTTGAAAAACTTGAAGTTATGCTTGTTTTGCCCTCCTATGCTAGTTGATTCTTACTCCCATAAGTTGTTTGCTCACAAAACCCCTAAGCATAGGATGCGGGTTAGACTTAAATGTGCTAGTCATATTCTTCATGATGCTCTCGTTGTATTTCAATTCTTATCTTTTATGTGAGCATTGTCGTGGTCCTAAGACTGACAGTAGAAAGGGGGGTAGGTATGGAGAGGCAAGATCCCAGCTATGGTGAAGATGTACACACGAGATTTACGAGTTCAGGCCCTTCACGGAGGAAGTAATAGCCCTACGTCTCGGTGCCCGGAGGCGGTCGACTGGATTATATGTGTGTGGTGTTACAGGGGTGCGAACCCTTGTCCCAGAGGAGGGGGCTGGCTTACATAGAGTTCGCCAGGACCCCAGCCATCCCCCGTTATAGAGGGTTGAATGTACATAAAGATGGGGCGTTACTGATAATGTCAGCCATAAGTGCTATAAATGACCTTAAAGACTACGGAGTGAACGCCTGACTGTTGCAGTGTTGAGCGACTCCTGGTCTTCAGTAGGTCGAGTGGTTCCTTGTATGGTCGAGTGACATCAGGTAAGAAGGGTACCCGAGTGATACGATTGGTCGAGTGGATTGCACTCGACATCTTTGACTGGGGGTTCTTTGTCGTCTCTTGGACTTCTTTGCTTCTAGGGTAGCGACCTTGGGTAGGGCGTATAGGTCAGGCCTATAACTCTATCCCGGGTATGTATCCTCATCAGTAGCCCCCGAATGGATTAAGGTCCGAGTGGAAAGTAGGTTGAAGTTGAACTTGCTCTGAGCTTTCCGCCTCGCGAGTGTTCCACACAGGACGGAGGATAGTCGAGTGGAAAGTAGGTTGAAGTTGAAGTTGAACTTGCTCTGAGCTTTGCGCTTCGATTCAGTCGCCTTGGTCGATTCAGAAAATAGTCGAGTGAACTTGTGACATCATCTGTCGAGTATTGCTTTGGGGCGCAGAATCTTTGGCGCGATTGATTGCAGCGTATCCCGGATTTCCCGGGATTCGAAATTTCAGGGAAGCGCGCGGGACGGAGCGCGCTGAAGTAAGCGGGGTGGATAAACAGGAGCACCTCGATCTCGATGCCACCTTTTTCGCCACGTACGATGCGCGCGACTGTTGCGGGATTTGACAGGATTGTCTGGTCCCACGCGTCAGCCACTCGGAAGCGGTCCTTTATAAGGCGACGGAGCCAAGGCGTCTTTACTATGCGCGTCTGTTTTCTCTCTTCTTCCTCCGCTTCTCCACCGCATCCGGCTCCTCTGCTCTTGACGTCGCCGCTCCACCACTATGGTGAAGGACAAGACGGCGGTGCTGGAACACGCAAAGAAGGCGACGGGGGCGGCAAAGGGCAAGAAGCAGAATCGCGGGTTGTCGTCGCGCTCGGGGCTGCCGCCAGGTTGGGTCCAAGGTGATTGGATCCGGTCTTCGCTCCGGCAGGAAGATCTGGACGAGCTGGTGGAGTCCGGGCTGATCGCCCAGGGTGCAGTGAGGCTACCTGAGGGAGAGTCAGAGCCGGAACCTTGACCAGGTGAGTGTGTACTGCTTGCTACCCACGTCGACAAGGGCTTCTCGCTTCCCCCGCACCCCTTCTTCCAGGGATTCTTGAATTTCTTTGGTGCACAACTCCATCACTTTTCCCCCAATACCATCACGTACCTTGCTGCCTTCGTGTCTATGTGCGAAAACTTTCTTGGGTGTCGACCGCACTGGGGTCTTTTCAAACATATTTTCACCATCCGTTCTCAGTTGGTAAAGAAAGGAAATACGAGTGATGAGAAAACCCATGTCATTCAGATGTGTGGTATCCAAAAAAGGCAGAGGATCTCTTTCCCTTCCATGACTCTCCCTGAATCGGTTAGAGGCTGGCAGTCGACCTGGTTCTACTGCCAGGACCTCGCAACCCCAGGTCAGTCAACCGGACTTCCCCACTTCACGTTCGACCGTGTCCAGACTCCTTCCTTGTTGAAAGTGACTGCTGCTGAGAACGTGGAGACGAACATGCTAGTTGAGAGGGTGGTCCAACTGATCAACGAGGGTGTCACTGGTATGGATCTGCTGGAAGTATTTCTCAGTCGACGCATCCAACCCCTCCAGGCTCGTGACCATCCCATGTGGATGTACTCTTGGGCTGACGACACTGCTCGGGTTCATCCAGAGGAAGTGCCAGCCAAGACCGTGGCCATGTGGTTGAAGAGCATTACAAGCAACAAGGACAACCCAAGAGGAGCCAGGAGAGTCGTCCCCTTCAGTGATGACAATCAGCCCGACAAGGTGTGTTCTTCATTCCGACTGTTTTTGCATATACATTCCGACTGCTCTTGAGCTCGAGTAACTTTCACTCGACTTCTTGTCTTGTAGGTTTTTACGGACATGTATTCAATGCCCAATGGTGAACAAGTTCTGGAGCAAGGCCAGGAGGGAGAGGCCAGTGCGGAGGAGAGCAGTGAGTGGGAATCTTCAGATGATGATGACGAGGAGGAGAGCGAGGAGTCAGACGACGAGGAGGCGGTCGACTCGCTTCCCCGCTCTGAACACCGATCCAAGCAACACCATGACTCGGCAGGCGGGAGCGGAAAGAACGTGGCTCTAAGCACACAACGCAGAAGCGCACTCGGACGTCGACTCCGGAGCCGGCAGAGAAGGTCGCCAAGCAGCCCAAGGTCGCTCCTCCTAAGACTCAGAAGACTCTGCTGAGGATCAAGATGGACGTCCCTGTTGCCTTAGGGTGAGCATCTTTCTTGAGTTTATCCAGGCCGACTGATATTTCTGTTCTGACCGAATGAGTCATGTTACTTTCCATCCCAACCTCTGCTGCGACTGACATGGATATTGACAAGGCTCCAGGAGATGAGGAGACCGACGACGCGGCCACCTCCCGAGCTAGTAAGTCCGCTCGACCCGAACTCACTAAGTCGATTGAGTTGTCGGTCAGTTGAATTTCTGATGTTTTTCTTTTGCTGCAGTTCCACGAGACATCATCGTGCTTCCTGATGATGATGAAGAAGAAGTGCCTCTACAAGAAAGGAGGAGGAGAGGCAGGGGTTCAAGCAGGAGGGGGCTTGAAGTTCAAGTCCCTAAGTGCTTGAGGCGGTGGTCGAGCAATCCGGAGATCTGGTTCGGACCAACATCACATTCGCCAACCTGCTGACGACTGATCGCCCGTCGGGGTCGACTGTTCCTGCTCCTGCTGCTCCGGTGCAACTCCACGCATCTAACCCAGCGGCTCCTTCGGCCGCCTTGGATACATCACTTTTTACTGCATACCAGACCCCGGATGACTCGTCGAGTGCTGCCAGGAGGCTCTTCGCCAGGTGAACCTTTTTATGGAGCAGGTGAAGGTGATGCATGAGGCCAGCCAGGTGGCCTATAACGCCAGCACCGCTCTGTAGACCAATGTCAAGGTCAGTGATCTCCCGACTGAACTTTTGAATGTTGTCCAAAACGTTTCATATCCGATCGCCCACTGGGGTGTGCTTGCTTTAGAAGTTTTAAGAGATCTTCCACTCCATTCGACTCATTCTGAGTCGTGATGTTTTGTCCGAACCAGTGGGGGCATGCAGAGTGCACCCACTGGGTGTAGTTCCCGAGACCACGGTCGACTGCTGGCAGTCGTTTGTGGTCTGAGAATCTACTTTTGTTGTTTCTCTTTTTTTTTGACTCACGCTGGGCAGACCATGCTGAGTGTTTTTCTAGGTTAGTGGGGGCATGTTAAGTGCACCCACTGGGTGTAGTCCCCGAGACTACTGTTGAATATGTGATTCAGCAGTAGTCTTAGAGTAACTTTCACTGTCGTTGTCTTTTGTTTCTGCCGACTGACATATCTCTCTCGCTGACTGCAGAGGTCTTGTGATCTTGGAGCTCGACTTTCTGAGTTAAACAAGAAGCACATCAGCCTCGAACTTGATCTTGAACTGGCGAAGAAGAACCTCAAGACTGCTCAAGAAGAAACTGCCATCATGGGTGGCAACTAATCGACACTTGCCCACCTTGTGGCTCGCGCTTTTCAGTGTTGTTTCTTTCAGTCTCTTTGGACCGAGTGACTTCACACGAGCAGATGTGCATAGTGAAAACCGTCAGCTTCAAGCTCGTCTGAAGAGTGTTGTTTCTTTTAGAGAAAATGAAGGAAGCTCTGGAGAAGAAGGATCTGGATCTTGCTGCTGCTCAGAAGGAAGCACGAAAGAAGACAGTGCTTGCGGACAAGAAACTGGCTTCGGTTGGCAAATTGGAAGAGGAGAACTCGAAGCTGAAGACTGCCATCTCGGAAGCCAATCAGGAAGTTGAGCAACTGAAAAAGGATAAGGAGAACATGACCAATGAAGTCGGAAACCTCAGAGCCAAGACGAGCAAAATGGAGTCCTATTTGGGACAACTTGCTGCGAAACTGGTCCTGAAGCTCGAAGGTACCGCCACTCGACTGGTTAATTGTCGTCGACTGGAATATTTTGTTATATTGTCGACTCACCACTTTTCCCGATTGTGCAGAACTTTGTCAGGATTTTGAAGCTGAGACTGGGCGGGTCGAGACGGTTATCGACCCCATCAATTGTCCTGTGAAAGATGACATTGCGATGAACTTGTTGCGGTTGGAATCACGCATGGACATGCTGTCGCTTATCTGGCTCGGATGAAGACGGCGATGACTCGGGTTGATGCTGAACTCTAGCCCCAGGCGGAGCTTTCACAAGATCTCGAGTCGTTGATGAGTCGAATGAATCAGATCCCTGGCCGAGTGCAGGAATGGAAGAAGTCATCTGCTTGCTGTGGCGCTGATGTTGCCCTGTCATTGGTCGGAGTGCACTGCAAGGATGCCAGAGAAGACAAGCTGGCGGCTCTCAAGGTCGCGAATACTAAGAAGCACTCCTTCCAATCCTTCATGGACACCTTCCTTGAGGCTGCCACTCGCATTGCAGACAGCATTAACCTTGACAGCTTCTGTGATCCAGCCAACCCTTCTCCCGACGAGTGAAAAACATTATGCCTCACCTTTATTTGCCTCGGAATGCCAAGTGATTTTGTAATCACTGAAAACTCCTTCGGGCTTGACGCCCGAGCACTTTAATCCGTGGTTCGGAACCTTCGGATTTATCTGAACTTGGTTTATCTTTGAATATGTTGTGTTTTGTCTTCGAGCGGAACTTGTTCTTCACTCGGGTTAGCTCTTGCATTTTTGATGCGGTTCTGAGGAAGAGGTTGCAGTCGACCTGTTCCTCGTCATCCTTGCGGATCGGGTCGGAGCAGCCGTTGGATGAGCCCTTCGGCTGCATTGATCAGCTCATCAGCAAGGCACTCAGCAATGGTCTTGATGTTCCTGAAAGCGGTTCGCTGTGGCGTTAGCTGTTGATTGAGTCCTTGGTAGCACTGATCAGCTCATCAGCAAGGCACTCCGCAATGGTCTTGACATTCCTGAAAGCGGCTCTCCATGGCATTAGCTGTTGGGTGAGACCTTGGCAGCATTGATCAGCTCATTAGTGAGGCACTCAGCAATGGTCTTGACATTCTTGAAAGTGATTTGGCTTGGCAACACGCTTAATCTCGTCCTTCTTCTTGATGGTGCAGCTCTAAGGAGGGGGTCGAGGCCGTCCCGCACCTCGCTGTCCTTGCGGATCGGAATGGAGCGTATGGCTAAGACCCCGAGTGGGAGGATTGCTCACCACTCGGTAGGATTTTTCATACTTAGGTGAGTACGGGACTACAGCTAAGTCCCTGAGTGGGGGGATTGCTCACCACTCGATAGGATTTTTCATACTTAGGAGAGTAGGGGACTGCAGCTAAGCCCCCGAGTGTGCCGATTGCTCACCACTCGGTAGGATTTTTCATACTTAGGCGAGTACAGGACTACAGCTAAGCCCCCGAGTATGAGGATTGCTCACCACTTGGTAGGATTTTTCAAACTTAGGTGAGTACTGGGCTGCAGCTAAGCCCCCGAGTGGGAGGATTGCTCACCACCCGGAAGGATTTTTCATACTTAGGCGAGTACTGGACTGCAGCTAAGCCTCCGAGTGGGAGGATTGCTCACCACCCGGAAGGATTTTTCAAACTTAGGCGAGTACTGGACTGCGGCTAAGCCCCCGAGTGGGAGGATTGCTCACCACTCGGTAGGATTTTTCATACTTAGGCGAGTACTGGACTGCAGCTAAGCCTCCGACTGGGAGGATTGCTCACCACTCGGAAGGATTTTTCAAACTTAGGCAAGTACTGGACTGTGGCTAAGCCCCCAAGTGTGAGGATTGCTCACCACTCGGTAGTATTTTTCATACTTAGGCGAGTACTGGACTGCAGCTAAGCCTCCGAGTGGGAGGATTGCTCAACACTCGGTAGGATTTTTCATACTTAGGCGAGTACTGGACTGCAGCTAAGCCCCCGAGTGGGAGGATTGCTCACCACTTGGTAGGATTTTTCAAACTTAGGCGAGTACCGGACTGCAGCTAAGGCCCCGAGTGAGAGGATTGCTCACCACTCGGTAGGATTTTTCTTTTCAACTTAGGAGAAACGGATTGCAGCTAAGCCCCCGAGTGAGAGGATTGCTCACCACTCGGTAGGATTTTTCTTTTCAACATAGGCGAAACGGATTGGCAGCTAAGCCCCCGAGTGAGAGGATTGCTCACCACCCGGAAGGATTTTTCAAACTTAGGCGAGTACTGGACTGCGGCTAAGCCCCCGAGTGTGAGGATTGCTCACCACTCAGTAGGATTTTTCATACTTAGGCGAGTACTGGACTGCAGCTAAGCCTCCGAGTGGGAGGATTGCTCACCACTCGGTAGGATTTTTCATACTTAGGCGAGTACTCGATTGTAGCTAAGCCCCAGAGTGGGAGGATTGCTCACCACTTGGTAGGATTTTTCAAACTTAGGCGAGTACTCGACTGCAGCTAAGCCCTCGAGTGAGAGGATTTCTCACCACTCGGTAGGATTTTTCTTTTCAACATAGGCGAAACGGATTCGCAGCTAAGCCCCCGAGTGAGAGGATTGCTCACCACTCGGTAGGATTTTTCTTTTCAACTTAGGCAAAACGGATTCGCAGCTAAGCCCCCGAGTGAGAGGCTTGCTCAACACTCGGTAGGATTTTTCTTTTCAACTTAGGCGAAACGGGTTCGCGACTAAGGCACCCAATGGGGGATTTAGAACATGTAATAAATGAACAACAATCATTCGGAAGATTGTAAAATCATGTCTTTGATAATCAAACTAAAAGGTATTTCTTATTACATCTCAATAGTCTGAATGCTTAAGAGTAAAAGGGGTGGAGCAGCTCTGCATTCCAAGCGCGTGGCTCATCTTTATTGTGTTCGACATTGAAAAGAAGATACGCTCCGTTGTGGAGCACTTTGGTGATGACGAAGGGGCCTTCCCAAGCAGGAGCGAGCTTGTGTGTTTTCTACTGTTCCACTCGAAGAACCAAGTCTCCCTCCTGAAATGCCCGACCCCTTACGTTTCTGGCGTGGAATCGACGCAGGTCTTGTTGTTAATGGTCGACCGAATCAAGGCCATCTCTCTTTCCTCTTCCAGGAGATCGACTGCATCTTGCCGAGCCTGTTCAGCTTCTTCTTCTGAGAAAAGTTCGACTCGGGGTGCATTGTGAAGCAAATAACTTGGGAGTACAGCTTCAGCTCCATAGACCAAGAAGAATAGAGTTCGTCCAGTCGACCGATTAGGAGTTGTCCTCAATCCTCAAAGTACTGATGGAAGTTCATCGACCCAGGCACCTGCTGCATGCTTGAGGTCACGCTTCAATCGGGGTTTCAGTCCTTTGAGAATCAATCCATTTGCTCTTTTAGCCTGCCCATTTGACTGAGGATGGGCGACTGAAGCATAGTCGACCTTTGTGCCTTGGGAAGCACAAAAGGCTATGAACTCGTCAGAATCGAAGTTCGACCCATTATCAGTGATGATGATGTGCGGAACACCATATCTGAATGTTAATTCTCTGATGAAACTTACAGCTGTACTTGCTTCAAGGTTTTTAATGGGCTTGGCTTCAATCCATTTGGTAAACTTGTCGACTGCTACCAGCACATGGGTAAATCCATGCCTGCTAGTCCTCAGAGGTCCAACCATATCCAATCCCTAGACAGCAAAAGGCCAGACGAGTGGAATAGTCTTCAGAGCTGACGCAGGTTTATGGGACATGTTGGAGTAAAACTGACAGCCTTCACATTTGCCTACTATTTCTTTCGCCATCTCATTGGCGTGTGGCCAGTAAAATCCGGCTCGGTATGCTTTGGCCACGATGGTCCTAGAGGACGCATGGTGACCACAGGTCCCCGAGTGAATATCATTAAGGATCATTCGGCCTTCTTCTGGCGTGATGCATTTCTGGATGACTCCAGTTACACTTTCTCTGAACAACTGCCCTCTTATCACAGTAAAGGCTTTGGATCGATGGACGGTCTGTCGAGCCTCTTCTTCATCCTCTGGAAGTTCTTTCCTAAGAATGTATGCAATGTATGGCACTGTCCAGTCTGGAGTGACGACCAAAACCTCCATGACCAAGTCGACCACGGCTGGGACTTCGACTTCAGTCAGATCTGTGGCACTCTTAGGCTGTGGGGGCTCTTCAGTGAAAGGATCTTCCTGAACTGAAGGCGAGTGAATATGTTCCAAAAACACATTGCTACGAATGGTCTCTCTCTTGGATCCTATCTTTGCTAATTCAGCTGTAGCTTGATTTTTCAGTCGGAGTATATGGTGAAGCTCCAACCCTTCAAACTTCTTTTCCAACTTTCTTACTATGTTGCAATAACCAGTCATAGTCGGGCTCCTAATATCCCACTCTTTCATCACTTGATTAACCACCAAATCTGAGTCACCGTAGACCATAAGGCAATGGACGCCGAGTGAAATGGCCATACGCAACCCATATAAAAGTGTTTCATATTTAGCTTCATTGTTGGAGGAATCAAAATAAATCTGGAGAACATAGCTAAGCTTGTCTCCACGGGGGGATACCAATACTACCCCAGCACTGGAACCATTCAGCATCTTGGAGCCATCGAAGAACATGGTCCAATGCTCCGAGTGAACTTGAGTCGGCAGTTGTTGCTCAATCCACTCGGCAAGGAAATCTGCAATTGCTTGGGACTTGATAGCTTTCTTTGCCTCAAACTTCATATCCAATGGAAGGAGTTCAATCGCCATTTTGCCACTCGACCAGTTGCATCTCTATTGTTCAGAATTTCAGATAATGGTCCATCACTGATGTCGGTGTCAAAACCGGCGGATCTCAGGTAGGGGGTCCCAAACTGTGTGTCTAAGGCTAATGGTAACAGGAGGCGGGGGACACGATGTTTACCCAGGTTTGGGCCCTCCCAATGGAGGTAATACCCTACTTCCTGCTTGATTGATCTTGATGATATGAGTATTACAAGAGTTGATCTACCACGAGATCGTAGAGGCTAAACCCTAGAAGCTAGCCTATGATTATGATCATTGTTGTCCTACGGACTAAACCCTCCAGTTTATATAGACACCGGAGGGGGCTAGGGTTACACAGAGTCGGTTACAGAGAAGATCTACATATCCGAATTGCCAAGCTTGCCTTCCACGCAAAGGAGAGTCCCACCCGGACACGGGACGAAGTCTTCAATCTTGTATCTTCCTAGCCCAACAGTCCGGCCAAAGTATATAGTCCGACTGTCCGAGGACCCCCTAATCCAGGACTCCCTCAGTAGCCCCTGAACTAGGCTTCAATGACGATAAGTCCGGGGCGCAGATTGTCTTCGGCATTGCAAGGCGGGTTCCTTCTCCGAATACTCCATAGAAGATTTTGAACACGAGGATCATGTCCGGCTCTGCAAAACAAATTCCACATACCACTGTAGAGAGCACGATATTCCACAAATCTAATCTGCTGACACCTTTCCGTAGCGTGACACCACGCCACGGCCCGGTCATTATTCGAACTGTTTTTCTCGACCTGCCACCGCACATATCGCGAGGTCGTTTTATTGGCACGTCTTGTCAAAGTAGAGATCATGTCCCCTTATCACGGGATTCTCATCAATACGGGTGTGGGTAACCCAACCGTGCCATCAACGTGGCGCTTGGGGAATAAGTGAGTTTACCGGGCAAGTGGGGAGGCGCAGGATCCCTGCTGCCTTTATAAGGAGATAAGGACTCCCTTTTTCACCCACGCCTTCTTCTTCCTCTACCCATCCATTCCCCCTCGCTCGAGCCCTAGTGCCCAAGCGTTTGCCTTCTCCGCCCAAAAAGGTTTTCCAAAAATGTCCGGATCCGGAGCAGGAGGAAAGTGGATGGCCTCTACCGTCCGGGAGAAGGATATCAAAAAGCTTCGGGAGGCCGGGTATCTGGCTAAGAAAATCGGCCACTGTCTTTCGACGGCGGGACAGATCATCCCCACTCCGGAACCCCATGAGAGGGTTGTATTCCTCCCGCATTTTGTCCGTGGGCTAGGGTTTCCCCTCCACCCATTCGTTCGCGGCATCATGTATTATTACGGGATCGATTTTCATGATCTATCCCCCAATTCCTTCCTCAACATCTCGACATTCATCGTCATGTGTGAGGCCTTTCTCCGCATCCCGCCACACTAGCTTATGGCTGAAGATCTTTAATGTGAAGCCCAAGGTAGTGAGCGGCGAGCATGCCAAGTGCAGAGGCGCCATGGTGAGCAAGATGCCCAACGTCACATGGCCAACAGGTACTTTCAATGATTCCATCAAGGAGTGGCAGCAACAGTGGTTTTACATCACTGAGCCGCGCGGCAAGGAATGGGCCGCTGCTCCCGAATTTCTCTCCGGAGCCCCCCTGCGGCTTACGTCCTGGCCCAAGAAGGGCCTAAACTGGGCTTCGTCCGACGAACTGTCGGTGCTTCAGACGCGCGTCAAGGATATGGAAGACAAGAATATCAAACTTGTCAATGTGGTCCAGGTGATGTTAGTTCGCCGGATCCTTCCTTGTCAACGCTGGGCTTGCAATTTATGGGAATTCCACCCAGCCAAGCACCAGACCCTGCGAGAGCTCTTTGGCTCCTCGCACAAGGACATCTGGAAGGTGCTTTTCAAGTCTGGCAAATCATGGCCGGACTTAACCAAGGACCGCGGGTACCAACTGTCCCGCCCTGCAAGTTCGGTAAGTCATTATAAGTTTTATTCGCATAACCCAAGGGAAATGCTTAATATGTTTTCCACAACTCTCCTAGGGCTAGACGAAGAAGGCGGGGCAGATCTACTGTCCGGCCCCACTACCTAAAGAACCGGCCGGCCCACTTCTAATGAAGATGCTGGTCCTAGTGCCTTACAAGGCGCCGAAGAAGAAGACCGAGAAGGAGGCCAAAAAGACAAGGGGCGGTCTCCGTCGCCGTGGCACCTCGGACGCCATGTCCAAAGACTCCAATGCCCGTTCTGCCTCAGAAGAGGAGGAGGAGGAGGAGGAAGAAGAATCCCCAGAGGGGGGAAGAAAGAAAAGGACAGCCTCCGTATCCTTGGAGGCCGAGTCGCCTAAGAGGGGAAAAACTGCTTTTCCAGAGGAGTCCACCGCAGCCACCGACAGCAGCCCGGAGTGGGATCCCAGGGCCCAGCCCCTGGTGAACTCGTGAGTACAAGATCCGAACGCGTTTGTGCGTCCAGACTCATCATGGCATAGTGTTTTAATCTGAGCCCTGCTTTTTTGTAGTCCGGCGAGGTCTCGCACCGAACAATCCTCGACGGAGGGTTTGCTGGGTTCAGATGCTATGGAGAGCGGGACACCCCCGAAGGCCCCTTCCCCCAAACATGGGAACAACACCGAGGTTTCCTCCCAGAAGGACTTAGGCCAAGGAGGGGGGGAGATCGTAAAGGCGGCGCCAGGAGGTCGAACTTCAGGGGTCGGACACATGGGAGAGAAGGCTACCATGGACGTCGATGGTGGGGGCGATCTTGAATTCGGCCCCCCGCTGGACACAACCCCGGAGACCTATACGGCTCCAGAATCAGGCAGACAACCTCCCTCGGCAACCTCTGTCCAACCAGAGGTGCCGGATACTTTATTGGCGGCGCTGAAAAGCGCCTCCATCATCGATGAACACCGTGCCCTTATGGGTACGGTGATTGAGAAGATTCAGTCCGCTGAGTGTGGACTGGATGAAGCCTGCATCAATCTTATAAGAGGCTTTGGGGTATGTTTTATAAAGTTTTGAAGAGTGTCATAGTATAGATAGTAGCCCCTGATACACTGTTCGGTGAAAGAAAGAACCGGACAGAGGATCAAATTTATGTTCGCAGGAGACTCACTTGATGACATCTATCTCTCTTCTTTTATAAGCAGGCGTCTGTGGCGACTGCCGCCTCTCATACTGCGGAAGTCTCCGGACTGAATCAAAGTCTGAAGCGGGCCAAAGAAGAACTTGGCTAGTTGAAAAGGCAATTGGAGGATAAACAAGGTATGCACAAACCTTCCTCGTGTTTAGTGCGAACAAATTTTTAGTATGGTAAAAATATGTCTCATGATTTGCTCTAGGGGCGATGACCGAAGTCGAGGCTCTTAAGAAGGCTGTGGCCGAGGCCGAGAAAAAGGCAGCCGCAGAGCAGGCTCTTCGCGAAAAGCACGAGGCCCAGGTTATTGAAGCTGAGCGAGAGCTTCAAGAGGCCATGAAGAAATGCGAGACCTTGGAGTAGAGTGTATCAGGAAAAGAATCCGAACTCTCCCAAGCTCGCCAAGCCGCAAGTCCGCCACCTGACCGTCTATATAATGCGGGCCACGCGATGGGTATGCCATGCGTCCACCTCAGCCACAATTTCATGGCAGTGCCACGGCAAAAGGGTCTTCCACCACCCACGGTGGGTCCCGGCCATTGGTCGTGGAGGTCGAAGAAGGAAGAAGGGAAGACTTCGTGCGACGGCGGCTCGGGCGGAGGGAGAAGGGGCTTGGAGGTGGTATGGGTTTGTGCCGTGGCCGGCGGTCTTTAAATAGCGAGCGCCCGAGCAAGCGGAGTGATGTCTTGAATGCACTCAGAGTTGGCATATCGTTCACCACGCCGGCTTGAATGTTGGGTAGGCGGACGAATGGTCGGCCCGCTTGAATACGGTAGGAAGATATCTCGTCGACCTGTCCGGTCACTGTCTGCTTTGAACATGCATTAACACGGTGCAGAGAGCGAGCGCACGCGACGCGGGCGGCGGGCCGGTGTGTGTGTCTCGATCGCCGCACCAGTGTGAATGTTATAACTTCGGACGACATTCGCAACTCACTGTCACGCCTGCTCTGAATCGGCATGAATGCGGCGTGAAGAGCGGAGTGTAGGTTGGAGCGGAACTAGAGAGAGGATTTTGTGTGGGCCTGGGTGCTGGACACCAACATGGCACGCGTCCAGGCACCCATAAATCTCCCCCGACTTTGCTTTTGGTTTGTGGAATTTCTGACGTCTTGAGCATGCCGCGGATATTTGTTGCACGGTGTTGGATGGCCGAAAGTGTGTGAACAACATGCTCTAGACATTAGCGGGCGATTTAGTGCATTGCGCTGAAGTTGCCCTCATAATCTACCTTACTATATGAGTAATCATAGATGATGTCTTTAAATGACATGACGGCTTCATATAGCCAATTAGCTGGCTATAATATTAACCATGTTCTTAGCTACTACTAAGATGGCTACGTGAAGGCATCTTCAATCGAGTTCATCCTGGATCGGACAGTTCGTACATTCTTAACACTATTTACCAAATGTTCGCCGAGTGGTCTAGACTTTGGAATCCCACAAACCTTCAATAAACTTGGAGGAGTCTTAGAGGAGTGTGGACGTTCGGACACCACTAACTCGGTCTCGAATCCAGCACGAACTCATTTTTTCCCCTTAGTTCCTTTTCCTCTCTCCATTGAACAAGAAGCGATCATTTCATGGATATGATTAGATAACCGATGTCCATCCAATTGTTCACACACACATTCGAATGTGTGCATGAACATTTAACAATGTCCATTGGTGATCCACGTGGAAGGTGCCCTGAGAAACCAGAAGGGTGGAAAACCACTGCGCTTAGGGCATCTCCGTGATCGGCAAACCGCCCGCATCCGTTCGGACCGCGTTGTCCGGATCACGGAAGCCACCCAACGTGGGCCTGTATCGATCCGCCGACATGTTTTTCCCGCATACCGGAACCAAACATGGGGGGAGGGGGGTTGCGGGAGACCGGACACACAAAACGTTGCTCTCTGCCCCCTGGCCCACCCAAAAGGAAAGCGTAGCCCGCTCTTTTGTAGCATCCTGCATTGTTTCCGTGTAAAAATCCCCCACTCTCTACTTCCATTCTCCGCCGCTCTCCGCCCAATTCCTGCTCTTTTTTCCCACCCTCTCCTTCCTTCCGCCGCCCATGCATGGAACTGTCGGAGAACTTGTCGGAGATGAAGGCGGCAGCGGTACCGGAGGATCCGAGCATCATGATCACCTGGAAGATCAGCTCGGCAACATGGCAGACTCGCCGCATCAAAACGAAGGCCGCAAAGGAGGAGAAGCTCACGAAGTGGTTGGCCGCCAGTGGGCCAGGTGGTGGCGTTGGGCATGATGGTCAAAGTGGTCGTCGAGGACGTAGCCAGATGGGCGCACCCACAGTACAGACAGTGCCATGGTCGGAGAATTACAAGCCTTCGTACTACTATGCCCCCAAGCAGCTCGGAATCCCCATCGGTAAGGTGCCTTACATCGTCGACATTAACGCGACACCGCTCTTCTTCGAGTTTTCTTCGTCGCAGCTCATTCGGGCGCGAACGACGGGGGGAGCAGATGGGTGCCAGCACGCTACTCGCCAAAATGCCTAGAGCGGGGGAGCCTGCTTACGACGACCAAGATAGGGAGATGCTCGACATGATCCACGATGGAGGCGAAGGAGGAGGGGCCTATGAGGACGGGGTGGTGGAAGACTCACCCAGACGGCCACGCAGCAGTCCTACACCCGGACGGGCGTGGACACACAGCAACAGCATCATTGGGCCATCGTACAGCGGCAGCCGGAGGGGGAGGAGGAGGAGGAGGGGGCACGATGGTGAGGACGATGATCCTACTGATACAGTCGGCGATCCAAAGAAGAAGGGTAGAGGGGAAAGCTTCAACATGGGGAGAACGAGTTGTTGTGCGATGCATGGTTGGCAACTAGCCTTGATCCTGTCCATGGCACGGACAAAAGGGCACAAACTTTTGAAAAAACATTCGCGTATGGTCCCATGAACACAAGCATTTCGCGTCCTACTCTGACGCGGTCATCCGCAACCGTGAATCAGGCCCGAGCCCAGGGGTGCGACCTGTGCGCCCGCACAGGGCCCCCTGTTTTCTGGGGCCTCCAAATCTATACGTAGCAGCACTACTACTCATCTAATCTTTTGGGCCTCTGAAAAAAAAATCTAACCTATTGAGCTTGTGACGCTCGGCCTGGCAACTGGCAACCTGGAGCAGCCCCACGATCTCGAACTGCATCGTCCAGCGATTGTGGCAATCGTTCCCTCAAAATCAAAAAGAAAAAAAATAGTGATCGATCTATTCGAGTCATCAAAAGGAGCGAAGCGAGGAGGCGTCTCTTCGTCTGTTCGTGTGGCACAGGCGGCCCTCGCCGCGGCAGGTTAGGGTTCCTCCAATCCTCCTTCCTTTCCTTGCTCAAGAATCTCCTATCCAACAACTCCGTTCCAACTTCCTACGTTGTATATCCTTTTCAGGATTCATGAGGGTAGGAGCAGGAGAGCAGTCGAGCACGAAGGCACAAGGCAGGAATGACCAGACAGCAGCCGGCAGAGAGGAAAGTCCCGGCCAATCTCCCGATCTCCGAGTTTTTAAGTGTAGTCGCGTCAATAACCAGTGATCCTATGAGCCCTTTACTTTGAATGTTGATTTCCGCCGGCTATTTCGTTCTTCTAAAATCGTATAGCTAATTTTATTGTTCTTTTCATCAATTAGGTGTCTAGTATTGAAGATTTTATTACAAAGAACACTAAATAGGTGCAATTATTATATTTCCAATTTGTATCTATGATATTATGAACTTTACATTATTATTGTTATGTTTATGTAGTGTTCTTTTAGTGAGATAAGGCCCGCTGTAGAGATTCGCACAGGGCCTCTGATTTTGCCGGCTCGGCCCTGCCGTGAATGAAAGTCCCTCAATCATCGATAGTACATCATCCAAGAGGTTGTGTCCAACTATTGCGGGCAACTGAAGCATCGCATTGCATGGTGGCCTAGCGGTGCATAAATCACCGAGCAAGTAAGTTGATCACTAGTCGGACATGCATTCTTTTGTTGCTCACTTGCTGGATATGCATGGTTTTGTTGATCACCAGTCGCACATGCATTTGTTTTGTTGCTCACTAGCTGGATATGCATTGATTAATAGCCTTCTCGTGCTTGTTTGGTGTATAAGAAGTTGGAGAAGAAAAACTTCATCGTCATGCATTGTTGGTTGAAGTTGAACGGGCGACCAAAGTGGAACCTTTTCATAGCCAAGACCATCACCCAAGCCAGCGAGAAAAAAATGGTGACCCTGCCAACCCGACCCAAGAACCGGCGAATAAGGTTAGAAGAAATTTACGAGGAAAGAAGTGGGAGGAGGAGAGGGCGAAGCAAGAAGGTGTGGTGGCCAAGCTGACAGAGAGGTTCAAGGACATCTTGGCGAAGAAGGAGGAGACATGTGTGAAGCGCTAGGACATCAAGGTGGAGAAGAAGGCGGAGAGGTTCAAATTGTTGATGGAGGCGACGGACAAGAAGCTAAAGCTCGAAGAGAGGAGGACCATGATCAAAGAGAGGAAGGTCGCGCTCGAGGAAAAGAAGGTGAAGATCGCCGCCAATGCGGAGGACGCCAAGTTGTTGATCTTGAATGCGAACTCTTTGGATGCCAACACAAGAATGCTTGTGCAAGCCGTCCGCTACCAGATGTTGCAGCGGCAGAAAGATCACTCGGTGGCCGTGGAGAATAAGGACGCGGCGGAGGAGGATGCGAAGGCTGTCCACGGCGACAATGGCAACTTGATCAGGGAGCACACGGCTGGGATTGCCGGTCCGGCAGGGTAGAAAATTGCATGGACCGCTAGATCGATGTTGTTTTGGATTCATGCATGTAAAAATTAAGCATGGTTACCCCTTTTTGGTTGCGGGGGGGGGAGGGGGGATTTGCAGGTCGTCGTTGGAGATTCCCTTAACCAACCAACCAGTAGAAGTGGTGGAGGGGGCGTCAAGGCGATGGCAAAAGACCAAAGCCGGGCGGTCCGCGCCATGGCCGGACTGCCCCCAAGGAGGAGAAAGACGAGGACGGCGTCGTATCGGACAGCTTCGGCAGTGAGCAAATCCACCTTGATCTGTTTTGTGTCTTCGACCGCTACTGTGGCAAGGACAACGGGAAGGGCAAGGGTAAGGACGGCCGTGGATGAACTTCTCCAGTTATCGTCTCTTTCGTAGGTAGTAGAGCTTGTCAATTTTTGGTAGTCGATGATATGTGCTTAGCTACGTACAACATTGCATGAGCTAATATGGATTTGAGTATTCAATTTAGATGCATCCGATTGTGGAGTAACTATTCTGTGTGCTGCTCGGTCAGTGCTTGCGGACGTGCTTGAGCGTGTCCTTGGTACTTGTGATGCTCTTGCCTAACCTTTTTTTGCGAGGACTGCGCTTAACCAACCAACCAGACTAGTAGACCCCTAAGAGCAACTCCAATGGGGCGACCCATTTCGTCCGCCGCCGTCCGTTTGGGTCGGCGCGGACAGAAAAGACGCCCAACGCATCGACCCAAACGGACGCGCGTCCACTTTCGTCCGCCTGCCGACCCATTCCCAACCCATTTTTGAGCCGGATTTGCGTCGGCGCGGACACAAGACGGACGCGCGCGCCCTCTCTCCTCCCCGCGCGTGCACAACCTCCACCGCCTGCTTCGTCGCCGACCATTTTTTCCGATGAAAAAGGATACATATATAGTTCTTGCGTACACAGATAAAAAAAAGATCAACTACTCGTCGGTTTCCGACTCTGACTCGGTAATGTCCTCCTTCGACGTCTGAATATAGGCGTCAGCAGCCTGCTCGTCCGCAAAGTCCCACCCTGATGTTTCCCGCAGCTTCAGTCTCAATTGAGCGGCCTGCTTACGCGCACGCTTGCCCTCCCGATAGGTGGCTCACTCTGTCCTCCTGGCCTTCCTCTCCGTCCTCCTCTGCTCATAGAACTGACGTTCGTCGACGATGTCCTGCGGGAAGTGCTCGCGCCACACCACCAAGGCTTGCACGTCCCGATGGCGAGGCGACGCAGCCGCCTCCGGTGAACGCGACGATCCTCGTCGGTGAAAAGCCGCGGGAGAGGCGCCAGATCCTGCGCCCGCTGGCTCGACACGTCAGGAAAATTCATCTCCCGACTCGGTCGCCGGAGGCGCCACGCCGCCGCGTCGTACGTGCGGGCCGCCTGCTCAGCGGTGTCGAAGGTGCTGAGGATGAGGCGTTTCTCGCCAAACAAGATCTCGGCGGAGAAGGCGACGGAGGGGCGCTCGCGAACTCCGCGAAAATCCGAAGCGCCGAGGATGCGCATCGACATGGTGGCGCACAGGCGGTGAGGCTAGTGAGAAGGGCGAGACGAGTGGGCGGCGGACTGAGTGTGGAGGGAGCGCCTTCTTATAACGAGCGCCGGCCGCTGCACGCCAAAACAAGCGTGCGAACATTTCCCGCGCTCTGGAGCACCAAAGCCAGCGCGCGCTATGCCGATTTCCCCCCACGCGCGAACCTTTCTCGCGCGCTGGCATGATCTAAAAGCGCGCGCGGTCATGAAATGGGCCAGCGCATTGGACGCGCTGCCGACCCAAATCTAAAAGCAGGTGGACGCCGGGCGGGCGGCCGATCCAAACGAACAAAAGCGCCGTCCGTTTGGGTCGCCCCGTTGAAGTTGCTCTAAGACACCGGTGGATGAAAAAAATATGTTACGTTGGCGTAGCCTCTTTGCTGCTGCTGCTGCTGCCCGTCAGGGTTGGTCGGTACCGTGGTGGTAACAGTAGTGGAAGAGAGTGCGCCGGGTTTGGTAGATGGATCAACCGCGTGGCACTGGCCGGGCAATCCAGACAGAGCCGTACGTCCGTGGCCGCGTCGTGTACACGCTGCGAGTCGTCGCCTCGCCAGTCGCCAGCGAGAGCGATGACGTCCCGGGCACGGTAGCGGGCCCTTGTCCCCGTCTCCGACACGGTACGAACCGGCCCTCGCACGCATTCGACCTTCTTCACGTGACGAACCGACCCGCCTCCGCCTCCTCCACGTTAACCCACAGTACGGTACAGCCCTGCGTGCGCCGAGGAAGAGGATGGGTTTGGGGGGGGGGGGGGGGGGGGGGGGGGGGGGGGGGGGGGGGGGGGGCACGGAACGAGCCGTGGCGTCAATGTCGCAGGGAATGTCCCACGCCCCGTTGCCCGCGCGCGCCGACCGAGGGAGCTCAGCCGCAGCGCAGCGCAGCGCATCCATCGGGTTGGTTGCGGCAGAGACCGCGCGTGTCACCCGTGCGTTATTCACGACCGACGTCTGGCCTAGAATGTGCACATCTTGCTTGCTCTAGACGCACTGTATCTGTATCTGTATGGAATAGTAGGAGTATATACCATGTACTGATGTACAGTTTCACACCGGATGCATGTAGTCGTTGGTTCAGTCGCGGTCAGACCGACAACCGATCAATTATATATAGCTATAGGTCCATGGATCCACCGATCGTTGCAATCCATCCGTCTGTGTCGGAGTGAATTGCAAGAAACCACCACATTTGGGGCTTATCTTGCAGAAAATAACCTGATCGCTAATCATTTGCAAAATCCACCGCGGATTCAGTAACAGTGTTGCAGATTACACTGAACAAGTGATTTCGCGCGGTTGAGGCGTTTCCGACAGGTGGGGCCCAATATGCGTGACGTGGCGTAACGGACGCGGTGACGGCGCCGTTTGCGCGTACATCTGGTCGAGCCGGACCGACCGACCGACGGCGCCCGACCAGATCAGATCTGCTCCGTCCTCTCCCTCCAGCTCCAATCCATGGCGACGACGAAACCTGGCCGCGTGGACGGCGGCGGGGGAGTTGCTGCCGGTGGGGATGCTCCGGTCGGCGGTGCTGGAGATCCACCGGAGTTCTGCGGGGGCTCCAATCCCTCGAGCTCGCTGCCTCTTCCCCAACCGCCGTCGCCGCCAAAGTCGTTGGAATACGCGGCGGCTACTGTGTTCGCCCAGGCGGTGAAGGCCAATCCGACGGGCAGCCGCCATTTTGCCTCCTCCTTCGGCGGAGTGGAGTAAGTCATCCTCCTCCTCCCTTGCCCAGGCGGTGAAGGCCAATCCGACGGGCAGCCACCATTAATTCTAGGGTTAGGGTTGTAGTGTTAGGGTTCTATGGTTGGTGTTCTTGGGTAGTTGTAGTACGGTTAAGGTTGTAGTGTTAGGGTTCTAACATTAGAGTTAGTGTTAGCTGTTAACTGAATTTTCTTGGGTAGTTGTAGTACGGTTAAGGTTGTAGTGTTAGGGTTCTAGCATTAGGGTTTCTGCAATTAACAAGGCAAAACTTCATCCAGAAGATTTTGTTAGTGATTTCTTCAAGAAACCAATGTACCAAGCAGCCTACAATCCAATTGTGTATCCTGTGCCTGGGCCTGATCTATGGCCAAATACTGGGACCCCTGACATAGAGCCACCAGTTTTCAGAGACAAGCCAGGAAAGAAGCAGACTAAGAGGAGAAAGAATCAGTTTGAGAAGCCAGCTCCCAAAGATACTTCAAGGATGGCAACAATAACCTGCAGCAATTGCAACTTGACAGGGCATAGGTACACTAGCTGCCACAAAAATCTGAAGCCATCCCTAGCAATGAGAAGGAACCAACACCAGGTTAAATGTTGTTTATATATGTTGTCACTGCAGGTTAAATCTTTGTATATTTAATACTATGTTCTAATCTATCTATATGTTGTCACTGCAGGAAAACAGGAGAGTTGATGCACCAAGGGCAAGAGCTCCTTCTGCAACCAGTGCAACAACAAGGACAGCTCCACCAGCAGCAAGGGCAAGAGCAACTAGGGCAGCTCCTTCTGCTCCTTCTGCTCCTGCTCCAACAGCAAGGACAGCTCCAACAACAACTAGGGCTGTACCTAGGGCAGCTCCTTCTGCTCCTGCTCCAACAGCAAGGACATCTCCAACAACAACTAGGGCTGTACCTAGGTCAGCTCCTTCTGCTCCTGCTCCAACAAGGCCAAGTTCATCTTCTGCTGCTGCTGATAGGCCTAGTTCATCTTCTGCTACTGTTGCTAGGTCAAGGGCAAAGAAAACATTCATACCACCAAGACTGTCAGGTACTGGAAGAGTGAGAAAGCCATCATACAAGATGTCTGAATGGTTCAATTGTTCTCAAGGCAGCAAGAAGTGATGTAATGTTGAAACATGTTTAATTCAGCCTTTTTTGGCTAGTTTGTGATGAAGAATATTAAGAATTTCATGTTGAAACCAGTTAAATCAAGTCCAAGTGGTGGACTATGTAATGTACCTAATGGTTGTCATGCACTATGATACTCTGGTTATGATGATGTGATGATGAACTTATTAGTTATGATGTTTTGCAAGAAGTTTTCATTCTGTTGTTGTGATGATGAGCATAGTTTCATTCTTAATTTTTTACAAGAAATCCAAAAAAATTGCACACAAATAAAAACCCTATTGGTGCATAGTTACTGACATATTAATTTTTTAAATTCAAAAAAATTGCACAAAAATAGTTTTGCCTGGGGATCGAACCCAGGACCAGTGGGTAGTAACCAGGGATTCAATACCAATAGGATAGTGCTAGTGATGTTGTTTTAGTAGCATCCGCAATTTTACTTATATTTAGTTAGGTACGTTGAGGCCGGCAGCGTGCGTTGAGGCCGACAGCGTGGTGAACGTCCGTTTTGTATAACTAGTCGTTTCGGTTTCTGCCTTTAATACGTGTCCACCTACCGCTCGCCGCCCGCATCGCCCACTCCTCTTCCCCTCTCTCCCGTCGAAACCACCGCCGACAGCCACCCACACCGCCGTCGCCATGGAGTGGCAGCTGGCCATCGAAGAGCTCGCCGGCAACAACCACGAGATGCGCGCGCAGTACAGGGAGATCGCGTGCTGGTTCCCCAGCCTGGCGATGCTGAGGAACCATGCCCGCGGCCTGGTGAAGGTGATGACACCTGCCGAAAGGCAGCGTGCATTCCCTGTCGGCCGCACAGTCCCGCCGCCGACCATTCTCCTGTGGGCGATGCGCGAGGTGCAGTGCTCCCCCGACCCCAGGCAGCGCGCCCGTTGGTGGATGTACCGCTCATCCACCACGCTGCCGGCCGCCGCGGATGACATCACCGACGCCGTCCTCGCTATCCCAGCCCCCATCAACAACGCCTACTGGGAGAGGCGCAATCCATGGGTGCTCCGGCCAGACGACGACTCTGACGCCGAGTCCGAGTCCTCTGGCGACTACGACTCTGACGAATCTGACGACTACTCCTCCTACTCCTCTGACGACGAGGTGGACGAGGTCGCCGTACTCTCCTCCGACTCCTCCGATGACGAGCCTGATGTGCAGCTCCTGGCGCCCGTCCTCCACGCCATCGAGGGGCAGAAGAACAACCCAATTGATGTGGAAAAGCTGCTGGAGGTCGTCGACAACCAAGAGCTCGTCGTTGTCAAGCAAGAAGAGGAGGACGGTGGTGAAGAGGTGGTGGTGCCACCGCCGGCCAAGAAGAAGAGGGTGGCGGTGAACAACAATGAAGTGCGGCGCTCCCAACGCCTGAAGATGCTGAAGAAGGAGGAGTGACATGCTGTCTTCAGTTTCGTCAGAAGAAGAAAAAGTTCAGTTTCGTCAGTATGTTAGCATGCCAGTTCTATCTATGTCAGTTCTATCTAGGTTAGTATGAACTTGCTATCTATGTTAGGCTATATATGCAGGTACTATCTATGTCAGTTCTACCTATGTTAGTATGAACTTGCTATCTATGTCAGGCTATCTATGCATGTATTATATATGTATGCCAGCAGTATTATGTTAGTATGCCAGGTACAAACTGAACTTAATCCAACCTGATAATTAATGACAAACATAATACTCTCACAAATCTGATAGACAATCCAAGGTTCACCACAATAAAGCTTAACACATTCCAAGTTTCCTCCATAGCTAGTACAAAAGACATCATTGACACACATGGTCAGCCAACAACACAACTTAGTACTCATCACAAATAGACTTGGTCTGGTGAAGCTTCCTCTTGTTGCTATCACCTGCTGTCTTCAGCTCAACAATGCAGGAAGCAAGAGTGCTCTTCTCCATGGTCAACTTCTCCTTCACTTTCATCAGCTCAGCAATGCAACAATCCAGCTTATCCTTCTCTTTCTTCAGGCCATCCTTCTCTTTCTTCAGGTCAGCATAGCAAATCTCCAACATCCTCTTATCAGAGCTCAACTTTTCCTTCACTTTAAGATGCTTGAACTTCAAATTCCTAATGACAGTGGCTTGAGCTACATGAATTTGCTTTAACTGGACAACAACAGCCTTCAATTTCTTGATCTCATCATCCTTTGTCATGCTGCTTTCCACACAGACTGAAATGTTCTCAGCATCATTCTTCTGGTTTACCTTAGGCTGGCTATCCTTATAATCCAATAGGTTGTTCACATCTTCAACAAGCTTCTCATATGTCTCCTGCAACTCTTTTTTCTGCTGTGTGAAATTGTGTACAGTGCTTGAATGCTCCAGGCATGCCATCTTGTTATCATGTTGGCTATGCTCATACATAAGCCACAGCTTATGAATAGCATTCTGCAGATGCTCTGGCCAATGCTCATCTACCCACTGCACTAATCCACAATTTCCAACACCCTGCAATACAAAAATTCAGTACATGAACAGTACCTATGAACCCTAGAACATGAACAGTACCTATGAACCCTAGAACATGAACAAGAACTGGAATGCTGCAAACAAAACTTGAAACTTACTTCAGTGGCACATGCAATGAACCTCCTACCAGTGCTTATCCCCTCAAATGCAACATATTTCCTCCCTGGATTCCCATGCTCACAAAACACATTCAAGTCATCAGCAAGACCCTCGAATGACGGATCATCAATTGTAGCTGGGATATGAGAAATCCAACAAAAACTTGTTCAAATCGAGCAATGTTGAACCCTAGAAACCCTAGAACACAAATGAGCAACATGGTTTTGACCTTGAGAGGGGAGTCTTCGGAGGAGATGTACTGCGCGGCGGAGCCCTCGGTGCTCTCACTATCGCTCCAGGACACCATGACGGACGGCGGCCGGCGGCGACCGGAGAGGGGAGCGAGCGAGCGTGGGAGCAGAGAGAGCGAGCGTGCGAGCAGAGAGGAGAGCGAGCGAGATCTGGTCGGGCGCGGGCGGTCTGTCTCTGCCGACCCGACCGTGTCTATCTTAAGCACAAACGGCGCCGTCACCGCGTCCGTTACGCCATGTCACGCATATTGGGCCCCATCTGTCGGAAACGCCCTCAACCGCGCGAAATCACTTGCTCAGTGCAATCTGCAACGCTGTTACTAAATCCGCGGTGGATTTTGCAAATGATTAGCGACCAGGTTGTTTTCTGCAAGATAAGCCCCAAATGTGGTGGTTTCTTGCAATTCACTCTCCGTTTCGTCCCAATGAGCAGGAGATGCATACCGCTAACTACTTCCTAGCTAAGGTTGCCACGAACTGACGCGACACGAATCGCATATATACGTAACTAACCAACTAATAATCAATGGAGGCTCATTGTATTTGGTTGGTTACACGAATGGCGCTAGCTTAGCAACACCTTTCCTTTCCTTCCTGGCGGCCGATGTGGATGGAGCCACGCTTAGCGTAGCCACCTTACGTACCTAGGTTCGTCTAAATGGTCCCTGCACTGCATCGGCATTGCACGCTTCGAGTCTCTTGTGTGGATATGCGTATTGAGATTGTTCCGATGGGGTCGATGCGTTACAAAGATAGAGGGCGGAGCTAGCTAGGCGTGCAGTGCAGTTGGTCCATCCTGCCTAGAAACTACACACTCCTTCCTAGTAGTATGTGCTTGTCCGACTAGCATTCCGCAGTCACTACTCACTGGAGATCCTCCAATATGCATGCATGCATGCATGGTGGTGGTGCTGACTGCTGAATGAGCTCAGTCGGTGGGTCGATCGGTTTGAGAAAAGAAAACGAGTCGCACTACGGCACTAGTAGCTAGCTAGCTTACCTTTAGATGCATGATTGCAGTTTACTTAATTTATTATCGTCTTTTTGACCACTTTGCTGTGCTGGAGATGTACACACTGTTTTATTTTACTTATATTACTACTACTACTAGTACATGGGAGAGAAGGGTCAAGGTTTTAGACCCCGATGAGACGAGACGCCCAAAAACAAAAGCAGTCGAATATATGTTGTCGGTGCAGGGCGTTACGAGGAGTGGTGATTTTGTATCGTGTTTTTGGCCTGCTGTAAGCGCGCTGCCGGCTTCAACTACGTGGGGCTGGGCTGTTATTTTTGCCGACGCCCTTTGGCGCGTTGCAGCAGCAGACTACTGGTACTACAATGCCGCACGACTTATACTAGACCTACGTACGTGCGGCCAACGCGTGGTGCTCCCGGCCAAGCAGCCCACCTCTCGCTAGCTCCAGCTTTTATACATACTCCTACATGCATACACCTCTGGCACCAGAAAGAAGAAACCAAATTCAGAAAAGAAAAGTAAAGGAGGAGTGGCCTTGCGCGCGCGTTGTTTGGAACGCAAGGATCGGAGAAGCTTCCAAACTTGGCATCTGGGTACACCTCGCACTCGCACTCGCACGCACCGTCACACAGACTCTCTCTCTCATCTCATCACATGGACCCTGCGTATAGATTCATCATCCCAACTTCCTTCGTCCAAGCCTAACAGAGAAAGGAACAAGAGAGAATTGCCATTGCGTGTCGGCTGGAGCTCCATGATTGGCTAGCGACCTAGCTCTCCTGCCCCGCCTGTGTGTGGGCCCAAACCAACAGTGACTCTGTGTGTGTGTGTGTGAAGCATCAGCATTCAACAATAGCAATAGTATGCTCTTCTTCAACAGTTTTTTTTTTTTGGAGAAATTTCTTCGACAGTATATGCTCTTCACAGGGAGGGAGGCGAGGTTAAATTAAATTTTCAACGCATCTTTGACCAATGCTGCTGCTGTATTTGCGGGAATGGACGGGCCAACCAACCAAGCGGACCGTGCGGCATTGACAAAAATGGCCCATCCACCACCAACAAACAAACTACCTATCTATAGTCAGCCGCACGATGGCCTCTCCTCCCTCCGGCCTCGGCCTCGTGTCGGCCGGAGCAACCCAAAAGCAGGCACAAAGCCGCTCCTCACTCGCCGCAACACTATTATTTATTTATTATCTACATACACTACACAGTCGGCCGATTGTGTCGGCCGCCTAGCTCAACACGCAATTAACTCGCCGATTACAGGATTATTACGACCACTTGACGCATCATTATCGTCATGATCGATGGATGACACTTTTTTTTAAAGGCCAGCACTCTGCGCTGGCGCGCCGGCCGAATTTTCGGCGGTCCGGCCGCAGCCGTTCGATCTGGCCCCAAATAGCCATCAGATCTACCATCTTATCCTTCTTTGACTTCATCTTCAACCTCCGTTCCCCACAAGCCTCGGTCCCGCGCGCCTCCGTCCTCCTGCCCCGCGAGCACCCGCATCCTCTCACTGTCGTCGCCGCTCGTCGCAGCACCCAACGCCCTCTCCCCTCGTCGTTCGCCGCTCTTCGCCGTCGACGCTCGTGTGTGCACAGCCTTGTCCCCTCGGTTGAAGCTTTTTTAAACTCTGGTTGAAGCTTTTTTTCGCTTCGGTTGAAACTTTTTTCATGGTTTGAAGCTTTTTTTCACATCGATTGAAGCTTTTTCTATAGTTTGGAGCTCCCTCATTTGCCGGTTGAAGCTTTTCCACACACCAGTTGAAGCTTTTTTTGTTATTAAAGTTTTTTTCCACATCCATTGAAGCTTTTTTTTCATGGGATTGAAGCTTTCTTCCATGCCGGTTGTAGCATTTTGCAGTATGTTTGTAGCAAAACATGATGTTGATTGTAGCAAAAATTAAAATATCGTTGTGCGATGTAGCAAACCGCGATGCCGGTTGCAGCCGGATTGGATGCCGGTAGTAGCAAATTGCAACGCCGGTTGTAGCATGTAGCAAAAATCCGCGATCCTATCCTCGCCGCCCGTGGTCACCATGCTTGCCGCCTGCGGTCAGCCTCGGTTGTAGCAAAAAAGAAAGGCAGAAGTAGCAAAAAGCGAAGTCGGTTGTAGCAAAAAGCATGTTGCTGGTCTTCGCCGGCTGGAGCAAAAACAAGGTCGCCGGCGTCGAGGGGCGCAGCTCCGACGTGAATGGATGAAGCAGCCATCTGGGGGGGAGGAGGCGGCGGACGCTCGCCAGGGGAGAAAAGGGGAGGAGGGGGCTGCTGTGAATCGCTCGTCAGGCAAGAGATAAGCTGCAGGCCCACCAGACGCATGTGCCAGCCTGTTCCTCGCGTGACAGAGCGAGAGAGCCAGGGGTGACCGGCCGAATCGTTCGGCTGGCGCACCGCGCTGAAATGTTTCCCTTTTTTAAAAGGAGGTTAAACCCCGCCTCTGCATCAATCGAGTACCCGAAGCCACCACTCACACCTACAAATTCGATGATAAGGAGTGCTTTCACACCCCATAACTAAAATCAGCGTCATCACCGATCCATCCACATAATGTATCGGGACTAACAGCCGGTGCAACAGACCTAAAGCGCACACCACATGCACACGTTTTAGAAGTCGCCATCTTCATCGGACCACTGACCCATCTTCAGGAGAGAGATGCGCATCATCCTTACCAGTCTGGACATCCGTCGACACCACCACGGCGCCATCGCCCTGCGCTCGTCCGTCCAGGCACGCGAAGACTTGGAAGATCTGTCGTGCATAGTACCTGCCAACCAGGCATGACTCAGCGTAGCACCTGTCGGCCAGGCATGACTTGACAGCTCCATCGAAGCTCCGTGCAATATGGAGCCGCTCCCACCTCCTGCCTTTGTCTTCCAGTGCTGCTCCACAAACAATGCTCCCAGGAGAGAAACGGCACTGCAATACCGCCATCGTCCGACCTGGAAAACCAGATCCTAGTGTTTCCCCCGAAGTAGTGCCCATCACCGGCAACCGTCAAGGACCCACACAGTGCCCACCACCACTCAGCCCTCAAGGCGACGCCTTCAGGAAGGTCATGGCATCAAGGATGCCGCCGCCGCCCACTGGAGTTAGGATTTTCACCCGAGAGGCGGAGAAGGGGGAAATGAAGGAGCAGACATAGACCGACGTCTCCAAAAAGAAAAGCGGCGCCCTTGAGCGTCGTCGTCGATGCGGCCGGCCGGGACCGACCAAGGGGTTTCCCCAATCTGGATCTCCTCCACCAGCTTCACCCGCGGGTAGGGGCTCGGCAACCACGCCGGCACCATCAGGAACCCGCAGGAGAGAAGCCCACCGATCAGGGCTGGATGATCACGGCCAGATCTGGCACTAGAACCCACCAAGCTCCCACCGCCCGCGTGCACCGGCAGCCGAACAAGCCGACCCCAACAATGCCGACCATAGATCTGGCCACACCCAAATCCGCCGCGCCGACGACCACCTCCACTCGCCGGAGTGGAGAACCACGCCGGACGCGCAGCCAGGCGCCGACGACACCACAGGCCGCCACCAGCCACATCAGGATGAAATTGGGCAGGGGCACCCAAATCCGCCATCACCGCACGCCATGGCTGGCCACCACGCTGCCTCGGCAGTGATGTAGGGCGGATCCCTATGGGGCCGATCTTTCACGTTTGAAAAGGATCTGACGGGGAACACGAAGAACGCGCGGAAGAACACGAGGGAAATCACGAGGGGAAAACAAGAGAAACACTCAACCGACACGAAATTGATCACACAAGTCCTAGATCATCGAGGCACAAAGTAACACGAGATCCAAAGTCAACAAGGGACGATACAAGAGTAACCATTCTTCTCCAGAAGGAGGTCTTGATTGTCTTCTCCAGATGGAGGCCTTGAATCCGGATGGATCTTCTCCGAAGAGGTGCGGTCCCTCGCGAGGAGTAGATCCGGTATGGATGAGAAATGCTCTATCTCAAATGAGCTATCACAATGCTAACCCTAAACGTAGGTAGGAGAAGAGTATATATAGTTTATGGGGCAAAAGGGTACACGGGCCTCGGCCCAAGTGGCTGCGCACAGGCAGGGCCGGAAGTGCTGGGTGGGGCCAGAAGTTCCGGGTGCCGGAGGTTCCGGGCAGGGTCCGGCCTAACCAGAGAGTTGGCACGGGTGGAGCTGGGCTGGTGTCCGGGGGCCGGAAGGTCCGGGCGGGCCGGAAGGTCCAGGCCGGGTTTCGGGCAGGTTCCGGGCTAACCAGACAGTTGGTACGCCCGGGCGGGTCGAGGTCGTCGGAGGCCGGAAGCTCCCGGTAGGCCGAACGTTCCGGGGGCCGGAAGTTTCGGGCTCTGATCGAAAGTTCCGGGCTGTCTAGAGAGTTGACGCCTGTCATTTCTTCTTCAGCTCGCGGCTCCGTGGCTTGAGCGCTGTACCTGATCACGCATAGCATCTCGGACTTAGGCAGTAGCCATGTCTCACTGGAAGGAAAGGGGAGCTCAAGTAGGAGTGATGTCACCTCGGATTGAATAGCACGAGCCCTTGCTCTTGTCATGGGTCCACTTCGAGCTTGGATAGTCGAGGTGGTGTCCATGGGGATGATCACGGGATGCTCCGCATCATTTCCCCTCCCTTGGGAAAGATCCGACCTCGGATCGAAATCCTCATCACCATGGTATGGCGAAAGATCCTTGATGTTGAAGATGTCGCCCACATTGTACTTGTCGCGCGGGAGGTCGATCTTGTAAGCGTTGTCATTGTAGCGTGCTAGCACCTTGAAGGGTCTATCGGTGCGAGGTAGAAGTTTGGACTTGTGTTCGTTGGGGAAGCGGTCCTTGCGAAGGTGTAGCCACACGAGATCTCCTATGTTGAATATCATGGGTTGCTTGTTGACGCTGAGCTTGGTCGCTAGTCGTTGTACGTGGCGCTCGATGGTGTGCCTTGTATCCTCATGCATCTTCTTGATGTAGCTTGCACGGGCACTTGCGTCGAGGTTAGTGCGCTCTTGTAGAGGAAGAGGTAGAATGTCCAATGGGGACAATGGGTTGAAGCCGTAGACGATCTCGAAGGGGGACTTGTCGGTCATCGAATGTCTTGCACGGTTGTAGGCGTACATGGCGATGGGTAGACACTCCTCCCACTCCTTGATGTTCTTCTTGATCAACACGCGAAGTAGAGTGGAGAGCGTACGGTTCGTCACCTCCGTTTGGCCATCGGTTTGAGGATGATATGCGGATGAGAACAAGAGATTGATTCCGAGCTTGGCGCATAGCGTCTTCCAAAAGTAACTCAAGAACTTGACGTCGCGGTCGGAGACGATTGTCTTTGGTACTCCATGGAGGCGCAAGATTTCCCTACAATAGAGATTTGCAACGTGTGAAGCATTGTCTATCTTGTTGCAAGGGATGAAATGTGCCATCTTAGAAAATCGGTCCACAACAACAAACACGGAATCCTTTCCATTTTGAGTTCTAGGCAAACTAAGTACAAAATCCATGCTAATGTCTTCCCAAGGTTGATAAGGAACAGGAAGAGGCATGTAAAGACCATGGGATTGAGCTTTAGACTTAGCTTTGTGACATGTAGAGCATTGGTTGGTGAAGCGTGAGACGTCACGGAACATCTTGGGCCAAAAGTAGTTCTTGGAGAGCGTGGCGAATGTCTTGTCGCGTCCAAAATGTCCCATGAGTCCGCCTCCATGAGCCTCTTGCAAAAGGAGCAAACAAAGAGAAGACTCGGGAATGCAAAGTTTGTTAGCTCTCATAAGATAATCATCTTTGATGTAATATTGTTCCCAAGAAGTATGCGTCAAACATTTAGCATAAGGAGTAGCAAAAGGTGGATCATTAGCATACAAGTCTTTTATGTGCTCAAAGCCAATAACATTCAATTCAAGTTTAGTGACAAGCGTACATATGCGTGAAAGTGCATCCACAACTACATTTTCCTTACCCTTAATGTACTTGATCACATATGGGAAAGATTCAATAAATTCACTCCATTTGGCATGACGCTTGTTTAATTTAGTTTGTCCTTTTAAGTACTTAAGTGTTTCATGATCGGTATGTATGAAAAACTCATGAGGTCTAAGATAATGTTCCCAAACATGTAGCACACGCACTAAAGCATACAATTCTTTGTCATAGATGGGATAGTTAAGTTGAGCACCGGAGAGTTTTTCACTAAAATATGCAATGGCTCGTTTTTCTTGCATCAAAACTCCGCCAATTCCGGTACCACTTGCATCACAATGAACCTCAAAAGTTTTTTCAAAGTTGGGCAAAGCAAGAATCGGAGCATGAGTAAGCAAAGACTTGAGCTCATCAAAAGCGGTGGATTGCAAAGATCCCCAAACAAAAGGAGTATTCTTCTTACTCAAGGCATGCAAAGGAGCGGCAATAGTGCTAAAATTCTTCACGAAGCGACAATAAAAACCCGCAAGGCCAAGAAAACTACGCAGTTGTTGCGAATTGGTGGATTGGGGCCAAGTTTTAATTGCTTCTATTTTAGATTCGTCAACATGGACACCCTTGGAAGACACAACGAAACCCAAGAAAACAAGTTTGTCAACACCAAACGTGCACTTTTTCATGTTGGCATAAAGACGCACTACAAAAAAAAGACACATCCATGACATTTTGGGCAGAATGAAAAAAAATTCGGTCATACATATGACACTTCTATGATGATAATTGTGACAAAACCCGGTATCATCATAGATGTGGTGGGCTCCTACTTCTATGACAAAAAATCATGATAGAAAATGGGCTTTTCGTCCTGGGCGGGCTGGAGACGCAGCTGCATGACATTCTTTGGGCCGTCCATGACGGAAAAAACCATGGTAGAAGCGAGGGGGGGGGGGGGTTTCGGGGAATTGCCGGTTACGGTGGGAGGTCGGGGGCGGAGTGATGCGCGTTTCTCTCGTACGTACGCACATGTGTGCGAGGCGTTGGCTCTAACTGAACCCGGGTGAGGCGTTGGGCTCTAACTGAACCCGAGCGATCGATCGATGGCTGTTAACTGAACCCGATGGAGCGATTCCTTCGCTACTACCTCTAACTGAAGCCGATCGATTGGATGAATAGTGAGCGTTGCTGGGAGGGGGGTTGGATGAACAGTGAGCGGTGGCGTTGCCTCTGGATGAATAGGAACCCGTGGTGTGGAGGGCTGGATGAACAGTAGACGGTGGAGGGGTGGCCGTGGAGGGGTGGTTGAACAGGACCCCGTGGTGTGGAGGGCTGGATGAACAGTAGACGGTGGAGGGGTGCCTGTGGAGGGGTGGTTGAACAGTAGCCGGTGGAGTAGCGCCGGTGGAGGCTGGATGAACAGGAGCCCGTGGAGGCTGGAGGAGATCGACGGTAGCCCGTGGAGGCTGGAGGAGGTCGACGGTGGAGATGAACAGTATCCCCTGGAGTCCCGTTTTGCGGTACGCCACACCCTCCCCCCTGTTTCGACCGTAGCGCTCCAACACAATTCCGTTTCGTCCGTTTTGCGGTACGCCACACCCCTCCCGATAAACAGGACCCCCGTTTCGACCGTAGGAGGTCCGTTTCATCCGTTTTGCGGTATGCCACACCCCTCCCGATCAACAGGACCCCCGTTTCGACCGTAGGAGGTCCGTTTCGTCCGTTTTGTGGTACACCACACCCCTCCCGATCAACAGGACCCCCGTTTCGACCGTAGGAGGTCTGTTTCCTCTGTTCTGCGGTACGCCAGGCCTCGTTTCCATCGCCTGTTCCGTCCAAGCCGGTTGGCTCCCACGCGTTCCGTTGCCTCCTGATGAACACGACGCATTCCGTTGCCTCCCGATGAACACGACGCATTCCGTTGCCTCCCCATGAACACGACGCATTCCGTTGCCTCCCCATGAACACGACGCATTTCGTTGCCTCCCCATGAACACGACGCATTCCGTTGCCTCCCCATGAACACGACGCATTCCGTTGCCTCCCCATGAACACGAGCCCTCGCCATACGTATGCGCGACTAGGCGTTCGAGACCCCGTCCGTATGTACACATACGTGGCCGTATTTTCTTTCTTGCACCCTGGCCGATGTACGTACGTGTACATGCTACGTGCGCGCCTCTACTACGACACGTACGCGCCTCTACTATGACACGTGCGCGCCTCTACATCGACCAGTATATATGTACGTACAAGTTCGCGACCAGAATGACAACGCTACGTACGCTTCGACCAGGTGGGTCCCGACTGTCAGGCGGTTCCTTGCGTGCGAAAATGTAGCTGGTGGGTCCCAGCATTCAGAGGGGCAAATCGTTTTTTTTGCCCGGACGCACTTCCTTTGCGTGCGAAGATGTAGCTGGTGGGTCCCAGCAGTCAGGGGGGCGAATCGGTTTTTTTGCCCGGATGCACTTCCTTGCGTGTGAAGATGTAGCTGCAAATGGTTGACGGGAGTAAAAAGGACCAGAGGGAGTATCATGCATGCGGAGTAGGCAAAAAAATTGCTCATTTTTAGCCGGTCGAAGTCTCAAAGGGCGCGACCGCACGAGGGAGGCGAAGGTCGTGGGAGGCACGACGGTCGACGGAATTAAGTGAAGTTACATCCACGCGCCGGCATGGCATGCGAACAGGCAGAAGCTATACCGTCAGGCCTACAATATGGGTCTAGTAGACATGACATCTAGTGGGTCCCGCATAGTTCTCGAGAACTCTTTGGGGGCTTGCATCCGTTTATCCACCGGGCAAGCCAGCAACCCCACACCGTTCGCACGCCCTACTCGTCCCCGTCTTCTACCTCACAACAGTTCGCTCCGAGTCGTCCCGTCCTTTCACATTAGTTTGCTCCCAGTTTTTGCGGGGTACAACAGTTCAACTTCTCCTAACCCTCCTCCAAAATCCATGGCCTCCCAAATCTCCATGGTCGCTGCTGAGTACCAGGTTAGAGCCATCACCGGTGATCAGTTCATCATCATCTACACACGTGGACCCGCGACGGTGAAAGCATGGCTTGCTCGCTTCCTACGCATGTTCAACAGTTCAACGGATGAGTGGGTCGCTGGGCTAGATGTTGAGTACACACAGTCCTAGGACGAGAGAAGGATCTAAAGGATGAAGAGAGGAAGAAGCCTGTCGTGATCCAGGTTTGCGTACATAATGTTTGCTTGGTCTACACATATGCCATGCCGACGTTGAGTGCCAGGATTTTAAGAACTTCCTCAAGGACAAAAGAGTGAAATTCGTTACTGTAGGCTTTAAGAACGACAAATAAGTCATGCGTCGGATAGGTCTCATTGTAGGCCAACCCTTCGATCTCCAGAAGGCAAGCCTGGTGTCCTTCTCTCAACCTTCAATGCTGACCCTGGCAGCAGCCATGATTGATCCTTCGTACGCTAAACTGAAGAAACCTCATCACGAGTTTCATCATGCATGGGAGTCGAAGACATTAGATGAAGATCACATCCTGTACGCAGCAATGGATGCCTACCTTTGTTTAAATATCTACATGGGTTGGATGAAGAAGCAGAGCCCAGTGTCCGGTTCAAGCAAAGAAGCGTCGGCAAAGAGGAAGAGGAAGAGGGACGAGGACGAAGTCGAGGACGTGGACTCGGACTCCGAGTAGGTGGAAGTGCCGTCGCTCATGCTGGTTCTACTGCAGTGTCAAGCTGACTAGTTGCTTAGTTTATTTTCAAGGGTGTGTTGTGCTGAGGCCCCAGCAGAACTATGTTTATGTTCTTTCTCATTATTTGAACTGTTTAGTACGTAGAGTAGTACTAGTACTATGTCTTACTACTGTTCTTCTTGCAGTTGGTACTACTGCTTGTACCTTCGTGTTCCCACTGTACTTAATACGTTCGTACTAGTAGTATAATTTGGGTCAGTCGATCTGTGAAAGAAGTTCGATGAGCGAAGGAAGAAGATGTCAGAAGAGGTGGAAGAAGCCCTTCTAGCCATCCATGTTGCATCAAACGGCTCACATGAGTCGACTGACCCAAATTGCTCCTTCAGATTGCAGGATCCACGTGGCATTCAAGGTCTCGAAGGTAGATTCCGCGTCCGCACCCGGTTTGCGGGCTCGACGCGCGCGCGACCGGCTTCCGCCGTGACAGCCACCATGCGCGCCTCCTCCGCGCGGGCGGAGACGACAATGACACGCTAGTTCCTCCTCGTCGGTGTGCTGGAGCACGCGCTCGTCCTCCTCTTTGTACGCTGCGTGCATAGACGCGGCTCCACCAGCTGCTCGCATGCTTGGCAGCGCGGCGGCATGGCAAGGAGGGACTGCAGACGACGTGAGCGGGCGAGCCTTCGGCTTCATGGAACAGGGATGGCGGCGACACGGCGGTGATGGGCGAGAAATTGTTGGCCAGAGCAGGCGGGCGCCAGCATGCACAACGGCGGCGGCGGCATATTGATGAGTGCGCGTATGGGAGCTTACTTTAGTTTTATATGAGGTTGGTCAAACTTAAAAGAAAACCGTACTAGTACACGTAAACATTGGACTTAGGCAGCGCTTTTTTTTTGAAGTTAGTACCACAGCCACGATACGGAATCCTGTGCGAGCGCGTGAACCGCGACCGCGCGGTCGATCGAACGGTGCGTCACCGTGTCGCGCTCGAAGGACATCCACCAAACTTTTTTGTGTGTGTGAAAACAATCCTCGAATATTACTCAACTTTTTTTTCCTGGGAAAGTTTTTGACGCTGCAATATTTCCATATATTTGAATTTAGCTCCAGTTTGTGTTTATTTGGATTTGGACGTTTTAGGTGCGCCCTAGTTTTTTTAATACTTATTTTGTGTGTGTGAATGAGAGAGAACATGTGTATGTGTCCATATGTGTGTTGTGGTGGAAGGGCAATGTGGATACGGTGTGTGTGTGATACAGACATAGAGAGGTGTGAATGTGCAAACGATCATGCATGAGTGAGACATAGACAGATGCCGATACGTTATGTATACATGAGAGAACGGTCTTCTAGTTTACTTTTGTGTGTGTGTGTGTGAGAGAGAGAGAGGGAGAGAGAGGGAGAGAGAGGGAGAGAGAGAGAGGAGCATCCATAACACAACAACCATCTCTCTCGATTCGTCCGTCCCTCGCACGATCGCATGCAACATATGCATCAACGCGCACATTTTGACACCCTCACTCGGCCCCTGCCCACCTCAAGGCCCGCGCAATCTCTTCGTGAATACCCATTTCTCTCCTTAGGTTTGTTTTCGCTCAATATCTGACACACACACACGCGCACACACACACACACGCACGCACACGCATGCACGCAGCACAACACACATACACTCCCCCGAGCACACAATTCATCCCCATCCAAGGTTATACGGCGACCACTCTCGCTTGTGCTTCTTTGCACCCCAACATGCACAACACCTCAATCTTCAAAGAGGGCATCGAGCAGATCGAAGACGGCAACCACACCGCGCTAGAGAATGCGGGGTCATTTGGAAGCAGGGTGATGTGACGACGGCTGACTGACTCCTCCCCCACCTCTCTCTCTCTTGCACAAAATTACCAATCCCTCTCTCCCCCGCACAAAATTTTCAATCCCTCAACCCATGAGATTCTTCCCCTCTCGTCCATGTTTTTCCAGCTCTCTCATCAAACATGTTGTCTCTTCTCCTTCCACGTATACAGAATCACGTATATTACATGTCTCCATCTTTCTCACAGACCTAACTTCTTCCTCTCTCTCTCTCTCTCTCTCTCTCTCTCTCTGTGTGTGTGTGTGTGTGTGTCTCGTTAGGTTTGTCTCCTACTCTCTCGTCCACATACATACAATCTTTCCCGCCCTATCTGCTCCATCTTCAAAAGCTCTCTATGCACGTTTCATTCACACAATGGGATATGTTAAAATGTTGCTTCTATAATGGCTGATGTAGAGTTTTGGTTGTTTTTGTTGCATCCTACAAAGTAATAACTATGAAATGCATTTAGATTCTCATTTGACTGGAATTATGTGAGTTTGAGCATGTTGTGAAGTACTATAGACCTTGTATACATCTTGGGATTCGACAATGATTGTAACTATTGAATTGTATAGACCATTACATTCGAAGTCAATAGCCTAATATATTTATTTCACAATTTCAACAAATGATTAGTTCACTACAAACTAAGAAAACAAATGTGTACTCCCTCCATTTTTATTTAAGTCCGCGTATTAGCGTTGATCAAAGTCAAGTTTTGTAAACTCTCAGAAAGCTTATAACAAAAAATATTAAAATATACAATAACAAATAAATACCATTAGATTCATTATTGAATGTACTTCCACATCATACATATTTGTTATGGTAAATGTTTATATTTTTATATAAACTTGGTCAAACTTTAGGAAGTTTGACTTCGGTCAAACCTAATATGCAGAGTTTACTACTACTACTCGCTAGTTGCTTAGCCGAATCACTCAACACGCCACACGGGGAGTCTAGTGTCACAAAATTTTGAGGTCGGCGGAAAAATCTCCCGCGACCCTGATTCGAGCAGTGGGAAGTTACCATCATAGCCTTCGGAACAGGCCTACGTACGACGCTTGGTAGGGGGCTATTTTCATAACTTCAGGTTCACCCGACCCAGCCAGCCCCACCCCGGCACCCAAAGTAGTAGACCTGAATACAACCCATTTTCTATCCCCACCGCAAAATAGACTTCTCCACGACACCGCAGCCTTCGTGCTCCTCCCCTTTACATTGGCACACTCGTCCACCACAGCGCATCTGCCTCATCGACGACCTCATACGCCGCACTGGAGCCGGTCCACCGTCGTCGTCGTAGACGGAGCCTCTTCCCCGGCATCGTCTTCCACGGTCTCGGATCTGCTTCCCGGAAGCCCACGCCAAGCGCAGAAGTACCACCGTCGTGGACAATGAACTGACTCCCGTTGCCGACCATGACTCACAGAGGCCGCCGCGACCATCGTTCTCCTCCTCGATTGGTAATGTGTGTATTGAATCACTTAGCAGTACATGTGCAGTTCCAATTTTGTTCATACCTACCCTTCAATTTTCCTGGGTGCTATTGTTCCCGTAAAAATAATTGGTTATAGCCTCCATTGTCCAACAGAATATCAGCTTGTAATTGTGTGTTGCTCCTGTATCACACCGTGCTTGGGTAGGTTTTTCATCTGCAACCAGCAGTGTGGCAAATGATGGAAAGGTTTTTAGAACTAGCAAGATGCCCATGCGTTGCACGCATCAAGATGCATTTGTATGAGTAGTTTATCTTGTGGGAGAAAAGGATGAACATGGGAAGACCTTATTTGCAAATCTGGAGAGAGGTATGGGTATCTTTTTGCAAAATTCCCATTTGTTTCCTTCCTATCTGTCAGATATAAATCGGACGACCTATATTGCAAGAAAAAAAGTATAGAGAAAAAAAAGTAGACAGTAAAGGAAGTAGAGATAAATATTAAATATAAAATAAATATAACTGTAGAGAAGAGAGTAGAGATAGCAGAGACGTCGGGAAAGAATCGCGCGCGCGGGAAAAAGCGGCCGGGCATGCGCTCGTTTTGGCGCGCGGCGTCCGGAGCACTTTATAAAATCCAACGCCCTCCCACTGCTCTGTGCCTTGCCACCGCTCTGTGCCTCGCCACCGCTCTCTCCCCGCTCTTTTTCGCCTCGCCGCCGCCGCGCCACCATGCCGCCGCGTTGCCTGGAAACTTGGGGATACCGTGGCGTCCGCGCGCGCCCCTCCGGCGGCTTCTCCGCCGAGATCCGGTTCCGCGGGATGCGCCTGGGCCTCGGCAATTTCGACACTGCCACCGAGGCCGCCTGCGCGTACGACGCGGCGGCGTGGCGCCTCCGGTGGCCTCATAGAACATTGAACTTCCGCAACGTGCCGACGTGGGAGCGGGCGCAGGAGCTCGCGCCTCTGCCGTGGCTTAGCACCGACGAGGATCGTCGCGACAACCGGAGGCGGGAGCACCGTCTCGGCATCGTCGAGATGGACGAGGAAGCCATTGCACTGTGGCGCCAACACTTCCCGCAGGACATCATCAATGAGCGCGAGTTCTACGCGCAAAGGAGGGCGGAGAGGGATAAGAGGAGGGCGGAGGAAGACGCCTATCACGAGGACAAGCGTAGGCAAAAAGCGGACGCTCAATTCAACATGAGGCTAGGAGCAGCGTCGCCCTGGGAATTCGACGACGATCGGTATCTTCACGCCTACAGTCAGACGTTGGAGGAGGACATCACCGAGGAGCAGTCGGACGACGAGGAGTAGTTGAATTATCTTTTTTATATTTATCTATGCTGAGAAGTATCCTCTACTCTCTAGTATCTACTTCTCGATGTTAGCACTGTAAACGCTTTTTTAAAGCGCCGCGTGTTGCGATTTTATTGGAGATGCTCTAACATGGCAGACGAGTGCTTTAATGTTGCCCACAAGATGCGCGAGTATTACTAGTAGTACTTTTCTTGCCATGTTGAGATTTTGAAACCACGAGTGTGAACATGCAGAGGAGCAATGAAGACCAAACACGGGATATTCGGGACATCTTCAAGGAGCGTGGCAAGTTAAAGAGGAGCTGCACTGAACCTGTAAACCGAGCTTTGGTAAGTAACACCCTTTCAATTACTTCCGTTTAGCCTCGTGTTCTTCGATGTGTATATGTTGTAGTTTCTGTTTCTCTTAAGCGTGGTGTTCTTCGATGTGTAATAAGAAGAGTCTTAATCGTCCTAATGCTTTCATTTTTAACTTGATGTAGGACGTGGGTGTTCTCACCGTGTAGTCTGTTTTTATATTTTTTTTCCTTTTGAATTTACTTCTCCGAGTTCTGTTTATCTGGCTTCTACTAAATGGATCTAGGTTTCTCTGAGTATTGATCTAAAAAAGAAGTAACTTCATGTCAGGATGCAGTTCCTGCGAGGAGGGAAGTATGGTCAACCTCGAGATCATGTTTCCAAAATGAGGCTGGATTACACACAAGGTGCCAGTTCGCTAATGATACTGGATTAGACACAAGGTGCAAATTTCCAGATGATGCTGGATTACACACAAGCCAGGTGGAGTCATCAGCTGTTCGTGTTTTCGTGGCATTAGTAAAGGCTGAAAGAAAGCGTGCAGCAACCCTTGAGAACGTAGCTGAGTTCCTGAAGAAGCGAAAAGAGCAATCAGATGCTCTCTTCACCCAAGCCAAAGAAGAGATGGAAGAAGCCAGAAATAAGCTAGCAGAGGCAGAGCGGGCTAGGCATCTCCTGCTATCTAAAACTGTTGTCAATACAAAATTTCCTTCATAATAGCTAGGTTCAAATGTTTATCCAGTCAGCATGCCTGTTGTGATGTCTGTGCATCTACTGATGTGGCACAAAATGTTTTTTGGGTCATGTAATAATAGCAATTACTTTCCAAACAATAACAGACGAAGCATTGGACATGGTATAGTTCACACGCAAGCCCGACATTCCAAGTCCAACTTCCATATCAAACTCATGTTCACAGATATCTGCACATTCATACATAATGTCCATAACCATGATTCACTTCAAAGCCAAAAAAAATGTTAGGAGAGATATAAATAAAGAAAAACCTCTACTAGTTCCTGCTACCAGTGCGAGCACAACAAGTCAAGACCATGCGTAAATTAATTATATTTTAGTCATTTTTTGTGTTCTAAAATGCCTGTCGGCTCGTAGAAGGACGTGTTGCCGGCACACGCGCGGATTCAATGAAGGCAGGCGGGGCAGTCTTAAGCTGGTTGCACGCGGCGAGGAGGCGTGCTCAGCCGGGCCTGCAGCGAGTGGGCCCTCTTGGCCGACGCGCCGGTTCAATGCCTGCGCTCTGAGAGGTCGCGTCCATGTCAGAGCAATCACTCCCTCCAGTCCTTTTTTGTTTGGGTATAACAAAATCTTGTTTTCCATTCACATTTTACAAGTAAAATTGGTGGACAAACTTTGACCCAAAGTACGATGGGGACTAGTAAAGCAGAATGGAGGTAGTAGTTTTCTAATCAAAGAAGGGTTTCCCCTTCTGATTACTGAAAACCAGCATCTAAATCTAAACCATAGTATTTGCCCTAGAACTACCAGGTTCAACATCTCGTAACATAAACCCATACAACCATACGCCAAGGAGGCACGTAGTACTATAAATTCCATTTTCGCTCCATACCAATCATTCTAAAAACTACTTACTACTTATAACGTGCCATTTAAAATCAGAACTCTTAACCCCGCTAAAAAATGATGTTTTAAACGTGGCTACTCGGTCTGCGGCAACTGCCGAGCCACCGCGCTCCAAGTCGTTCACCTGTGGTCCCGACCATCAACTCCTACAAAGGTGCTCCACCACGTACCCGGTACCTGCGAATGCAACAATCATGCACCTAGGGTTTTAGGGTTTATTTGTTAACGTCGCCTTTACGTAACACTCATGTGTGCGAGACAGCGAGAGGCCGACTGCGTGCGTGCGCCTCTTCTCTTCGTATATGTACTCCACCGTTTGTCTGGTGTCCAAAAAATTATAATAACTACTAGCAATGTGCCAATGTGTTGCCACACGATCAAAGTAGATTAATACATATTCACCGATTCGATAGAAAAAAAAGTCTAGTTTTGAAATACGTATATCACTAAAAATATGTTATGTTCCACTCAAAATATATTCCTTTGGCGGTTTTGATGATATAAGGGAGGCATGTTGTTGGTTTTAAGATTCGAGAAGTGGTATATGTCTAATTTCTACTCTTACTAGCAAGATGCCCGTGCGTTGCACGGAACATCAAAATCTCGTGGTAGAAAAGGATGAACGAGGGAAGGCCTTATCTGCAAATGTGGTGAAGAGTGTGGGTAAATTGCCATATTCTCCTTCCTATCCGTCAGATATAAATCGGACGACCTACATTGCAGGATGGCAGGCCCACCATCATCACCAACTCTATTTTTTATCCCTACTCTTATAAAAAGCATTGTCGGTGATGATCGTGTGCCTGCCATCCTGCAATATAGGCCGTCCGATCTATATCTGACGGATAGGAAGGAAACTATGGCAATTTTGCAAAAAGATACCCACACCCCTCTCCAAATTTGCAAATAAGGTCTTCCCTCGTTCATCCTTTTCCGCCACAAGATAAACTACTCATACAAATGCATCTTGATGTTCCGTGCAACGCATGGCATCTTGCTAGTTGTTGCAAAAAGCCCATGTGTGTGTGAGAGAGAGGGAGAGTGGACGAGGATGGAGTGCATGTGTGAAAAAGACACAAGTAGTGTGTGTGCGATAGGTATCAGCTTAAAATGAGGCGATAGTGTGTGTGTGCACAACCGAGAGGGCGTGTCTCAAGAAGGGAAGAAAAAACTACATAGATACAAGGAGCGAGAGAGAGACATGTATGCGATGGTGGAAGCATGAGTGTGCGGGTGTATAAACCTATCTAGAGGCTTGCTAGTCGATAAATGCTTGTGAGAGAAATACGAGTTGGGGTGCGAAAGCGAGAGTTTTGTGTGTGTGTGAGAGAGACGATAGTCGGGAAGGGGGGTGGAAGCAGGAGTTGTGTGTGTGTGTCTGTGAGAGAGAGGGGGAGAGAGAAAGAGGAGACGGTAGTCGGGGTTGTCTGATCGGTGTCAGTCTGGGATGGAGACGAAAAGGAGACCGCAACAAATGTTGTGTCTACAGGAGAGAGAGAGAGAGAGAGAGAGTAATTTTAGTGGTATGAGTCATATGTAGAGACATATAGGGTGTGTGAGAGAATCCCATAGAGAGAAAGACAAAGTTAAAGACGAGTGGAGACTGTGTGCGTGGCGGTGAAAAAGAAAGCTTAGGTACCGAGTGATACCAGAGAACAGTAGAGACGTGAGAGATAATGAAAACCGTGTAATGTACAATGATAGGGAGAGTGTGACACTTCTCAAGGGAGACGTTGAGAGACCATGTTTGCAAGGATAGGAGAAATGAGCGTGCGGGTGAGCTGGAGAAAAGAGAGTGATGGCTACCTGAAGGAGCATGCATGCGAGAGAGATGGGCGTGAAAGGAGCGAACAAAAAAGGGATTCAAATATTTGAATTCGAGATGATGATACATGTAATCCATACTCAAACCAAAATTGATCTATCAAACATGCATACTCATATGAATTCACGCACATCTATGTTATTTAATATGTAGATATTACTAATCCATACATTTTAGTAGAACATAATTTGGTTAAATTTTTTCGAATTCAACCTTAAGATTTTGAGATCGTTGTATTTGTAAATCATATTATACATATAAAGGAGCAGAATTCTTTGTTGTGCTTTTGAAAGTATATATGTAAAAAATGATGTATATAGAATGTAATTTCAATTGAAAATGGATCCCGCCCGAAAAATAGTAGAATACAAACGGGATTCGAATTGAGTTGGCACGGTAAACGTGCACTGTGCAAAATTTGAACGAAGCGGGGAAAGTCACAGTAACCGCCCGAAACCAAAATCTGCGAGATGGAAATCACTACTGCCTATCCCTACCGCGCAAAGCCTATCTGCTGGATTTCTATAGGTTTCGATAGGGGTAGGTTTGTAATTTCACCCAAACGTGACGTAACCGCATCTCACCCGGATTCATACACGGTGGGCGCCAAAACACAGTGTGCCCTCGGCCGAAATTGACTCCCTCCCCGATTCATATTCATACACGGTGGGCGCCAAAAACAAACTCTTGTCGGCAAATATTCGGTGTATGCGAGATTACTGTCCTATCCTCAACCGACTAATGTTGCTGTGATGTAGTAGAAATTCTAAACGGGGGCTAAGTTTGTAAATTTCCTTGCATTTGAGACAAGCGCGCCCTGACTACATGGTTCCCCCCTTCCTCTCTACCTCCCTTTTCCCCATTCGTACTCCGTGGGCGCCAAAACACCCTCTCCACCCCACCCTCCTCCGTCCGCCGCCGTCTGCCACCCCATCCACCGCCGTCCTCCTCCACCATGCCGGAGCTGATACCCCGACGCCGCCGTCCATTACAAGAGATCGATCTATCTCATCCACGCCTTCGGACCGGGATCCTTGCATCCCATCCTCTCGCTTCATCCCCGCCGTCGTCCACCTTGTCGGCGCCGCTCCTACGACCATCTCGTCCACCACACCCGCCGCCACCGTCTACCCTCCTAGATCTGCTTCCACGCCGCCGACAGCCATCGCTACCGCAGCACCGTCAAATTCTCACCAGATGTGTACACGGTGCCGCACCAGAGGCGGTACTCTTTCGTATCTGCTCAACTTATTTATCGCAACAAGAAAATAGATCGCCACTGCTTTACTCTGATTTCTTATCTTGGTTGCGAAGTTGCCTTTGTCCGGTTTACACCTTCAGATCCGTCATGGCACGCTCAACACTATACTCCCAATGCTTATGGTTTTCCCCTTTTATATTCCACACTAGTTAAATCACAGTAGACTAAATTTCAAAATTGGGTCAGTCAGTTTTTCAGAGCTTGCCGGAGTTCGCCGGTGCGATCCAAGGGGCTCGGGTGGTTGTGGGGCCTTGCTGAACGAAGAAAACTCGACGCGGGTGGGGGTGGGGGTGGCGGAGGAACACAGGCGGTGGGGGCCGGTGGTCCGGCCGGCGGCCCGTGCGGTGTTCTGTATCGGAAGAATCACAGACGAGGAAGAAGAAGGGTTAGGAGACATAGGATCTTCATCCAACCGCCTGAAATGGTCGAGAGACAGCTGGTAGTTGCATTCTTAATGCGCTCTGGTTCATCATGTGTGGGCACTGCGCAACCAACATTTTATTATCCAAAATCTGCTTGTTCTTGTTTACCATGTTCGATAGAGCTATGACACAAAACGTAGGACCGACTCCAGCAGACCGTACCCATACTTCACTGGCCACACCACTAGCCCCACCACACAGGACCTGCACTATAGCAAAAGGTATACTGATTTCATTTGCCATAGCACCAGCTGTACCACAGAAAAATTCCACTCCAGCAAAAAGTACAGCAAGTCCACCGGCCGAAGACCTATCCCAACTGCAGAGACGGCCAATTCCTGCATATTGGAACCCCATTCCATTTATTCCCAACTTCAGAGACAGCCAGTTCCTGCATATTGGAACCCCATTCCATTTATTCCCATTTTAAAAGACAATACTTTCAATGTTGTTAGGGACTACGTGCATATATTCCCATCATGGGAAGATTATTGTGAAGACAAACACCATTTTCACATCTTCCTGTCCAACTTACGTGTAAGTGCTATTATTCATGGTTATTATTTTCCTGTTTTCTGCTGATTGAACACATCAATGATTTACATTACATTGTTGTAACTAGGCGAGGGTCAATTTGGATAGTCATGACGAGGAAAGCTTGCTTGTGCTTTTCAAGGAAGCATTGCAGCAGTATCGGTGTTACCTGAGGAAATCACACTTTGGTGGTAAATCTATAAACGAATTTCTGGTGAAGTCTCTTGTGCTAAATTTAGAAGACATTGAATGGAAAAACATTGTTATGCACTGGTCTCGTTCCCAGGATGAGGTACTGTCTATGAAATCACATGACAATTTGAACTTCTACTTTTCCGCATGTGCCTTACGGATCTTGTTTGCAGGAAATCTGCTCGAAGAAGAATTCCGGTTTGAAAAGAACGACGGGATATCGCAAATATGCTGCCCGCTGCTTTGCTCTTGTTAGTACCTGTTGTCCTGTATCACTGTACTTGCATACATACCTGGTTCATTATGTGACAGCAGTATGCATGATAGCTTGCTTATCAATTGTTCGCTCCAAATTCTTCAGTATCCAATGCCAATGTTTTTTTAGCTCTGCATTGTTCTTGTAAGTACATGCTGTCCTTTATAAGTGTACTTATAATGACAGGTAGTTGTTCATGTACCATCACTCTGCAGCTTATTTTCCTTTGCCCTCCATTTTCGACACATCAAATCTATATTTACTCTTACCATAAGGTTGGTACTGAAGAAGTTTAGCTGTGCATTGCTCTTGGCTGTACCTTTTGCCTGTATCGCTGCACTTACATTTATAGCTACTTGGTTATGTAGCATCACTCTTCATCTTATCTTAAATATTCTCCATTTTTTCGTATATTATCACATCTATATTTACTCTTAACAAAATGTAGAATAAAGGCAGTGCTTATGAAGAAGATTCTGTGGTAAACTTCTTGAATTGTCCCCCATCAGCATGGACAAGGCCTTTATAGAGCCTGTCTTCACCAATAATGTAAGTTTGTCCATCTCAAGCCTTCAAACTTTGTTGTATATATTTGGTTAGGCATGACTGCAACAGCTGTTTATTTTTGGTGTTTGCATCAAATTGCATGTTTAAAGTTTATTATGTACTCCCTCCGTTCCAAAATAGATGACCCAATTTTGTACTGAAGTTAGTATAAAGTTGGGTCATCTATTTTAGAACAGAGGGAGTAGTACATAAACAAAAGTTTGTCCTTTCTCAATTTAATTTTTCAGTTGTACAACCAAGTTCCTTATTCATATCATGTAAATTAAAGTATACAGAGCAAGTGATCTTCTTTTGCACTGCATGTATGCTTCTGTTCTTCATCCCTAATCCAGTGGTGTGGTGAACCTACCCACTACAACACAATGTCATATTCTGCAATGTCTTAACTATGAACAATGTCATATCATTCTACTACTCCCTCCGTCCGAAAATACTTGTCATTGAAATGGATGTATCTAGATGTATTTTAGTTCTAGACACATCCATTTTGATGACAAGTAATTCCGTACGGAGGGAGTATTATTTAAACTGTCTCTTTATTTGCCAATCTGAAATGGGATAAATTGACAGCACACTAACCATTGATACTTATGAGTTCTTGATCTGTAATCCAGTGGTGTCGTGAAGCTGCCAACTCCTTCACAATGTCATTTCCTGCCATGTCTTGACCTGAACAATACCATATTGTGTTAATGCAATTTTAAACTGTGGCACTTTATTCGTCAGTAAGAAATGTGATGAATTGTCAGCACTGATACTTTTATGTGCAAAACCTGTCATCTGTCTGTTTGTTTATCTTTCAGAGTGAGGAAGATTTAAGTGTCGAACAAGCACAGTCTCATCATCTTGCTCAGCTGCTTGTGCTGCAGCTCCCCAGCAGGGCTAACCTTTCTTGAACTCTATTGAAGTGCCGTCGGTTTTGTATATTATTTTGTCGGCGTGTTTATTTGCACTCGTGGTGATCTTTGATGCCCAGTGTATGTAATCTGATGTCTGCTTGTGCTTTATTATCATAGTGGCGAACTTTGATGCCCGGTGGCTATAATATGATGTAATTTCTTTATTGTATAGTCTAGGTTTTTTCTTATTCACGATGCTGCAGTTATTTTACTGTCTTCGCAGTAAACTGGCCAAACCGTAAAATTACGGTACATAATCGGGCCGTCATGCAATCACGATGTAGGTTGGGCCTGAAACGTGCCGAACAGCTAATGGGCCGACAACAGCCCGAAATGAACCCCGGCCCATGATTGTGCGAATCAAATCACGGGCTTTTAACAGTTCAAAATTGTCTCGGTCCTTGTTTGGCCCAATCAGATATCGGCTGCGAGCAGGCCGGATGCAAACCGGGCCGTAGTTAGGCCCAACTATATGACGGGCATTTAACAAGCCGAAATTAATATAGGGCCAAAATGTTAAACGGGTCCTTAAGAGGCCAAAACTAATGTCAGACCGAATTACTAAGTGGGCCTCTAGCAAGTGGGCCCAAAAGCATAGTGTCCAGTTGACGGGCCGAATCTGATATGGGCTATAATTGAGCCCATGGCCTCTTAAAGGGCCGTACCTGATCTGGGCCGTAATTTGGCCCAGAACGTGGTAGGCTTTTAACGGGCTGGATCTTATATGGGCCACTATTAGGCCCGGAACGTGGCAGACCATTAATGGACCAGATCAAATATGGGCCGGCATTTGGCCCAAAACATGGCAGTCAGTTAATAGGCCGGCCTACTAGGGCCCTCAAATTCTTGTGGGCCTACAGCTGGGCCGGCCCGTTAATGTCGGCGAAATTTCATGGGCCTTTAGCCGGGCCGGCCCATTATGATCCGCAAGAATCTTGTGGGCCTTTACCTGGGCCGGCCCATTATGGCAAACAAAAATCTTGTGGGCCTTTACCTGGGCCGGCCCATTATGGCCCACGAAATCTTGTGGGCCGTTAGCTGGGCCAGCCCATTATGGCCCACAAAATCTCGTGGGCCTTTAGCTAGGCCGGCCCATTATGGTCCGCAAAATCTTGTGGGCCTTTAGTTGGGCCGGCCCATTTAAACTTGATGGGCCGGTCCACGTGTCAACATATCATAGGCGCGTCTCGTCCATTGGATGAGTGACACCTTAGCCAGCGTGGACCTGACACGTGTCTCTTCCAGCCAATGATGACTTTACACGTGGAAAATCCGCATTGGTCGGGGCTGTTAACGGGTTATCGGATCCAAAACCCGACCCGATAGCTTAACGACGTTCCGTTACGGTGGATGCCACGTGTCGGTCACCCTTGACGAAAGCACTTCTGTGACGCACGATTTATCGTCATGGAAGTGGACACTTTCGTGATGATAATTTTGGTAATGTCATGGAACACTTCTACGACAGCACAGGTATGACTATCTTGATTCTGTCATAAATTTGTCATGGATGTACATGCATGACAAAAAACGCGACCTACTGTGACAAACACGTATCATCATGGAAGTGCATTTTTTTGTAGTGACGTTCCTTGCGAAGGGTTTGTAAAACAGCCCTAACATGATTAAGATGCTCTTTCATGGATTTGCTAAACACAAGAATATCATCAAAGTAAACCACAACAAACACTCCAATATAAGGACGAAGCACAAAATGCATAAGTCTCATGAAAGTACCGGGAGCTTCCGATAAACCCATAGGCATAACCAACCACTCGTACAAGCCAAATTTGGTTTTGAAAGCGGTTTTCCATTCACCCTCTTGTATGCGGATTTGATAATAGCCACTTTTAAGATCAATTTTTGAGAAAAAGGCGGCACCGCCAAGTTCATCAAGCATATCATCTAGGCGAGGAATGGGATGCCTATAGCGAACGGTAATAGCATTTATAGGTCTACAATCGGAGCACATGCGAAAACTACCATCTTGTTTGGGCACAAGTATAACGGGAACGGCACAAGGGCTTAAGATTTCACGTACATGACCGTTGTCGATTAGTTGTTGTACTTGCCGTTGGATCTCCTTAGTTTTTTCGGGGTTGACGCGGTATGGAGCTTTGTTTGGTAGGGGCGCTCCGGGGATGAGGTCGATTCGATGCTCAATGCCTCGTAGAGGAGGTAGACCCGGAGGTAGCTCATCGGGAAAAACATATTGGAATTCCTGCAAAAGAGATTGAAACACTAAGGGTAGCTCATGAGAGGTGTTAGTTTTGGGGTCCCCATCCTTGTACACAAGGACAAAGTGCATAACACTCGATGGGTTCTCACAGACTTCCCTCATCTCACTTTTGGCGGCAAATAGGACTAGGTTTTTCTCTCTAGGCGAAGAGGCGCTCAAGTTTGGCTTGTGGCTCTCACTCACTTTTTGGGTGGCTTGCTTGTCGGCTATCACTTGACTAGGAGACATAGGTCGTAGCACATATTCCTTCCCTTTCATCTTGAAGCTATAGTGATTGGTACGCCCATTGTGGATGACACCATGGTCCAATTGCCATGGTCGACCAAGAAGGAGGTGGCAAACGGACATCGGGACGACATCACACTCCAAAGTGTCCTCATATGCACCAATTTTGAAGAAGACTTGGACCGTATGCTCAACTCGTATAGTGCCGGAGTCACATAGCCATTGGACTTTGTATGGGTGCGGGTGCTTCATCTTGACCAATTGAAGCTTGGAGCATAGTTCTTCACTTTCCAAGTTGTGACAACTACCTCCATCGATGATGATCTTGACGGGCCTTCCATTGATGCCGGCCTTTGTGTGGAAGATGTGGCATCGTTAGTCTTCTTCTTGTTGATGTTGAAGAGTCAATACTTTGGAGACAACGAGAGCGGGGCTCGAATCCTCATCACAAAAGACTTGATCATCTTCATCCTCGTTCACTCGCTGGTGCATGGACACTTGCTCAAGGGCTTCCATCTCTTCGTCACTCATGGAGTAATAGGTTCCATCATCGTTGAGGATCATGGCGCGCTTGTTTGTGCATTCGTAGGACTTGTGGCCTCAGCTACTGCAGGTGAAACACTTGAAGGAGCTTGTCTTGACGGTCTCATCGGTCGGAGTAGATGATGAAGCACGCGGCTTGAAGTTGCTTGTAGTAGGAGGAAGACGACTTGATCTTGTCGAAGTTTTCTTGTAACTTGACTTGTCGTCATTGCTTGTAGATGGCTTGGTTGAGGCAGAAGTTGGAAGGGTCGTTGAAGCTTGGTTGTTGGAGAGGACGTAGGTCTTGGATGAGTACTTGGCGTACTTGAAGTCATCTTGCACTTGGTGTTCTGCCTTGGTAGCTTGATGCACGAGCCCAATGAGGTTGGAGTAGGGTTGGAAGTCGGCAATCTTCTTGATGGGATGATTGAGTCCATTCAAGAAACGTGCCATAGTTTCCTCATCATCTTCCTTAACATTGGCTCGAATCATGGCTATCTCCATTTCCTTGTAGTATTCTTCAACACTCTTTGTTCCTTGCTTGAGGAGTTGGAGTTTCTTGAAGAGATCGCGGTTGTAGTAGGTGGGCACAAAACGTGCTCGCATGACTTCCTTCATTTCAGCCCAAGTGGTGATTGGTGGTTCACCTCTTGCTTCTCGGTGCTCAAGTATTTGTTCCCACCATATGACCACATAGTCTTGGAACTCAAGTGATGCCATAGCAATCTTCATCTCTTCCTCATAGTTGTGCAAACGAAAGATCTTGTCGACCTTCAATGCCCATGATAGGTACTCTTCGGGATCATTGCTTCCATTGAACTTGGGCATGGTGAATTTTAGCTTGCCTAGCGTTGCTCTTCATTATGTTATTGGCGATGGTGATGATGACGCCCTTTGACGTGGAGGATAATCATCCTCATGTTGCTCTTGGTGTGGAGGAAGTCCATGATCAACTTGCTCTTGTAGAACTTGAGGTTGTGGAGGATCTTGACGAGCTTGTGGAGGAGCTTGAGGAACTTGACGTTGCACTCGTGGTTGGTAGTTCCTCTCTTGGATTTCTTCTCGAAGTGCTTCCTCTTGATTGCGTCGTTCGCGATTGCGGTTGGTGATGGCTCGACTAGATTCTTGAAGGGCACATCACGCCTCAAGAGCTTGTGCTTCACGTTATTGTTGTTGAAGATGTTGAGCCTCGGCATCTTGTTCCTCTTGGTGTAGACGCGCTTGTTATTCCTCTTGGCGACATTGACATTGTCGTTCTTGAGCTTGAGCAAATGCAACTTGATGTGGTGGAGGACAAAGTTCTTGATCGTTGACTTGCTCTTGTGAATGCTTGTCATGTAGCAGATTGCGAGATGCATGACGGTCTTGACGCGCGACTCGTTGAAGAGTGTTCGATGTCGGTGTACTTGAGCCGGAGAAGGAGTCATCGGAATGTCGACTTGAGCGGCTTCGTCTTGAGTATGAAGAAGTTGAAGGAGGACGATTCACCAACAAGGCGCGGATCTCGTCCATCCTTGCATCATTCTCTTTCTTGTGAGCGTCGAGCTTGTTGTCGAAGTATTCCTTTGTACGTTGCTTAGAGAGTCGCAAGTCGGTGGCGAGGTTGTCGATGCGGTCAGTCATAGCTTGTTGCTCTTGATGCAACGCTCGTTGTGCACCAAAGAGGTGGCTCTTGGTGATGAATGATGACATGTCGTCGTCTTGCTCGATGAAGAGTGGGTTGGTAGAAGTACTTGGCCTATCCATCATTCCAAGCAAAATGTGAGTGGTAGAAAGAGAAGAACTTATACCAGTGTACCTTGACCGATGTTGACGATGAATCAAGTTCACTCAAATGCGGACAATGAAATAGCACTATTGGTACCAATTCTTGTCGGTTCTCACACCTACACAAGTAAAAGCTTATGGTGGAGCTTGGTTAGGATGGTGGCACAAAATTTGATGCAATTGTAAGTGAGCTTCAATAATGTTGGAAAAGATTCACAAATTTGCAAATGCAACAAGTAGACCAAGCAAGTGGAGGTACACGGAAACACACACGCAAATAGATAAGTGGGATTGTGCAAACCAAAAATGAGCCAAAATGTGGAATCCACGAAAATGCTCTTGTTGCACAATACACAGAGAGACGCTAGCACCGATTGCACAATAGGCGGATACGGAACTTGTGCACAACCTACTAGGCAAAAATGCAACGACCTCTATCCCAAGTATGCTATATGTATGGTATTTCGGTGATATGATCCAAGATGATCGTATATGACAATCTTAATGTAGTATGATGCTATGGTTCTTGCTTATAATCTCTTTGCTTATATTTCCTCTTTGCTTAAAAGCTTGGTTGGCTCTTTCACTTTGAGCTCTTTTCTCATGCAAAACTTCACGAACCAAGATAGCAATTGTGTATGCGATGACAACTTTGTGACACAAAAGATGATGTCAAGATATGCACCACTATGGTATGGTATGTATGCTATGGAGTATGATCACTAATGTGCACAAGTCACGTTGCCGGCAATACTCAATGGCTAGTCTCGATGGGTAAGCAACGCAAAAGATGGGCTATGATGGTTATCAATGCAATGGCAAGGTTTGGACAAAGATGTCGTCGAGATTACCATCCTTGCTTACGGTTGAAGGTTCCAAAAGGATGCGATTGTAGTTGATGTCGTGGTGCACGGTCTTCAGTACGTTGGCGAAGATGCCGCTGCACCGTGGTCGGAGTTGTCGAAGTAGCGGAAGTCGTCGAAGATGCGCAACCTTTCTGTCTAGGCCGGAAGGTCCGGGCAAGACTGAAGTTCCGGGTACGGTCGGAAGGTCCGGGGGCCGGAAGTTCCGGTGGTCGCGATTCTGCCAAGAACAGAGACTTGGGGATCGTGGATTTGGGCAGAAAAACCTGGGGAAAAACCCAAATCCAAAAGGAAAAAGGAAGAAATAGGGGGGGGGGGAGAAGAGTGGGTAAGCTAGATCCACTCTATGCAAAGCAGATCCGTGGATCAAATCCAACAAAACTTCATCACACCAACAAATCACAAAAAAATGGGGCTATTTTTGGTGGGGATTTTCGGATTTAGGATGAAAACAACAAAATCAAGCTAGAAAACAAAGGGTAGGGGCTCCAAAAACGTGATCAACGTGGCTCATGATACCAAGATGATGTAGGGCGGATCCCTATGGGGCCGATCTTTCACGTTTGGAGAGGATCCTACGGGGAACACGAAGAACTTGTGGAAGAACACGAGGGAAATCACGATGGGAAAACAAGAGAAACACTCAACCGACACGAAATTGATCACACAAGTGCTAGATCATCGAGGCACAAAGTAACACGAGATCCAAAGTCAACAAGGGACGATACAAGAGTAACCGTTCTTCTCCGGAAGGAGGTCTTGATTGTCTTCTCCGGATGGAGGCCTTGAATCCGGATGGATCTTCTCCGAAGAGGTGCGGTCCCTCGCGAGGAGTAGATCCGGTACGGATGAGCAATGCTATATCTCAAATGAGCTATCACAATGCTAACCCTAAAACGTAGGTAGGAGAAGAGTATATATAGTTTACGGGGCGAAAGGGTACACGGGCCTCGGCCCAAGTGGCTGCGCGCACGCAGGGCCGGAAGTACCGGGTGGGGCCGAAAGTTCCGGGCGCCGGAGGTTCCGCGTAGGGTCCGGCCTAACCAGAGAGTTAGCGCGGGTGGAGCTGGGCTGGCGTCCGGGGGCCGGAAGGTTCGGGCCGGGTTCCGGGCAGGTTCCGGGCTAACCAGAGAGTTGGTACGCCCGGGCGGGTCGAGGTCGTCGGAGGCCGGAAGCTCCGGGTAGGCCAGACGTTCCGGGGGCCGGAAGTTCCGGGCTCTGACCAGAAGTTCCGGGCTGTCCAGAGAGTTGACGCATGTCGTTTCTTCTTCAGCTCGCGGCTCCGTGGCTTGAGCGCTGTACCTGATCACGCATAGCATCTCGGACTTAGGCAGTAGCCATGTCTCACTGGAAGAAAAGGGGAGCTCAGGTAGGAGTGATGTCACCTCGGATTGAATAGCACGAGCCCTTGCTCTTGTCATGGGTCCACTTGGAGCTTGGATAGTCGAGGTGGTGTCCATGGGGATGATCACGGGATGCTCTGCATCAGTAGCCATGGAGGCGCAGCCCCGCCGAAAAGCCCTGGAGCCGCCGCTCCAGCCTCCTATCTCCGCCGCCAACGCCTGGCGCCCACGGTCGTCGTCGCGCGCAGCCTGATTCCGCCCGAGCCCACCACCGCCGTCCGTCAGACAAGCTTTGCTCGCCGGCTTCCTCCGGCAACGGCGGGGAAGGGTGGATCGGGGTGGGTTGGGGGTGGCGGCGGCTAGGGTTCGCCCGAGCCGCCCCTTGGGGGCAGCGCGAGCGCGATTCTCTCGTAGAGTACTGTATGTACTTACTGTAGGATATGAGTTTGTTTCTTTTCAAACATGACCCTTCGCCAACACATTTCACAAGTGATCATGATTCCTTCCATTCTTTCTAGCACCGCTTTCGTTTACGATTATTTATATCCAACCAAACTGATGAGCACCATCAATGTGTGCACAACATATATACTGAGGTGTGCACCACCATTTGCCACTTAATTACTGTCCTTGTTTAGTGACGTACTGCTCGTCATTGTTTACATACATAAACATTAGACGAAGCATTCCCTGACCATAAAAAAGGAAAACCAGAGATGAGATGAGACATCACATTCACATTGTGTACAACGTAGCTAGCTCCCACTAAATAATTAGCTAGGAGTACATCATACGGTTACACTCGCCGCTTCTTCCTCTTGTAATTTCTCTATTGTTTGTATCTGCGTCTGCATCTCTTCTCCATCAGAGGCAGGCAGTTCCCCTCTGACACAAAGCTCCCCATGCATCCTGATGGTGATGGGGTCATTGTAAATAAAATACCCAGAGCTAGCTCCAGTCAGTCTACATTACACCATTCCATAATTGGCCTTGCTACTAATCATTACACTCACGGCACAAAAACATTCCAAAGCTCAGCTCAATCATGCGCTTCTTCGTATAATTCTACATGCTCCTATAATTAATCGGCAAAAGAAACAAGAGATATAATAGATTAGCTTAAATCCTGTTCGGGCCGCGTCTTGCGTCGTCGGTGAGCGTATACCGGCATTTCTCTCAGGATTCAGCCGGTGTTTGTCTTCGGTGGATCTACTTGAATCCGGTCTTCGCTCGTCTGCGTTCTATGTGTATGTATGTTGGATACTTTCGATCTACGTTTCTCCATCGATGGCGGTTATTGTTCTGATGTACCGACAACGTCCCAACAGTCTACACAATAAGATTTGGTCCGTTCCGGTAAAGGAGGGATGATGACGACGACGCACATTCGGCTCGCTCTAGAGATTGTAGTCGCCCTTAGGTGGCCTATAGACCCGGATGTAATTTTTCTTACTTTTGATGTTCTTTGTACTGCCATGACTATTGATGAATAGATCAAAAGTTTTTTCGAAAAAAAAAATCATACAAGTAACGAGCTATACTGATGCAACATGCCAATACTACATGTAGCACTGTCCATACCAAACATACATGCTACGTTCCAGAAAATCAATTCGGTGTCTTGCTTCCAGCAAGGGCAGGCAGGCTGAAGAACATCGAGCGGTACCCCCCCCCCCCCCCCCCACACACACACACACACATGACACTCCTTGTGATTGTGTGCAGGTGCTACAGAACTGTCTGCCCCCCTGCCGCATGTTCATATCTATCCACGTGGGCCCCACAGGTGTAAGGGGACTTCCCAGCTACCCACCCCACCACCACCAATGCGCAAATGCAGTGAACCACAGTGATGGCCATAATAATGCAACCAAGAAAATCAAGCAAAGCATATGCCTTGAATCAAATAAACAAAGCATCCCCGCAACAAAATCATGCAGAATTCATGTGCTGCAAGCAAGCAGAGCCGGAACCCTAAACTGATTTTATTCATGATGATATAGCAGAAAAAAAATGCACCTTGATTCTCCTCCCGTTGATAATTTGAAAGATGGATTAAACAAACAACAAATCATGCGATTAGTTTAGTTGAATGCGATGGATGATTAAATAGACGCACCAACCAACCAAAGCAGGCCGCGCAACAGAACAAGATCTGCCAGCCAGGTCACAAGAATAGACAACAACAGAATCAATCAACTTATATTAATATTGTATACATACACCCATGATGACCTAGAAAAACCACACAAGAAAATCGAATTAATTTGAAGGGCTGGAGAAGCAAAACGGAGAATGTGCATGCAAACAAGCTAGGGCTGCGCCATCATCTGGCCCCCACACGTCACACTGCCTGCCGTGCATGGGCCAGTGTACTGAGACACTTGAGCTACTGCTAAGAATACTACTGGTACAGCACCACTAATAATAAATACAATGTCTCTGTACTATAGCTGATATACAGATGAACAGTGAGTGAGGAGTGAGCATCCATGGCAGCACCAGCACCAGCATGGCACAATTGTAACTGCCAATCAGTCCAATCCTGTCTTAGTCTCGCCAGGATCTTGGTGTATCGTCATGTTCTGCCATTACGCTAGCTAGGCACATACTAGGACCGGCTAAAGAATGTGTAGCGCATATAATTAGGTCACTTGGGTTAGTGCCTAGTGGAACGAACCTTGGATGGAATGGAAGGAAAACTAGAGTATATATGATTAGGTTGGGTAGATTCTTATGGTGAAAGGTACAGGACAATAGTCCTTGAAGCTGATGCCAATGCATGCCCAGCTCACCACTGACTGGTACTAGTACCACTACCATGCAATGCATAAATACGTACAAACATGTGCCATGTCTTATGTGTGTAGTCGTAGATGGATGCTCACCATTGTACCCACCTTGGATGCCCATCTCGTCCCAATTTGAAACAGTGATTGCTTATCGACCTCCATTCTAAACAGTGCATTCTCTTCTTTTTACGTGGAAGTGGAACAAGCACAAGAGGACTTGGATGAGCAGTGATTCTTGCTAGACAGACAGGCCACACAAGAAGGAAGCTGTCCTGCTGCAAAGATCGACCACTCTGCTACTGCTACTAGAGGTGATTGTACCATCATCATACGAACAAAGGGTAGCTCTTGTGCTGCAATCATCATTGCCTTGTTGCTTGATCCTGTGTTGTTGGTTCACATGCCTTGGTTGCAAGGAAGAGGTTGGTTGGTTGCTTATTCAGCAGTTGGGTTCGGCACGCATAAGCCCAGTTTCTGAATCTGCACGCATCTTCCATTCATTCATTCATTCAGAGTAAGATGCGGGGGCTATGGTAAGAAGGTGGGGACACAAAATGGCCGTTAGGCGACAGGGAGGCGATCCGGGGCGATCTCCGCGCCCGACGGCGGAGCCACCGCCCGATGCCGGCGATCGCCGCCGGGTGGGCGGTCGCTTCTGGGCCCTCGCCGGATCTGACGATGATGATGCGGACGAGGATGGAGCGGAGCCGCCGGGGGAGTCACCGCCGTCTCCTACGCCGTCGGACCTAATCTGTGAATTCTTTCATTCAGGTTACTCGGAAGAGGAAGTAGCGACCACGGTGGACAAGGTGGTTCCCAGAGACGATCTGGCTCGTGAGGGGCTGCACGATGGAGAGAAGATCGAGATTGTTCGCCGGATCGTGCATAGAAGGACGGCGCCGTCGGCGCTTCGTCCATGGAAGGGACCTTTACCCAGGGTATGTTTGCCGAAGCTCACTGTGTTTGATCTGATCCGACCGGATGCGTGGGTTACGGTTAAGAGGAAGAAAGGACGGAGGTTGTTGTCCCGGAATGTGCGTCCGCCGGCGCCGGCCATGGAGGCCACGGCGACCGAGATTCGATCGACGAGGGCGACCGCGCTCGCTCAGCTGCTTGGTGCGGCCGGGCTGGATCGGGAGCCTTCGGGCCTCGTTGCCAATGGGCCGGACAATAATGGGTATGAGGCCCATTATGTCTATCAAGGCCGGTCCGTTGAGTGTTTTCTGCCATGCACGTCCGATCCTTCGATCGTCCCAGCGCAGTCGGTACGTGCCGCTAGGGTTCATCGCCAGGGGAGTCGTGGTTTCCCGCAGTGTGGATCGGGCAGGGCGAGCAGGATCCCGCCGCTGCTAATGGCTGGACGTGGAGCGGGACCCCCTCCTGCTGCGAGTACCGCGGGGGGGGGGGGCTGGAAGGGCTCGACCGCCGCCACCCCATGCGTCGGGACGGGGCGCACCGCCGGCCGGACAGCAGCCGCCGGCACTTGCGCCGGGTGCTGCAGGTCGTGGAGGCGCTCTCCAGCCGCGGGCAGCAGCTGGGCGCTCCGGGAGTTCGGGCTCCTGAGGCGCAGCCAACGACGGCTGGCCGGGCAGCGCATAGACCCCCGGTGCCATCTCATGCTGCTGGGGTCGGCCGGGGAGGCCCTCGCCCTCCGCCGCCGGCGGCGCCGGCTCCTGGGTCGATGACGACTGGTATGGTTAATACTGGCCGTGGAGCTCCTCGCCCTGCACCGCCGGTGGTGCCGGCTCGTAACGCGTCGGCGGCGGGGATGGCTGCTCTGAGGGCCGAGACGCCGGGGGCCACGGTGGCTGCCGGTGTCGCTGCTGATACGGTGGCGGCAACTACCGGGGGTCAGCGTGCACCCCCGCCACACCTTGCGGTTCGTCAGGCGCAGAATCATTCGGGGCAGAATCAGGTTCAGAGTAATCAGAGTAATACCAGTGGGAGACCGACTGATGCACCTCGAGGCAAGTGGGGTGATGACGGGTTTGATGCGTATGGAGTAGGCCAGCATCGGGGCTCATCTTCAGCGGGAGGAGGTCGGGGTTATGCTTGGCAGAGTGACGGGTCTGCAGAGAGACCGTTCCTGGGGCCGGCTGGAGGCTTCGTTGAGGGGGCCTCAGGACCTGATAACAGGCACAGAGGAGGTTATCGCGGATACCGTGGTCGTGGTGGAGGCCGCGGAAGGTTCCGCCGGCCGCCTCCCCCTAGACATGTTGACTCTGACGGGGCGGCGATGGAGACTGATCACACACCACAGGAGCTACCTCCCCAGGCGATGGAGGTGGTGAATGCACTTGCGGTTGCTGAGGTTCCTGGGATTGCGAAGGAGGCTGAGGTGGTTCAAGTGGCTGATTCTGAGAGGGCATCCAAGTACGCTCGGAAGAAAGAGAGAATGCTTTGTTACCGGTGCGGAGAGAAGGGGCACTTCATCGCGGAGTGTGTGGCCCAGCTGTGCGAATCCTGTGGTAAGCCTGCGCATGCTTCAGGGGATTGTCCTTTGCTGAGGGACCATATTCCAGCTCTTACTGTATATGGTGTGTACTGTGCGGAGCTGATGTTCTTCGAGTCAGCGGCTGCGAGGGAGATCCCAGCTGATACACAGAGCCTTACTTCTGGTTTGGTCAAGGTGACACAGGGAGATGTCTCCCAGGCTCAGATTGTGCAGAGACTTCAGGAGTTGGCTCCGGGTGATTTTCAGTGGGACCTCGTACCCGTTGAGGATAGAGTATTCAGAGTGGAGTTTCCTTCGATTGAGGACTTGCAGCGTTTGTTGAGCTTTGGGATGTGTAAGGTGCCAGGCACCAAAGGTATTTTGGAGTTCCACGAGTGGAAGAAAGTTGAGCCTAAGGGGAAGCCTCTTACTCAGGTGTGGCTGCGTTTCTCGGGGGCACCGTCTGAGGCTCTTTCTGATGTGCGTGTGGTGGCTAGTTTGGGGATTATGGTTGGTAAGACGGAGAAAGTGGATATGGCGTTCACTAGAGCTCAGGGGGTGGCTCGACTGCGAGTTAGCATTCTGGATATTGAGTATGTCCCGGACGTCATCAACTGGACCTATAGAGGCGAGGTGTTTCCACTTGATATTGAGTTTGAGGATGCAGAGTTGTTTGCTGAGGTTGCTGCTGGCACTGACGTGGATATGCACGATGGGGGTGATGATACAGGTGCTCCCAGGGAGCAGGCGGATGAGGCAGCACAGGAGCCCAATGGATCGGGGCCTGCTGCTCGGGAGCCGGAGAACGGAGCCGGGATGGAGCAGTCCCCGGCTTCGTCTTTGCCTCATAACTCACTGCGGTTTGGATCTTTTCTGCCGTCGTCGGCGCCTCCTCGTCTGTGGAGTGATCGGGTTGAATCTGACGATGCGTTCGAGCATTCGCTGCCGGTCTTGGACTTTGGGCGGTCACCCCGGCAGTCGGCCAGCTTCAGTGCCCGTGTTGTTCAAGAGGTGGAGCCTCAGGAGTCGCCAGGGCGATCTAGGTCTTCGGTTTCCTCGCGGAGGGGAGGGGCGTCTGGGCAGGTGGCCACGACTCCCTCTCATTCTTCTGTTTCACAGCAGGCGGCGCAGGTACCTGTGTCCAGCCGGGGCGACATATCTTTGGGGCAGGAGGCCCTGGAGGTCCGTCTCGCGGGAGCCTCGTTGGTGGTGGGGTCGCCGGAGGTCCTGCAGGTGGAGCGCACGCCTGCTACGGCGTCGGCTGGGGGGGGTCGGACTAGGGCAGGAGGCCCTGGTGCCAACTCCGTCAGGCATCTCCACATCTCCTACGCGGTCCCCCTCTCCCAGACCTACTCCGGGAGCCGCTACTCGGGAGGAGGTGATCGCGTTCGGAGGGATCCGAGACCCTGCTTCCGAGGGGAGGCGGACGAGCTCTCGTCTCCAGGACCTTCCGGAGGTTGATGATTTGCAGCAGAGGTGCGCTATGCGGGCGGCCAAGCTGCGTGATGTGGAGAGCACAACAGGTATGTCAGTTAATGTTTCAAATTCTATTCTGCATTTCTCTAAGGATGAGATTATTAATAATGCAAACCAAGTGGGGGTGTCTCTTGGGAATAATAATTTGGAAATTGAAAACTCGGTTAATGATCTTTTAGATTTGGAAGCGGAACGGGCCTTGGAGTCTATTAGAAACCTAGCGGCTGTAAAACCTTTGAATGATGCGGAGATTGAGGCCTTGGGTGTTAGGGTGCTTGATAAATTCTGCGCGGATCTTGTTCCTCCGTCTGCGGAGCCTGATGAGGATGAACTCCAGGTAGATGATGCAGCTCATGTTCAACCAGAGCACGGTTATGAGGACCGGGCTACAGGTGATAACATTCCTAAACGTAAGTGGAAGCGGAAGGTGTACCCTGCATCGGCGGTACGCAGGAGTGCTAGAATTCGTAAGGCCAAAAAATTCCATGATGACCTATGAAAGGAATATTCTGGAATAGCAGAGGTCTTAAGGACTTGGCTAAACGTAGGTTTCTAGCGGAGGCATCTTTAGAGCACCGTTTAGATTTCATTGCTCTCTCTGAAACTGGTAGGGATAATTTTGCACCTCAGTTTCTTAACACGTTGTCGGGAGGGGTGGAATTCGATTGGCATTGTCTTCCTCCAAGAGGGAGGTCTGGGGGCATCTTGCTGGGTGTGAGATGTGATTCCCTTGAAGTCCGGAGTGTTGTTATGGGTGACTTTGCAGTGAAATTCAGAGTCAGGTCCAAAATAGATGGGTTTAACTGGGTCTTGGTGGCGGTCTACGGGGCTGCACAACCTGAGCTTAAACCTGAATTTTTGGCTGACCTGGTTCGAATTTGTGGGTCCGAACAACTCCCTATCCTGGTTGGGGGGGGACTTCAACATTATTAGGAGGCGGGATGAAAAGAATAACGATAATTTTGATGGGCGATGGTCCTTTATGTTTAATACCATCATTGAGAGTTTGGATTTGAGAGAAATCGAACTCTCTGGTAGACAATTTACCTGGGCTAACTCTTTACCAAACCCGACATATGAGAAGTTGGATCGGGTTCTTGCAAGTGCCGAATGGGAGCAGAAGTTCCCTCTGGTCACGGTGCAGGCTCTAACGCGAGGAATTTCGGACCACACACCGCTATTTGTTGACTCAGGGGAGCCAAGGCATGTGGGAAACAAGAATACTTTCTCCTTTGAAACGACATGGTTTGAAAGAGAAGGTTTCTTGGATATTGTTGCCAGAGAGTGGGCTAGAGAGTCTAGGGGTAGATCGCCTGTCGAGAGATGGCAGAATAAGATTAGGCATTTGAGGTGCTTTCTTCGAGGTTGGGCTAAACATCTAAGTGGAGTTTATAAGGTTGAGAAAGACAGACTCCTGGAGATTATTCAATACCTAGATGTTAAAGCTGAATCAGCGGTTCTTCAATCTGCGGATATGTGCTGTAAGATTGATGCGGAAAAGAGGTTGAAGGAACTTCTCCGCGAAGAAGAGCTGAAGTGGGCGCTCAGAGCAAAGGTTCGCAAAGTAATCCAAGGGGATGCGAACACTCAATTCTTTCATCTGATTGCGAATGGCAAACACAGAAAGAAAAAAATATTTCAGCTCGAGCAAGATGAAGGCACAATTGTTGGTCACGATAATCTTAAGCTATACATCACCGAATACTACAAGCAGTTATTTGGACCGCCGGAGGATAGCGCTGTGTCCCTCGATGAGTCCAGGACTGAGGATGTGCCTCAATTAACTGCTGCTGATAATGACATGCTAGTTGCGCCGTTTACGGAAAAGGAGGTTTTCGATGCCATCTCTCAGATGGAGAACAATAAGGCTCCCGGGCCGGATGGGTTCCCGGCGGAGTTTTACAAAAGATGTTGGCATATCATCAAAGGGGATCTGCTACCCATGTTCCACGACCTTTTTGCTGGACGGCTTCAACTTTTTCATTTGAACTTTGGAACGATAATGTTGCTTCCAAAGAAGACCGACGCTCTCAGGATTGAGCAGTTCCGTCCTATCTGCCTCTTGAATGTCAGTTTCAAAATTTTTACCAAGGTTGGGACTAATAGGCTCACACAGATTGCGCATTCTGTGGTGCAGCAATCCCAAACAGCTTTCATGCCAGACAGAAACATCCTTGAAGGGGTGGTGGTGTTGCATGAAACGCTCCAGGAAATTCACTCTAAGAAACTTGATGGAGTCATCTTTAAAGTAGATTTTGAGAAAGCGTATGACAAAGTTAAATGGCCTTTTCTGCAACAAGCTTTGCGTATGAAAGGTTTCCACGAGGGCTGGAGGAGCCAGATTGAAACTTTTACGCAAAAGGGTAGTGTTGGCATAAAAGTGAATGACGATGTCGGTCATTACTTCCAGACACATAAGGGCCTGCGGCAGGGAGATCCGATGTCCCCTATTCTATTCAACATAGTAGCCGATATGTTGGCGGTGTTGTTAGGGAGAGCCAAGGAAGTTGGCCAAATAGGGGGCTTGGTGCCACACTTAGTGGATGGGGGTATATCCATCCTGCAATACGCTGATGACACTATCATCTTCATGGAGCATGACTTGGTAAAAGCTAGAAATCTGAAGCTGCTGCTTTGTTTGTTTGAGCAGCTAAGTGGGCTCAAAATTAACTTCCACAAAAGTGAGTTGTTCTGCTTTGGGAGAGCCAAAGAGGAACAAGAGGATTACAAGCAGTTGTTCGGATGTGGTTTGGGTGAGCTGCCTTTTACCTACTTAGGAATTCCTATTCATCACCGCAAGCTCACGAATAATGAATGGAAGTGTATTGAGGATCGTTTCGAGAAGAAGCTAAGTTGTTGGAAGGGCAAGCTCATGTCGTATGGAGGCCGTTTAATTCTTATTAATTCGGTGCTCACGAGCATGCCCATGTTCCTTTTGTCCTTCTTTGAAGTCCCAGTTGGAGTTAGGAAACGACTGGACTTCTATCGATCGAGGTTCTTTTGGCAGGGGGATGAGCCTAAGAGAAAATATCGGTTAGCGAAGTGGGATATCATTTGTAGACCGAAAGACCAAGGGGGTATGGGGATTGAGAATCTCGAAGTCAAGAACCGGTGCCTTCTTAGTAAGTGGTTGTGGAAGTTATCCTCAGGAACTGACGCCATGTGGGCTTAAATCCTGCGTAACAAGTATCTCCAAACCAAAACTTTGGCTCAGGTGTCGGTTAGACCAACTGATTCACCCTTTTGGAAAGGGCTTATGAAAGTGAAGCTTTCATTTTTTCAGAGGTCAAAGCATTTAGTTGGTAATGGTACAAGCACGAGATTCTGGGAGGATACTTGGCTTGGAGAGGCTCCCCTAGCAATCCAGTATCCGTCTCTGTATCGTATAGTTCGAAGGCGCGATGCTTTGGTTGCATCGGTCTTCGCCTCGATACCCCTGGATATCCAGTTTAGAAGATCGTTAGTGGGCAATCGTTGGGAAGAGTGGCTGCATCTAGTTAGGAGACTGATGCAGGTACAACTATCTCAACAACCTGATAAATTACGCTGGAATCTCACTAGGTCGGGGGGATTCACGGTTAAATCAATGTATGTTGATGTTATTAATTCCAGCTCGATTCCTACTTCAAAGCATGTGTGGGACGTCAGAGTTCCTTTAAAGATCAAGGTGTTTATGTGGTTTCTACATAAACAGGTGATCTTAACAAAGGATAATCTTATTAAGCGTAATTGGACAGGACCTACTAGGTGTAGTTTCTGTGATCAGGGTGAAACCATTAAACATCTTTTCTTTGACTGCCCACTAGCTAGAATTCTTTGGACGACTATTCAAGTCGCTTTCAATATTACCCCACCAAGGTCGGTTAACATGTTGTTTGGGACATGGCTAACTAGGGTAGAGCCCGGGTTAGCAAAACATATTCGCTTGGGGGTTTGCGCTTTTTTGTGGGCGCTTTGGAATTGCAGAAATGACTTCGTCTTTAACAGATCAACAAATATCCATGTTTTGCAGGTTATCTTCCGTGCAACGGCTCTTATCCGTTCCTGGTCGCTACTCACTCCGACGGAGGCCAGGGAGCTTTTGGTTACTGCTGCTATCCGATGGGAGATGGTAGCTCGGGATATATTCAGCCGGTTTGGATGGCGGTCGTGTAACAGGATAGGCAATTAGTTTACCTGTCTATTTTGGAGCCAAACGGCTGTGATGTATAAGTGCTTTGGCTAGCTTGTGTATCTAGCCTTCGGGCTCTGTGTGAGCCTTGTCTTACTTTTCTTGTTGACAACCTTGAGACTTCGAGACTTTGTGGACTATTTTATGCTTAATAAGATGGCCGTATGCATCATGCTGATGCAGAGGCCGGGGAAGCCCCCTTTTCGAAAAAGAAAAAAAAATTCAGAGTTGGCCTGGTTGTGGTCCGACTGGACTGCAGCACCTTCCGATATCATGCCACTGACACGGCTTAGCCTCCAAATCTTGTCTTGTCTAAGACGACCATGTGTCATGTTCCTCATCCCGCGTGGAGAATCATGAAATTGGCTTCAACAGTCCACTTCAGGTGTAGCTGCAGCTGAACCACATCTAAACTCACAGATTTCATGGGTTCATGGATGGGAAACATTACCACAAGGGTTGGGTTCAAATCAATTCACAACATCACCACTCTTCTAAGCTCGACAGCCAACAGCTTATGCCATCGCTGATTACACAACCCTATCGAGCAATTACAACTACTACATATATAGGAGAACGGGAAACAACTGGATATCTTGCCATACATGTTTTTTCCAACTGATAAATCTACGTTTAGTCCTAGAGCATTCAAAGGGTTAGAAGATATCTCCCGGACCGTTCCTTTTCCTATACAAGCACAAGCACAAGCGCACGCGCATATACATCCGCGTTATCCACCACAGCAGCAGCAGCACTTGAAGCAGCTGCAGCAGGCTGGGCACTTGAATGCACCAAATGCAAAGCATTTCCTCAGTGCATCGCAGCAGCTGCAGCTGAGATTGCAGCTCGGTCTGCGAACTCGAATACGGCAGCAACAGTTGGTGGTGAAGGTGGTAGTTGTTGCCGTGTTCGCGCGGTATGCCGTCTTTGTCGGCTCGAGGGACTGCCGAATCTTCTTCAGCCTCATTTTCGTTGTCACGCTCTCCATTTCGCGGATGAACTTGGAGAGGTGGCGGATGAAGTCAGGGTACAGCTCCAGGTTGCAGTGACCACCTCCTTTGATCCATAGTGGATCATACGGTTCCCTTGCCAGTTTCCACAACTCATTACCATGTGACCAATTCACAACATCGTCGTCGGTCCCCTGCAAACGCCAATACGTGTATAATTAACAACAACACTTCTACACACCATCAAGTTGGTGCATACGAAAAACTTTGAGAAAGAAAGAGTACACATAATAAATCAATCCATTACATAAATGGTTACTCGAAAACAGAAAATTACTTCAGAGAACTATGACTGCATCAACTATGGGAGCCATTCATGCTTTCTTCATCGGCCTTGACTAAGGAAATGTAGTATTGGCATGTGGGCTGTGGCCCATGAAAATGCTACCCACCTTGACCACATCAAGCAACACAAGGCACTCTAATTACGAAGCTGTTTATCTATATACATCGCAAACAAAGAGAACTACAAGAGGAAAGTTTTCAAGAATATGATGTTTCAGTTTGAGATGCTAACTTTTTTTCTGAATCGGATGTGTATAGACACGTTTGTTTCAGCTTTGATTGGATTCGAATCACCTATGGACTCGCTTTACTAGCAAAGCTGATTCTGCGGCCCTGTTTGTTTGACTTTGATTGGATCCGAATCACATGTGGATTTGCTTCACTGGCAAAGCTGATTCGCAGAATCAGCTTCGCCACTTTAGTATACTTCAGGCAATTGCACTGAAAATGGCCTGAATCCAGATTTAGCTTCACTAGCAAAGCTGATTCAAAACAGCTGTTTGTTTTAGCTTCTAGATTCAGCTTTACTAGCTTCTAGATTCAGCTTTACTGGCAAAGATGAATCTGGTCCCTGAATCTCAAACGAAAGAGTTGTGTATTTCAGATTCCAGATTCAGCTTCACTGGCAAAGCTGAATATGATCCCTGAAGCTCAAACAAACAGGGCTTAACACTCATTTCAGTCCGTGTGTAGTCCATATTGAAATATCCAAAACATCCTATATTTGTCAATGGAGGGAGTATTATTTACACACAAGGGAAAAGTTTGAAAGTAGCAGCTAAGTTATCCTCACTGATCTCTCAATTAAGAGTCTTCAGGCACTCATTTCAGTCCGTATGTAGTCCATATTGAAATATCCAAAACATCCGATATTTGTCAATGGAGGGAGTATTATTTACACAAAAGGGAAAAGTTTGAAAGTAGCAGCTAAGTTATCCTCACTGATCTCTCAATTAAGAGTCTTCGGGCACAGCTAAAGATACTACAGCAGCAAGGTTCAAAATATTTAGTAGTAATAACAAGCTGTCCCAGCTGGGAACAGGAATATAGGATGTGAAACCATCTCAGTAAGAGCTATGGACAACACATGCTGATACCACCGGCATTGTAGGAGCAATGAAATTAGTCGACTTGTAAAGTTGTAGTGATCAAATTATGACTGACAGGCTAAGTGATAGTAAAAGAGCGGAAACTGGGCAGTTACCAGTAAAGTGGTGTTGTTCCAGAACTATGGCATTTCTAGTTTTTATTTCCCGAACATGCATTTGATCCGAAACTATGGTATTTCTCTTTTTTTCCTGAACAAGCATTGTTGTGTATTAGAAGAAAACAACCAAAGAAGGTGCAGCAGTACATGCTCCCTCCGTCCCATAATATAAGATGTTATTACAACCGATATGTGTATATCGGTTATTACTACAACCGATATGTGTATATCGGTTGTAATAACATCTTATATTATGGGACGGAGGGAGTGTGTATATCGGTTGTAATAACATCTTGTATTATAGGGAGGGAGTACCACAAAAGGTGGCCTCCGACCAAAAACCAAAACCAAAACAGGAAAAAGAAAAAGAAACCTGAAGAAGATAAGCGTAGGAAACAGAAATCACGAAGCCTGATCATGTGACTACACTACACATTTTGTTGGGCTCGGCCAAAGAGCAGAATAATGGAAGTCAAGCCATGCATCCTATAGAAAACTGCGTTGGTGATGATGGTGTGTCAGCCATTGGATCCAACATGCAGGCTCGGGATGAAGACAAGCACAGTTGGTCCGATCTAGAGCCAGCAGTAGAGATGTGCGTGCATAGGGACATGACCTTGCCACCGTATGTAGCAGATATTTACCCACCTCTGCCACTGCTTAAAATGCGGAGGTCCTCGTCCAGATCCCACTGCCACACCATCCCACAGTTGCCGGATTTGCGTGCGCCCTCGCTGCCATCTGCTCTCCACCACGCCATGGGAAGTGGATCCTCTGACGTACTGCCCCCTGACGTGGAGCCACTGACGTGCGGGCCCGGGTCCACATGCCAGTATGTCAACGGCACGTCAGGGGAGCCGCGTCCCACGCCATGTCCTCAATCGCACTAGCTCTCCCTTACAGCGTTGCAGTCACATGTCTGTTGCCGTGGAAGGCGACCCGCTCCCAATCGCAGCAGCACAACGACCTGGAACCCACTCCTCCAACCGCCTCTGCTTCTTTAGCATGCTCTAATGCAGGCCTCTGTTCCTCCCCAAACAGCCATTAAGACACGGTCAATGTCACAATGTGGGCCACTAATTTGGTTGGTTTGTGCGGGTGAAATCGGTGGTTAGGTGTCAAGCTGCACCGAAATGGATGCCGGTGTAGTATAATGTGGTTGCACCACGAGACCCTCTCGGTCAAGAGGTGGTATGTAGCCTAGCTGTGTAAGACAATAAGTTTTGGGGAACCAGCACAACCTCTGCTTCTTTAGCATGCTCTAATGCAGGCCTCTGTTCCTCCCCAAACAGCCATTAAGACACGGTCAATGTCACAATGTGGGCCACTAATTTGATTGGTTTGTGCGGGTGAAATCGGTGGTTAGGTGTCAAGCTGCACCGAAATGGATGCCGGTGTAGTATAATGTGGTTGCACCACGAGACCCTCTCGGTCAAGAGGTGGTATGTAGCCTAGCCGTGTAAGACAATAAGTTTTGGGGAACCAGCACAACCCTCTAGGGGTGGCTTATCTCATTATATATAATGGTTGTGTTACAATATGTACCATATACGTACATGGGTACAGAAGCTATACATAGTCTAACACCCTCCCTCAATCTTAGCCACTTTCTAAAGAACTGAGAAGGGTAAGATTGCGCCTACAAGCCTCAAACTGTGGCAGCGGTAAAGGCTTAGTGAAGATGTCTGCAAGTTGATTCTTAGATGAGATAAACTTGATCTGGAGTTGCTTCTGTGATACACGTTCCCGTACAAAGTGATAGTCAACTTCAATGTGTTTCATTCGGGCATGAAATACTGGATTTGCAGAAAGGTATGTAGCACCGATGTTATCACACCAAAGAATAGGAGGCTGTGGTTGAGACAAACCCAACTCCTGAAGCAAAGACTGCACCCAAATAATCTCTGCAGTAGCATTAGCCACAGCCTTGTACTCAGCTTCAGTACTGCTACGTGACACAGTAGCCTGTTTCCGAGCACTCCAGGCGATCAAATTAGAGCCAAAGAATACTGCATAACCCCCCGTGGATCGCCTGTCATCTGGGCTACCAGCCCAATCTGCATCAGAGAAGGCCGAAAGGACCCGAGAGGAAGTCGGCCGAATATGCATACCAAATGTCAGGGTGAACTGAACATAACGAAGAATGCGTTTAACAGCAGCCCAATGAGTATCTCTGGGAGCCTGAAGATACTGACAAACCCTGTTAACAGCATAAGAGATATCTGGTCTCGTGATGGTCAAGTACTGAAGTCCACCAACAATGCTCCTGTACTCTGTGGCATCCGCAGGAGACAAAAGCTCACCATCAACAGCTGTTATCTTGTCGGTAGACGACATGGGTGTGGTGGTCGGTTTGCACTTCAGCATGCCAGCTCTCTGTAACAACTCCAAGGAGTACTTCTTCTGCGTAAGGACAAGACCAGTAGCACGAGAAGTGACCTCAACTCCAAGAAAGTAGTGAAGCTTCCCAAGATCTTTAACCGCAAAATCAGCACCAAGAGAGCAGACAAGAGCATCAGCAGCATACTGAGAAGAGCTGACAAGGATAATATCATCGACATATACCAAAAGATACATAGTGACTTCTGGCTTCTGTAGAAGAAATAACGAAGTGTCAGCAGTAGACGGCACAAACCCATGAGCACGAAGGGCAGAGGCAAGGCGGGCATGCCAGGCACGAGGAGCTTGCTTCAAACCATATAGTGCTTTGGAAAGACGACAGATATAGTCAGGACGATCAGGATCAGAGAAACCAGGCGGCTGTTTCATATAAACCTCTTCCTCCAAAAATCCATGTAGAAAAGCATTCTGCACATCAAGTTGACGAAGTGACCAACACGAGAAACAGCAATGGAGAGAAGAAGCCGAATAGTGGTAGGCTTGACGACAGGACTGAAGGTGTCCTCATAGTCAAGACCATGACGCTGCCGAAAACCGCGAGCAACAAGTCGCGCTTTGTAACGCTCAATAGATCCATCCGAATGCTTCTTCACTTTGAATACCCATTTTGAGTCAATAACATTTACCCGTGGTGGTGGAGGAACGAGAGTCCATGTCTTGTTACGAAGAAGAGCATGAAACTCCTGCTCCATAGCCTCTCGCCAATGTGGAATGCGCAGGGCAGCCTGATATGAGCGAGGCTCAAAAGATGGATCCGCAACAGCAGCAGCCAAACAAGCAGCCAACCAAGCAACCGTACCATCCTTACGTTCCTTAGGTTTGAAAATGCCACTGCGTCTGCGTGTATGTGGTCGGGACACAGGAACCACCGAGGTCGACGGAGCAGCCTGCAACGGGCTGGAGGACGGCGACGTTGACGAGTCAGCCGGTGACGAGGAGCCAGTCACGGTAGCCTCGGACTCGGTTGGCGAAGAAGGCCGACCCACCGGCGAAACCGGCAGAGCAGACGAAGCAGCTGGCGACTCCGGCATCACAGACCGGGCCGATGGCGAGCTCGGCATAGTGGGCCGTGGCGCGGCCGGTGTCGCGGGCCGATCCGCTGATGAAGGCGACGTGAGGACCCGAGCCGCGGGCGAAGACGGCGTGACGGGCCGAGCCGCAGGCGAAGACGGCGTGACGGGCCGAGCCGCAGGCGACTCGGCGGCCGCTGGCGAAACGGACCGAGCAGTGGAGATGCTCGGCGCGACGGGCTCGTCGGGTGACCATGCATGGGCACGCGAATCGATGCCATGCAACATAGGGCGATCGACGTGCCCACCAGAAGACGACGATGATGATGGTGAATCCTCCAACAGCTCCAAACGAGCTCCACGTCCGGTTCCTGCACCATGGTTAGGTAACAGCAAAGGAGAGTATGCAACATCATCAAATTGGTCAGAAGCAACAGAGGATGAATGCAGGGATGGTGGTTCGACAGTGGACACAGGAAGGTTGGCAAAGGGAAAAACGTGCTCATCAAACACGACGTCCCGAGATATATAGACACGATTAGTGGGAACATGAAGACATTTGTAACCTTTATGAAGAAAGCTATAGCCAAGAAAAACACACTTCTTAGAACGAAACTCAAGCTTGCGCTTGTTATATGGACGAAGATGCGGCCAGCAAGCACACCCAAATACCTTGAGAAAGGTATAATCAGGTTGTTCATTAAGGAGAACCTCAATGGGAGTCTTCATGTTTAAAACACGAGTAGGAGTACGGTTGATGAGAAAGCATGCAGTGGTGAAAGCATCACTCCAAAACCGAAACGGAACAGATGCATAGGCCAAAAGAGTAAGACCAGCTTCAACAATATGACGATGCTTACGTTCGACTGAACCATTCTGCTGATGTGTATGTGGACATGCTAAACGATGAGCTATCCCAAGCGACTGAAAGAAAGAGTTGAGGTTGCGATACTCGCCCCCCCAGTCTGACTGGACATGAACAATTTTGTGCTTGAGAAGACGTTCAACATGTTTTTGAAACTGAACAAAAATATCAAACACATCAGATTTGCGTTTAATAAGGTAAAGCCAGGTAAAGCGACTATAAGCATCAACGAAACTGATATAGTAATTATGACCACTGACAGAAGTCTGAGCAGGACCCCATACATCTGAAAACACAAGTTCTAAAGGATGTTTCACCTCACGACTGGACTCCGAAAAAGGAAGTTGATGACTCTTCCCCTGCTGACAAGCATCACACACTGCTACATCTTTATGACTAGACAAACTAGGAAGCTCATGACGACGCAAAATATGACGGACAATAGGTGTGGCCGGGTGACCAAGACGAGCATGCCACTGTGACGAAGAGACCCGAACTCCACTGAAAACACGAGCGACACCAGGATGCTCCAGACGGTAGAGGCCCTAGCACAACCGCCCACTAAGAAGAATGTCCCTCGTGCCCCGATCCTTAATAAAAAGATCAAAAGGGTGAAATTCACAAAGCACATTATTATCACGTGTGAGTTTAGGAACTGAAAGAAGATTACGGGTCACAGATGGAACTCGAAGAACATTGCGAAGCTGAAGACTCCTATTGGCATGTCTAGTGAGAAGAGATGCTTGACCAATATGAGAGATGTGCATACCTGCTCCATTGGCGGTGTGGATCTTGTCGGAGCCATGATAGGGTTCACGAGTGTGAAGCTTCCCCATCTCGCTGGTTAGATGCTCTGTCGCCCCAGAGTCCATGTACCAGTGTGGATCGATGGAGTAGGACTGAGTGTGTCCCTGTTGCTTCTGCGGCGCGGGACGATCAGCCATGGCGACCTGACGGGCATTGTTGCGTGTATCTTTGCCGTCATTGCCAAGACCAAGGAAGCTTCGCTGGAAGCGCTTATGACACTTGGAGGCCCAGTGCCCATCGCGGCCACAAAGCTGACACACACGTGGACCGCCAGCCCCCGGTAAGGTCGCAGTAGGTGGGGGGGCCGAGGCGGGCGACGGTGGCAGCCCCAAGGGAGACCGGGGTGATGAAGAAGAGCGGCCACCCTTGGTGGCGGCGTTGGCCGAGAGGGAGCCAGTGCCCCTGGTGCGGCGAGTCTCGACCCGTTGCTCAGTGAGAAGGAGCCGAGAGAAAACCTCGTGTGCCAGCATGGGTGTCGAGTTGCCCCGCTCGTTGATGATCTCGACTAAGGCATCATACTCCTCATCAAGACCATTAACAATAAACGAGTTGAACTCGGAGTCGGTGAGGGGCTGTCCAATGGAGGCCAATGTGTCGGCGAGGCCCTTGACCTTGTTGTAGAACTCAGTGGCAGTGGAGTCAAGCTTCTGACACTCTCCAAGCTGACGACGGAGTGCAGAGACACGAGCCTGGGACTGCGCTGCAAAGGTGCGCTCAAGGATGGTCCAGGCCTCATGAGACGTCTTCGCGAAGACAACAAGGCCGGCAACTGCCGGCGAGAGCGACCCCTGGATGGAGGAGAGGTTCGCCTGGTCCTGCCCCGTCCAGACGCGATGGGCCGGATTGTAGACCGGACCGTGCACGCTGTCTACCAGCGCGGGTGGGCAGGGAAGCGATCCGTCGACGTAGCCTAGCAGGTAGTGACTCCCCAAGAGCGGGAGAACCTGCGCACGCCAAAAGATGTAGTTGTCGGCGGAGAGCTTGATGGTGATGAGATGACCGAAGTGAAACGGCGGCGGCGAAGACAATCCCATCGAGGAGGCTGCCTGGGGTGCAAACACCATGGAGGCAGCCGGAGGCACCGAAGCCGATGCGGGAGGAGGCGGGACCGCAGCCAGGGCGGGCGCCGCAAAGCTCGCGGCCGGTGCGGACGCCGCAAGGCCCGCGACCGGGGCGGACGCCGCCAACCCCGCCAGCGGGGCAGTGTGATCCGCTTGCGGCAGGAGCGGCGGGACGACGCCTGCGGAGTCCGCAGCGGAAGGCGGCGCCGCGGTGTGGACCACGAGGTCACGCCCAAGCGAGGGCGCCGGCGGCGTGGAGAAGACGGAGCCGATGCTCCTTGTCCCGATCGGAGCCGGAACAAAGACGGCATCGAGCGGGAGGTTGAGCAGAGCCGCAAGAGAGGCCGGGAGGAAGCCCGCGGCAGTGGAACCGATGGTGGCGGCGCTCGACATGGCGGCGGCGCGATCGGTGGCGCGGCGGCGGCGGTGAAGGCGGCGGCGGCTGCGGCGGCGGTGCGGGTATTAGGGTTTAGAAGCGGAAGCGATCGTAACCTAGCGTGATACCATGTAAGACAATAAGTTTTGGGGAACCAGCACAACCCTCTAGGGGTGGCTTATCTCATTATATATAATGGTTGTGTTACAATATGTACCATATACGTACATAGGTACAGAAGCTATACATAGTCTAACAAGCCGTGGGCGAGATAGCTGTAGGGCAGAGCACACCAGATCGGGTAATCTCCTGAATGTAACTAGGGCTGCAGTCTAGCTTGATTCGATGTGTTTGATTCCAGTAAGCCTCCTATGGAAATATTTTTTGTTCCTTCTTGGAAAGCATCATTTTCCCTTTATGTGGCAAAATGCTGAAATAAATCGGTTCATTAAGCTCTGGAAAAACAAAGAGAAATGTTTCCACACCTGAAAACTGTACACTATGGATGTTCATATTCTTCAATTGCAATTTAGCTAAAACTCATACTCTGGTTAGCGATGCTCCGGTGATATACACATGTTGTCAAATGGTCCAAGTTTCAGTTCATTAAATGTATTGATATATGCTCTGACATGTTTAATATAGAGCAGCTGGGTTTTATACCGACAGAACTGCGACATAAATTTAATGGAAAATGGCTCACTTGTCTTATTGCATAATAAACACATGACCAAGCTTATGGAGAATTCATTTTAGAAACATCTGACTGAAACTTGGAGAGCATCTAGTGCCCTCATGTTCCCTTCTCTGTTCTTTTATATCGACTGGTTCCTTCATAATTCAGTTCCAATTGCTAAAGGTGGCTGCAAGTTGCACTTGTTGTTTCCTCATTTTCTGACCTTTAGGTCCAGTGACCCGAGAGTAAATCAGGTGTTATGAAATGAAATAATTGGTGTGATACCCAAATGAAAATAGTCTGCTTCTTGTTTATTGACTCTGCGCAAGCATTTGAAGTTGAACCAGATGGGTTGTGGTGTACTCTAGATGACTATGTTACTGAGATCAGGGTACTAAACAGCATGGCCAAATGCCGGTGACAATGTGTTCCTCACCACTTGTATACTAGCAGAAGATTAAGATGAGCTAAGAAAATAACACTGATAGGCAAGACAAGAATGGGTCTGACTTGATGTCGCCATAGAAGAGGCATGTGTGTACTTTCCATTAGATGTGTCTATAAGATAGGTATACTTTTTAGTGTTGTTTGGCTACTTGCAAAACTGTTTTAGCCTGTGGCTACAACATGTAAAGGTCCTTATTTGGGTCTCATCCTAAAAATGGGAGCTGGGAATTTCCTTGTGAGCCTAATTTTTAAAATGATTCTTAGAAGGATTGTTTCTTTAGTGATCTTCCTATGCAATTTAGCAAATTTTAACATGAAATAATTTTGTCGTAAACACACTTAATTTATGCATGATATACATGATATTTGGTTCTTCTGGATAACCATGACGCAGACAAAGGAGATTAGAAAGTAAGCGTTCAATTTTTTTTTCTTTCCTGATTGGATTAGTTTTATAATACTCGCTTTTAAGAGGATTATTAATGTGTACCAGAACAAGGGAACTAAATCTGAAGTGAAACAGAACATATTTTAAATGAAAAAAAAGTGTAACATAGGATGTTAGAACATAGGATGTTAGAAGGTAAAAACTACTCCCTCCGTCCGAAAATACTCGTCTAAGAAATGGATGTATCTAGATGTACTATAGTTGTAGATACATCCATTTTTATCCATTTCCGTGACAAGTAATTCCGGACGGAGGGAGTATATTATAATGTTTTCCTGTGGGTACAAGTTGATTTTATCCTAGATCCATTAAAATGCATGGGCACTTTGCTAGTTTTGTTAGTAAAGACACTTACATGAATAACAAGCACTGGGCATTTCACCTTCTTTATTTTTTTGACATTCTGCAAGAACAAGTTAGCTGGACGTTAGTAAAAGCTACTCTAAAGGCACAAAAGGTACAGACCAAAACGGAATAATCAATTTGAGATGCTTACTTTGTAAATGTCGAAGCAAAAAGTAAAGTTCACATGGCAAACAACACGGAGGCCTGACAGTATAGCACTGTGAAGAACCACACCACGCAATCTTGGTAAACGAGATGCTAAATGCAATGTGGGCCCACTGCCAACAGATTGCCCATACAGGATAAGCTCTTCCTGGCTGATTCCATACTCGGTTTCTAAGCACTGGTAAACTGCTTCAATATCTGCATATGTATTCTCTTCACTTGGCTGCACTTGAAAAGACAAGCATAAAAATCCTTCCACAAAAACGCATTTTCTTGGGGGAGAAATATGGACATGCGCATGCTCAGTGGAAATGCCAATTAGGTGACAGTAATTCAAAGTGAAAGTGCCATATGATTTAGCTCAAATAAGCAAATACAGGATACAAAGACATTAATATCTACTCCCTCCGTCTGAAAATACTTGTCATCAAAATGGATAAAAAGAGATGTATCTAGAACTAAAATACGTCTAGATGCATCCCCTTTTATCCATTTTGATGACAAGTATTTCCGGACGGAGGGAGTAACTCCCAGTAGGGCAAAACATAAATTTCAAATACCACCACCCGTAGCATTTTGTTTGTTCCTTTATCTTGATGATAGTGGAACCTGGTCCATGTTGGATAGTATGGAACAAAAAAAAAGGAAAATTCTCACTTCATTTGAATGCAGGGCCCCCAAAATAGACAGCAGAAACAATCAACATAACATGTTCTACATTTCAATGGATAAAGCCGCAAATAAATGAAGTTGAGAAAGTGCATAGATAGTTGATACAGACATTTATATCTGTCCTTTAGGATAAATGTATAAAAGGCATGCCCAAATTACTGTTTAGCCTGAAGTTTACAATGGCATGCGTGGCTGAGGATAGAAGTTGCAGACATATAAAAGGTTTATAATGGCCATGATATATAAAAGGTTTATAATGGCCATGATATGACTGGAAGGCACCAGTCGGGGGCATGGGCCAAACCTTCGTCAGTTGAGTTGTAGACAAATGCAGCTTGTTCTTGGAAACTGAAACTGAACCACATTTCTCGAGGTATCTTAATTAATTCAGGTTGTTGGTAGTAGTACTATCATCCCATGCCTACATTAGGGCATGCTTGAATCCAAGGGACTAGTTTTCGTCTGACTAAAACTAGTCTCTTTTAGGGGCTAAAGTTCCAATCACCCCTGACTAAAGAGAGGCTAGAACTAGTCTTGAGACTAAAAATTTTTAGTCAGGGGAACCCTACTAAAATGTGGATTAGTCCTCTCTCTCCTCATTTAACTCCCCTCCTTTAACACATGCGAGTTCTGGATTGGAGGGTTTGGAGGATAATAAATGCTCATTAACTCGATTTTAGTCTATTTAGTATTTGTATCCAAGCATGGGCGAGGCTAGCAAGTTTTAGTCCCACTACTTTTAGTCATGGGACTAAAACGTATCCAAGCACCCTTGTTAGGAACCCAGTAGTATATCTCTCGATCTATTACACTGGCTCACGAATTCGAGTCTCAAGTAGCGATTACAGTAGCTGGTACAAGAACTGGAAGAAGGGGATCGAGGGATAGAGAGGAACAGGTGCCGCCGCCGCCGTTGCCGTGATCCACTGGATGCCGTGCTCGTTGCCTGCTTCCGAGTACTTGTAGGCTGTTGCCGCATAGACGGGCCCGGCCCATGAGCTATCAAAGGGGAAAGCCCAGGTATGAGTATGGGCCAGGGGAGGTCCCTAACATCCCTCCCTTCTTGAAATGCGGCTTGCCCCCAAGCCGCTATCACGAAGATTTTGCCAGGATCCCATGGTGCTTGGAGATCCTTAATCATGCCGGAATCCCCATGGTAGTTGTCGCGGTAGCAGCCATGGTCGAGATGGACTTGAACAAGCTCGGAGAAGTTGTCGGGCTTGAGGTAGTAGTAGTCGTGGCCGACAGAGACCCGATTGAAGTTGGTGTTGTGGTTGATGACCTTGGAGGGAAATGCGACGGAGAAGTAGCCATCACAGTCGAAGCCGATGTAGTGCCTGTAGCCGAAGCAGCCTTGCGTGAATACGTCGGCAAATGCAATGACACCCCTCCCTTCTTGAAAATGATCCTGATTGTAGCATGTAGAGGATGCCATACAGCTCATGTCCTGTGATCTCTTGCTGAGTATTTCGTCGGCAGGGTAGTTGACCGAAAGAACAACCGGAGCCTTGGTAAGATCAAAGGAGCAATCACAGAATAAAGAGTACCATCCTGGATCTCCCCCACTTGCAGCATGTATGTGTTCATGCTTGCATGCGTCTGCATCAAGTTCAGGAAATGACAAATGTTGCTCCCCCAACCAAAAACCAATGGATGTATGAACAAACCCAGGAGCAGTTGAACTATTACACCCCAGCACTCGCAGTCTATACAGGTTTGGAGATGTGAGAAAGGCCATATTGACATTGCAGCGAGACTGCCAACTCCTCTGACCAAGTATCTTCTCGTTAGTTCCAGCAGCAGAAGGCCATAACTTCACACATTCATTAAAGTAGCGTTGATGACTGGAGTTCCCAGAGGTCTTGACTGCACTTGAATTCCTAAATGCTGCCATTTTTCCAACAAGGAACTTTGTATATGGAAATAAATGCCAGTTAAACAGCAACAACAGCAGTATCGTACTAGTGCTCATGTATACATGATGTACTCCAAATTCAGAATCTTTCTGTGAGTGCCCTATGCAGCAAGGATAAAATTGTATGCCCTTGTAGTTCACTAGCTCCCAGTGAATTGCTTCTGGCCCAAAACAGCTAAGATAACTTGCATGTGTAGAAAGTTTTCCGAGATACAATGTTTCCTGCACCACCATTTGGCTGCAACATTTTTGACTTAAGTGTTTAAATTCAGATGTTGCCTGATCCAGTATACGCCAAGACTGCCACTGTGTACCATATTGTTCAGAACTGCATTCTAGAGCAAAACAACCACTGAGATTGTACCACCGTTGCCATGTATTGTACACACAAGCTCCAATATGAAATAGTTTCTTTGGATTAGATCTGCTAGTCAAGCCAATGCCACACACTTGGACAGACAAAAACCGATGTGCCCTGAATGTCCAGGTATGAAGGTCATGAACAGAAGCAATCACCAAGAAGTTCCAATGGACAACACTAGAACAGCAGACTTTTGATGGCAAACCGATTGCAAACGGCGGCCATGGAATGGGTCGGGTTTCCATTCCCTCTGCAATAAGAGCTGCCCAATATGATGGCCTCGGCTGTAGCAGCAGCCCCTGGTGCCTTGTACGCGGCGAAACGTCCAAATCATGGCTCAGGAATGGCTGCTTTGAATCGACAGCTGAGAATATCAGAGATAGAGTGGTGAGGAGCTCGTCCTCCATGGCCACAATATGAACGACAAGCCTCCAGGGTAGCATAGGCTTCCTCATCGACTCATGGCTAGAGAAGACTATACAGGACACATGAATAGTAGGAGCAAATGACTGTACAAAAGAGATCACTGACCACCACTCCACAACGCCCCAATTCACCTCACCCAGTGATTGGATTATCTGCTGATTCCGAAGGGGAATTGCTTTTGGCAGCATAGGGGTCCAACCAGCAAGCTTCTCATAGGGACAAGATTTCAGTCGCACACTTGGTAGATACCTCCAGTATTCTCTCAAAAAATTCAAAGCAACCGGCAAACGCTGCACCACATAAGTAACTTGCAACAACAGCCCTTCATAATTCAGAGTCGTGCCTTCAAGAGAACCAGCAAACGACGGCCACGGCACGGGCCGTACATCATTGCCGTCAGCAAAATGCATCTGAAATGATGGCCACGGAGTCGGTCGTATCAGCAGCCCCTCGTGCCTTGTGGGAAACGGGACGTCCCTGTCCTGGTTCAGAAACGACTGCGTTGAATCTACAACTGAGAACGACAGAGGAGATGGACTGGTCAGGAGCTCGTCTTCCATGTCCAGGGGCACCCGCCGGTTAGAACCATCGTTGGTAGCAGGGTGAATGAGGTCGGCGACGAGCACAAGTGTGGCTGCTGGGGGTAGCGACGTCGTCATGACTGGAGACAAGAATGACATGGCACTGAATTTTTTCGAGCATTCTGTCGAACAGGTCATGAGCGTCGCAGCGATGTAATCAGAAGACACATGATGGAGGATCTCCTCAGCCTGTCCAGTTGACGAGGAAACGTCGGGAAGGACAGCAGGCTCGGTGGAGACTTCTGGAGAGGACGCCACCAGTGGAGGTGCGGGAGTAGTGAACTTGCCGCCGATGTTGATGCTAACAGCCTGAATTGCTGTTGCCACCACCTGGTTCTCCTCCTGAATTTCCACTCCGTTCGTTCGAAGGGTGGCTATGGCGTTGTTGGTGCCGATCGCGGGATTGGGGTCGAATGCGGTGGCGGTGCGGTGGACCTCCTTGGCGATGGTGGGTGGAGCAGCCGTGGTTGCGCGGTCGGTGTGAGACGCGACCAGGGCAGAGGTTGAGGTAGCCGAAGCAGTAGCAGGGGAGGCAACCGGATTGACACGCGAGGTGGCCTCTGCGGGATCGCCCGCGCCCACGCGTGCAGCCGCGAGCTCGGACTTGATACTATCCATCTGTGCCGATAGATGCTTGAGAAACCACAACATCTGCTCATCTGCGGTCATGGCATCCCACTCTGATGGATAGACGAGGGAACGAGGAGCCTTCTCCGGATCGGACATGGTGCTGTCGCCGGTTGAAATTGGAGAATCGAGGGAGGTGGTGGTGGGTGAAATTTACTGGCTCTGAATACCAGATGTTAGGAACCCAGTAGTATATCTCTCGATCTATTACACTGGCTCACGAATTCGAGTCTCAAGTAGCGATTACAGTAGCTGGTACAAGAACTGGAAGAAGGGGATCGAGGGATAGAGAGGAACAGGTGCCGCCGCCGCCGTTGCCGTGATCCACTGGATGCCGTGCTCGTTGCCTGCTTCCGAGTACTTGTAGGCTGTTGCCGAGTGGTGAGGATAGACGGGCCCGGCCCATGAGCTATCAAAGGGGAAAGCCCAGGTATGAGTATGGGCCAGGGGAGGTCCCTAACAACCCTCTTAGTCAAATAAGACTAGTCACAATGGGTAGTACTAGTCTATGTTACTACCTCTATAGTGGGGAGTAACATATGTGTGGTGTCATGCAACACTTCATTTATTAGATTGTAGACTCATCTTGTCTTGGTATGTGCGATGTTACATTAACTAGCTATGTTACCGTATACTCCTCTTTCCTCATTAATTACTCGCCACATCATCTGTTTTGCTTAGAGCATGGTTAATAATATAGCCAGCTGCTGGCTATATGATGTTGCCATGTCACATATAGTCAAGCTTATAGCCAACAAGTACAATAGCTAGATATAAATATGTACTGCTTTGTTGATACATGGCCCACCCCACTCTCTCACAAAGTACCTAGGAGCACGTGCTGCAGCCGGCTGTTAACTAGTAGCCCGCTTATCTTCTCTCTCTTCCAAGTAAGCAAGAATATAATATTTAATGTCTTACAGCCCGCCTACATCATTTTATTGTACTTGCTCTTAGAGATGTGTGATGTTACTTGTTACTCCCACCGTGGATATTCTAAGGAAACTAAAATTTACCCCATGGCATAAGCAACCTATGTCCAGTAGTCACCAAACAATGAACCCGCAGTAGAGTCGACGGTAAAATTAAAATTAAACCATGCTGTAAATGAGTAACTACTTATTACCTTGCCAGTAGATGCTCCGTACCCCGAGTAGTCATATCTGCAGTTATAAAATTAAAAAGTAAATCACGTCAGGCTTTTCTGCACAGCAAATCTCGTGTACCTCCAGACCACATTGAAATTGCAACAGAAGAAGAAAATAACTGGCATGGTTGTAACTGAGGATTCAAGATGAGCTAATCGGACTGATTATTATATGTGTACTATTTAGAGAATCGTGAGGCACTGCTTTCCTCCCTCTTAATAATAAATACTGTACTAGTTAGGTTGCAGATATCCCGTCCCGTGTTCCCGCAAAACATCTGCCCCAATAACCAAATCTACTTGATGTCGTACGTACCAGCATTTGTGATAGGAAATGCAGGACTGAAAAAACATGTCAGATAATAATTCCTACTAGTAGAAGAGAAGCAGAAAAAAGCAGTGTAGGTGTCCTCCTAGAGAAGAGAAGAGAAGAGAAGAGAAGAGAGGAGAAGCGAAAGCGAAAGCAAAAGCACAGCACAATGCACCACTAACCCCATCAGATTGACCTTGAGATTGACCTTGAGCTGCACAAAGAGATCGTAGAGCTGGGCGAGGTCGGCGGCGTTGCCGTGCGAGTAGAGCAGGGTGAGGCGCGCGCAGGGGTTCCTGAGGTAGAAGGCGACGACCTTGGTCCCCCTGGTGGTGTCGAGGAGCAGCACATCCAAGGCGTTGTCCCGCGGGACGCCGGAGGCGACGAGGCGGCCCGTGGCCTCGTCCTTGCGGAGGGCGTAGGTGGGCGGGTCCGGCGGGAAGAAGGCAAACCTCGCCGCGAGACTGGACACCGAGCACCCCGAAAGCATCGGTGGCAGCGCTCAGTCATCGACAAGCGGCGGTGCTGCTGCTCATCAGAGGGAACCTCTCCCCTCCTCCTGTTTCACCCCCCAAACGATCAAAAAAAAATCCCCAACTTGGGGGTGAACGGAAAGGATCAAAAAAACAAAATCCCCAACCTGGGGATTTCTTGGTGGAAAAACTAAAGAGGAACTAGGGGTGGGCGTGGATCTTCTTCCCCAAGAGAGTAGAAGCCAAATCGAGAAAAGATGAAGAAGAAATTGGCTCGCTGCTCCCCAGGGGAATCCCCCCAAGTCGGTCGTTTGGTGGGATGGGGTCGGAGGTTTTACGAGGGTTTAGTGCATTGTAGGTGGGTGGGAAATGGCGATCGAATGCGAGCAGCAAAGAGGGAGGAAGGGGAGAATGAGGAAGAAGAAGAGCAAGGGTGTGGGTGTGGGTGTGGACCAGGACCAGTAGGGAAGGGAGGGCTCCGCCTCAGGCCTCAGCCATTTATTACTCATGCTGCACAGAGCTGCACAGAGACAGAGGGAGGGAGGGAGGGAGGGAGGGAGGGTGGTGGACTGCTGTGCGGTGCGTGCGTGCGTGCGTGAGAAACAGAGCGAGAGCGTGCGCGTGTAGGAGGTGTAGGGGTGAGGACCAGGCAGGGCAAGCGAGGTGATGAAATGAAACTGGAACAGGACAGCGGAAAGCGCAGGCGATCCCCACACCTTTGCAAAAGATGTTCTTCCTTTCTTCACATGTTCTCCCAGCGGGGATGCGATTTTGTCACACCGCACGCACGCACGCACGCACACATGGACGCTTTGGATGGACGCAAATAAACGGCGCCCCGGAAGGATCACGCTGCCCGAGTTTCAAGGCTCAACCTTACTAGTAGGTTCTTTTTCTCTTTCCTTTCAGGTGGTGAAAATGCCGCTTTGCTAAATCCATGTGTGCTTTGCACATAGACCCATGTGCGAGTTTTCATTCTACTAGTACTCCATCTATCTTTACGATTTTATACCAAAGTTAATATAAAATTGAGAGTATATTTCTATCTCTACTACTCCATCCGTATATTTCCATCTCTATACTACTTAAGAGGATTTAAGGTTCCATGTTTCTCTTTTATTCTCCCCAACCTTCATTCAACCTTTCCCGTATGATAATCTATCGTCATATTTACTTATCTTTTGAACCAAATTCACTTTAATTTACTTATCCGTTTTTCATCAAAATATAAGGTAAATCACACGCAAGATTTGATAAACATTTATTTACACAATCGCATTAATACGCAAAGGTAGCTGACGTACTAAAGTACTTATTCCCGTTGCAACGCACGTGCATTGTCCTAGTAGAGAAAAAATGCCGCCGTCAGCGATACAAGGAAAGGGTCCCCCGGATCACCCGAGTTGGGTCATCCCCTTGTCCCCATGATGTACGCCAAAGCCCCGGACATTGGCCTCCTGCATCTCTCCACCGAGAGCAAATATAACAAGGTGATATAAGCGGACTATAAAAAAATATTATTGTTGAGTTGGAGGACCACGAAGAGAAGAGTGGAGAGGGGAGTCTTGTAGATTAACACTCAACTGCAACACATGCTTCTAGAAACTTTATGAGAGTGTAAGGTGGGCCATATTCATATATAATTATTAAAAAAAAGTAGTATGCATTTATAGCTAACTATTATACGTGTTGGCTATAAGATTAACTATAGATAGCATTGCGATAACATATAGCCAATAGCCGGCTATACTACACTTTGTTACGAGGGCAGTGGCTGCTCGACGAGCCCTTCCCATCATTTGGTGGTGAATAGATGATGGGAGCATAGTGGTTGCCCCTCCCTAGGCTTCTCGGGGTGGCAAACATACTCCCTCCGTTTCTTTTTACTTTGGATATAAAATTTGGTCAAAGTCAAACTACACAAAGTTTGACCAAATTCATATAAAAAATATGAACATCTACAATACTAAAACTATATTAGTATGAAAAATACATTTCATGGTGCACATGATAATATTGATTTCATATTGTGAATGTTGACATTTTTTAATATAAAGTTAGTCAAACTTTACAAAGCTTGACTTTGACCAAACTTTATGTGCAGACCAAAAAGAAACGGAGGAAGTACTTTGATCGGCTTACGCGACCACAATGGCATGTACCCAGAAGCACAATGATGACGAGGGCGACGTGACCCCTCACACTGCCTCACACCACTAGACCTGCCACGAGCTGGTCGAGACAGTTCTGCCTGGGCCTGTTTGACTTGGTCCATTGCCAAGGATGGCATGCCCCTACCCACTCCATTCCGCTGACAATAGAGCCCGATGATGAGTGTTGTTTTTACGCTCATCAAACCATGATTTTAAACTGAGTTATTTCATAAAAACTGAGATATCCGCTACGATATTGCTACTAATGACTAATGAATGCAAAGGATTCCGAATATCCTATCTTTATTTTGTTTCCACGGGAAATGAGCTATTTATGGACAAGATCAAGCCAATACATGAAAAGGAGTAAAGAGGAGATATAGGAGATCAAGTGGGAGGTGCATCAGAAGAAACAGAGCGCAAGAGGGTGTTCTGTATGACCGCACAGGCTCGTATGGGCGGTCGTATGGACTGCCTACGGCGTCCCCTAATCCACCAGAACAAACTTTATAAAGGGTCCCACACCAGAAGAGCTGCAGGCAATCGTCGAGACCTCCATCTTCGTCATCCATAGCAACCCTAGCTACCGTCATTTTCCATCTCCATCTCCATAGTCACCACCATCTCCACCACCATAGCATTCATCCAACTAGTCTTACTTTGTAATCGTGTATCACATCCAACAACTATTGTAAGAAATATTATCAATCAATCATTCTTCATGATATGTTCTTCAATGATTTCTCCTTATGATCTGGTCTCCATGTGTGAGTAATTTGATAAGGTCATAGGTTGAGGCATAACCTTGCAACTCGATGTACTTGTTAAGGGATTGATGGAAGTGCTTTGAATTGATGTCCCGTGTGTGTAACATAAAATTGCTTCACAGTTGTCTCTTGTCTCATCCGTGTTCTTCATCCCTGCAGGTACCCAGGATCATGGAGAGCGAGCCATGGAGAGGCTAAGGGTAGGGAGACCGTGAAGTGTTATTCTGAACACTAGTGACATAAAGGTTTAGTACGATAACACATATCATATCCTTGGGGATACAAGAGGTGTAGTCACTAAACGTCTAATGCTTTTGTTTGATTTTTGTCTTAATTATCGGGGCAACCACCGCATGACGGATAGGGCCTTATGGTTGGACAACTGACTTTTGATGAAGGACACGCTCTGGTCAAAACATAATTTGGACACATCCCTCACTTCAGTACATTGCAAGCACATCTCAATGAATGGCTTTTAGTGCGCAAATTAATATCATGATGATCACCAGTGACATAAAGGTTTGGTAAGATAAAACATATCATATCCTTGGGGATAAAAGAGGTGTAGTCATTAAACGTCTAGCTTTTGTTTGATTTCTACCTCAATTATCGGGGCAACCCCCGCACGACGGATAGGGCCTTATGGTTGGACAACTGACTTTTGATGAAGGACGCGCTCCGGTCAAAACATAATTTGGACACATCCCTCACTTCAGTACATTGCAAGCACATCTCAATGAATGGCTTTTAGTGCGCAAATTAATATCATGATGATCATGTTCACAAATATACGGTTGTTAGAAAAGTCCTCATACCCATGCCGAATTTTATTATAAATGTTTTTAGTCTCAACTGGATTTTGATCTGGTCAAAAGCTAGAATTAATACTCTTGCGAAATCTTGGTAGAAACCTCTGACTTCAAGGGTGCCTTCGTCTCGTGGGTTCGATAACTCAGAGTTATCTCTAGGGAAAAGGCAAGAATCCTTTCTACTCCTTTACCGGCTCACTAAAGGGACTAATCAAACCTTTTTCTTGCGCCATTGTCGGGGAGGATTTTTGTGCCTAGTCTTTGTGTTAGAGTTTTTTATTTCAATTTTAGTTTAATTTTTGTTCTAAGTGTTGTCAGTAGAAAACCCAAAAAGATTACTATGGCTCGTAATCTTGGAAGCTTTGCTGGTCCTAGCAATAGTTTCATGCATGAACCAATTGCACAACCTAATGATGTTGCGCGGAGTATGAGATTAAAACCGAACCTAGCCTCTGTGGCTCAATAAGACCAATTTGGAGGCTCTTCTTATGAGGATGTCGGCATGCATTTGCATAATTTTTATGAATTGTTTAACATGAGACTCATAAGTGATTATGACCCTGATGCTTTGAAGCCGTGTCTATTTTCGTTCTCTTTGAGAGGGAAAGCTAAAGAATGGCTTCTAACTTTTCCTAGAGGTAGTATGGTTTCATGGACTGAATGTTGTAGTAAATTTTTACCTAAGTTTGTCCACCTGCAAATATCAATTGCATTAGTAGATAACAAGTTTTAAGCAGGAAGATCATGAGCCACTAGCGCTTGCATGGGATCGCATGAAGGAGGGTATAAGGAATTATCCTAATCATGGAATCGATGAAAGTTTAATTCTTAATATGTTTTATAATGTTTTAACTCCCATTTCAAAAACTATGCTCGACACTCTGCAGGAAGAACAATAATGGGAAATCCCATCACTGAAGCTAAAATGTTGCTAGATGATATGCTAGAGAACCATGCCCAATGGCATGTTGAGAGGTCAACCACCAAGAGAGTCAATGCCATTGAAGAGAAGAATAAGAAGTTGACCGCTAAACTTGATGAACTCATCTCTATGATGAAAGGTAAAGAAGAGGTAAACATAAGTTCTATTACTGAAGAAGATGTTAATGATGTCAATTTCATTGCTCGTGATAGCTATAATCCAAACTAGAAAATAATGTGTATGCTCCTAGATTTCCCTATCCTAATAATAGTGGAGCACCTAACAATTTTAATGGAACATTCAGTGGTAATGTAAATACTTTAGAGGAAACTCTGAATTTTTTATTGCTAGTCAAAGTGAGCAAAATGAAACTTCTAAAAATATTCTGGAGAATCATGACAACTTGCTTGGTCAATTGACCAGTAAAATTGCTGGACTCACTAATAATGTGTAGGCTCTAGATGGAAGAACTTAGGGCATGGAAGCACAAGTTGCTAAAATTGCAGGGAGTCAAACTTTGATTTTAGCCAAGTTTGCAGGTAAACCAGAACCTAACCCGGTTGAAGATGTAAGATGATGAGAAGCGGCAAAGAAAATGCGAAAGAACTTGATAAGAGTCATGTGCTAGAATATACATACACAATTGCAGACTTCGTAAAGATGATAGCAATGAAATATCGACTACCTAAAGTATCAAATGATGAATCATGTAATGTTTTTATTGATCATGTTGCAGCTAAGTTATGTGAGTTGGATGATGAAAGAAACAAGCTATATGGTCAGCTACCTACTAAACAAGAAGATATCTTTCAGCCTACTATTGAGATTGAGTTTGGTTTGAAAAAGTTCAATGCTTTGAGTGATCTAGGTGCTAGTGTTTCCACTATCCCTAAGTCTGCTTATGATAGTCGCAATCTTTGTCCTTTCGTTACTACTGAAATTAAATTAAATATGGCAAATTATACCTTTACACAAGCAGTAGGGATTAAGCATGGTGTTATCATTCAAATTAATGATTGCCATGCTATGATTGCCATTGTTATTGTAGTTATGCCTGAAGATTCCATTGCTCCTATAATTCTAGGTAGACCGTTTCTTAGGACCATAAAGGCTACTATCAATGTGTCTATTGGGAAGATACGTCCAACGAAGGTGAAGGAGAGCACTTCGTCCATTCAAGTGGAATCCTCAACTTCACATCGAGGCGAACCGCAAGTTGACTTGGAGGCATCCACAAGTGGAAGACATCAAGGCGAAGGGAGTGAGGTAGTACAACAAGATGATCCACCTCGACCTCAGATACATCTCCAACGTATCTATAATTTTTTATTGTTCCATGCTATTATAGTACCAATCTTGGATGTTTTTATGCAATTATATATCATTTTTGGGACTAACCTATTAACTTAGTGCCAACTGCTAGTTGTCGTTTTCTGCCTGTTTTTGATTTTCTAGAAAATCAGTACCAAACGAAGCCCAAATGCCACAAAACTTTTTGACAATTTTTTTCTGGACATAAGTGGCACTAGAAGCTTCGGGAGGAAGTCAGAAAGCGAAGGAGGTGTCCACGACCCACCAGGGTGCACCCAGGGGGGTAGGCGCGCCCCGGTGCCTCGTGGAACCACCTATGCTTCATTTGACCTAATTCCGCCTCTATAAATTCTCCACAATCGGTAAACCAACAGAGAGCCACCCAAAACACCTTTTCCGCCGCCGGATGTTTCTGTTCTTGTGAGATTCCATCTAGAGGCCTTTTTCGGTACTCTGCCGGAGGGGAAATCGATCATGCGGGGCTTCTACATCAACCTTGCCGCCCCTCCGATGATGTGTGAGTAGTTTACCACAGACCTAAGGGTCCATATCTAGTAGCTAGATGGCTTATTCTCTCTCTTTGGTCTTCAATACAATGTTCTCTTCGATGTTCTTGGAGATCTATTAGATGTAATTCTTTTTGCGGTGTGTTTGTTGCGATCTAATGAATTGTGGGTTTATGATCAGATTATCCATGAATATTATTTGAGTCTTCTTTGAACTCTTTTATGCATGGTTATTATATCTTTGTATTTCTCTCCAATCTATTGATTTGGTTTGGCCAACTAGATTGATTTATCTTGCAATGGGAGATGTCCTTTGTGATGGGTTCGATATTGCGGTGCTAAATCCTAGTTACAGAAGGTGACATGACACACATTTGTATTGTTGCCATTAAGGATAAAACAACGGGGTTTATTCATATTGATTGGATTTACTTTGTCTAGATCATGTCATCTTGCTTAATGCGTTACTCCGTTCTTTATGAACTTAATACTCTAGATGCATGCTGGATAGCGATCGATGTGTGGAGTAATAGTAGTAGATGCAGGCATGAGTCGGTCTACTTGTCTCGGATGTGATGCCTATATACATGATCATTGCCTTGGATATCATCATGATTATTCTCTTTTCTATCAATTTCCCAACAGTAATTTGTTTACCCGTCGTATGTTATGTTCAAGAGAGAAGCCTCTAGTGAAAACTATGGCCCCCACGTCTATCTTCATCATATATTAAAATCCAAAAATACCTTGCTGCAACTTTATTTACTTTATTTTGTGTGTGTTTTGTTTATCTATCTATCACTAGGAGATTTGATCCTTGCAATTAACTGCCAAGGGATTGACAACCCCTTGTTTGCGTTGGGTGCAAGTATTTGTTATTTTGTTTGTAGGTACTGCTAACGAGGTGTTGCGTGGTTCTCCTACTGGATTGATAACTATTGTTCTTAACTGAGGGAAATACTTATCTCTATTGTACTGCATCATCCTCTCCTCTTCGGGGAAATCCCAACGTAGCTCACAAGTAGCAACCTCCTTCTCCACCTCCACAAGTGAACAACATCACCAACAAACAATGAATAAGAGGATGATGATGAGGAGGATGCTTCACCACGACCCAAGCAAAATCTACCTCGAGTTAGAGCAAGGATTGACAAGCATCATCCCATCGAACAAATTCTTGACGATATTAAATTCGAGAGAATTACTTGCTCTAAATCTTAGATAACTTTTGTGAGCATTATCCATTCATCTCTAGCATTGATCCTATGAGGGTTGATGAAGCTCTTGAGGACCCCAACTGGGTGAACACAATGCACAAAGAGCTACACAACTTCAAGATAAAACAAGTGTGGACATTGGTTGAGAAGCCTAAGGATGAACAAAATGTCATCAGAACCAAATGGGTGTTCTGGAACAAGCAAGATGAGGATGGACAAGTCATACGCAACAAGGCACATCTCGTTGCACAAGGCTACATCCAAGTCGAAGGTATGGACTATGGTGAGACTTACGCCCCCCCTTGCTAGACTTGAGTCCATGCGCATCTTACTTGTTTATCCCAATCACCATGATATCACCCTCTATCAAATGTATATTAAAAGTGTGTTTCTAAAATGAGAAATTGAGGAAGAAGTCTATGTTAAACAACCTCCCGGTTTTTTAATCAAAAGAAACCAAACCATGTTTATAAACTTCATAAAGCTCTCTATGGTCTCAAACAAGCTCCTAGAGCTTGGTACAAATGCTTGGCAAAATTTCTTCTTGAAAAAGGTTTTGAGATTGGTAAAATTGATTCAACCTTATTCACCAAGAGAGTAAATGGTGAAATATTTGTGTGCCAAATATATGTTGATGATATTATTTTTGGATCTACTCACCCTCTCTTTAGTGAAAAGTTTGGAGGGCTATGTCAGAGAAGTATGAGATGTCTATGATGTGTGAACTAAAAAAATTCCTTGGTTTGCAATTCAAGCAAACTCGGGATTGTACCTTTGTTGTTGGTGCAACAAACACCTATATTTGCCGCCCAGACTCACGCACATGTGTGATGTCGATTGCTCATCAAGTACCTATGCATGACACAAGATAAGCCAGAGAAACTGCTCTTCGTGAGATCAAGGAGAGCATTAACAAGATTAAGTTAGCAGGGGATCACCGCGGGAACGTGGGCACCCCTCTGTCTAATGGCATGAACGAATCCACGTCGTTTGGATGCTGGGGGTCTCGTGGGAGACCTGGAGATTAACTCAATTCCAGGTTAATGAAGAAGCAAAGAAGATCTCAAAGACGCAGGCACCCACCGCGGCAAGGTCGGTACGCGCGCCTGTGCATTGTTTGGGACTGGCCCAATGATGCCCGGCAGCACGTATAGACCAGGCCTGGGGGCTCCTGTCAGTGCAACAAACACCTATATTTGCCGCCTGGACTCACGCACAGGTGTGATGTGGATTATTCATCAAGTACCTACGTATGACATGAGATAAGATAGAGAAACCGCTCTTCGTGCGATCAAGGAGAGCATTAAGAAGACCAAGTTAGCAGGAGATCACCTCGAGAAGGCCTCCCTTGCCGAGCAGGAGAGCCCGGCCGGGTCGAGGCTGCACCTGAGGGACAAGACTAGACCACCCCGGCAAGGCTTCCAAGGCCGTCAAACTCAGAGCCCACCATGATCCTTGTCGGAAAACCTTTGCCAAGACGCCACCGCTCCACCTCATCATACGCCGCTCGCTAATCAATGCGGTGTCAAGCTCTCGAGTGACTAGGTGGATCCAATCAGGCATGTGGCAACATGCTGGAGAAGAGATTAGCTTTATTGACACCCATCCAGATGGCATGTCACGCTAACAAGGAGAAGATGGATAAGCGGCACGACAGGCTTTTCGGGTTTCAACCTCAGCATGACACCTAGCAGGTGCATTTAATGCACTTTGTCCTAACTGCCAGAGTTAGGTATGATAGCATTGTTAGCTATCTAATCATACCAAAATGATTGTTTTGCCACTGTGCTTGCCTATTCATCTATAAAAGGATGCCCGAGGCAACCTAGCAAAGGGTTTGAACTTTAGATCCCCCCACACTTGTATGCACATGTTGCTCTCCCCGAGGCACGCTTGCCGGGCTCGTCGTGTCTTCGTGTTCCTCCAAATCAATCCACCATAGCAGGAGTAGGGTTTTATGCTACAAAGCGGCCCGAACCTGGGTAAAAGAGAGATGTCCATCACCGCACTGCCCTACCGTTTCTGCTCTTTGTGCAATGTGACTGTCCCCTTGCCGAACCACAAAGGGGCACCCCTACCCCATAGGTGATCGTGCTTCCATGCCGACATCTTTGGCGTGCCAGGTAGGGGGCGTCATTTGTGCGAACATGAAGTAGCAACCAGCGCATCGATCTTCATCACCATCTCCTCTGTCGATAGCTCCCAAGAAGAAGAGCGGCGTGGCAGCGCAAACTTCCACTTCAAAAGCACCACTGCCCGTGGTCGCGGGCACCGCAAGTACCACTGCAACGACGGGTGGAGCAGGTGTTGTGGGCGGCGCCATCAACACCGATGGTGCGGCTGTCGCTCCTGTCGTGACTGGAGCAGGAAGCGGGACCGCTGGAGCGGCCCTGCTGCCCCAACCTTCTGGTGAGCATGATCATGCCAGTGTGGGCCAAGGCAACGCCCAGCTTCTGCCTCCCCGCCGGACCAGCGAGTGTAACCGATGCAGCATCAATGCCCACTTTGGTGCGAGCCAAGATTCGCTGGCCGTACCGACCAGAAGGGCGATGTCAAGACACGCGCTTCGCCCCATGCAAGGCGAGCGCGACAAGACCCCAAGCGGCACCATCGGTCCACAACGACAATGTCTACATGGGAAAGGCCCAGCTGATTAAGAGCTTGGCCATCAAGAACAGCTTCGGCTGCGCCAGACTTCCCTGGTGATTGGTCCAAGACGACAAGAGCACAACAACACACCTTCTGGCTCACCTAGAAGTCGAGCGGTGTTGCGCTCTGCCTCCCACGCCATGCCAGGAATGGTGGCTGAAGCAATGGCTAGGGCTCTGCTATTGCTGAACTTTCCCCCAGCAGCAGACAAGATGGATGAATGGATAGCTACCATTCAGAGCCTCATTGGATTTGCTGAAGCCAACAATTTGCAGCGTGCGTAACCCTCTTGACACCTGCAGGCGACACCGGCAACCCCCGTAGGTGGCCAAGTTGAAAGGACTACACCCACGGTGCACTCCCCTCCTCGGCAACCCGCCCAAGGGCAGCCCCAACGAGCTCAACAACTTTAAGACGTTGATGATCCCGACGAAGCATCGATGGCCTCATCTGACCCATGGCTCCAGCGAGATCAATGCCAAGTGTTGAGAGATAGGAGGAAGGAAGACACCCGTGTCACCATTGAGCGGCGTCGTGAGGCACGCCATTAATCAGATAGGCATAATGGACTCGATGTTGATGAACCTGCGCCCAGTGTTGGCGGGTATCTGCCTTACGAGGTGGGATGCCCAGCCTTCACTAGTGAGCCGCGGCAAGTCCATTGGCCATCCTCTCGCACCTTCAAACCTGACCTGCCAGAGAAGTATGATGGAAAACTGAACCCGACAGAGTTTCTAGGCATCTATACGATCGCCGTTCAAGCTGCCGGAGGAAGAGATGAGAAAGTGCACTCTTTTGGCGGCATCCGATGAGCAGGAAGAGCAGTTCTCCAGCATAAAAGCCGTGTGGGTGGCCCGCGGAGCTCGTCAGTTACGAGCGAGGTAGCTCACTGCTCCACCTACCTCGCCTAGCCCGACGGAGCCAGTTGCCACCCTAAGCCAGTGTGTGGTTTCATAGCTGGCCGCTCCAATCCAGCTTGAGGAAGAGTGCTGAGTTGCTCCACACCGGCTTGTCAGGGAGCACGGCGGAACAGGCATCGTCACTACCCTTAACACCGCCGCATTGTACATCGCCTCCAGTGCCTGCGACTACACTATCCGCCGTCGACACGCGCATAGCCGCGCCATGCAGTCAGAGAAAGAAGCCGCCGCGGATGTCAACGAGGTGACGGCCAACATGTCCCCTCCCGCCGCCATCATAGGGGAGAAGTAGAGTACGGGAGGCCATTGCCGATTGTATCCCATGAAGGCCATCATCGAGGCGACACTGGCAAAAATAGCCAGTGTCTTGCACGATTCTTCTTCAGCCGGATGCTGGAGGAGGACAAAGAAATCGACCGACGTCCATTTAGATTAGGTATATTAATTCTACCTTTAGCTCTGGACTAGCACAACTTATTAATGTAAATGTAATGAAATCCATCATGTTTATATGAAATCCGGCCGTGTTTGCACGAATTTGCGTCCATGTTCGCGCTCTCAGGCGAGCGCTGTCCGTCGCTGGAGTGGGACAACGGACTTCGTCTTTGACAATCCCGCAAAGTGCGTCACCACCTTTGTGATGGCCAGGACGCGATGAAAGAACAACGTCCTTCATTCCTCGGGTGATGGCCATTATTGCGCGCCCGTCTAGATGGCTCGGTAGCTCATGAAGTAGCACAAACAACATGCCTTGTGCGTCTAGTACTCCATTGCAGTCGTAGTTGCTGCATGCGCGACTCAGGTTGCAGTTGCAGGTGAGCACGGCGACGCTGCATAGCCATCCATCAATAGTGGCTGTATGAGGATGACATCACCATGTGCATCCTATTTGTACTAAAAATCATGAATGAAGAGTATAAACATGTTTACGTACAACCTAAGTGGATTGCTCTAGTGGTCATCGCACGTGTAGTGTCATGCAAAGCTTCATTTATTAGGTTGTAGAGTCATTTTGTTTTGGTATGTGTGATGTTACTGATAGAATGGGTAATTAGCTATAAGTTACTCAATTTACCTCTCTCCTCATTAACTAGTTGCCACATAGGTGAATTTGCTGAGTTGGACCCGAGGTTACTCTTGAAGTTACTCCCACTATGGTTAGTCTTAGGCCTTGTTCGGTTCAACCTCCTTCCAAGGGGTTTGGAGAGGAATGGATGGGAATTTGGCTTGTACATGATTTAATCCCTCACAATCCCTGTTAATCCCTATTAAAACCCCTTGAACCACACATGCCCTTAAGGTTAAAAATGTCCGGGATTGTAGAGGACAGTGTACAAACTTTAGGGATTTAAAGGTGAGGCTTTGTTTCCGACTAGCTCTACAACCTCAAGGTTTATAAATCGCACTTTACTCTCCCCTCACGCACACGCATAGGTACACTCACGGTGGAGCACATTTGCACATGAAAAGGCAGGTAACATGACAATTTGAGACATCTAGTCGTCCACCTAATGTGGGGTCTGGGACCAAATGTCAGCCATACCAAGTGCAAACTGAACGCAGTGGCGCGATTATTGATCGAGTTTCTTTTTACTAGTACGTTAAATGAAAAGATGGCTCCGCACGTATTCAATTTAAAACAATCACCACAGAGAGAAAACAATTACTACTCCACTAGTCCACTTCGGGACTTGCTTGCTAGGGTTGCTCTCTTCTTCTCACTCTCTCACCCTCTCCAAATCTAAACAAGACGGCGGTGTCCACTCTCTCTCTCTCTCCCCCTCTCTCTCCTCTCCTCTCCTCTCCGGTTGACATATATCCGGTCGGATACCTTCCGCTAGTGGTCACCGGTGGTGAGGGAGGAAGCCGACGCGCGCCATCTTCTCTGAACTGGTGCTGGCATGGGAGGTCCTCCTCACCCTTGCTCCCCGCCGTCAAGTTGGCAGATCGCGCCGCCTGCCTCGCCACATCCCGCCAACTGGAGGTATAACTTATTTTATAACCGGCCTTGTTCTAATGGCCCAACTCCCCACGTTGTTGCATTCCCTTTTTTCATCAAGTTAGTATTGCTCCCCATGTTGCTGCATCCTGCATGTGGATATTCTTCTAGTATTACAAATCTCCCCATGTAGCTAGCTCCGTTGGCTTGTCGAACACTCAAACACCACCTTAATTTTTACTATTAGTGGAAAAAAGGTATTGCAGATACCGCTAACGAACCAATCTCTTGGTTGGAAAGGGAAATAAAGATGCTGGCCTGACCGGTCTCTTGGTCGAAAAAGGACAGAAAGTGGAGGGTGTTGGGTGATACGTCTCCAATGTATCTACTTTTCCAAACACTTTTGCCCTTGTTTTGGACTCTAACTTGCATGATTTGAATGAAACTAACCCGGACTGACGCTGTTTTCAGCAGAACTGCCATGATGTTGTTTTATGTGTAGAAAACAAAAGTTCTCGAAATGTCCTGAAAATCCACGGAGGCACTTTTTGGAAAATATAAAAAATACTGACGAAAGAATCAAGACCAGGGGGCCCACACCCTGTCAAAAGGGTGGGGGGCGCGCCCACCCCGCTGGGCGTGCCCCCCTGTCTCGTGGCCCCCCTGAGGCTCCGCTGACCTCAACTCCAACTCCATATATTCCGTTTCGCGGGGAAAAAATCAGAGAGAAAGTTTCATCGCGTTTTATGATATGGAGCCGCCGCCAAGCCCTAATCTCTCTCGGGAGGGCTGATCTGGAGTCTGTTCGGGGCTCCGGAGAGGGGGATTCGTTGCCGTCGTCATCATCAACCATCCTCCATCACCAATTTCATGATGCTCACCGCCGTGCGTGAGTAATTCCATCACAGGCTTGCTGGACAGTGATGGGTTGGATGAGATTTACCATGTAATCAAGTTAATTTTGTTAGGGTTTGATCCCTAGTATCCACTATGTTCTGAGATTGATGTTGCTATGACTTTGCTATGCTTAATGCTTGTCACTAGGGCCCGAGTGCCATGATTTCAGATCTGAACCTATTATGTTTTCATGAATATATGTGTGTTCTTGATCCTATCTTGCAAGTCTATAGTCACCTATTATGTGTTATGATCCGACAACCCCGAAGTGACAATAATCGGGATACTTCTCGGTGATGACCGTAGTTTGAGGAGTTCATGTATTCACTATGTGCTAATGCTTAGTTCCGGTTATCTATTAAAAGGAGGCCTTAATACCCCTTAGTTTCCGCTAGGACCCCGCTGCCACAGGAGGGTAGGACAACAGATGTCATGCAAGTTCTTTTCCATAAGCACGTATGATTATTTACGGAATACATGCCTACATTACATTGATGAATTGGAGCTAGTTCTGTGTCACCCTATGTTATAGCTATTACATGAGGAATCGCATCCGACATAATTATCCATCACTGATCCATTGCCTACGAGCTTTTCACATCTTGTGCTTCGCTTATTTACTTTTTCGTGCTACGGTTACAATCACTACAAAACCCAAAAATATTACTTTTGCTACCGTTACCTTTATTATCATACTACTTTGCTACTAAATACTTTGTTGCAAATACTAAGTTATCCAGGTGTGGTTGAATTGACAACTCAACTGCTAATACTCAATAATATTCTTTGGCTCCCCTTGTGTCGAATCAATAAATTTGGGTTGAATACTTTACCCTCGAAAGCTGTTGCAATCCCCTACACTTGTGGATTATCAAGACTAATTTCTGGCGCCGTTGCCGGGGAGCATAGCTCTATTCTCTGAGTCACTTGGGATTTATATATTGTGACGCCCCCGATTCAATCGTACACTAATCATGCACGCAAATGTGTACGATCAAGATCAGGGACTCACGGGAAGATATCACAACACAACTCTACAAATAAAATAAGTCATACAAGCATCATAATACAAGCCAGGGGCCTCGAGGGCTCGAATACAAGTGCTCGATCATAGACGAGTCAGCGGAAGCAACAATATCTGAGTACAGACATAAGTTAAACAAGTTGCCATAAGATGGCTAGCACAAACTGGGATACAGATCGAAAGAGGCGCAGGCCTCCTGCCTGGGATCCTCCTAACTACTCCTGGTCGTCGTCGTCAGCTTGCACATAGTAGTAGGCACCTCCAATGTAGTAGTCGTCGTCGACGCTGGCTCCTGGCTCCTGGACTCCAGCATCTTGTTGCGACAACCAAAAAGAAAGGAAAGGGGAAAAAGGGGGGGAGAAAGCAACCGTGAGTACTCATCCAAAGTACTCGCAAGCAAGGAACTACACTACATATGCATGGGTATATGTGTAAGGAGGCCATATCAGTGGACTGAACTGCAGAATGCCAGAATAAGAGGGGGATAGCTAATCCTGTCGAAGACTACGCTTCTGGCAGCCTCCGTCTTGCAGCATGTAGAAGAGAGTAGATTGAAGTCCTCCAAGTAGCATCTCCAAGTAGCATATCCAGGTAGCATCTCCAAGCGCATCTCCAGTCGCATCGCATAGCATAATCCTACCCGGCGATCCTCTCCTCGTCGCCCTGTAGAAAAGCGATCACCGGGTTGTCTGTGGAACTTGGAAGGGTGTGTTTTATTAAGTATCCGATTCTAGTTGTCATAAGGTCAAGGTACAACTCCAAGTCGTCCTGTTACCGAAGATCACGGCTATTCGAATAGATTAACTTCCCTGCAGGGGTGCACCACATAGCCCAACACGCTCGATCCCATTTGGCCGGACACACTTTCCTGGGTCATGCCCGGCCTCGGAAGATCAACACGTCGCAGCCCCACCTAGGCAAAACAGAGAGGTCAGCACGCCGGTCTAAACCTAAGCGCACAGGGGTCTGGGCCCATCGCCCATAGCACACCTGCACGTTGCGAGGGCGGCCGGAAGCAGAACTAGCCCCCTTAATACAAGAGCAGGCTTACGTTCCAATCCGGCGTGCGCCGCTCCGTCGCTGACGTCTGAAATGCTTCGGCTGATACCACGACGTCGGGATACCCATAACTACTCCCGCGTAGATGGTTAGTGCGTATAGGCCAGTAGCCAGACTCAGATCAAATACCAAGATCTCGTTAAGCGTGTTAAGTATCCGCGAATGCCGAACAAGGCCAGGCCCACCTCTCTCCTAGGTGGTCTCAACCTGCCCTGTCGCTCCGCCACAAAGTAACCGTCGGGGACCGTCGGGAACCCAGGCCCACCTCTACCGGGATGGAGCCACCTGTCCTTTCAGCCCCCAACTCCGTACAGTATCACAGGTAATGTAACAGTGTAAAGTATATAGTATATGCCCGTGATCACCTCCCGAAGTGATCACAGCCCAGTAGTATAGCATGGCAGACGGACAAGAGTGTAGGGCCACTGATGGAACACTAGCATCCTATACTAAGCATTTAGGATTGCGGGTAAGGTATCAATGACTGTAGCAGCAATGACAGGCTATGCATCAGAATAGGATTAACGGAAAGCAGTAACATGCTACACTACTCTAATGCAAGCAGTATAGAGTAGAATAGGCGATATCTGGTGATCAAGGGGGGGGGGGGCTTGCCTGGTTGCTCAGACAAGAAGGAGGGGTCGTCGGTGACGTAGTCGACCACGGGGGCATCAGCATCGTCACGGGGTCTACCGGAGAGAAGAGGGGGGGAGAAACAGTAAATACATAGCAAGCAAGTGCATAACAGGACAACAAGCAGAGTAGACGTGTTCTAACGCGGTATGAGGTGATACCGGTGAAGGGGGGAAACATCCGGGAAAGTATCCCCGGTGTTCCGTGTTTTCGGACAGATGAACCGGAGGGAGAAAGTTGCGGGTTTGATATGTTAGGGGTGTGCGGTGGACGAACGGGCTACGTATCCGGGTTCGTCTCGTCGTTCTGAGCAACTTTCATGTTGAAAATATTTTAATCCGAGTTACGGATTAAAAGGTATGATTTTCTAAAGATTTTATTAATTTCTGAAATTTAATTAATTATTCAATTAATTCGGAAAATGGATTTATGACATCAGCATGATGTCATGCTGACGTCAGCAGTCAACAGAGTTGACTGGTCAACCTGACATGTGGGGTCCGCATGTCATAGACTGAACAGGCTAATCAGGTTTTAATTAAGTTAACTAGTGATTAGATTAATTTAATCAGGATTAGTTAAGTTAATTAATTCTTTAGTTAATTAATTAATATTTTAATTTTTATTATTTATTTATTATTTTCTTTTACATTTTCTGTTAAATCGTTATATGCGTTGGGCCCCTCTGGTCAGTGGCACAGAGGCCCTAGCAGGTCGGGCCAACGGGCACCGATAGCGGGCGGGGGCGTCGGACGCGCCCGAGCGGGCGCACGCCCAGTACTGGCGGACCCGGCAGGGCACCGGTGCAGGGGAGGTCAGTGGCCATGGCGAGGCCATTGCCGGAGCAGGGTCCGGCCGACGGCGGCGACGGGACTACAGAGGCGGGGCGGAGGGTAGTGGCCGGACGCGGCCACGACGGGCGCGCGCGGGCAAGCGAGTAGGGCCGTGGGGAGCGGCGGTGCTCGGCGGGAGTGGCGGTGGTGAGCACGGCCGGAGAGGGAGGCGATGCGCGGGCGCGCGCGTCGGGCGTGGCCGGCGCGGCACGAGCGCAGCTAGGCCGTGGCCATGGTGGGGGGGGAGCCGCGGGATGCGGTGGCTGCTTCACGGAGAGAGGAGGACGACCGGGGGTTGCTCACCCGCGTTGAAGGGAAGGCCCGATGCAGGGGGTACGCGACGGCGGGGCGAGGTGGCAGCGACGGCGAACGGCGTTGGCGTCGGGGCGTCGTTGGGGAGGAGGACGGGGACGGTTGCATCCCGGCGGTGAGGCGGCGTCAGCGCGGTCGACGAGCGACGGGCGCAGCGTCAGCAGGCGTTGGCCTACGAGGAGGACGTGGCAGGGGCTTGACGGATGAGCTGCGAGGCGTCCGACGACGCGGGGGGGGGGTCTCCGGGCGGCGAATGGCAGGTCAGGCGCGGCGTTGGGGCTCCCAGATCGGGAGGGGGAGGAGGCGAGGAGGACGGCGTCAGAGTGGGCGCCGGCGACGGGGTGTCGGGTGGAGGGGATCGAACAGGGGGCGCCCCTCCTATGGGTGAGTGGGTGACGGCGCGGGGAGGGAACGAGGGAGAGTGGGGATCGTGGGGGGATGTGGGAGGTGTCGGTGGGGTTACGGGTTAGGGTTCGGTGGTGGGGAGGCCTAAGTAGGCCAGAGGCGTGGGCCGGCCTGGCTGGGCCATGGCCCAGTTGGGCCAAGGGTCGAGTGGGGGGGGGGTGTATTTATCTCCCCCCATTTCATTTATTTTTGGATTTTGTTTTTATTTCTTTTTCTTTTCTGTTTTAATTTTACATTTTAAATACCCTAGTTTTATAAAATACATTAGTTGCACCTAAATTAGTGTTAACCAATATGCCACCACCACAATCAACTTGGCACCTAAAATAAATTAGTTTGTAATTGTTTATTATTTAAAAGCATTTAAATAATTGTTCTCGCTGCGTTTTATACATTTTATAGTATTTAAACAATTTTTTTAAAGTGTGGTCTCTTCACCAAAATTACCTTTGCTTTATTTGGCATAACTCAAACATTTTAGTTTTAAAGTTTGGAAACTTTTACCGTTTGATTTGATTTTGAATTTGAATTTGAATCAGTTCTGAACTAACGCGAGATTATCGACAATAATCGAGGTGACGTGGCATAATTACCCGAGAGTTACTGTAGCTTGATTACCCGGGCGTCACATATATGTTGATCACTATGAGGAACTTGAAAGATGAAAGAACTAAGATTTTGCCCTCAACTACAAGGGGAGGTAAGGAACTGCCATCTAGCTCTGCACTAGATTCTCCTTCTGTTATTAGTAAGCTTGCAACACCTAAACCTGCTACTGCTATGAATTCTGATATGTCGCATGTTATTGATGATGCCACTTCTGCTTTGCATGATACTTATGATGAAACTACTTCTGTGCGGGATACTACTTTGCAATTAGGTGAATTTCTTGATGAACAACTTGCTAGGGCTAGAGAGAATGAAATTATTGAAGATGCTATTATTGATGATAGTGATGATGAAAGTTCTCCCAATGATTATGAATTACCTGTTGTTCCTGAGGGTTATGTTATGGAAGAGGAAGCTGCTAGAGCTATCTTTACTTGTAAAGATAGATATGATCTTAAGAAATTATTAGCTAAATGGAAGCAGCAATCTCTTAATGCTAGAATGAAACCTGACCTTGGTTTTGCTACTTCACCTATCTGTGTTACTGACAAGGATTATGAATTCTCTATTGATCCTGAGATTATTACTTTAGTTGAATCTGATCCTTTTTATGGCCTTGAATCTGAAACTGTTGTGGCACATCTTACCAAGTTGAATGATATAGCCACCCTGTTTACTAATGATGAGAAGTCTCGCTATTATTATATCCTTAAGATATTTCCATTCTCATTAAAGGGTGATGCTAAGACTTGGTTTAATTCTCTTGCTCCTGGTTGTGTGCGTAGTCCCTAGGATATGATTTATTACTTCTCTGCTAAATATTTCCCTGCTCATAAGAAACAAGCCGCCTTACGGGAAATATATAATTTTGTGCAAATTAAGGAAGAGAGTCTCCCACAAGCTTGGGGGAGGCTTCTCCGATTACTTAATGCTTTGCCTGATCATCCTCTTAAGAAAAATGAAATACTTGATATCTTTTATAATGGACTAACCGATGCTTCCAAGGACTACTTGGATAGTTGGCTGGTTGTGTTTTTAGGGAAAGAACAGTAGAGAAGCTGAATTACTATTGAATAATATGTTGACTAATGAAAATAATTGGACTCTCCCTGAGCCAATTCTTGAGGCAATTCCTGAACCAATTGAGCCAACTCCTGAGCCTATTTCTAAACCCACTCCGAAGAAGAGAGGTGTTTTATTTCTCAGTCCTGAAGATATGAAGAGGCAAAGAAATCAATGAAAGAAAAAGGTATTAAAGCTGAAGATGTTAAGAATTTACCACCTATTGAAGAAATACATGGTCTTAATATACCACCTGTTGAAGAACCACATTGTCTTGACAACCCGACACAGGTAGTAAAGGTAGTTTCTCTCTATAGATATGATAAAGTTGAAATCCCCTCTACTAAATTTCATAGCCCATGCTTAGATGAATTTGATGACTTTATGGCTAGACAAGAAAGTTTTAATGCTTATGTTGGTAGAGAGTTAAAGAATAATGCTTTCGAGATAGGACGCTTGAGTGATTATATGGCTAGCGTTAAAGGTGAACTTAAACTCATTAGCAAATATGCTTCTATGGTTTCTACTCAAGCTAAGAAAGTACTTAAAGCTCAAAATGATTTGCTCGATGAATTAAATAATAAAAATGACTTTGCTGTTAGAATGACTCAGGAACCTTTGTATCCTGAAGGCCACCCTAAGAGAATCGAGCAAGATTCTCAGAGAAATAATTTAGAGGCACCTAGTTCTTCTAAAAAGAAGAAAAAGAAAAATGATAGGACTTTGCATGCTTCTAGTGAACCTGTTGTAGACACACCTGCGAATCCCAATGATATTTCTATATCTGATGCTGAAACACAATCAGGTGATGAACATGAACCTGGTGATAATGTTAATGATAATGTTCATGTTGATGCGCAACCTAGCAAAAATAATGATGTAGAGATTGAACCTGCTGTTGATCTTGATAACCCACAATCAAAGAATCAATGTGATGATAAGAGAGATTTTGTTGCTAGGAAGCATGGTAGAGAAAGAGAACCATGGGTTCAGAAACCCATGCCCTTTCCTCCTAAACCATCCAAGACAAAGGATGATGAGGATTTCGAGCGCTTTGCTGAAATGATTAGACCTATCTTCTTACGTATGCGCTTAACTGATATGCTTAAAGTAAATCCTTATGCTGAGTATATGAAGGATATCATTACAAATAAAAGAAAGATACCGGAAGCTGAAATCTCCACCATGCTTGCTAATTACACTTTTAAGGGTGGAATACCAAAGAAACTTGGAGATCCGGGGGTACCAACTATACCATGCTCCACTAAAATAAATTATGTTAGAACTGCTTTATGTGATCTTGGAGCTGGTGTTAGTGTTATGCCTCTCTCTTTATATCATAGACTTGAATTGAATAAGTTGACAACTACTGAAATATCTTTGCAAATGGCTGATAAATCAACTGCAATACCTGTCGGTATTTGTGAGGACGTGCCTGTTGTGGTTGCAAATGTCACTATCTTAACGGACTTTGTTATTCTTGATATTCCCGAGGACGATAGTATGCCGATTATCCTTGGTAGACCCTTTTTGAATACTGCAGGGGCTGTTATTGATTGCAACAAAGGAATGTCACTTTTCATGTTAATGGTAATGAGCATACGGTACACTTTCTGAGGAAACAATCTCACGTTCATAGCATCAATTCTATTGGAAAAGTTCCAACTATCATTATTGGAGGTTTTGAATTTGCTCTCCCTACCTTCAAGAAAAAGTATGGTATTCTTATTATTGGGGATGTTCATATCCCCGTTGAGGTAACTTAGTGTTATTCAAAATTTCTCCGGTTCCGTGTTATTCAAAATGAGTTTGTTAACAAGACTTGATCAACCTTGTTAGTGGATTCATTTTGATGATCATGAGTTGGATGAAACTAGAAGGCACAACCTTCTGTACCCTCTTTTTTCTTTCTGTTATTTAGAATAAATAAAGCAAAAATAGTATTATCCGTCTGTTTTCTGAATTATCTGTGCAATAAAAAAATATCCCAAAAATAAAAGTGCTCCAAATGCCCTACAAATTTAGCATGATTTTTTATGGAATATTTGAGGATTTTAGGCACTGAAATCACTACAGGAGGGGCAAGCACCAGGCCACGAGAGTGGAGGGCGCACCCACCTACCCCGGGCGCGCCCCCTGTCTTGTGGGCCCCTGGTGGCCCCCCTCCACTTATGCCAGCACCCACACACTCCATATTCTTCCCAAAAAAAATCCCCATCCAGCTCAAGCACGAGTTCTAGCTCATTTTGCTGCGATTTTCGATCTCCTTGCTCAAAGCTTCATTCACAAAACTGCTTTGGGAGATTGTTGCTTGGTATGTGACTCCTCCATTGGTCCAATTAGTTTTTTTCCTAGTGCTTTATTCATTGCAAATTTTTGCTGCATAGGTGACCATGTTCTTGAGCTTGCATGTCAAAATTTTGAGGTCCCAAGCAATTCTAATGCATGATATAGGCTCTAGGCACTTGTAGGAGTAGTTGCTACCAATCTTGTTTAGTTTTATTCACTTTTATTTTGAAGTTACTAAAATTTCAGAAATTTTTCAAAAAAAGAATTATGTCTAGGAGAATGTACCAAGGTGGTTCCTCGGTAAAGAAGGGACCCAGAATTGCTATACGTGAACAGGATGTTGAATTACCGAGGGACGCAGACGTACGTGCTTGTGAGTGGCTATCCGACGATTTTATGGTCGAAGCAGGCTTTAAGGAGGAATTTGTCGCGTATGTGCGTAATGCTGATCTGGAGGACTTCTTACAAGATAAGTGTCATCAGTACTATCAATTGACTGATTCATTTGTGCGAAGGTTTAAATATAACTGTACACGTAATTCTCCTAGTGTCCTATTTGATATCTATGATACATATTATACCATGGACTTAGAGGATTTTACAACTGCTTGCAAACTTCCACAGTGGGGTAATATTAATGATCCCCATAAATCTGAATTTACAGATTTCCTTGCTAGTATTACTGTGGGAGAATCCAGGGACATAGCGCAAGCTACCATATGGAGCATTCATTTTCCTGCTATACATTATTTTGCTCTCTTCATTGGTAGATGCATTAACGATAAAGATGAAGCATGTCATATGTGTGTCCCTGGTCTTTGTGTCCTGAAGAGTGCCGTGTTAGGCTATAAATGTTATAACTTGGGGGCAATAGTTGCACGTAGGTTGCATAATAATGGTAGAGCTGGAGATTTATTTGGAGGAATTTATGCAACCCGTGTGGCAAATTATCTTGGTATAGCCCCACGAGAAGGGGATATGATGTTAACTCCTGCTTATTTAGATAATAACGCTATGGTCCAACATCATTTTCTTAAGAGGAATGAACAATTCCTCCAATATCGACTAATCTATGACAAACGCAACGTCGTCCATGTTACTCTTCCTGCTCCTCTCCTTTTTGATTACCAGGCAAAAGGAAGATATGTTGTTACCAGGGAGGAAGCAGCTGAACACGAGGGGAGAGCGGAGGCGGCTCGTCAGCATGCCGCAACTCAGGAGGCATTTGCTGTTGCATCTCAGTACAACCCCAGTTAGAGCTACGGATATCCGCCAGGCTATCCCTGGCATTAGACCAACTTAGGCCAAAAGCCTAAGCTTGGGGGAGTACGTATTTCTCACCGACTTTACATTCATGTTCACACACTATTCTAGTCGTCGGTGCTCATACTCTTTCATTGTATTATCCATGCTAGTTTAATTTTCTTTTTCTCGCTTTTTTCTTGTGCGTTTGATAAACCTTAAGAAAAACCAAAAAAATTAGTTAGTTTAATTTCCATGCTTGTAGAAGAAATTAAAATGAAAACCCAAAAAAATTTCTTGTTCTTCTTCTTATTTGTTGGGAGCTTTCCCGTGTAAATAGTTTTATTTTCTTTTCTTTCCTTTGGGGGTCGAGAGTAGAAGACCATATTGAAAATGTTTAGTGGCTCTCATATGCATGATTGTTTATTTTGACTTAGAGCCCATATTACTTTGTCTTCTCTCTTGAGTTGAATGCTTGCAGATTCCAGCTTAGTCCAATGCACGTGCACTATTATTATTATTATACACATCGTTCGGTCGTGCAAGTGAAAGGCAATAACGATGATATATGATGGACTTATTGAGATGAGAAAAGCTGGTATGAACTCGACCTCTCTTGTTTTTGTAAATATGATGAGTTCATCGTTCCTGATTCAGCTTATTATGAGGTAAATGTATTTGCAATGACATTTAGAGATTATAGTTGCTTGTGCCATGCTTGATTAGCTATGAGTTATAATGGTTTACCTTGCGTGCCTACATGCTATTAGAATGATTATGATGTGGTATGATGGGATGATATCCTCCTTTGAATGAATTGAGTGACTCGACTTGGCACATGTTCACGCATGTAGTTGAAACAAATCAACATAGCCTTCATGATATTTATGTTCATGGTAGATTATATCCTACTCATGCTTGTACTCGGTGTGAATTAATTTTAATGCATGTTTATGAATGTTGTCGCTCTCTCAGTTGGTCGCTTCCTAGTCTTTTGCTAGCCTTCACCTGTACTAAGCGGGAATACTGCTTGTGCATCCAAACTCCTTAAACCCCAAAGTTGTTCCATATGAGTCCACCATACCTACCTATATGCGGTATCTACCTGCCGTTCCAAGTAAATTTGTATGTGCTAAACTCCAAACCTTCAAATGAAATTCTATTTTGTATGCTTGAGCAGCTCATGTTACAACTAGGGCTGCCTATATCTTCCATGCTAGGTGGGTTATTCTCAAGAGGAGTGGACTCCGCCCCTCATTCACGAGAAAGGGCCGGTAACCGGGATGCCCAGTCCCATGATCTAAAAAGATCAAAGAAAATCAATATAATTAAACAAAACTCCCCCAGGGCTGTTGTTAGTTGGAGGCACTCGTTGTTTCGAGCAAGCCATGGATTGATGCTTGTTGGTGGTGGTGGGGGGTATATACTTTTACCATTTTGTTTGGGAACTGCCTATAATGCATGTAGTATGGAAGATACAACCATCTCATAGTTGTTGCGTTGACAGTGAAAGTATGCCGCTCAAAATGTTATTCCTCTCTATTTTAAAATCGAGCTCTGGCACCTCTACAAATCCCTGCTTCCCTCTGCGAAGGGCCTATCTATTTACTTTTATGTTGAGTCATCACCTTCTTATTAAAAAGCACCCGCTGGAGAGCACACTGTCATTTGCATTCATTACTATTGGTTTATATTGAGTATGACTTGAATGGATCTCTTTTACCATGAATTACAATGTCTAGTCAGTCCTTGATCTTTAAAGGTGCTCTGCATTTATGTTTTGCGGTCTCAGAAAGGGCTAGCGAAATACCATTTTGTTATATCATATTATGATTGTTTTGAGAAAGTGTTGTCATCCGAGTTTTATTATTATCGCTCGCTAGCTGATTATGCTATTGATATGAGTAATTGTGAGACCTGGGTGTTATTGTGAGTATGGTTAGTTTATAATATTTGCTGAAACCTGAATGCTGGCTTTACATGTTTGCAACAACAAGAGCAAATAGAGTTTCTAAAAGTTTTTCTTTATCACTTTCAGTTTATCAACTGAATTGCTTGAGGACAAGCAAAGGTTTAAGCTTGGGGGAGTTGATACGTCTCCAACGTATCTACTTTTCCAAACACTTTTGCCCTTGTTTTGGACTCTAACTTGCATGATTTGAATGAAACTAACCCGGACTGACGCTGTTTTCAGTAGAACTGCCATGATGTTGTTTTATGTGTAGAAAACAAAAGTTCTCAGAATGTCCTGAAAATCCACGGAGGCACTTTTTGGAAAATATAAAAAATACTGGCGAAAGAATCAAGACCAGGGGGCCCACACCCTGTCCACGAGGGTGGGGGGCGCGCCCACCCCCCTTGGCGCGCCCACCCCCTGGGCGCGCCCCCCTGTCTCGTGGGCCCCCTGAGGCTCTGCCAACCTCAACTCCACTCCATATATTCTGTCTCGCAGAGAAAAAAATCAGAGAGAAAGTTTCATCGCGTTTTACGATACGGAGCCGCCGCCAAGCCCTGATCTCTCTTGGGAGGGCTGATCTGGAGACCGTTCGGGGCTCCGGAGAGGGGGATTCGTCGCCATCGTCATCATCAACCATCCTCCATCACCAATTTCATGATGCTCACCGCCGTGCGTGAGTAATTCCATCGTAGGCTTGCTGGACGGTTATGGGTTAGATGAGATTTACCATGTAATCAAGTTAGTTTTGTTAGGGTTTGATCCCTAGTATCCACTATGTTTTGAGATTGATGTTGCTATGACTTTGCTATGCTTAATGCTTGTCACTAGGGCCCGAGTGCCATGATTTCAGATCTGAACCTATTATGTTTTCATGAATATATGTGTGTTCTTGATCCTATCTTGCAAGTCTATAGTCACCTATTATGTGTTATGATCCGACAACCCCGAAGTGACAATAATCGGGATACTTCTCGGTGACGACCGTAGTTTGAGGAGTTCATGTATACACAATGTGCTAATGCTTTGTTCCGGTTCTCTATTTAAAGGAGGCCTTAATATCTCTTAGTTTCTGCTAGGACCCCGCTGCCACGGGAGGGTAGGACAAAAGATGTCGTGCAAGTTCTTTTCCATAAGCACGTATGACTATTTACGGAATACATGCCTACATTACATTGATGAATTGGAGCTAGTTCTGTGTCACCCTATGTTATAGCTATTACATGAGGAATCGCATCCGACATAATTATCCATCACTAATCCATTGCCTACGAGCTTTTCACATCTTGTGATTCGCTTATTTACTTTTTTGTTGCTACTTTTACAATCACTACAAAACCCAAAAATATTACTTTTGCTACCGTTACCTTTATTATCATACTACTTTGCTACTAAATACTTTGCTGCAGATACTAAGTTATCCAGATGTGGTTGAATTGACAACTCAACTGCTAATACTCAATAATATTCTTTGGCTCCCCTTGTGTCGAATCAGTAAATTTGGGTTGAATACTTTACCCTCGAAAGCTGTTGCGATCGCCTACACTTTTGGGTTATCATTGGGTCGACAATGCAACCGACAATGAGCACATCTAGATTTCTTGTGGTCACATAGGAAAGGTCACTGATGAGAACAAAAAATGCACAAAATCCAGACATGCTTTGCATGTTTTCCGCACTCGGCAACACCTCTTCCTCACCACTTTATTCCTCGGTGGATGTAGAACATGCTTGTGCCTACCCTGTCCCGATGCCCTTACTGCTGTTGTTAATCTAACATCACAGGTAAAATGAAAGAATGTCACTGTTAATGTGATGTCGCTGTTAAGTAATGTTGCTGTCAATCTATTGTCATTGATAAAATGAATCAATGTGACCACCATTTTATGAAATGCTCCCATTGCTTTGTTTCTCATAAAGAGTGTTTTGGGCCATTACACTAAACTCTGACACCGGTAACATAGCTGCATCTCCGTTGAACTGCACTAATTTTAATTGCACAATGTTTGACACGACGATGTGTTTCTTCTTTCCGTATCACCCTTTGTTATAACGATCGTTCTTGTTAACTGTGCGTACGTACTGATCAAGTGCTACTCCCAATCTGTCATCACAGAGTAATAATGCAATTGGTATGCATGTTAATGTAAGCCCCTCGCTAATCTAGTGCCAGTGTTGATTTGATGTCATGGCACTTCTTAGTTAATGTCACTTTTTCATATTGTCAGTGTAATGCCATTGACAACATATGAGATGCTGCTGTTAATCATATGCCGCTGCAAAAAAAGACACTGCCCAAATAACCCTGTTACATATTTGTGCAAACAGGGTTGTCTATCTCCATATGGTGCCTATTTGTGCAAATGGAAGCACAAACCTCAATTTTAGTGGAACCCGCTGACAGCTGACCTCACGGTGCTACAGGTATTCCTACATTTGTAACTAGGTAGAATGACCAACACAAGATGAAATAAGCTTATTCGTATGTTGACTTATTGTTTGCCGTGTGGAACGAGCCTGTCATGCGTGGAGGAGCAAACAAGAACTGCAGCCATGCCATCAACGCAAGTTAAAAGAGACCGAGACATTGATGGCCTGGCTGGCGAGTAGGGGTCGTGCAAACAGCGGTGCATTATTTTAGTGGAACTGCACAAAAAAGATATTGGGGTTAGTTGGACAAATTTTCTATAGCCACATGGAAGGAATTGCGCTCATCGATTGCATAGAATTTCCTCCATGCCATCATAGGAGATCCCAAGGTGTAAATCAAATAACCACCTATAAAATTATGCATAATCTTTCTCACGCAGGTCAGTATCCCCTTCACATTCAGGACAATGAAGATGATTTCAGTGGAACTGCACAAAATGGTCTGATGTTGAGTGATCTCTATTGCTTCCTCTGTTTGCTACAATGTGTCAGTGTAAATTGCAAGATGAGCCATCAAGGTAGCTATGAAGTTGCCAACATGCTCAAACTGCATGCAACATTGAGCAGAAAGAAGGATGCCCGGGAAATTAATGCGTGCGTAGGGAGGCCCTTTGCTCAGAGAAGCATCAATCATTTTTTCTTTATTTCTACACCTTCTCACAGCTTGTCTTGGTTATAATCTTGTGAATCATTTAGATTCATAAAGATGCTAAACTTAAGTGCTTGTGAATGTTCGCTAGTATGCATACCGTATCTTGTGAAGCTTAGTTTAGTGTGAATCTTAGTGTGTCAACCTTTACAATCCATGTTTATTGTGGGCATATTATTTGACCCCTCATTTTGCTGCTCTACGACCAGTGTGAGTGTCTGCATGCAGTACAACATCCTCTAATTTGGTGGATGCCAAGCCGGCGCGAAAAGGAGCTATAACTTTTTTTCAAGTTGAAAAATGTTTAGCGATGAGGAGCCATAATTAAGCTGGAGGCGTCTCCTTTTTTCTTTCGAATGGGCAAGAAGCTGGAGAGTGTCTATAATATGTTGCCTCTAGTGTTAAGGCCCTTCATTACGAAACAAGGGCAGCTGACTAGGCCGATACAAAAGCCTGTCCATCTTAAAGCCCATTTGTTTTTGTTTTTTGTAAGGAAAATCCCATATTTCTTGAAGAGGGGGCGATCCCAGAAAAACCCTCCTTCCTCCTCGCATCCACTTATACTGCAGCTCGTTGGACTCTCCCGCTTCCGTCGCCCCCCAATTACCCCCGCTCCCCATCTTCCTCACTCATACAGAAAACCATTGCTCACCTTCTTCCTCACTTGTACAGAAAACACCTGCTCCTCTTCTTCCTCACTCCTACAGAAAATCCCAGCCCTCCTTCTTCCCCACTCTCACTGCCAGTAGGCTCGACTCTGGGTACTCTGTTCAAACCCGCGAGCTCGGTGCGCGCTCGTAAGGAAAATGGAGTCGGCTGGCCCCAACACCAAGAAGATGGGGCTCCCGCCAGCGGCGACGCCTGTTGTAGACCCCGCACCCGACATCGCGGGGAGAAGCGGTAGGCCCCCCACCGGATCTGAGGAAGCAGTAGAATCTCGGGTGGACCGCATCAGTGATCTCCCAGACGCAATCCTTGGGGAGATCATCTCGCTTCTCCTCACCAAGGATTGCTGCCGCACCCAAGTCCTCTCAACTCGGTGGCGCCCTCTATGGCACGCCACGCCCCTTAATTTCGACTGTCGTCAGCTATCTGTCGTTTATGATTTTTAACTCCTCAGAGCCATCATCTCCTCCCACCAGGGCTCCATTCAACGCCTCTACATCCCGACATGCTACCTGCTATCCATACCCTGCACGATGGACGCCTGGTTGACATCCCCTCAATTCGAAAAATTCCAGCAGTTTGAGTTCTACCATTATTATGAAAGTTTCATACAATGGAAGTTTCATTATTGTTATATACCTTCGCAAATAAATGTCGTCTCTGCATGCAAGCTGGAGACCTTGGGTGTAATTCATGATCCGTTTAATGATCACAAGTTGGTGTTTGGCTCCACACTTATTCAGGTTCCGTATATTATTATCTACACATTTGCATTCATAAACTGCATTTTTCATTTGTGCGCATAAGTTCTATATCATCTTGGAGTACGCTTTGCGTACTAATATTATGTTATATGCTCAAAGAAGAGTTGGTCCATGGATAGCCTATCAATGCTGCTGGATTCTATCAAGATATTATATATCGGAATGTTTAGTTATGATCTGAACATAGTTATTGGCTTGCTGCAATGCTTTCCATGTCTGGAAAATTTATATATAAAGGTGATGATCTCATGTACACTGAAAGCCCATATATATTGTACTAAATTAACCATTCAGCTGTCGCTCTTTCGACATACTCTTTTTTTAGACCTTAACTATTTTCAATCTTCATGTCTACTTAGTCACTAATACATGGAGAAAACATATAACCAATCGGTGGCGTAATAAGCACCGGGATTTTCTCAGTTCTCATGATATTCGTTTGAGGACAATAACGATGGAAGGATATGCATCCAACCAGGCAAACAAAAGCTTTGTCACATTCTTCCTGTTGATTGGGAGGTTACTATTGTCCATGAGGCTTAAGTTTTTAAACAAGAAATTTCTCATGGACGGACATGTTGAACAGCAAAAAAAGAAGTTTCAAGTGGACAAATGGGCTTCTGAACATGCTCGGCTTCTATTTACAACAACTTGTGGTCATGTTCCAACAAATTATTTGGCACGAGATTTTGATTTTGTGGATCAGACCAATCCATTTCTTTGTGACTGCCAAAACAGTGGTTGGGTTAGATGTTATTGCCATGTTCAATCTGGGTTTTGTCTAAATTTGATGAAACATTAATCCTTGGGATTTTGTACCATTTGTAAGCTTGAGTTACATGTTTTTGCCCTCATACTCCCCTCTACCTGCCACTACACTACCGCATCTTCTATGGCTCCTGTTTGTTCCCATCTGAGGCCTCGCCGTCGTTCTCCGCCTTGGTTCGCTCACTGTGCCAGCCGTCGTCTTGCGTTGTCAACATGGTCAACAACCGAGAGGAATCAGGAGATGACCGTACATGGAGAGGCTGACAGTAGGAACCCACCAGGGTCATGGCATTACGCAAGCAGGTGCCTCATTATTACAAGATAAAAAACATTCTTCCTCCTAATTGTTTGACATCTAGGTCCCGCGCCATTGTCAATGTAGTCAATAAATGGGAAAATTACACAACGAGTGGCTAACACCAGGGACCCAGCAGCTCACCCAGTTGTTTTTTAGATTTAGAGATGGAGCTCAACTGCGCGTTGTGCGGTGGCTATGGCCCGTCTAGCCCACACTTTTATTTAAGCACATGACGAGCCCAGTTGATATCTTTTTTCTTTCTGAAAATGGCTAGCCCGGTTCTATTTTTTTGGGGAATACTCAACCGAGGCCTAGTTGCTTTTCTCAGCCCTACTGGGCTGCAAATCTTTCAAGACAAGAAGGGATGTATTCGGCTTCGCCAAAAAAATGGGCTATAAGTAGTAAGAAATGTGCTGTAAATTTTTAAACCAAAGCCAACCGGCAATTACATTCAAATTTCAATTTTTTCAGGATTTCAAGATTTTAAATTTCATTCATTTTTTTGCGGAGAAAATTTCTTTGTATTTTATTTTGATTTAATTTTTTTAAAATTATTTTTAATGTGACTCGAAATTTTGTGATTAAAAGAGTTCGGACCCCACCGAAATATGCAAAATTTCGTTTATTTTTTAGCAGTGGCCCGAATATGGTCTGTAATGCTAATAAAAAGAATATGGGCTTCAAAATATCCTTAAGAACTACCAAATGGGCTGTAAATTATTGAAAATAATTGCAAATGGGTTGTATGCTGTTTTCCATAGATTTGGAGGCTAACATGTGGGCCTACTAGGTTGATGATGGCGCTGTCCTAGGAAAAATTTGATACGTACGCAAGGCTTTGTCAACTTAGTCAACATAGAGCAGTGACTGTTGGATGTGCATCCAACAGCCGTTGTGCTTCTTCAATCTCTAATCTTCCCTCTCCAGCCGCCCAAACCAGCATCGGCGGGACTGCCTGCTCCCTCCTTCCATGACCGCCTGTGCTGCCGCCAGGCCATCCCTCTAGCCACTCACACCTCCTGTTATTTTCCGGCGACGTCAACCTCACCCCGCAGCCGACCAGTCAGCCCTTGTACTTCCCTCAGCATGGACAATCTGCTGCTATGGCTTCGCCAGCTCCGGGCCATTCCCTTCCTGGGCCTCATTGTTGTCGACCACGTTGGTGCTCTCGATGCGGCGTGGTCAACAAACAACAACCATTGGAAGAGGGATGTAAGTGGAGAGGCTGACAGTAGGGACCCACACAAGCAAGTGCCTCCATATTACAAGTAAAAAATGATTGCTCCTGCTGACATCTGGGACCCACCGGCTGTATCTTCACACGAAAGGAAGTGCCTCCTTGTTATGCCAAAAAAAATTATTCCTCCCGATGACAGCTGGGACCCGGCATATTTGGTGGCTGTCTTGTCGGCCTACTAAGTTGACTCGTACACAGGGCTTTGTTAACTTAATCAACACAAATGATTCTAGCAGCTGGACCGTGGCCGAGCAAGGAGTGGCATGTGTGACATAGCAGTTGAGACAGTCCTGTATAAATCATGTACACATACATACAGTCACACTGCAAGAAAGTAAATACGACTATGTATGTACATACAGGTGGGGTCTCGACGCGTACAACGACAATGTCCTGTTCATCAATAGCCATCCGGCTGGGTCAGAATGGAGAAATTGTGTCGTGTTCATGGGGAGGGAACAAAATGCGTCGTGTTCATCGGGAGCCAACCGGCTTGGACAGAACAGCTGAAACGGGGTCTGCATATCGCAATACGAAGGAAATGGCCTTTTGTTCGACTGGCTACGGTCAGAACGGGATCCTATTCATTGCGAGGGGTCTGGCGTGCCGCAAGACATAGGAAACAGACTTGTGTTGGAGCGCCTACGGTCAAAACGGGGTCCCGTTCATCGGGAGGGGTGTGGCGTACCACAAACGGGACTCCACGGGCTATTGTGCATCCACCATCTACTGCCTTGCTCCAGCCTCCATGGGCTACTGTTCATCCACCGTCGACTTCCTCCAGCCTCCACCTGCTACTGTTCATCCACCGTGACCTTCCTCCTGCCTCCACTAGCTAATGTTCATCCACGGGCTACTGTTCATCCAGCCTCCACCAGGTACTGTTCAACCATCCCTCCACAGGGTCCTGTTCATCCACCCCCAACCGGCTCAGGTGTGTGGCGGCCTCCCCGATCGGGGTCCTATTCATCTAGGGGCAATTGCAACAGCCTCTACCACGGGGTCCTGTTCATCCAACTCCACTGGGAACTGTTCATCCAACCGCCAACAATGGTCAACTTTCATAAAGAGGCAGCATGTTCGATTGGCTTCAGTTAGCAGCAGTAGCGAAGGAATCACTCGGGTTTAGTTAACAGCCAAGGGATCGATCGCTCGGGTTCAGTAACGTAGCTAGTGCAATCGCTCGGGTTTAGTAAGCGAACGCCTCGCTCGGGTTCAGTTGATCCCAACGCCTTGCACACACGCGCGTATATGTACAAGAGAAACGCGTAAACCTCCATGCATTGTTCGGCCCCGACCACCCACCGTAACCGAGAACTCCTGATATTTTCCTTGCCCTCGCTTCTACCACAATGTTTTTTGTCATGGATGGCCCAAATAATGTATGCAAGTGCATCCCCAGCCCGCCAAGGACGAAAAGCCCATTTTCTGTCATGATTTCTTGTCATAGAAGTAGGAGCCCACCACATCTATGATAATATGTGGTCTTGTCACAATTATCATCATAGAAGTGTCATAAGCATGACAGGAAAAAAATTCATTTGACCCATTATGTCACAAATGTGTCTTTTTTTGTGTTGTAGCGACCTGCGTCGGACACACTTCTCGGAAGATCCACGAAGGCATCTACGGATCACCGGAGTTGAATAAGCTCGATGAATGTGTTGCTGCCAAAAATACACAGATGTAAGTATGGCTTACCAGTAGTGATCTACTTCACTTGCTCGAGCACTTCGCGATATGCTCGGGCCTGGGTTTGGACCTCAGCATGCTGAACTCAACCCCATCAAGCTCGGCGGACGCCTTCTTCTGCTCCTCTTGGAGGGAATCATGTTCCAGGTACACCCCCTTCAAGATGTCCTCGACCTCGAGGACCTGAGCCTGGTCCTTGCCATGGGCTGGCTTTTCTTCGGCCAGCTCCTTCTTGGCCATTGCCGTCGCAGCTTTCTGCTGCTCGGCCTCCTGCCGAGCCTTCTACAGCTCGGCCTTCAGGTCCTCAAGCTCCATAGTCGCAACTGCCATAGAAACATCTCAGCATTAGCAATAAGCTAGAATAAAAACAACTTTATCTGAGCATTAGCTTTTGGCTTACCTTGGGTCCATTGATCTACTTCTGCATCAAATCGAGGTCCTCCTCGGACCACTTGAGCTTTCGATTTATCTTTGCTATCTCCTCGGATATGGAATTTGGAGCCGTGATGCGGCTTGAACTACGTTGGTATTTCCTAAAAGAGGAAGGGATGATGCAGCACAACTACGGTAGGTATTTCCCTCAGTGATGAGACCAAGGTTATTGAACCAGTCGGAGAACCACGCAACACTACGTAAACGGTACCTGCACACAAAGAACATATACTTGCAACCTAACGTAAAAGAGGGGTTGTCAATCCCTCCCGGGTAAAAAGATAGATAAAATTGTAGTAGATTGGATAAATAGATCTCGCCGGAACGCGAGGTAAAATAAATAACAAAAAGTTGTAGCAAGGTATTTTTGGGTTTTTGGATTAATAGATCTGAAAATAAAAGCAAATAAAAGTAGATCTCGAAGGCAAATATGATAAATAAGAGACCCGGGGCCCGTAGATTTCACTAGTGGTTTCTCTTGAGAAAAATAGCATACAGTGGGTAAACAAATTACTGTTGGGAAATTGATAGAACTTCAAATAATTATGATGATATCCAGGCAATGATCATTATATAGGCATCACGTCCAAGATTAGTAAACCGACTCCTGCCTGCATATACTACTATTACTCCACACATCGACCGCTATCCAGCATGTATCTAGTGTATTAAGTTCATGGAGAAATGGAGTAATGCAATAGGAATGTTGATATGATGTAGACAAGATCTATTCATGTAGGAATATACCCCATCTTGTTATCCGTAATAGCAACGATACATACGTGTCATTTCACCTTCTGTCACTGAGATTGAGCACCGTAAGATCGAACCCATCACAAAGCACCTCTTCCCATGGCAAGAAAAATCGATCTAGTTGGCCTAACTAAACCAAAGATTTGAAGAAGAAATACGAGGGTATAAGTAATCATGCATATAAGAGATCAAAACTCAAATAACTTTCATGGATAAAATAGATCTGACCATAAACTCAAAGTTCATCGGATCCCAACAAACACACCGCAAAAAGAGTTACATCAAATAGATTTCCAAGAGACCATTGTATTGAGAATCAAAATAGAGAGAGAGGAAGCCATCTAGAGACTAACTACGGACTCGTAGGTCTACAATGAACTACTCACGCATCATTGGAGAGGCACCAATGAGGATGATGAACCCCTCCGTGATGGTGTCTAGATTGGATCTGTGGTTTCTGGAACTTGCGACAGCTGGAATTGTGTTTCGTCGACTTCCCTAGGGTTTTTGGAATATTGGGGTATTTATAGAGCAAAGAGGTGGTGCGGGAGGTGGCCGAGGTGGGCACAACCCACCAAGGAATGCCCAGGTGGGTTCTGCTCCTCTCGGAGCCCCCCTCTGGTACTTCCTTGGCCCATCGTGTGTCTTCTGGTCCAAAAAAATCTCCAAAAAGTTTTGCTGCGTTTGGACTCCGTTTGGTATTGATTTTCTGCGAAGTAAAAAAACAAGCAAAAATCAGCAACTGGCACTGGGCACTATGTCAATAGGTTAGTCCCAAAAAATGATATAAAGTTGCTATAAAATGATTGTAAAACATCTAAGATTGATAATATAACAACATGGAACAATAAAAAATTATAGATACGTTGGAGACGTATCAGCATCCCCAAGCTTAATTCATGCTCATCCTCGAGCAGGTAAATGATAAAAATAGAATTTTTTATGTGGAATGTTGCCTAACATGTTCATCACATATTCTTTTCTTTTCTAGCATGGACATTTGGACTTTTATATGATTGAAAGCAATAGTCTAGTTTTGACATGAAGATTTCAATACTCAAGCATATCAACAAGCAACCATGTCTTTCAAAATATCAACACTAAAGCAAGTTATCCCAAGCCCATTATGCTTAATCGTTGATCCACTCATGAAACATAGTCGCATATTAGCTACACCCAATACTCAAGTACGATCACGGTGCCCCTTAGTTGGTGCTTTATAAGAGAAGATGGAGACTCAAATAAAAAAATTGCATAAAGTAAATAGAAAGGCCCTTCGTAGAGGGAAGTAGGGATTTGTAGAGGTGCGAGAGCTCAAAGCGAAAAACATAGAGATAAAATATTTTGGGTGGCTTGCTTTTCCTGTCAACGAAAATGATCGTGTAGTTCCCAATACTTTCCATGCTAGATATATCATAACCGGTTCCCAAACAGAAAATAAAGTTTATTCCTTTTTCCATCATACTATCACATTCCACAGCTAACCGAATCCACGGGTACCGTCCATACCAACACTTTCCAAGGAATTCATTATTTAACAACATAAAGTAAATTCATTTTTTATTTCGGGACTGGGCATCCCTAATATCTTTGCTGTACTCTCGTGCAATGACAAGTGAATAAACACTCATCTTGAGAATAACTGGAAAAATATCAGCCACCCCCTACTATTTCATGAGCGGTACGAGCACACAAAAAGGAAATTTATTTTTAAGACTAGAGATGGCACATAATTTTTTTCTTAGAACAACAAAATAATACCGCATATAGGTAGGTATAGTGGACTCATATGGCAAAGCTGGTTTAAGGATTTTGGATGCACAAGTAGTAATCCCACTTAGTACAAGTGAAGGCTAGCAAAAGATTGAGAAGCATCCAACCAAGAAACAAAAAATATCATAAGCGAGAATTAAGCATAACTAACACAAAAAAATGCACCATAAGTAGGATGTAATTTCATTGCATAACTATTGACGTTAGTGCTTGCATAGGGAATCACAAACCTTAACACCAATATTCTTACTAAAGCATAATTACTCATCAACATGACTCACATATTATATCATCATGCTGCAAAACTATTACAAAGAATCAAGTTTATTTTGCCCAATGATCTTCATGAAACTTTTTATTATATCCCTGTTGAATATCTATCACTTTGGGACTAGTTTCATATGTTGCTTTTGATAGCTCAAACAAATCTAAGTGAAGAAGATGAGCATAAAAATTTTCTTCTCTAAAAATAATTTAGGTGAAGCATGAGAGAAATTATTAATTTTATTACTAACTCTCAAATAAATCTAAGTGAAGCATGAGAGCATTTCTTCAAAAATACTAAAGCACACCATGCTAAAAAATATATAAGTGAAGCACTAGAGCAATTCTATAGCTCAAAAAGATTTAAGTGAATCATAGAGAGCAATTCTAACAATTCATAGCATAAATTTGGCTCCCTCAAATAGGTGTGTCCAACAAGGATAGATGACACAAACTAAAAGTAAAAGAAAGCAAAGACTCATATAATACAAGACACTCCAAGCAAAATTCATGATATGTGACGAATTAAAATATAGTTCCAAGTAAAATGCCGATGGACGTTAGAAGAAAGAGGGGATGCCACTCGGGCATCCCCAAGCTTAGTTGCTTGCTTCTCTTTTAGATAATAACTTGGGGTGCCATGGGCATCCCCAAGCTTAGGCTCTTCTTACTCCTTATTCCTTCATCCACCGTGATCTTGATACGTCACCAACGTATCTATAATTTTTTATTGTTCCATGCTATTATATTATCTGTTTTGCATGTTTTATATACATTAATATGCTATTTTATATTAGTTTTGGGACTAAATTATTAACCTAGAGCACAGTGCCAGTTTCTGATTTTTCCTTGTTTTTGAGTTTCGCAGAAAAGGAATATCAAATGTAGTCCAAACGAGGTGAAAATTTACGGAGATTTTTTATGGACCAGAAGAAGCCCACGAAGCATCGTAGTTGGACCAGAAGCTTCATGCGGAAGCGGCAAGGGTGGAGGGTGCACCACCCTGTCTTGCTGCTGCCTCTTGGACCCCCCCCCCTTGATGTGAAACCGACGCCAAAAATTCCTATAAATCCAGAAACCCCCAGAAAGAAACCTAGACCGGGAGTTCCGCCATCGCAAGCCTCTGTAGCCATGAAAAACCAATCAGGAGCCGGCACCCTGCCGGAGGGGTAAACCATAACCGGTGGCCATCTTCATTATCCTGGCGGCCTCCATGACGAGGAGGGAGTAGTTCACCCTCAGGGTTGAGGGTATGCACCAGTAGGTATGTGTTTGATCTCTCTATCCCCCCTTCTCTCTCTCTCTATCTCTCTCGTGTTCTTGATATGGCACAATCTTGATGTACCGCGAGCTTTGTTATTATAGTTGAATCATATGGTGTTTCTTCCCCTCTACCTTATTGTGATGAATTGAGTTTTACCTTTGAGGTTTCACTATTATCGGATTGAGTACTATTATGGATTTGAGAACACTTGATGTATGTATTGCGTGGGATACCCGTGGTGACAACGGGGTTTCTATTGATTCAATTGATGTATGTTTGGGCACTCAACTCGCAGATTCTTGAGGTGACATTGGGGTAATCTATGCATAGGGGTTGATGCACGTTTTCGTCCTTGTTTCTCCGCTAGGAATCTTGGGGCACTCTTTGAGGTTCTTTGTGTTGGATTGAATATTATGAATTTGAAGTTGTTTGATGCATATCGTATAATTGACCCACAGATAATTGTGGTGACGTTGGAGTATCTAGGTGACATTAGGGTTGATTGATGTGTGTCATATGGTGTTATTTTACTACGAACTCTAGGGCTGTTTGTGACACTTATAGGAATAGCCCAATGGATTGATCGGAAAGAATAACTTTGAGGTGGTTTCTTACCCTACAAGCAATTTCATCTTATGTTCTCCGTGATAGGAAATTTGGAGTATCTCTTTGTCGCACGTTGAGGGCTTGCCATATGATTTAAATTATGTTGTCATTGTTGAGAAAACTTGCACTAGTGAAGGTATGAACCCTAGGCCTTATTTTCAAGCATTGCAATACCATTTTTGCTCACTTTTATTACTAGTTACCTTGCTGTTTTTATATTTTCAGATCACAAGAACCTATATCTACCATCCATATTGCACTTGTATCACCATCTGTTCGCCGAACTAGTGCACCTATACAATTTACCATTGTATTGGGTGTGTTGGGGACACAAGAGACTCTTTGTTATTTGGTTGCAAGGTTGTTTGAGAGATACCATCTTCATCCTACGCCTCCCACGGATTGATAAACCTTAGATCATCCACTTGAGGGATATTAGCTACTATCCTACAAAACTTTGCACCTGGAGGCTCAATAACGTCTACAACGATAAAGTTGCATAGTAGACATCAAGCTCTTTTCTGGTGCCGTTGCTGGGGAGGTGAGTGCTTGAAGGTATATCTTTAGATCTTGCAATTGAATATTTTAGTTTCTTGTTTTATCACCAGTTTAGTCTATAAAAGAAAACTACAAAAAAATGGAATTGAGGTTGCCTCATATGCTTCATCTTTTTAATGTCTTTCGTGAAAATGATGGAAAGGAAAATTGTGCTTCAGTGTTAGAGGAAGAAGTCGATAAAATGGTTGGCACTAAATATTTGAATGATGAACATGATTGCAATGTTGTTAGTATGAATTCCTTGAATATCCATGATGCTAATGATATGCAAAGCCACAAGTTTGGGGATGCTATGTTTGATGAAGATGATATATGTCCCCCAAGTTTTGATGAGAGAATTTATTATGATGATAGCATGCCTCCTATTTATGATGATTATATTGGTGAAAGTGGGTTTGGAAGAGTGTCGACTTTATGTAATAATGATTCTGCTATTTTTGAGGGTGTTAAATTTTTTGACAATATTGATAGAAGTGGATTTGGAGAGGTCATGACTTTATTTAGTGACGAATCCACTATTTTGGAAGAGGTTTCAATTGATGATGAGAACAAAGTTACTATATATGATGATTATTGTGATGACATGTATGCTATAAAGAATAATGATAACCATGAAACTTGTCATCATGATTTTAATTTTCAATTGGATTATGCCTCACATGATAGTTATTTTGTTGAGATTGCTCCCATTACTATTGATGAGAATAAATTTGCTTATGTGCAGAGCAATAAATTTTCTATGCTTGTGGATCATGAAAAGAATTATTTATGTGATAGTTATATTGTTTAATTCATTCATGATGTGTAACACCCCAGATGTAAAACTTCCACATTTGGCAATATATCAATTTGACCTCATCCAATTCTTGTGGGTTTTATCATGTTTGGCCTCATCTTATTTTGTTGTGTGGTTTTATTCTTTTCATTGTCATATTCCTTTTAGCCATATTGCATTTGTGCTTCTTGTCATCATCATATAGTGCATTTTCATCTCATGTCATCTCATGTTGCATGTTGTCATTCATGTTGTTGCCATGAGCATCATGGGCATGACCTTGTCCCCCCCTTTTCAACCATGGCACCATCACTTCTCCTCCTTCCTTCTCTTATCAAGTGATATTTTTCTTTCTCTATTAATGTTCATCTTCTCCCTGTAAATCTTGCTCCTTGCCCTAAACCTCTCTGCCAAAGATCTCCTTATTTGAAGTTGTTTTGGTCAGGTTCAAAAATGACACAAGTTTGAATATAATTCAAACTTGTCTTATTTTTCTACCTCTAAAAATGCCCAATGCAATTTATTAAAATAGCGGATAATCCCAGGAGCTTGGGAATATTTTCATAATTTCCAAATGCCTCTCCTAGTCCACTGGCCTTTTTCGTTTCTTCAGCTGGTTATTTAAATAATCAGATACTGGAAGGAGATGAGAAGGGGGATTTTCCTCTTCTTACCTGGGCCTTCCCCTCACCTGCAGCCCAACAGAGCACAGCAGCCGCTCCAACCGCAGCCCAGGCAGCCCATACGTACAGGAGGATCTTCAAGCTCCTGTACGGCAGAGCATCCAGATGCGCCACGTCGACGTCCGGTCGATTTGACGGCCGGAGAAGCGTCGCTAGCCCTTTATAACATGTCCCCCGCGCCCTAGGGTTCCTCCTCGACCGATCCCCCTCCTCTACCTGCCTCGCCGCCGCCTAGGTAAGCTCCACACGCTTCGCCATCGACCTGCCCGCCATGTACCGACCAAGCTTTAGCTCGAGCTCGGGATAGCCGTCGACGTCGCTTCCCCGGTCACCTCCAGCCGCCTTCTTCAAGTCGGTCTGCCTCCCCGTCGTCCCCTTCGTCCGCTGCTTCCACTACATCACCGAGGGAGACGCCAAGTTCCGCGCCTGGCTCTTCCTCTGCTTCCTCTACTTCACGGACAGCAGCCTCACCAAGTTCAGAGCTCCCTCTCGTCGCCTCCAGCACGTCTCCGTCGACCCCGTCGTGTCCTAGGGTGAGCTGGGTAACGCTCCTCCCTCTCCCATCCATCCCTTTGCATGTAGGCACCTGTAGGACTCGTCCGATCCATGTCTTCGCCGCGCTCGCAGTGCTCCGACGATCTCTGAATTTTTTTGTGCGAAGTTGCTGTTCTACCGTAGCGTGCCCGAGATGTTCCCCGCTCTGTATACCCTCGCGTACCACGACCTGCTCGCACCCTCGCAGCAGAGCAGCGTCCCGCAGCCCATGCTCGTGCCGCAGCTCGCCTTCGCTTCGCCTCGCTGGCACCTAGCCGCTATGAACGCAAGTTCATGTGTGCACACACCCACACATGCGCCGCTGCACCCGCACTCCCTGGCCTATCCCGCACCCCCGCCGGTACCCCTTGGCTCCGGTGGTCGTCGTCGTTGCTCGCAGGCACCGCCGGCGACATCTCTGCTGCAGATGAGAAGGGACCCGTACCCGCTTCAGGTTGCCTCAAGAGGAGCCGAGCCCCTACCAAACCAGCAGCCCTGTCCTAGCCCAACTGGTAGCACACCCGCGATTCCAACCAGGAGACCTGGGTTCGAATCCCAGGCTCTCCATAGTTTTTGGTGGTTTTATTCTTCCATGAGACACTGACGCCTCGGCCCCACTGGTCATACACACATCCAGCCACGTGGCCCACGGCCCTACCAGTCAGTCTAACGGCTGGGTACAGCCTGGGTGCACCTAGCTTTCCCCGCAGGTTTTTCTGTTTTATTCCATTTCGGAATATGCCAGTTTTGGCATATGCCGAGGTTACCATTTAGGGCAGGTTGTATCTTAGTGCACTTGTGATGATTTTTCTATAGCAACCCTAACATATTATATATGTTTTTGAGGTAGAAAAATCCCACCAATCCATTGGTGGCATTAGTTTCTGCATTTGAGCAAGTTCATAATCATGCCATCTCACTTCATATTGTTGTTTTGTCTCTTATGTGCTTGTTCATGCAAATATGCTAGTTGTTTGTTTTGCACATGAGTAGCTTCTTTTTCATGCCTTCGTCATGCTAGTACTTGTTCCATGCCATGACATGCCTGGTAGTGAGTTAATCAAGCCTGTAGAGATGCCATGATGAATCTGTTTCTGCTATGTCTAGTAATTCCACTAAGTCTGTAGAACTGTTATCTCTTGCATTATTGCCATGTTATTCTAGTCATGCTCTAGTGGTTTTTAGTTTGAGCTCAGTGTTCATGTTTCTTAGAGCATCTCCTGTACATCACTGCTGTGCATCTTGTTCATATGTTTGGGTGCTATAGCTTACTTATACTTTGCATCCAAGTGGCCATGTTGCTGTCTGCATCATATCTTGTCGTGCTTGTCATTTGAAAACCGTGCACCCGAATCCGGTGATCTCTATATCGATTCCAACCGAAATCGTCTCATCTTTCCAGCGGCATACTTGGATTGCCAAGTTAATGCCTTGCTCTTCATCTTTCCTTCCGAAGCACGCATATGCTTTGCATATCACATCTCGCATAGCATGACATGTATTGCATCATGTTGCTTGTGCATTGCATCGTGATTTATTGTGGTTCCTTTGCTTGTGTTCTTGCTTTGGGTAGAGCCAGGAGACGAGTACGTGCATGAGGAACCAGTTGAGAACGCTTACGAGGATCAAGCCTTCGACAACTCTGAGAACCTTGCAGGCAAGATGATCATACCTTCGATATCACTTCTATCTCTGCTTGCTAGTACTCGCTCTATCGCTATGTTAGCTCTACCTGCCTTTGTTTACCATGCCTACCTATTGCCATGTGAAACCTCTAACCAACCTGTCCTAGCAACCGTTGTTTGGCTATGTCACCACTTTTGCTCAGCCCCTCTTATAGCGTTGTTAGTTGCAGGTGACGATGAAGTTTGTTCCTGGACGGAACATGGATATTTTGGGATATCACAATATCTCCTGTTTAAATTAATGCACCATATATATTTGGTAAAGGGTGGAAGGCTCGGCCTTATGCCTGGTGACTTGTTCCACTCTTGTCGCCCTAGTTTCCGTCATACCGGTGTTATGTTCCTTGATTTTGCGTTCCTTACACGGTTGGGTGATTTATGGGACCCCCTTAATAGTTCGCTTTGAATAAAACTCCTCCAGCAAGGCCCAACCTTGGTTTTACCATTTGCCACCTAAGCCCTTTTCCCTTGGGTTTTCGCGAGCCGAAGGGTCATCTTTATTTACCCCCCCCCCCCGGGCCAGTGCTCCTCGTGAGTGTTGGTCCAACCTGTCAGCCGCCGGTGTCCACCAGGGGCAACTCTGGGCTGGCCTACCGGAAGTTTGGACGATCCGGTGTGCCCTGAGAACGAGATATGCGCAGCTCCTATCGGGATTTGTCGGCGCATCGGGTGGCTTTGCTGGTCTTGTTTTACCATTGTCGAAATGTTTTGCGAACCGGGATTCCGAGACTGATCGGGTCTTCCCGGGAGAAGGTCTATTCCTTCGTTGACCGTGAGAGCTTGTGATGGGCTGAGTTGGGACACCCCTGCAGGGTATATAATCTTTTGAAAGCCGTGCCCGCGGTTATGAGGCAGATGGGAATTTGTTAATGTCCGGTTGTAGATAACTTGACACTTGACCTCTTTAAAATGCATCAACCGCGTGTGTAGCCGTGATGGTCTCTTCTCGGCGGAGTCCGGGAAGTGAACACGGTTTGTGTTATGCTTGACGTAAGTAGTTTCAGGATCACTTCTTGATCGCTTCTAGTTTCTCGACCGACGCGTTGCTTCTCTTCTCGCTCTCACTTGCGTATGTTAGCCACCATATATGCTTAGTGCTTGCCGCAGCTCCACCATATTACCCCTTACCTACCTATGAGCTTAAATAGTATTGATCTCGCGGGTGTGAGATTGCTAAGTCCTTGTGGCTCACAGATTCTACCAAACAGATGCAGGTGCCGAGGATACTGGCGTAGATGGCGCAACTGAGCTGAAGTGGGAATTTGATGAGGCCCTTGGTCGTTACTATGTATCGTTTCCAGATGATCAGTAGAGGAGCCCAGTCGGGGCGATCGGGGATCTAGCATTTGGGGTTGTCTTCTTTTCATTTTGAACTTGACCATAGTCGGTCTATGAGTGTATTTGAATGATGTATGATCTAATTTATGTATTGTGTGAAGTGGCAATTGTAAGCCAACTCTCTTTATCCCATTCTTGTTCATTACATGGGATTGTGTGAAGATGACCCTTCTTGCAACAAAACCACCATGCGGTTATGCCTCTAAGTCGTGCTTCGACACGTGGGAGATATAGCCGCATCGTGGGTGTTACATGATGCTACTGAAAATTATTATGAGGGAGGAATATATGCTTGTAGGAATTGCAATAATATCAAGTTTCCTCTCTATGTGTCGAAAATCTTGAAGTTATGCTTGTTTTGCCTTCCTATGCTAGTTAATTCTTGTTCCCATAAATTGTTTGCTCACACAATCCCTATGCATAGGAAGTGGGTTAGACTTAAATGTGTTTGTCACATGCTTCATGATGCTCCCATTATGTTTCAATTCTTATCTTTCATGTGAGCACAATTGAAATCATCATGCCTAGCTAAAAGGCATTAAAGAAAAGCGTTTGTTGGGAGAGAACCCAATATTTATACCTAATGTTTTGGTGTGTTCACATGATTATTCTACTGTAGTAATCATGTTTTATAGTTTTTATTTCAATAAGGTGCCAAGTAAGACCTTTGGGATGATTTACGGTGATAGTTGATTTGATCTTGCTGAAAAACAAAACCTTTGCGCTCATTGCCAGAATTTAAAAAAAACACAGAAACGTGATTTTGATCTGAATATATTGCACAAGAATTATATACAAATTTCCCAGTTTTTCCTATTTTTTCAGAATTTTTGGAGTTATATAAGTATGGAAAGTTTCTAGATTACTACAACCTCTTCTATTTTTGACAAATTCTGTTTTTCATGTGTTATTTGCTTATTTTGGTGAATCTATGAGTAGTATCGGAGGGTATGAACCATGGAGAAGTTGGAATACAGTAGATATAACATCAATATAAATTTAGAATGAGTTCACAACAGTACCTAAGTGGTGATTTGCTTTATTATACTAACGAAGCTTACGAGTTTTCTGTTGAGTTTTGTGTTGTGAAGTTTTCAAGTTTTGGGTGAAGTTTCGATGGAATAGGGAATGAGTGGCAATACCCCAAGCTTGGGGATGCCCAAGGCACACCAAGGTAATATTCAAGGACAACCAAGATCCTAAGCTTGGGGATGCCCCGGATGGCATCCCCTCTTTTGTCTTCGTTCATCAGTAACCTTACTTGGAGCTATATTTTTATTCACCACATGATATGTGTTTTGCTTGGAGCATCATTTTATTTTATTAGGACTTGCTTGCTGTTATTTATAGTAATGTTTTTCATCTTTTAGTTCAATAAAAAGGTCAAGTATAGCCTTTACCATGCTTATTTTGCAAGTCTATATGTTGTTGTTTTAAAAACAGAAAGTTTTCTATCATTGTTTGAATATTTGTGAATAGTGAGAATATGATAAAATCTTGAAACTTTTACACAATGAGTAAAAATAAATTTTCTACAGTGTGGTAATTTTTCAGAATTTGTGGAGTTAGGGAAGTATGATTTCTCTTGCATGCTTTACAGACTGTCCTATTTTGACAGATTGCTGTTATGTTTGCATTGTTTGCGTTTAATGATTCTATTGGAGGATAGGAGTATTAAATATGCAGAGGCATTTAGTATGCAATATCAAATAATAATTTTAGTGATTTGCTACAATAGAGAATGATAAGGTTTTGCATTTGATTTATACTAACTTATCTCATGAGTTCTTGTTGAGTTTTGTGTGGATGAAGTTTTTTGAGATTTAAGGAAACTGTGATATAAAAGAAATTAAGGAGACACAAAAGCTCAAGCTTGGGGGTGCCCAAGGCATCCTAAGTTAATATTTCAAGAAGTATCAAGCATCTAAGCTTGGGGATACCCCGGTTGGTATCACACCTTTCTTCTTCAAAAACTATCGGTCAGTTTTGGTTGAGCCTAAGTTTTTGCTTCTTCGCATGATATGTGCTATCCTTGCAGTGTCATTTTTTTTGCTTTATGTTTGAATAATATCCCAAGATCTTAAATTCTTAAATGTTAGAGTCTTCACATCGTTACATAATTATTCAACTACTCATTGATCTTCACTTATATCTTTTGGAGTAGTTTGTCATTTGCTCTAGTGCTTCACTTATATCTTTTTAGAGCACGGTGGTGGTTTTATTTTGAAGAAGTTGTTGAACTCTCATGCTTCACTTATATTATTTTGAGAGTATTTAAACAACATGGTAATTTGCTTGGTCATGAATTTACTCCTAATAGAATGGGCATCCAAGAGGGATATAATAAAAACTTTCATATAAAGTGCATTGGATACTATGTGAAGTTTGATTCCTTATGATTGTTTTGAGATATAAATATGGTGATATTAGAGTTATGCTAGTGAGTGATTGTGGATTGGTAGAAATACTTGTGTTAAAGTTTGTGATTCCCGTAGCATGCACGTATGGTGAACTGTTATGTGATGTAGTTGGAGGATGATGTATTTATTGATTGTCTTCCTTATGAGTGGCGGTCGGGGACGAGCGATGGTGTTTTCCTACCAATCTATCCCCCTTGGAGCATGCGTGTAGTACTTTGTTTCGACAGCTAATAGATTTTTGCAATAAGTATGTGAATTCTTTATGACTAATGTTGAGTCCATGGATTATACGCACTCTCACCCTTCCACCATTGCTAGCCTCTCTAGTACCGCGTAACTTTCACCGGTGCATTAAACTCACCATTACCCTTCCTCAAAATAGTCATCACACCTACCTATTATGGCATTTCCATAGCCATTCTGAGATATATTGCCATGCAACTTTCCACTGGTCCGTTTATTATGACACCCTCGTCATTGTCATATTGCTTTGCATGATCATGTAGTTGACATCGTATTTGTGGCAAATCCACCATTCATATTTTTTTATACATGTCACTCTTGAGTCATTGCACATCCCGGTACACCGCTGGAGGCCTTCAATAGAGTCATATATTTGTTCTAGTATCGAGTTGTAATTGTTGAGTTGTAAAGTAAATAAAAGTGTGATGATAATCATTATTAGAGCATTGTCCCATGTGAGGAAAGGATGATGGAGACTATGACTCCCCACAGGTCGAGACGAGACTCCGGATGAAAATAAAAAAAGGAAAAAAAAAGAAAAAAAGGAGGCCAAAAAAGGGAGAGAGCCCAAAATAATGAAAACCTATTAGAGGAAACAGGGAAGGGGCAATGCTACTATCCTTTTTCCACACTTGTGCTTCAAAGTAGCACCATGATCTTCATGATAGAGAGTCTCCTATGTTGTCACTTTCATATACTAGTGGGAATTTTTCATTATATAACTTGTCTTGTATATTCCAATGATGGGCTTCCTCAAATTGCCCTAGGTCTTCGTGAACAAGCAAGTTGGATGCACACCCACTTAGTTTCTTTTTGAGCTTTCATACACCTATAGCTCTAGTGCATCCGTTGCATGGCAATCCCATGGGCATCTCCATAGCTCGTTGATACACCTAGTTGACGTGAGACTATCTGCTTCTTTTTGTCTTCTCCACAACCATCATATTCTATTCCACCTATAGTGCTAAATCCATGGCTCACACTCATGTATTGCGTGAAAGTTGAAAAAGTTTGAGAACATCAAAAGTATGAAACAATTGCTTGGCTTGTCATCGGGGTTGTGCATAATTTAATACTTTGTGTGATGAAGATAGAGCATAGCCAAACTATATGATTTTGTAGCGATAACTTTCTTTGGCCATGTTATTTTGAGAAGACATGATTGCCTTGTTAGTATGGTTGAGGTATTATTGTTTTTATGTCAATATTAAACTTTTGTTTTGAATGTTATGGATCTGAACATTCATGCCACAATGAAAAAAATTACATGGATAAATATGTTAGGTAGCATTCCACATCAAAAATTCTATTTTTTATCATTTACCTACTCGAGGACGAGCATGAATTATGCTTGGGAATGCTTGATACATCTCCAACGTATCTATAATTTTTGATTGTTCCATGCTATTATATTATCTATTTTTTATGTTGAAAGCACAAGTGCTCCCTGGGTGATTTTGGTAATTCATGACAACATATCTCTTGTTGGACTAATACTTCTACCTAGTGCATTTTAGATAAGTTCAACATTGGAGTGGCATGGACAAGGACAAGAGGATGTGGAACCCCTTCAAGATGCTAAGGACAAATATTGACAAAAGATCAAGACTCTACATTTTCTATTTTAGTGATCCAAGATCACATTGAGTCCATAGGAAAGCCAATACTATTAAAAAGGGATGAGGTGTTGCTTAATGGCTTGCTTGCTCAAAGTGCTTAGTGATATGCTCCAAAACCCTCAACTACTTTCTCACATCCACATATGTCCTAAAACCAAAATGTCAAATTCGGCCTCACCGATTTGATCTATCCGGCGCCACTGAGTTCATCTTCTTCAGCCACTACCCAAACCCTAGTTACTTTGCTCTCATCGATGGGATCTCGGTCTCACCGAGATGGGCTTGCGATCTCTCTGTGATCTAGTGTAACATTTTCGGTCTAATCGAGTTTGTGCAGTCGGTCCCACCGAGTTTGCTTGACCAATCCTCTGTTTACTTATTATCAAAATCGGTCCCATCGAGTTTGAGTAATTGGTCAAACCGAGTTGAGGTTTTACCCTAACCTCTGCACATCGGTCCCACCGAGATGACTATATCGGTCCCACCGAAAATCCTAACATTCACATTTTGAACTAAATCGGTCTAACCGAGTTTGCTGATTTGGTCCCATTGATTTTGGGAATCTGTGTGTAACGGTTAGATTTTGTGTGGAGGCTATATATACCCCTCCACCCACTCTTCATTCATGGAGAGAGCCATCAGAACAAAACTACACTTCCACTACTCATTTTCTGAGAGAGAACCACCTACTCATGTGTTGAGACCAAGATATTCCAATCCTACCATATGAATCTTGATCTCTAGCCTTCCCCAAGTTGCTTTCCACTCAAATCATATTTCCACCATAGCCAAATCTGAGAGAGAGAGAGAGTTGAGTGTTGGGGAGACTATCATTTGAAGCACAAGAGCAAGGAGTTCATCAACAACACACCATCTATTACCTTTTGGAGAGTGGTGTCTCCTAGATTGGTTAGGTGTCACTTGGGAGCCTCCGTCAAGATTGTGGAGTTGAACCAAGGAGTTTGTAAGGGCAAGGAGATCGCCTACTTCCTGAAGATCTACCCTCGCGAGGCAAGTCCTTCGTGGGTGATGGCCATGATGGGATAGACAAGGTTGCTTCTTCGTGGACCCATCGTGGGTGGAGCCCTCCATGGACTCGCGCAACCGTTACCCTTTGTGGGTTGAAGTCTCAATCAACGTGGATGTATGATAGCACCACCTACCGGAACCACGCCAAAACTATCCGTGTCTCCAATTGCATTTGCACACTCCAATCCCATCCCTTTACTTTCTTGCAAGTTGCATGCTTTACTTTCCGCTACTCATATACTCTTTTGCATGCTTGCTTGAATTGTATTGTGTATGGTTTAAATTGTGTTAATCTACCACTTCAACTTGAAAAACTTAAAAACCGCCAACTTTGTTTGTTGAGGGTCTACTCACCCCCGTATAGACACCTCTTCTTGATCCTTTCAGATGTTTTATATGCATTAATATGCTATTTTATATTATTTTCAGGACTAATTTATTAACCTAGAGCCCAATGTCAGTTTCTGTTTTTTCCTTGTTTTCGAGTTTCGCAGAAAAAGAATATCAAACGGAGTCCAAATGAGCTGAAAATTTACGAAGATTTTTTATGGACCAGAAGAAGCCCACGAAGCATCGGAGTTGGACCAAAATTTTCACGAGGAAGCGGCAAGGGTGGTGGGATGCCCACCCCCTAGGGCACGCCCCTATCTTGCCGCTGCCTCTTGGACCCCTGACGTGAAACCAACGCCAAAAATTCCTATAAATCCAGGAACCCCCAGAAAGAAACCTAGATCAGGAGTTCTGCCATCGCAAGCCTCTATAACCACAAAAAACCAATCGGGAGCCCGTTCTGGCACCCTGCTGGAGGGGGAAACCATCACTGGTGGCCATTTTATCATCCTGGCAGTCTCCATGATGACGAGGGAGTAGTTCACCCTCGGGGCTGAGGGTATGTACCAGTAGATATGTGTTTGATCTCTCTCTCTCTCTCTCTCTCGTGTTATTGATATGGCACAATCTTGATGTACCGCGAGCTTTGTTATTATAGTTGAATCATATGGTGTTTCTTCCCCTTTACCTTCTTGTGATGAATTGAGTTTTACCTTTGAGGTTTCACTATTATCGGATTGAGTACTGTTATGGATTTGAGAAAACTTGATGTAAGTCTTACGTGGGATACCCATGGTGACAATGGGGTGTTCTATTGATTCACTTGATGTATGTTTTGGCACTCAACTCGCGGATTCCCGAGGTGACATTGGGGTAATCTATGCATAGGGGTTGATGCAAGTTTTCGTCCTTGTTTCTCTGGTAGGAATCTTGGGGCACCCTTTGAGGTTCTTTGTGTTGGATTGAATATTATGAATCTGAAGTTGTTTGATGCATATCGTATAATTGACCCACGGATACTTGTGGTGACATTGGAGTATCTAGGTGACATTAGGGTTGATTGATGTCTGTCATATGGTGTTATTTTACTACGAACTCTAGGGCTGTTTTTGACACTTATAGGAATAGCCCAATGGATTGATCGGAAATGATAACTTTGAGGTGGTTTCTTACCCTACAAGCAATTTCATCTTATGTTCTCCACGATAGGAACTTTGGTGTGACTCTTTGTCGCACGTTGAGGGCTTGCCATATGATTTAATTATGTTATCATTATTGAGAGAGAACTTGCACTAGTGAAAGTATGAACCCTAGGCCTTATTTTCAAGCATTGCAATACCGTTTTCACTCACTTTTGTTACTAGTTACCTTGCTGTTTTTATATTTTCAGATTACAAAAACCTATATCTACCATCCATATTGCACTTGTATCACAATATCTTCGCCGAACTAGTGCACCTATACAATTTACCATTGTATTGGGTGCATTGGGGACACAAGAGACTCTTTGTTATTTGGTTGCAGGGTTGTTTGAGAGAGACCATCTTCATCCTACGCCTCCCACAGATCGATAAACCTTAGGTCATACACTTGACGGAAATTTGCTACTGTCCTACAAAACGCTGCACTTGGAGGCCCAACAACGTCTACAAGGATAAAGTTGCATAGTAGACATCACATCTCATCCAAAACTTGAAAATTTCAATCACACAAAACTCAACTAAACCTTCATGAGATCCGTTAGTATAACAAAGCAAATCACTACTCTAAGTATTGTTGCAAACCCATTCATATTTTATTTTTGCATTATATCTACTGTATTCCAACTTTACTATAGCTTATACCATCCAATACAAACCATAGATTCATCAAAATAAGCACACAACGCAAAGAAAACAGAATAGTCTGTAGCAATCTGAAAACTTTGTATACTTCTGTAACCGCAAAAATTCTGAAACATTAGGAAGATGTAGGAAATTTCTATATCAATATTGTGTAAAACATTTAGAATTTTATCACATTTTGTGATTTTTCAAAATTATTTTACTGGTCGCAAAAGTTTCTGTTTTCCAACAAGATCAAAGCAACTATCACCCAACATGATCCCAAAGGCTTTACTTGGCACAAACACTAATTAAAACACAAAAACAAAATCATAGCAGTAGCATAATTGTGCAAATACTCAAGAACAAAAAGAAAATGGCAAAAATAAATTTTATTCATTGGGTTGCCTCCCAACAAGCTCTTTCTTTATAGCCATTAAGATAGGCTCAAGATTTCAACGATGCTCACATGAAAGATAAGTATTGAAACACGAAGAGAGAATCATGAAACACATGACAAACACATTTAAGTCTAACATACTTCCTATGAATAGGAATTTTATAAGCAAACAAATTATCAAGACATAGCAATATTAGCATCCCCAAGCATGGGGTTTTGCATATTATTAACATAATTGGCGTTAATAGAACTTATAATAACATCATTGCAATCATGCTTTTCATTCAAGGAGCTATCATGAATCACTTTATAAATTTCTTCGTTTAACACTTCATCATAATTTTCAGATTCATAGATCTCAAGCAAAACTTCATAAAGATAATCTAGAGAACTCAATTCACTAGCAATTGGTTCATCATAAATTGGATCTTTTGAAAATATTAGCAAGTGGATGAGGATCCATATCAACAGATTATTTGCAAGCAAAGATGCAAGCAAATAGAAGGCACATGGTAGCACAAGTAGGGATAGCAAACAAGAGATATGACAAGAAAAAGGCGAAAAAAAAGAGGGCGAATAAAACGACAATTTTTTATGAAGTGGGGGAGATGAAAACGGGAGGAAAATGTCAAATAATGTAAATTGCAAGGAGATGAGATTTTTGATTAGGAACCTGGTAGATGTTGATGATGTCTCCCCGGCAACGGCATCAGAAATTCCTTTTGATGCGGCTTGAACTACGTCGGTATTGTCTGATTTCGGGTTCCGGCAAAACCCTTGAGGTTTGAACACTGGGGTGCGCACGAAGATTTCCCCCTACTGAATCTTGCTCTCAGCCTCGCCGCGATCCCTAAGCTTAGATCGATGAACTCACAACACAAGAGACACAAGATTTATACAGGTTCGGGCCACCGTTGTGGTGTAATACCCTACTCCTGTGTGGTGGTGGTGGTGGATTGCCTCTTGGGCTGATGATGAACAGTACAAGGGAAGAACAGCCTCCTGAGGAGAGGTGTTCTTGTGCTTGGTGGGTTGCTCGGGGGGGGGGGGGATCGATCGATCGTCCCCCTTACTGTGGTGGCTAGTCCTATTTATAGAGGCCCTGGTCCTCTCCCCAAATATTGAGCGGGAAGGGATCCAACAACGGCCAATTTGAAAGGGGACAACTAGTACAAGCTATCCTGACTAAAGGTGGCCTTCGCCTGTCAAAGGCGCTGGTGGTGACGCCGTCTTGGGCTCCACGATGACCTCCGTCCTACCGTCCTGCTGGTCTTGGTCTTGTTGCACCGATATGGAAACCTTTGTCTGATGCCTCGGTACTCGGCGCCTGCGCTTGCCCCCTTAGCACCAAAGGAGAAACGAGGACACTACGCGCGCTGGCGCCCGCCTAGCCTTGGTCGTCATGGCTTGCGTCATGGGAACCTCGTGAGGTACCCCCTGCCTTGATCTCTCCGCCTCCTCACGAGCTTGCCTAGTGAGGCCGCTCCTGAGGAGGCCTCGTGTCGTCTGCCTCGCGAGGCTTGGCCCCTGCGAGGGTCTTGAGCGTTGGTTGATGAAGACGGGCCGTACTGGGCCACTGGTGGAGCCACGCCATGGGCCGCAGGCATGCAAGTCTGGGGACCCCCGTTCCTAGAATGCTAACAGTAGCCTCCGGGCCCAAGGCGCGCTCGGAGTTGGCTTAGCGGCGAAGCCAAAGGGCAAGTGCAGAGCGCCACGGCATCTCCGCTTCCCCATGCTGCCTCGGCAACTACCCGACTTGACGAGTCCCTGCTGCATGCAAAAAAGGGTTATCATTACCTGCGATCGTGGAGGTCGACGGTTGGCCTCCCTTGGGCTATAAATGAGGAGGGGTGAGAGTCCTCGTCGCCCATCTCTTCCTGCTCCGCCTACTTCTTCTTCCCTACTCCAACTCCAGCCTTGACACCAATGGCGCTGATCCGTAGATTCTCGGTCGAAGAGAAGGGGAAGGCTCCCTGGGATGGACCTGATCCGCTCCCGCCGAAGAAGAGGCCGGTCCATCATCATGGCGAGGTCGTGAGGCTGGAGATGACGAGGACTTGGTGTGAGCGGCCACCTCCTGGTTACCCGCTAGCCCAGTGCGTCCAAGCCGAGGGCTCCGGAGAAAGGGCCGGCGAGCGGTGCCGCTCGCGCCGCAGCCACGGTCGGCGTGCAGTGGTGGCGTGCACCGTCGCCCCTAGAGTTCACGCCATGGACTCCTCTCGTGAGTTTGTCCTGTGGGCGGCGATGCCTCCAAGCACCTGGATCCGCTTCCCTTCGTTCTTCTCCACCGAGATGCCGCCGAGGGGGCCTCTTGAGCTTTGGCTGCAGCATGCCGACTGTGGTGCCTCGGCGACCAGAGCGGAGGTTGAGGTCGTTTCCCCGGGCAAGATCTTCATGACCCGAGGCTGGGGCGAGGTTGCCTGGGTCTGCCGAACAGGGGGCACACTCATGATCCATTTTGAATACGATGGCGCCTCCATGTTGTCCTTCAAGGTCTTCGACGCGGAAGGCCGCCGCCTGGAGTGTTGCCTTGGAGGGGGCAGTCAAGATATCGACATGGCAGGGATTGGGCCTACCATTTGCTACTCCAGTGGCTCCTTCGACAGCAGCAACGACGCTCAGGAGTCCAGGGACTCTCCCAAACTCTTTGATACTCTGGAGACGAGCGACGACAGCTACGCACCCCTGAGCTCTCGCAGCGCCCGGAGCAAGGCGGCAACATCGGGCCGTCCCTGCCGCTGATCTGGGTGGGGTTGGAGCCGGTCTCCCATGGCCCAGTGTTGATGATGGCGTCAGCCACAAAGGCGCGTGTAGTTAGGGCTCTTCAGTGTTCTTGTCTTTTGTTCCCTGTGAGGAATCGAGAAACACCCCGCAGGGGCGTGTAAAGGGTCTACGATGTCTTTTGTTGATGTTATCCTTATTATGAAATCACGCGAGTGTTTGTCCTGTCGCAGCTTGGTTCCCCCTTTCTAACCTCGCGATGGCTTGGCACTCTACGCTGACAGGTCCCGGTCACCAGGCAGGTTGCAGCCGTCGTTGGTATGCCAGGTCGCGTTGCCGTGGTCAAGGCCAGGAGGTGAGCGGCCCGATGTCCAGTAAGAGCCCCTGAGGCGCGATGCTTAGGAGGTTCCCTTTAGCGTGCAAGAAGCCGTCGAGAGGTGAGAAAGGAAGGCAACATTGCCGTCACAGGGCCGCATCAAGTGAGAATTTTTTGTTGTAACGATTAGTTGTTCCAAGCGCGAGACTTATCTCGGTAATCTAGAGTCATTCCCTTGCGTTGCGCCAGACTTGTGCATCAGCAGCCGTAGTGCACCTAGGTTAGGCCCGTGCGAGCCTCCCCTTTCTTCCCCGCACTCTCCTTCATGCTCTACGTCCTCAGGTCCCGGCCCTCGAGTGAGCTCAGCTGCCGCTGGCATGCCAGGTCACGATGCCGTGGTCAAGGCCAGGGGTGAGGGCTGGAGAGCCAGTAAGAGGTCCTGAGTCGTGATGCTCAGGAGCCCCCCTTTTAACGCGCAAGCAGACCGCATGGGAAAGAGAGGGAGCTTGTGGTGCCGCCCTCTGTAGACCTAAGGAGGTTTCTGCAAATCAGCACGAGAAAGGCACAGGTTGCCATTATGATTGCCGGCCGGCCATTGCTGCTCCGCGAGAAGGGTGAGGGCACTGAGGGCCTGGTGAGGTGACGTGCGCGGGGCATTCTGCGGGCTAGAGCTCGACCACTCATATTTGTCGGCATTGCAGGGACGGACCCGTGCGCAAGCGTCGTGTCAGCGCGTGCGGATCCCGTGGTAGGTGGCAATCGAGCAGGTGATAATCACAGGTAGATTAGGCATGAAAGGCAAACCAGCTTAGGTAAATGCAGAATGGATACATGCCACAGGGTCAGACCCAAGCGGCTTGGGGATGATGCAGCCCGAGGGGCGCCCCCATCAAGGTAAGCTAAAGACATGAAAATAGATACATGCCGCAGGGACGGACCCACGTGGCCTGGGAATGATACAGCCCTGAGGCCGCTGTCGGATTTCGGGTTCCGGCAGACCCTTGAGGTTCGAACACTGGGGTGCGCACGGAGATTTCGCCCTCTACCTACCCGTTCCTCGCCGGCTCGCTGAGATCTGAACTATGAAAGGAACAACACAAGAGACACATATTTTATACTGGTTTAGGCCACCATTGCGGTGTAATACCCTACTCCAGTGTGTGGTGTGGTGGATTGCCTCTTGGGCTGTTGATGAACAATACAAGGAAGAACAACCTCGCGAGGGTCTATTTTTGGCTGGCGCGATGAACTGCTAGGAGGAGTTCAGTCGCTCTCTCTACTGGTTACTTGGTGAGGATTCTCAATGCAGGTGTCCCTACCCTGGGGGTGGCTAGTCCTATTTATAGGCAAAGGCCCTGGGCCTCTTCCCAAATATTAAGCGGGAAGGGCGCCAACAATTGGCCATTTCGAAGGGGAACATCGAGTACACTTATCCCGACTAAAGTTGGTCCTCGCCTGTCAAAGGCTCTGGTGGTGATGCCTGCTTGGGCTCCACAATGACTTCCTTCCTGCCGTTGGGCTGGTCTTGGTCTTGTTGCACCGAAATTGATGCCTTTGCTTTATGCCCTCGCCTGTGCTTGCTCCCTTTGCACCAAAGAGGAAAGGAGGACACTGTGCGGGCTGGCGTCCGACTGGCGCCCTTGGTCGCCATGGCTTGCGTCACGGGCACCTCGCGAGGTACCCCGCCTTGATCTCTCCGCCCCCTCGTGAGCCAGCCTGATGAGGCCGTGCCTGAGGAAGCTCCTGGTTGTCCGCCCCACGAGGCTTGGCCCCTCGCGAGGGTCTTGAGCTTGTGTTGATGAAGATGGGCCGTGCTGGCCCCCCCTTTGAGCCACGCCGCAGGCCGCAGGTAGGCAAGTCTGGGGACCCCCATTCCTAGAACACCGACAGTAGCCCCCGGGCCCAAGGCGCGCCCGGACTTGGCTGAGCAGAGAGGCGAAAGGGCAAGTGCGAAGCGCCGCGGGCCCTAACAGCCTGCGGCCTTGGGCGCCGCATGGCGGTTGATTGGACGCGGTCGTCTCCACTTCCCCACGACGCCTCGGCAACTGCACGAATTGACAAGTCCCTGCATGCAAAGCGGGTCATGATTACCTGCGATCGTGGAGGTCGGCGGTTGGCCTCCTCTGGCTATAAGTACGGCACGGCGCGTGCCCTTCCAGTCTATCTCTTCTTGATTCTCCTTCTTCCCGGTCCTTGCTCCGTCTTGCTGCAATGGCTCCAATCCGCCGGTTCTCTGCGGCAGAGAAGGAAAAGGCTCCCCGAGAGGATCCTGACCCGCTTCCGCCGAAGAAGCGGCTAGCCCTCTGCCATCGAGGTGAGGGCGCCCGCCAGGAAGTGTCGAGGCCCTGGTGTGAGCGGCCACCACCAGGGTTCTCGCTTCCCTTGTACGCCCACATCGAGGGCTCTGAAGGAGTCGATGCCGAACGCCACAGGCGGCGCCACCGTCGGCGCCGGCGGGTCACAAAGGTGTGCGTCTTTCACCCTAGAGTCCACGCCAAGGGCTCCTCCTGAGAGTTCGTGCTTCATGCCGCCGTGCCTCCTTAGTCTTGGATTCACCTTCCTCCTTTCTTCGCCTCCGTCATCCCGCCGGGGCAACTCCTGGGACTCTGGCTGCAGCACGCCGGCTGCAGCACCCTCGCGACTGGGGCAGAGGTCGTGGTTGTTGCCCCGGGCTAGGTCTTCATGACTCGAGGCTGGGGCGAACTCGCCCGGGTCTGCAGGACAAGGGGCGCCCTCGTGATCCACCTGGAGTACGATGGTGCTTCGGTGATGTTCTTCAAGGTCTTCGATGCGGAGGGTCACCAGCTGGAGTGCTGCCCTGGGAGAGGCGGTCGGGACCCCGCTACGGCGAGGCCGAGGCCGGCTAACCTCTCCCTTGGCAGCTCCTCAGGTGATGGAGGCGCCGGAGGATCCAGCGACTTCGCCGAGCTCTTCGCGACTCCGGAGACGAGCGACGACAGCTATGAGCCCCTGAGCCTGCGCCGCTCCCGGAGCAGGGCGGGCTCGTCAGGCCGTCACCGCCTTTGATCTGGATGGGGTTGGCGCTGGTGCCGGACGGCCCACTGTTGATGATGGCGTCTGCCACGATGGTTCCTGTAGTTAGGACTCCTTAGGATACGCGTCTTTTGTTCCTGCGAGGAGCCAAGAATATACCTCGTGGGGGCTTGTAAGGTGTTTGTAGCTCCGTTTGTCAATATGATCCTCATCGTGAAGTAGTGTGAGATGCTTATTCCGTCTTAGCTTAGTTTCTTCCTTTCGGACCTCGTGAGGGCTTGATGCTCTACGCCGACAGGTCCCAGTCCCAAGGCGGCTTCAGCCGTCGCTAGTATGCCAGGTCGCGATGCCGTGGTCAAGGCCAGAAGGTGAGAGGCCTGAGGTCCGGTAAGAGCCCCTGAGTCGCGATGCTCAGGAGGTCCCCCTTAGCGCTCAAGCAGCCATCATTCGGTGAGAAAGGAGAGCGACGTTGCTAACACGGGATTGCATTAGGTGCGGGGATGCTGCCGCGATAGCTAGTGTTTCCGGAGAGTGACTTATCTCGAGAATCAAGGACCGCTCCCTGGTGTATCGCCGGGTCCATGCATCGGCATGCGAGGGGTTGCTTGGCGAGGTCCTCGCGTGCCTCTCCCCTCTCGCCTTCGCTCCCCTTTCTGCTCTACGTCCTCGGGTCCTGGCCCTCGAGCGAGTCTCAGCCGTCACTGGTATGCCAGGTCGCGATGCCATGGACAAGGCCAGAGGGTGAGGGCTGGAGAGCCAGTAGGAGCCCTGAGTCGCGATGATCAGGTACCCCCCCTTTAACGTGCAAGCGGTTTGCGCAGACGAGAGTGAAGAAGATACCATGAGGGCCACGCCTAACACTGCTCCTTGAAGAGATCCTGTAGGCTCATCATAGAAAGAACAAGAGTTCGCCATGACAATCGACAGTCAACCGTTGGTTGCTTTGGAGAGGTGGTGAGGCACTAAGGTCTCGACGAGGTGGCGCTATGCGGGGCTGCCATGGCCAGAGCTCAGCCATTCAGGTTTGTAGGCATTGCAGGGACGGACCCATGCGCAAGCGTCGTGCCGTTTGGGAGCAGTTCCATCAGTTGGTGTCAGTTGAGCGGGCAACTAGGTCAAGCATGTTAATCGCGGAAGAGTGAATTCATCCAAATAGATGCTGGGAAGGCGGACATCACTGGGTCTGGCCCGAGCGACTTGGGGATAATGCAGCCCGAGGGGCGCCCCCAACAAAGTAAGCTAAAAACACGAGCAAAAGGGATACATGCTGCAGGGATGGACCCACGCGGCCTGGGAATAATGCAGCCCTGAGGACGCTCCCAGCTGGAAACGAAAATTGAAAGATGTCACCTGATAGTGTTGACGACGAAGGGGTGTTGGTGTAGTAGACTCGGTGGGCTGTGGGAGCCGATCCTCACGAGCCCCCAGGCCCTGGGGCCTCGGGAGGCTCCGGAGGCGCTGGTGGCTCCTCGCGGACCATCTCCATCTCCGCCAGGGTTGCGGAACGCCTGACCTCTTGAGCCTCCAGGATGCCCCTCATGAGGCGCTGGTACGTGGCAGCCGCGTTCGGCAAGCCATAAGGCATGCAAACGTAGCTATGGGGTGGACCTTCGCAGCGCCCCACTTGCGAGGGCCAGAGGCACTCCTGAGATGCGGCTTGGTTGAGCCCTGGTATGTTGATGCAGACGCGCAGCCCACAATCCTCGCCTGGATGGGGGGCCACAGCGGGTAAGCGACGGCTGCCTCTCATGACTCTTGACTCCTGTAGCTCCTGAATGGCCTTGCTGACGAACTCCTGAGGGTTTGGCCCTCCTTGCCTTGCTCCTTGAGGGAAACGTGCTTCGAAACACGCCTCCAAGTGGTGCCCAAGCGCCTCCCTCGTGACCTTGGCGAGGTCGGCGGCCCTCCAGGGGAGAGCCCCCGAGCCCTGCCTGAGGAGGGCGCCGGGCGCGCTTCCCTATGCGATGGAAGGAGGTTCCCCCTGGGCAGGCGCGGGCCCTGAGGGGCCTGCCTCCTGAGGGGCCAGGTCGGACGATGTCTTCTTCTTCTTGGGGGCGGCCTTGGGAAGCCTCCTGCTTCCGCGATCCTGGTCTTCCAGTGATGCGGCCTGAAAGGCTCGTTCCAGGGAGCACACCGTGTCTTTCTCTTTGCAGGGCACCGTGATGACTCCGCCACTTCCTGGCATCTTGAGGACATTGTAGCCATGGTGGGTTACGACCATGAACTTGGCTAGCGCTGGGTACCCGAGGATGGCGTTGTATGGCAGGCAAATGTGGGCGACGTCGAAGTCGATGAGCTCGGTGCGGTAGTTGTCGCGTGCCCCGAAGGTGACAGGGAGGCGGATCTGCCCAATCGGGACCGTGGAGCCGTCGGTGACTCCGGAGAAAGGCTTGGTTGGCTGAAGCTGATTGTAGGGCACTTGGAGATTGTTGAATGTTTCCACGGACAGGACGTTGAGCCCTGCCCCGCCATCGATGAGGGTCCTGGTGACTAGCACGTTGCTGATGATTGGGGAACAAAGCATTGGAAGAACTCCGGCTGTGGCCACACACTTGAGCTGATCAACCGAGCTGAACGTGATGGGGCACGCCGACCACCTGAGAGGGCGCGTGGCCTCGAGCTTGGGGAGGACTGCATTTACTTCGCGGGCGAACTGCTTGAAGATGCGTTGAGAAGTTGGGGCTTGAGATCCGCCCAGGATGCAGGCGATCGCACGTGGTTCCTAGAAGCCCCCAGCCCCCTCGTCCTGATGACGGTCCTCATTTCTCCTTGGCTGTGGCGGCAGCGGAGGGAGGCATGCGTTACCTTGCGGGCGATCCTCACGAGGCTGATCCCGCCAGGCTCCCTCGCGAGGCGGGTCCTGCCAGCGATCCTCGCGAGGTTGGTCGCGCCACCCTTGGCGAGGGCCGCGGTCTTCCCAGCGTCCTGCGTTCCTTCCTCCTCTTCGGCTGTAGCCCCAGTTGCCGCGGTCAGGACGTCGGCCGACCCTTCCTTCACGCACGGCTCGGAGCAGGTTTGCGTACATAACGTGTGCTAGGTCTACCACATATGCTATGCCAACGTTGAGTGCCAGGATTTTAAGAACTTCCTCAAGGATGAAAGAGTGAAATTCAGTACTGTAGACTTTAGGAACGACAGGGATGTCCTGGGTTGGATAGGCCTCGTTGTAGGCCAGCCCTTCGATGTCGCCGACGTCGCGCTCGGAGTGGGGCAGCTGCATCGGGCCGCCGACGCCGCTGATCTGGATGGGGTTGGCGCCGGCGCTTGGCGGCCCACTGTTGATGATGGCGTCTCCTATGGAGGCGCGCATAGTTAGCGTTGCTTAGGATTGGCACCTTTTGTTCCCTGCGAGGAATCGAAGAAACACCCCGCGGGGGTATGTAAGACGTCTGCCATGTCTTTTGTGAGTATTATCCTTATTATGGAGCGATGCGAGATGCTTGTCCTATCTCGGCTCGGCTCCCCCTTTCTATCCTCACGAGGGCTTGGTGCTCTACGCTGACAGGTCCCGGTTCCCAGGCAGGCTTCAGCCGTCGCTGGTATGCCAGGTCGCGATGCCGTGGTCAAGGCCAGGAGGTGAGCGGACCAAGGTCCAGTAAGAGCCCCCGAGGCGCAATGCTCGGGAGGCCCCCTTTAGCGCTCAAGCAGCCTCCGCTGGGCAAGAAAGGAAGGCAACATTGCCGTGACAGAGCCGCACTAGGCGAGGGTTTAGCGTCGCGTTGATTTAGCTTTTCCAGGGGCGTGACTTATCTCATGAGCTTGGAGTTGTTCTTCAGCGAGGTGCCGGGCCTGCGCGCCAGCAGCTGGGGTGTCGCTGGGTTGGGTCCTCGTGAGCTTCTCCACTCTTCCCCGCACTTTCCTTCATGCTCTACGTCCTCAGGTCCCAGCCCTCGAGCGAGCTCAGCTGCCGCTGGTATGACAGGTTGCGATGCCGTGGGTCAAGGCCAGGGGGTGAGGGCTGGAGAGCCAGTAAGAGCCCCTGAGTCGCGATGCTCAGGCGCCCCCCTTTTAACGCGCGAGCGGATCACACGGGAGAGAGAGGGAGAGGGAGCTCACGACGCCCCCATGCTATTCCTTAGGCGGATCCTGTACACCAGCACGAGGAAAACAAGGACTGCCATTGCGGTTGCCAGCCAGCCATTTGTTGCTCCGAGGGAGTGATTGAGGCACTAAGGGCCTGGTGAGGTAGCGCCTTGCGGGGCTGCCGCGGCCAGAGCTCTACCACTCAGATTTGTCGACGTTGCAGGGACGGACCTATGCACAAGCGTTGTGCCAGAGTGAGCGGCTCCAAAGGTAGGTGTCAATCGAGTAGGCGATTATCTCAAGCAGGTTAAGCATGAAGAAGCAAATCAACTTAGATAGATGCAGAGAAAGGCACATGCCACTGGGTCAGGCCCGAGCGGCTTGGGGATGATGCATCCCGAGGAGCGCCCCCAACAAGGTAAGGTGAAGACATAAGGAAAACGGATACATGCCGCGGGGACAGACCCACGCGACCTGGGAATGATACAGCCCTGAGGGCGCTCCCAGCTGAAATGAAACTTGAGAGAAGTCACCTAATACCATTGCAGAGCGAGTGTCGGAGTAGCTGATGGTGCGTGGTGAAGAAGCCAATCCTCATGAGCCTTCGGAGCTCCGAGCCTCGGGAGGCTCGGGAGGTCCAGGCGGCTCGGCGAGGTCCATCCTCGTCTCCTCCATGAGTGCGTGGTGCTTGACCACCTGAGCTTCCAAAATGCTCCTCATTAGGCGCTGGTGGGCAGCAGCCGCGTTCGGCATGCCGAAGGGCATGCGAACATAGCTGTGAGGCGGACCCTCGCAACGCCCCATGCATGAAGGCCAGAAGCACTCCTGAGACGCGACTCGATTGAGCCTTGGGTAGTCGATGCAGACGCGCAGCCTGCCATCCTCGCATGGATGGGGAGCTACATTGGGTAGGCGGCGATTACCGCGCATGACTCTCGATTCCTGCAACTCCTGAGCGACCTTGGTGATGAACTCCTGAGGGTTGGGCCCTCCTTGCCTTACACCTTCCTGAGGGAAACGTGCCATGAAGCACACCTCCATGTGGTGCCCGAGCGCCTCCCTCATGATCTTGGCAAAGTTAGTGGCTCCCCAAGAGAGAGCCCCCGAGCCTTGCCCGAGGAGGGTACCGAGCATGCCTTCCTATGCGACGGAGGGTGGCGCCCCTTGGATGGGTGCATGTCCTGATGTGGCGCCTCCGGAGGTGCCTGCCTCCTGAGGCCTTAAGTCAGGTGATGTCTTCTTCTTCTTGGGAGCTACTTCAGGAAGGTTTCCACTCTTGCTATCTGGGTCCATGATTGACGCGGCTTGGAAGGCGCGCTCAAGAGAGCACACCGCATCCTTCTCTTCACAGGGGACTGTGATGACTCCGCCACTTCCTGGCATCTTTAGGACATTGTAGCCATGGTGAGTCACTGCCGTAAACTTGGCCAGAGCGAGATATCCGAGGATGGAATTGTATGGTAGGCGAATGTGGGCGACGTCGAAGTCAATAAGCTCGGTAAGGTAGTTCTTGCACTGTCCAAAGGTGACAGGGAGGCGGACCTGCCCTATCGGGACAGTGGAACCATCAGTGACTCCTGAGAAAGGCTTGGTTGGTTAAAGCTGATTGGAGATTGTTGGACGTCTCGACGGACAGGACGTTGAGCCCTGCTCCGCCGTTAATGAGGGTCCTGGTAACTTGCACATTGCTGATGACTAGGGAACAGAGCATCGGGAGGACACCGGCTATTGCCGCGCATTTGAGCTGATCTGCTGAGCTCAACGTGATGGCACATGCAGACCACCTGAGGGGGCGCGTGGCCTCAAGCTTGGGGAGGACTACATTCACCTTGCGAGCAAACTGCTTGAAGGTGCGCTGAGAAGCTGGGGCCTGGGCACCGCCCAAGATGCAAGAGATTGCACGCGGCTCCTGGAAGCCCCCAGCCCCCTCGTCCTGATGATGGTCGTCATTCCTTCTTGGTGGTGGTGGCAGAGGAGGAAGTCCTGTGTCGCCTCGCGGGCGATCCTCACGAGGCTGATCCCTCTAAGCCCCCTCGCGAGGCTGGTCCTGCCAGCGGTCCTCGCGAGGCCGGTCACGCCACCCTTGGCGAGGACCACGGTTGTCCCATCGTCCTCCACCTCTTCCTCCGCCTCGGCCGTAGCCCCGATCATTATGCTTGGGGCGTCGACCGACACGGCCTTCTCGCACGGCCCTGAGCTCTTGGCATTCGTTGGTCTTGTGGGTATGGAGATCATGGTACACACAGTACCGGCTGCCCTTGGACGACTCCAGCTGATCCCTGTCGTGCTTCATTTCTGGCTCCGCTGCGAGCACAGTTGCTCCCTTGCGCTTCACATCCTTGGCCTTGGCTTTCTTCTCTTCTGGATCTGCAGCCGGGAGCTCGAGAAGGGAAAGGCGTCCCTCCTTAGCCCTTGCGCACTTGGTCGCCAGGTTGAACAACTCCAATGACGTGCACAGATCTTCGTGGATTGCCAGCTCCTCCTTCATCTTGACGTCGCGGACGCCATCAGAGAACGCCGAGATGATGGCCTCCTAGGTCACCTTGGGAATCTTGAGGCGAGCGCTGTTGAAGCGCTGGATGTACTTCTGCAAGGTCTCTCCGGGTTGCTGCTTGATGCGGCGCAGGTCAACCACGGCCGGCGGACGGTCACGAGTGCCCTGAAAGTTGGCAATGAAGCGAGTGCGCATCTCATCCCAGGAGGAGATCATGCCAGGGGCAAGTTCAGGAGCCAGGTGTGGGCACCGTCCTTGAGTGCCATGGGAAACCAGTTCGCCATGACCTTTTTATCCCCGTTGGCGGCTTCAATTCCCGGCTCGTAGAGCTGTAGGAACTCCGCAGGGTCAGCAGTGCCGTCGTAGCGAGGGGGCAGGTCAGGTTAGAACTTTCCCGGCCAAGAGACACTGCATAGCTCGGTGGTGAAGGCGCGACAGCATGCGGTGGTCACTGGAGCTCTCTGCTGATGTGGGGCTTGCTCCTGGGGATTCCCGCGCGCCGCTGCCTGGAGCAGCGCGGGGTCTTGATGTGCTGGCGCAGGGACGCGGTCATGGTGCACCGGTGCCGGGAAACACGCGAGCACCTTCTTGGGGACGGGGGATTTCTTAGCAGCTCCTTTCTTGTCACGCGGGTGGTGGACGCGGTGGATCTTGTCCTGGGGCCACGCGCCTTGGTGCCAGGGCGCCTTCTTGGGGAGGAGGTGGCGGAGGCGCCTCCTGATCTGCGCCACCCACGCAAGACGGAGGGCGAGGTAGCGAGAGGGACAACGCAGGGGAGCCCCCTGTGGCGCTGACGAGCTCGGTGATACGAGCAAGCCACTCCTCATAGAGGTCGTCGACGGGACGGTAGTGCATGAGGTCATGCGCCAGGAGCAAAGCACCATGCGCGTCCGTGGGGGCGCGACGGGCATGGGACGACAAACCAACTAGAGTCAGCGATGGGGTGGCGGTGCGGCCTTCCCGCCGCACCGAAGGATGCAGCGACGAGGCCTGCTGCTTGTTCCCCACCGGGCCGGTGGCGGCTGTAGGATCGAAAGTATGTCTAGAGGGGGGGTGATTAGACTACTTGATCAAATAAAAACTTGTCCTTTTCCCAATTTTAGTCTTTGGCAGATTTTAGCTATCTTAGCACAATTCGAGCAATCTTAACACAATTCTAGCAAGCATGCAAAGAGTATATGAGCAGCGGAAAGTAAAGCATGCAACTAGCAAGAATGTAAAGGGAAGGGTTTGGAGGATTCAAACGCAATTGGAGACACGGATGTTTTTGTCGTGGTTCCGATAGGTGGTGCTATCGTACATCCACGTTGATGGAGACTTCAACCCATGAAGGGTAACGGTTGCGCGAGTCCATGGAGGGCTCCACCCACGAAGGGTCCACGAAGAAGCAACCTTGTCTATCCCACCATGGCCGTCGCCCACGAAGGACTTGCCTCACTAGCGGTAGATCTTCACGAAGTAGGCGATCTCCTTGCCCTTACAAACTCCTTGGTTCAACTCCACAATCTTGTCGGAGGCTCCCAAGTGACACCTAGCCAATCTAGGAGACACCACTCTCCAAGAAGTAACAAATGGTGTGTTGATGATGAATTCCTTGCTCTTGTGCTTCAAATGATAGTCTCCCCAACACTCAACTCTCTCTCACAGGATTTGGATTTGGTGGAAAGAAAATTTGAGTGGAAAGCAACTTGGGGAAGGCTAGAGATCAAGATTCATACGGTAGGAATGGAATATCTTGGCCTCAACACATGAGCAGGTGGTTCTCTCTCAGAAATAACAAGTTGGAAGTGTAGGTTTGTTCTGATGGCTCTTTCCACGAATGAAGAGGAGGTGGAGGGGTATATATAGGCTCCACACAAAATCTAACCGTTACACACAACTTTCCAAACTCGGTGGGACCGAATTGGTAAACTCGGTCGGACCGATTCAGCAAATCTAGTGACCGTTAGGATTTTTGGTGGGACCGACATGCAACTCGGTTGGACCGATATGGTTAGGGTTAGGGCATAACGTAATCTCAGTGAGACTGATTACACAAACTCGGTGAGACCGATTTTGGTAATAAGCTAACCAGAGAGTTGGTCAGGTAAACTCAGTGGGACCAGTTCGCTCATTTCGGTGGGACTGAAATGTTATGAAAAGGAAACAGGGAGTTTACATTCCAATCTCGGTGGGACCGATCGCCCATCTCGTGGCACCAAAACGTTATGAAGGGAAACAGAGAGATTACAATCCCATCTCAGTGAGATCGAGATCCCTATCGGTGAGACCGATTTGCCTAGGGTTTGTGGCAGTGGCTATGACATCTGAACTCGGTGGCGTCGGGTAGAAATAATCGGTAGGGCCGAGTTTGACTTTTGGTTTAGGTCATATGTGGATGTGGGAAAGTAGTTGAGGGTTTTGGAGCATATCACTAAGCACTGTGGAGCAAGAAACTCATTAAGCAACACCTCATCCCTCCTTGATAATATTGGCTTTTCCTATAGACTCAATGTGATCTTGGATCACTAAAATATAAAATGTAGAGTCTTGAGCTTTTGAGCTTGAGCCAATCCTTTTGTCCTTAGCATTTCGAGGGATCCACTTTTCTCATCCATGCCATGCCATCCATTGAGCTTTTCCTGAAATATTTATCTTGGAATAATGTTAGCTCCATCAGCTATATGTTGTTAGGAATTACCAAAACCACCTAGGGATAGTTGCACTTTCAATCTCCCCCTTTTTGGTAACTGATGACAACATATAGATCAAAACTTCGACAAATGATAATAAGAGTGAAAAACATTGTCGCTTTGACAAGTATGTGATAAGCAAGAGCTCCCCCTAAATTTGTGCATAGTTTAAGATTTGCTTTGGACTGCAAATGCACAAAGAGTTAGGCTCATGGGTTACTCTTCCATGTCACATACATCTTGGTGGAGCGATCAAAATGGTAATGATTGAATGCATGCACTCATCACCAAGAAAAGTGAATGATCATATAGAGATAAATGGGATAATGTCATCCAACAAGCATAAATTTAGCATATGATCAGACACATGATCATCCAAGTATCACACAGACATAAAGTATCTCAAACAAGCAAATAAAGTTCAACCACCAAAGCAAGAGAGAATAAAAAGCAACACTCTCTCTCGAAGCCTATGATCTATACAATTTTCTCCCCCTTTGGCAACAAGTTACCAAAAAGTTCATAGAAAATGCACAGCACTAGATCGTCTCTCAGGCTTGATCTTCAGGCGGTTGTGTAGAGATGGCTCCTTGGACGAAGACTTCAGTAGATGAGGATGGGGCTGGAGGTGTAGGTGCTGGAGCTGGATGCAGTGGAGCTGTAGGAGCTGTAGCTGGTGCAAATGAAGTGGCTCTGGTGTCTGTCACTGGCACTGTAGCTGATCTCTGAGCTCTAGGCACTCTAGCAAATGCATCAGTGGTTGTCTTTCCCTTCCTCTCCTGCATATCATCCTGAAGCTGCTCAACAACAGACTGGATCTCAGTTACTTTCACATCCAAGTCATAGAACTTCTGCTCCATGATCCTCTCCAGGCTCTCCTGGTTTTGAGTCAAGGTGGCCAGCGCCTTCTCAATCGTCAGAGTGGATGCAATCAAGTAGCCTAGCTGATCTTGTTTGCTCTTCAAAAAGTACTGATATGCCTCTTCCATTGTTGGCATCTTGGTAGCCTTCTCTGTCCTTGCCTTCTCCTTCTTTGCTTCAGCATGCACATAAGATGGTTCATCTTCATCCATAACCACTTGGTTGTCCTCAAAGTCTGGATAGATAGGCATGTGATCCTTGTCCAACAAGTATGTGCCTGTGCCCATCTTGGAGTTAATCAGCTCCTGGATCTATGGGGCATACCCACAACTTCTCTTCTGGTCAGCTGTTGTCCTCTTGATAGTCTCAACTATGAGGCTCATGACCTTGAACTTCTGTGGCACATCAAATAAGTGTAGCAAGTTTATTGCATGGCCTCTGATCATGTTGTGGTCACCTGACTTGGGCAAGAGAGGTTGCCTGAGGATCCAGTTGATGGTTGGCAGTCCTGACAGAAGGTAATGTACTGATCCAAACTTATGTGTATCAACTGCAGCATCTGGGATCTCCTTGTACATATGTGCCATAGAATTGTGATCCATCTTCTTCTTGGCATAGACATCCAAGTCATCTTCTTTCTCCTTAGGTGCATTGATCAGATTTGCCCATTATTCAATTGTTGATTGGTACCTAGTACCTTTAGACATCCATACTATCCTGCCATCTGGATAGAAGTGTGCTGTGGAGTAGAATTGCATTATGAGCTCATCATTCCACTTTGTGAGCTTCTGCCCAACAAAGTCTGCAACTCCACATGCACTGAAACTGTCTTGCACACCAGGATAGTGTTCCTCATTCTCCTTCATGTAGGTCTAGTCCACCCACATCATGTCACACACTATAGGCTTCTTGTCCAACAACACTGTCTCATAGAAGTCCTGCTATTCCTTAGTGTGGAACCTGTAGTCAACAGTAGTCCTTCTCCTGATTGCATAAGGATCAGACAACCTCCACTGTCTGAGGCCTGCATCCTTTCTCAACTTCATGTTCTCAGCCACAGGATGAGCATCATTATGATCTGGAATCTTTGGCTTCAACTTTCTCAAGACATGCTCTTCATCTTCTTCTTCTCCAGCAACAGTCTCAGGCACTGGGGCCTTGTTCTTCTCAGCAGAAGATATGTTTCTGGTACTCCTCTTTGGTGCAATCTTGGTCTTGGAGGCAGCTTTGGGTGCTTCTTTGGGCTTTGATGATGCAGCTCCTGACCTGATAGCATCACCCATAAGCTTCTGAGCCTTGGGTGCTGGTGCAGCAACCTCTTCTTCTTCTTCCTCAGAGTCTCTCCTCATAGAGGGATTGCCAAGAACTTTGTCAGTAGTGGTTCTGACTCTCTTTTTCTTTTTGTCTTGACTAGCAGCTTCATCTTCTGACTCAATAGTAAATTTCATGGTTTCTCCAGTGGCAACCTTCCTGGGTTTGGAAGTGGGAATCCTTCTTGCAGGTTCCTTCTTCTGCACTACTGGTTTAGTGGCTGCAGCTGAACCATATTCTTTCTTGACCACCTTCTTCTTGGAAGTGGCTTCATCCTCAACTGCCACATAGTCTTCATCCTCAGATTCTGAGGTTTTCTTCTTTCTGGCCCTGGTGGCAGCTTTGGGCAGGTTGCTAGGGGGTGCTTCTGCTACCCTCATCAGAGGTGCTAGAGGGACTAGTGCCCTCACTCATCTGAATTTGCTCCTCTTCCCTGTTCTGGCTGTCACTTTGATCAGACATGTTGCAAACACTGACTGCTGACCCTGTGAATAGATATAGATGAGATAGAGTGGATGAGCATCACAAAATACAGAGGTTTTTTTCAAAAGAATGATTCAAAAACTTAGTTTTAGTTTTCCACAGAAAGCATTTCGGATCAACCAATCTGCAAACTCGGTGATACCAAATCAGCTTTTGGAACCTAAACTAGTGAACTTGGTCTCGGTCAGATCGAGTCACAGTTCGGTGGCACCGAGACTGCTAGGGTTTCACAAAGTCCTGAACTCGGTGGGTCCGAGATGGTTTCGGCGGAAACCTAACCCTAAATTTCCAATTCACCTCTAATCTATAGAGTTTTTTGACTGGATAGACTTGTTTCAATCGTGGCAAGATTTATGACGAACACAATGTGCTAGGAATCAGACGGGGATAACACAATGATTGAGTCCATACCCTAGTTCGGCGCTGAACTCGCTACGACGGCAACGACGGAGATGATTCCCGTTGACGGCGGCGGAGACCAGCGACTAGAGGCGGCTGGCGATGAGGAGGACGATCCGGAGACCCTGGAGGCAGAGCAAGCTATGCGCGGGCGAAGGAGTTTGGAGAAAGTTTCCAAATTTTTGCCCGTGGGTATATATAGCCCGACCCTGTCGGTGTGACCGAGTGGAACAAGTCGGTGGCACCGAGATGCATAACTGTTGACAGATACAGCAACTCAGTGTGACCGAAAAGTTCAAATCGGTTGCACCGAGATTGAAAACCTAGATCGACTTAGTGATCTCGGTATGACCAAAATGGAAGAATCGGTCAGACTGAAACGCACAAAGAAGTTTTGGAAGTTTAAGTCTATGACGAATCGGGGACTCCGAGTGCTCCTCACACAGAGTGGTTCGATTCTGACTTGATCAAATTTTGTGATGTAGCATGAATAGAGTTTGAGACAAGAAAAGCATAGATAGCTAGAGAAGGTTCTTAGGCATTCTTGTCCATCCACTTGGCAAAATAAAAAGAAACCAATCAATCAAAACAACAAGTGGATGTCCTCGAATGAGTGAAATATGCAACCAACATGCTCACACAATAAAATGGCAAATGAAATATGTGGCAAAGCATGCACAACCAATTATAGCATCTATCAAACAATTGGCGATGACTAGGTCATCTATATATGAGTATATTGACTTAGGAGTCAAATGAGAACATTTGATCATAGGTCATACTCATCGTTTAAGCTCAAGTGGGGTTACCACTTTTACATAATGCATTAATGTGTTCACACCATTAGAGTTGCTTTGACTCAATTCTTAGAGTTAAGCTCCCCCTAGATGTGAGATCCCCCCTTAGAGGGATGAACTAACCTTGGGTTTTGTCGATGATGACTTCATGTAGGTGTTGAAGATGTGGATGGTCAATGTTGATGTAGATCATTTGGAGCAATCCTTTGGAGTGAGTTGCACTTTCAATACCTACACGGGTTAGTCCCACAAGGAACAAACAAGGATATCCATAGACATAAAGTGACGCACACAGAAGATGATGTCTATGAAAGCATTAGGTTACCTTGTCCCTTGTCTTACCAACACGAGGGTTTGTGACTCCTTGAACTAGTGAAAGATGTGGAAGTTGATTGCACTTGTTGTTGCCAAAATGATATGAGTGAAATATGTTGGCGGAGTCATCCTCAAGAACTCTCTAGTTCTTATTCTTCGGGATCCACATCATCTTGATGGGAATCCTTGGAGTTGTAGTCGTACTTGATGAAGTAGAACTTTACGTAGTCTTGGGAACCCACTTGATCAAGGCCTTAGGAGCTTCTTCAAATGCATCAATCTCCTCTTGAAGCTTGTCCTTGCCTTTTTGCTTGTGGTCTTATGGTGGAAGATCATCTTGAGCTTGTGTCCCCTTGAAGGAAGTACGATCATACTTCTCTTGTTGAGGAACAAACTTCGTCTTGGGGTATTGATCTTCTTCCCACTCAACTCCAGTGGCATTGAACTTTCGTTCAAACCAACACCTTGGTTCTTCCGGTGCCTTCCTTGCTTGCGTACAATTTCCTCAAATTGCTTACTCCCGGCTAGGCTCTTGTAAACACCTTTCTCTATAATTCCCTTCAATAAGCTATTTTCTTGCTCAAGTGTAACTTGGCTAAGAGAATCATTAGTGGAATCAAGATAACTACTAGAAGCAACAACATTGTATTTAGCATGATTATTGTTACTACTAGAGGAAGAATCCTTCTTGTTCTTGTTAATGGACTTGACTTGAGGCATGTAACTGGATAAGAGTAAACGCTTGGCAATGTAAGAAGAACTTTTCTTACGGAGATCATCATTGATTGCCTTTAAGAACTCATGCTCTTGCTCATGGTTGAGCTTTTCAAAGCATAACTTCTCATGAGTCCTTAAAACTTCTCGATGATCTTCTAAGATAGTTTCATGAGCTAACTTAAGAGTGTTTAGTTCTTTAGTTAGAAGCTCAATCTTCTCCTTATCATTGTCATTCGTTTTATCTTGATTAGCATGATTAATTGACATTTCATCATAGTATTCATCACTAGAGTTGTCAACAAGTAAATCATCATCACCTAACAAGTCATCTTCATCACTATTGAAATCAACATACTCGGGGTGTGTTACCTTTGGGCCTTTAGCCATGAAGCATCTTCCAAGTCCTTCATTTGGTGAATCAAATATGTCGTAGGAGTTGGTTGACACATGTGCTAGACCGGCAACACCTTCATCTTGAGTATATTCAGAGTCGGAGTGATAGCTTCTCTCGGAGTGACTGTCGGAGTCGGAGCCGGATACCCATTCACCAATATGAGCTTGATGTCTTTGTTTTGTGTAGCTCCTTGAGGACTTGTCCTTCCTTTCCGAGTCCTTGCTTCTCTGGGATGTTCTTCATTCATAACGATCATCTCTACTCCTCCTCTCTCTTGGTGGTGATTCTTCTCTTCTACCTCTCCTCTTGGGTGATTCTTCTCTTCTTTTGTAGGGTGCTGTACACTCATTGGAATAGTGTCCGGCTCTTCCACAATTGTAGCAATTTCGCTCTCGACTAGAAGATCTTTTGTCATTGTAGGACCTTGACTTGGAGCTTCTTTCTTTGCTTCTACTCTTGTAGAACTTGTTGAAGTTCTTCACCATTAAGCTCAATTCTTCATTGAAGGTTTGTTTCTTACTTGATGATGTAGGGGCTTCACATGAGGCTTTGTAAGCACCACTTGACTTGTTGTGAAGTTCCTCCTTATCCTTGAGTGACATCTCATGAGCAACAATTCTTCCAATGACTTCCGTTGGCTTGAGATCTTTGTAATTGGGCATCTTTTGGATCAATGTGCACACGGTATCATATTTTCCGTCCAAAGCTCTTAGGATCTTCTTGATGATGAATTTGTCGGCCATCTCTTCACTTCCTAAGCCGGCAATCTCATTTGTGATAAGAGCAAGCCTAGAGTACATTTCAGCGACACCTTCACCATCCTTCATTTTGAACTTGTCAAGTTGACTTTGGAGCACGTCCAACTTGGATTCCTTGATGGAGTCGGTACCTTCATGCCTATCAATCAAAGTGTCCCAAATTTCCTTTGCATTCTCAAGACGACTGATTTGGTTGAATTCTTCGGGGCACGATGACCCACAAGTATAGGGGATCTATTGTAGTCCTTTCGATAAGTAAGAGTGTCGAACCCAACGAGGAGCAGAAGGAAATGATAAGCAGTTTTCAGCAAGGTATTCTCTGCAAGTACTAAAATAAGTGGTAACAGATAGTTCTGTGATAAGATAAATTGTAACGAGCAACAAGTAACAAAAGTAAATAAAGTGCAGCAAGGTGGCCCAATCCTTTTTGTAGCAAAGGAAAAGCCTGGACAAACTCTTATAATAGGAAAAGCGCTCCCAAGGACACATGGGAATATCATCAAGCTAGTTTTCATCACACTCATGATTCACGTTCGGTACTTTGATAATTTGATATGTGGGTGGACCGGTGCTTGGGTGTTGTTCGTACTTGAACAAGCATCCCACTTATGATTAACATCTATTGCAAGCATCCGCAACTACAACAAAAGTATTAAGGTAAACCGAACCATAGCATGAAACATATGGATCCAAATCAGCCCCTTACGAAGCAACGCATAAACTAGGGTTTAAGCTTCTGTCACTCTAGCAACCCATCATCTACTTATTACTTCCCAATTCCTTCCACTAGGCCTAAATAATGGTGAAGTGTTATGTAGTCGACGTTCACATAACACCACTAGAGGTTAGACAACATACATCTCATCAAAATATCGAACGAATACCAAATTCTCATGACTACTAATAGCAAGACTTCTCCCTTGTCCTCAGGAACAAACGTAACTACTCACAAAGCATATTCATGTTCATAATAAGAGGGGTAATAATATGCATAAAGGATCTGAACATATGATCTTCCACCAAATAAACTAACTAGCATCAACTACAAGGAGTAATCAACACTACTAGCAACCTACTAGCACCAATCACGGACTTGGAGACAAGAATTGGATACAAGAGATGAACTAGGGTTTGGAGATGAGATGGTGCTGGTGAAGATGTTGATGGAGATTGCCCTCTCCCGATGAGAGGAGTCTTGGTGATGACGATGGTGATGATTTCCCCCTCCTGGAGGGAAGTGTCCCCGGCAGAACAGCTCTGTCGGAGCCCTAGATTGGTTCCGCCAAGGTTCCGCCTCGTGGCGACGGAGTCTCGTCCCGAAAGGTTGCCTTATCTTTTTTTCTCATCAAAAGACTTCATATAGGAGAAGATGGGCGTCGGAGAGCCACCAGGGGGCCCACGAGGTAGGGGGGCGCGCCCCGAGGGGGGGGCACCCTCGTGAGCAGGGTGTGGGCCCCCTGGCCTTCATCTTTGGCAATGATTTTTCTTTACTTATTTTAAGATATTCCATGGAGTTTCAGGACTTTTGGAGTTGCACAGAATAGGTCTCCAATATTTTCTCCTTTTCCAGCCCAGAATTCCAGCTGCCGGCATTCTCCCTCTTCATGTAAACCTTGTAAAATAAGAGAGAATAGCCATAAGTATTGTGACATAATGTGAAATAACAGCCCATAATGCAATAAATATTGATATAAAAGCATGATGCAAAATGGACGTATCAACTCCCCCAAGCTTAGACCTCACTTGTCCTCAAGCGAAAAGCCGATAACAATAAATATGTCCTCATGTTTAGAGGTAGAGGCGTCGGTAAAAATAAAATACGAACATGAAGGCATCATGATTATTTCCATAACAGCAACATATATAGATTTTGTCATATGATTACTTATGTTCAAGTGATGATCTTTTCACAATGCAAAAGTATGAATCAGAAACCTTATTGAGCACCAACGAATTATAACCTCAATCATTGAAGCAATTGCAATTTATCATAACATCGGAAAGAGTCTATGTCAGAGCTTAAAAGCAAGTCCACATACTCAACTATCACTTAGTCCTTCATAATTGCTAACACTCACGCAATACTTGTGGTTATGGAGTTTTAATCGGACATAGAGAAAGATAGGGGCTTATAGTTTTGCCCGACAACCTTTTACCTCAAGGGTAATGTCAACAATAATAATTCATGCTCCCCTACATCCAGTTAGATATATATGTCATGTTCTTTCCAACATGCTGAGCTTGCCAAAGGATAAAATGAAAAGGGAAATGTGAAGATCATCGTGACTCTTGCATAAGGTAGAGGATAATAATAAAAGATAGGCCCTTCGCAGAGGGAAGCAGAGGTTGTCATGCGCGTTTAGGGTTGATGCACAAAATCTTAATGCAAAAGAATGTCACTTTATATTGCCCCTTGTATGTGGACCTTTATTATGCAGTCCGTCGCTTTTATTACGTCCATAACAAGTTCGTACAAAGGTTATTTTCTCTGCACTAATAATTCATGCATATTTAGAGAGCAACTTTTATTGCTTGCACCGATGACAACTTACTTGAAGGATCTTACTCAATCCATAGGTAGATATGGTGGACTCTCATGGCAAAACTGGTTTAAGGGTATTTGGAAGCACAAGTAGTATTTCTACTTGGTGCTGAGAATTTGGCTAGCATGAGGGGGAAAGGCAAGCTCAACACGTTAGAGGACCCATGACAACATACTTTATCTCAGATGTAAGAAAACATAACTCATTATGTTGTCTTCCTTGTCCAACCTCAACTCTTTAGCATGTCATATTTTAATGAGTGCTCCCAGTCATAAAAGATGTCAATGATAATATATCTATATGTGAAACCTCTCTTTCCTTATTACTTCCTATTAATTGCAACGATGACCGAAGCTATATTTGCCATCTCTCAACAACTTTTAATCATCATACTCTTTCTATGTGAAGTCGTTACTCTTAATAAGGTCAATATGAACTCTTTGATTCTTTTTATTCTTTTTCTTCTATTCACCCAAGATCATGGCAAAATAATCAAGCCCTTGACTCAACACTAATCTTTATTATATAGCTCACGGACTCGATTACAAAGAAGGATCATAAAGCAAAACTCAAAACTACATCATGCCATGACTTTATTCTACTAAATCAAGGTTCTACTAAAAGGATCGAATTAAGAAAAATGGTAAAGATAGGAGTTGTGATGGTGATACGATACCAGGGCACCTCCCCCAAGCTTGGCAGTTGCCAAGGGGAGTGCCCATACCCATGTGATTATATCTCCTTCTTTGTTGTTCGCGGTGGAGGTGTTGTTGATGATGCAGGCTTGTCGTCCACCTTCCATGGCATAGGCTCACCATCATAGAAGGATGATCGAGTCTCCAGAATCCTCAAATCTGCAGCCAAACTCATCCTTTTGAATCTATATTCATACTCACAGTTTTGGTTTTGCAGATCATAGATTTGGGCTTGGAGGTGCTCGATCTTCTCATGTAGCTTGAAGATGGCCTCCTTGGTGTTCTTGGCATCCGGCTCGTAGTTGTTGGTGAACTCCGCGAGCATCTTGTAGCTAGCGTTGATTCCACGCTCCACCATCCCCTGGCACTTGAAAACTTGTTGCTCCATTGCTTCGAGCCTCGACTCCACGCTTCCAGTTCCCTTTGGTCCCTCAACATCATGGATGTGCAGCAACTCATCATGCATCTCAATGGTTTGAGGGTGTCGCAGCACGTCCACGAGGTAAGGGTTGAAAACCTTCTCGAAGAACTTGTCCTTGGAAGCACTTGGTGTCGTCATGATGATCTAGACTTGTCAGAGAAACAACTCGAAACAAGAACAAGGGAGATTTGTGTGATACGAGAGTCAAAACCTTCGGGAGAATATATAATGAATTTTTACCGACCAAAATACGTATCGTGCAAGAAAACGGAGTTCGGAGGGCACACGAGGTGCTCACGAGGTAGGGGGGCGTGCCCAGGGGGGTAGGGCATGCCCACCACCCTCGTGGGGCCCTCGTGTCCTTCCCGGACTGCCACACTTATTTTTCTATTTTTCTAAATATTCCAAAACGGAGAAATATTGCCTTCAAAATTGTTTTGGAGTCGGTTTACTTACCGTACCACATACCTATTCCTTTTCGGAGTCTGGAACGGTCTGGAAGGTGCCCCTTATGTATTCCTCTGGGGTTACAGTTTCAATAATATTGGTTTCAACATTTATGGGATTACTTGAGATATAGTGTTTGATCCTTTGACTGTTTACCACCTTGGGATTTGTGCCTTTGAAGTTGTTGATTTTTATGGCACCGGAACGATAGACCTCCTCGATAACGTAGGGACCTTCCCATTTAGAGAGAAGTTTTCCTGCAAAAAATCTTAAACGAGAGTTGTATAGCAATACATAATCACCTACATTAAACTCACGCTTTTGTATCCTTTTGTCATGCCATCTTTTGACTTTTTCTTTAAACAACTTGGCATTTTCATAAGCTTGGGTTCTCCATTCATCAAGTGAGCTAATATCAAATAACCTCTTCTCACCGGCAAGTTTGAAATCATAGTTGAGCTCTTTAATAGCCCAATATTCCTTATGTTCTAGTTCGAGAGGTAAGTGACATGCTTTTCCATAAACCATTTTATAAGGAGACATACCCATAGGATTCTTATATGCAGTTCTATAGGCCCATAATGCGTCATCCAGTTTCTTGGACCAATTCTTTCTAGACCTATTAACAATATTTTCAAAATTAATTTGAGCTCTCTATTGCTCAATTCTACTTGACCACTAGACTGCGGGTGATATGGAGATGCGATTCTATGATTGACATCATACTTAGCAAGCATCTTACGGAAAGCACCATGAATAAAGTGTGAACCACCATCAGTCATTAAATATCTAGGGACTCCAAACCTCGGAAAAATAACTTCCTTAAGCATTTTAATAGTGGTGTTATGATCAGCACTACTAGTTGGAATAGCTTCTACCCACTTAGTAACGTAATCAACAGCAACTAAAATAGGTGTATATCCATTAGAGGCAGGAAAAGGTCCCATATAATCAAAGCCCCAAACATCAAATGGTTCAATAACAAGTAAATAATTCATAGGCATTTCTTGACGTATACTAATATTACCAATTCTTTGACATTTGTGCAAGACAAAACAAACTTACGGGCATCCTTGAAGAGAGTAGGCCAATAAAAACCGGATTGCAATACCTTATGTGCAGTTCTATCTCCAGCATGGTGTCCTCCATAAGCCTCGGAGTGACACTTGCGTAGGATCTGTTCCTGTTCATGCTCAGGTACACAACGTCTAATAACACCATCTGCTCCTTTATAAAGATGTGGGTCATCCCAAAAGTAATGTCGCAAGTCATAGAAAAACTTTTTCTTTTGTTGGTATGTGAAGCTAGGTGGTATAAACTTAGCAAAAATATAATTAGCATAATCAGCATACCATGGAGTGCTACAAGAAGTGCTTATGCCATTTAATTGTTCATCAGGAAAGCTATCATCAATAGGGAGTGGGTCATCAACAACATTCTCTAACCTAGATAAGTTGTCTGCAACGGGGTTCTCAGCTCCTTTTCTATCAACAATATGCAAATCAAATTCTTGCAGCAAGAGAACCCATCTAATGAGTCTAGGTTTTGCATCTTTCTTTTCCATAAGATATTTAATGGTAGCATGATCAGTGTGAATAGTTACTTTAGAATCAACAATATAGGGTCTGAATTTATCACAAGCAAATACAACTGCTAAAAGTTCCTTTTCGGTAGTAGCATAATTTCTTTGAGCATTGTCTAGAGTCTTACTAACATAATGGATAACATTTAATTTCTTATCAACTCTTTGCCCTAGAATAGTACCTACCGCATAATCACTAGCATCACACATAATTTCAAAGGGTAAATTCCAATCAGGTGGCTGAACAACAGGTGCAGAGACTAATGCTTTCTTAAGTATTTCAAATGCTTCTACACAATCATCATCAAAGACAAATGGTACATCTTTTTGTAGTAAATTAGTCAGAGGCCGAGAAATTTTTGAGAAGTCCTTAATGAACCTCCTATAAAATCCGGCGTGACCAAGGAAACTTCTTATACCTTTGATGTCCTTGGGACATGGCATCTTTTCAATAGCATCAACCTTGGCTTTATTAACTTCAATACCTCTTTCAGAAACTTTGTGCCCCAAGACAATACCTTCATTAACCATAAACTGGCACTTTTCCCAATTCAAGACAAGATTAGTTTCTTCACATCTCTGCAAAACTCGAGCAAGATTGCTCAAGATATCATCAAAAGAGGAACCATAGACGGAAAAGTCGTCCATGAAAACCTCACAAATCTTTTCGCAAAAGTCAGAGAATATAGCCATCATGCATCTTTGAAAGGTAGCAGGTGCATTACATAAACCAAAAGGCATACGTCTATGAGCAAAAGTACCAAAAGGGCATGTAAAAGTAGTCTTTGATTGATCTTTAGCCGACACAGGTATTTGAGAGAAACCAGAATAACCATCTAGAAAGCAATAATGTGTATGTTTGCATAATCTTTCTAGCATTTGATCAATAAAATGTAAGGGGTAATGATATTTCTTAGTATCCTTATTTAATTTGCGGAAATCAATTACCATCCTATAACCTGTGATAATTCTTTGCGGAATCAATTCATCTTTATCATTAGGGACAACAGTAATACCTCCCTTCTTAGGGACACAATGGACAGGACTTACCCACTGACTATCAACAACGAGATAAATTATACCTACCTCCAGAAGCTTGGGTATTTCTTTCCTTACCACTTGTTTCATTTTAGGATTCAAACATCGTTGAGGCTCACGAACTGGTTTGGCATCCGCTTCCAAATTTATTTTATGTTGACATAGAGTGGGACTGATGCCCTTAAGATCATCCAGAGTATATCCAATAGCGGCACGTTGCTTCTTTAGAGTTTTCAATAATCTTTCTTCTTCATGCTCTGAAAGGTTAGCACTGATAATGATAGGATATATTTTCTTTTCATCAAGATAAGCATATTTAAGATTATCAGGCAACGGTTTAAGCTCAAACACGGGATCACCCTTGGGTGGAGGGGGATCCCCTAAGATTTTAATAGGCAAATTGTGTTGCAGAATAGGTTCCTGTTTAAAGAATACTTCATCTATTTCCCTTCTTTCATTCATGAACATATCATTTTCATGGTCTAGCAAATAGTGTTCTAAAGGATCACTAGGAGGTACGACAATAGAAGGAAGACCAATAATTTCATCCTTACTAGGCAATTCTTCCTCACGATGTTGTTTACTAAATTTAGAGAAATTAAACTCATGAACCATATCATCCAAGCCAATAGTAACAACATTCTTTTCGCAGTCTATCTTAGCATTAATAGTATTCAAGAAGGGTCTACCAAATATAATGGGACAAAAGCTATCTTGTGGAGAACCAAGAACAAGAAAATCTACGGGATATTTGGTTTTTCCACATAAGACTTCAACATCTCTAACAATTCCCATTGCAGATATAGTATCTCTATTGGCAAGTTTAATTCTAACATCAATATCTTCTAAATCAGCGAGTGCAATATCATGCATAATTTCTTCATACAAGGTAATATGTATAACACTAGCACTAGCACCCATATCACATAAGCCATGATAACAATGATCTCCTATTTTAACAGAAATAACAAGCACGCCTACCACAGGTCTATGTTTATCTCTAGCACAGGGTTTAGCAATTCTAGCAGTTTCACCACGGAATTGAATAACATGCCCATCAATATTATCAGACAAGAGATCTTTAACAATAGCAATATTGGGTTCTACTTTGACTTGCTCAGTAGGTGTATAAGTTCTAATGTTGCTTTTACGAACAACAGTTGAAGTTTTAGCATGATCCTTCATTCTAACAGGGAAAGGTGGTTTCTCAACATAAGAAGTGGGAACAATAGGATCATTATAAGTGACAGTCTTTTCTTCAACTTTAATAGGTGCAGCTACTTTTACTTCTATGGGAGGATGATATTTAAACCACTTCTCCTTGGGGAGATCAACATAAGTAGCAAAAGATTCACACAAAGAAGCTACTATCTCAGAGTCAAGTCCATATTTAGTGCTAAACTTACAGAAATATCGGTATCCATAAAAGATTTAACACAGTCAAACTTAGGTGTCATACCTGACTCCTTACCTTCGTCGAGGTCCCAATCTTTAGAGTTGCATTTAATTCTATCCAATTAATTCCATTTAAATTGGATAGTCTTCATCATAAAAGAGCCAGCACAAGAAGTATCGAGCATGGTGCGATTGTTATCAGAAAGCCGAGCATAAAAACTTTGCATAATTACTTCTCTTGAGAGCTCATGATTGGGGCATGAATATAACATTGATTTAAGATTCCCCCAAGCTTGAGCGATGTTTTCTCCTTCGTGAGGCCAAAAATTATATATATAATTGCGATCACGATGAACAAGGCATAGGGTAATACTTTTGATGAAATTCCAATTTCAATGTTTTATAGTTGCATGATCTCATATCATCACATAGCCTACACCATGTCAATGCGTCTCCCTTCAAAGATAAAGGGAAGGCCTTCTTCTTAACAACATCATCGGGTATACCTGCAAGCTTAAATAGTCCACAAACTTCATCCACATAGCGTAGATGTTCATCAGGATGCTTTGTTCCATCTCCTATAAAAGTGTTAGCTAGCAGTTTTTCCATCATACCCGAAGGAATTTCAAAAGGAGTTTCATTTTCAATAGGTTCAGTAGGTTGAGCAGGTTGACGAGCAACTCTTTGCTCTACTGGACGGGGTGAAGATACTCCGAACAAGCCCCTCAGAGAATTAGTTTCCATAGTAACAAGTGACAGAAAATTTCAGCACACTAAATAAATTTTTCTTACCAAATTCCACCTACCAAAGGCGCTTCACTCCCCGGCAACGGCGCCAGAAAAGAGTCTTGATGACCCACAAGTATAGGGGATCTATTGTAGTCCTTTCGATAAGTAAGAGTGTCGAACCCAACGAGGAGCAGAAGGAAATGATAAGCAGTTTTCAGCAAGGTATTCTCTGCAAGTACTAAAATAAGTGGTAACAGATAGTTTTGTGATAAGATAAATTGTAACGAGCAACAAGTAACAAAAGTAAATAAAGTGCAGCAAGGTGGCCCAATCCTTTTTGTAGCAAAGGAAAAGCCTGGACAAACTCTTATAATAGGAAAAGCGCTCCCAAGGACACATGGTAATATCATCAAGCTAGTTTTCATCACCCTCATGATTCACGTTCGGTACTTTGATAATTTGATATGTGGGTGGACCGGTGCTTGGGTGTTGTTCGTACTTGAACAAGCATCCCACTTATGATTAACATCTATTGCAAGCATCCGCAACTACAACAAAAGTATTAAGGTAAACCGAACCATAGCATGAAACATATGGATCCAAATCAGCCCCTTACGAAGCAACGCATAAACTAGGGTTTAAGCTTCTGTCACTCTAGCAACCCATCATCTACTTATTACTTCCCAATTCCTTCCACTAGGCCTAAATAATGGTGAAGTGTTATGTAGTCCATGTTCACATAACACCACTAGAGGTTAGACAACATACATCTCATCAAAATATCGAACGAATACCAAATTCACATGACTAGTAATAGCAAGACTTCTCCCTTGTCCTCAGGAACAAACGTAACTACTCACAAAGCATATTCATGTTCATAATCAGAGGGGTAATAATATGCATAAAGGATCTGAACATATGATCTTCCACCAAATAAACCAACTAGCATCAACTACAAGGAGTAATCAACACTATTAGCAACCTACTAGCACCAATCCCGGACTTGGAGACAAGAATTGGATACAAGAGATGAACTAGGGTTTGGAGATGAGATGGTGCTGGTGAAGATGTTGATGGAGATTGCCCTCTCCCGATGAGAGGAGCATTGGTGATGATGATGGTGATGATTTCCCCCGCCCGGAGGGAAGTGTCCCCGGCAGAACAGCTCTGTCGGAGCCCTAGATTGGTTCCGCCAAGGTTCCGCCTCGTGGCGGTGGAGTCTCGTCCCGAAAGGTTGCCTTATCTTTTTTTCTCATCGAAAGACTTTATATAGGAGAAGATGGGCGTCGGAGAGCCACCAGGGGGGGCACGAGGTAGGGGGCGCGCCCCAGGGGGGCGCGCCCCCCACCCTCGTGAGCAGGGTGTGGGCCCCCTGGCCTTCATCTTTGGCAATGATTTTTCTTTATTTATTTTAAGATATTCCGTGGAGTTTCATGACTTTTGGAGTTGCGCAGAATAGGTCTCCAATATTTGCTCCTTTTCCATCCCAAAATTCCAGCTGCCGGCATTCTCCCTCTTCATGTAAACCTTATAAAATAAGAGAGAATAGCCATAAGTATTGTGACATAACGTGAAATAACAGCCCATAATGCAATAAATATTGATATAAAAGCATGATGCAAAATGGACGTATCAGGGCACAATCCGTTGAAGAGGATATCACAAGCTTGAGCGTTGTATTGCAGCATCTTCAACTCTTCCGCGGTAGCTTCACGGTTTGGTTCTCTCCCATCAAAGAATTCACCTTGCAAGCCAATACACACAATAGCCCAAACGGCGGGGTTATGTCCAAGAATATGCATTTCATCTTATGCTTCCAACTAGCGAAATTAGTACCATCAAAGTAAGGACCTCTACGGTGATAATTTCCCTCGCTAGACGCCATACTCTCCTAGGTTGTGAAACCAAGGCTATGACCACCAAAAGCTATGGAAATCAAAGCAAATGGAGACCAAAGCTCTGATACCACTTGTAGGATCGTAAGTATGTCTAGAGGGGGGTGATTAGATTACTTGACCAAATAAAAACTTGTCCTTTTCCCAATTTTAGTCTTTGGTAGATTTTAGCTATCTTAGCACAATTCGAGCAATCTTAACAAAATTCAAGCAAGCATGTGAAGAGTATATGAGCAGCGGAAAGTAAAGCATGCAACTTGCAAGAATGTAAATGGAAGGGTTTGGAGGATTCAAACGCAATTGGAGACACAGATGTTTTTGTCGTTGAGGGAGTCCTGGACTAGGGGGTGTCCGGATAGCCGAACTATCATCATCGGCCAGACTCCAAGACTATGAAGATAGAAGATTGAAGACTTCGTCCCGTGTCCGGATGGGACTTTCCTTGGCGTGGAAGGCAAGCTTGGCGATACGGATATGTAGATCTCCTACCATTGTAACCGACTCTGTAACCCTAGCCCTCTCCGGTGTCTATATAAACCGGATGGCTTTAGTCCGTAGGACATAACAACAATCATACCATAGGCTAGCTTCTAGGCTTTAGCCTCCTTGATCTCGTGGTAGATCTACTCTTGTAATACCCACATCATCAATATCAATCAAGCAGGACGTAGGGTTTTACCTCCATCAAGAGGGCCCGAACCTGGGTAAAACACGTGTCTCCTGTTAAGCTATCCGGCTAGGTGGCCGAACAGAGGAACCCTTGTCTCCTGTTACCATCCGCCTAGACGCATAGTTCGGGACCCCCTACCCGAGATCCGCCGGTTTTGACACCGACGTTGGTGCTTTCATTGAGAGTTCCTCTGTGCCGTCACAATTAGGAAGGATGCCTCCTCCCATCTTTAAAGACGGTACCATTGCCAAAGGAGCTTTGGCCGCCGGTCAAGCTATCCGGCTAGGTGGTTTTCTTATGAGCGCCTGTTCGGCCAGCGCTTCAACGATGACCTCTCGGGTCATCGAAAGCGATCTTCGCATCAACTCGGAATTCGCCGAGCAGCTGGATCCGATGGAGCTCTCTTCCGTAAATGAGCTCTTGGATCGCATCGCCGCCCTGGGAGTCGCTACAGACTACGATCAGATCAGGCTTAAAACCGATCTGAGAGAAATTAACTCTCCCCAGGCTACCCACCATGTTGCTGTGGTAGAAGAATAACGCGGCGACTCTTCCTCTATGTTAAAAACCAGTTATGTCCATATTCCCGACCCCTCCATGCCGGATCCCCGCGGAGGGATGGACGTTAATCGAGTACTGAACCTAAAGTCAGGAAGCTGACTAGATTCGTTGGACGACCTCCAGCAATCCAAGCTTCCAAATCTGGAAATTCCTCGGCCTTTGAGCCTCAGACTGGGCGGGGTTCCGAATTTAGTTCCACCCGCCCACCCGAACATAAGCGATCTATCTCAAATACGACAAGAGCCCGACGAAACAGTACATCATTACTGGGCCAGATTCCTCCTGGTCATGGACAGGATAAAGGACTGCCGTGAGGAAAGCGCAATCTCTATTTTCTGCAATAATTGCACGGACAAGGGAATCATGAACGCCATAAGTCGTCGCGAGGTCATGCGCTTCGCCGACCTGGCGACCATAGTATGAAAAGACTGTGCGATGGAGAGTGCCTGGAAAACCGAAACTAGATCTTGGGACAATCCGGCCCTGAACACAACCTTAGTCCGGAATAAAAGGGTGCACAATGCTCAAGCACCTCGGTCAAAAATGAAAAAGCAAAAACCCCCTAAAGGGTACGGAACCGTACTGGAGGGATGGCTCAGCGGACCCTGCAAAATCCATAATGCAGAAGGTGCCACTCCAACACATAGCCTCCGGGCATGTTGGATACTACGGCAGGTGGCCAAAAGTGGCGAAGGGCTTCTAGCCCCAGAGAACCAGCCCAACAGTACCAGTACGGTATGAATAGTCTTCGAGAATTTCGCATCAAATAATATGCGGAAACAAACAATCCGCAGCCTCGCCGAAGTCTACCAAGTAGCAACAACAAATCCATGGAGCGACACGGCTATCACCTTCAATGCCAGCGACGAACCTAAATTCTGAACAGCCCGAGCACCAGCCGCATTGGTCCTCAGTCCAATAGTGGACGGCTTTCGTCTTACCAAGGTACTCATGGATGGCAGCAGCGGATTAAACCTCATCTACGAGGAAACCCTCCAAAAAATGGAAATAGACTGGAGCTGCATTGAGCGAAGCAGCACAACCTTTAGAGGAATAATCCCTAGTCGGGAAGTACGCTGCACAGGAAAAATCACACTAGATGTGGTGTTCGGCTCGCCGGACAACTACAGGTCCGAGGAAATCACGTTCCAAGTGGCCCCGTTCAGCAGCGGATATCACGCTCTATTAGGGCGAGAGGCATTCACAATTTTCCAAGCCGTACCCCATTACGGGTACATGAAGCTCAAAATGCCCGGGCCCAAGGGAATCATCACTCTGGTCAGTGATCCGGACATAGCACTCTGCGCCGAAAATAAGACAGCTGCACTAGCCCTAGAGGCACTATCCGAAGCCCTAGCGGCAGAAGAACTCACTGCACTACGCTCCACGGTGAATAAGGACGAGGTGATACTCGATAAGAGATCTAAGTCCACATCTTTTAAACCAGCAGATGAAATAGTCAAATTCCAGGTCCATCCAACGGACCCGAGAAAGACGGCCTCCATTGTGGCACAATTAAACCCTGATGTAGCAGCCGCACTACGAGAATTCCTTCAGGAAAATTGGGACATTTTTGCCTGGCACCCTTCAGATATGCCAGGAATCCCACGCAGGCTGGCAGAGCACAGCCTAAATATCCTAAATGGATTCAAGCCAGTCAAATAGGCTCTTCGACGATTTTCCGAACCCAAAAGACACGCAATGGGAGAGGAGCTAGCCAAACTATTAGAAGCCGGATTCATCAGAGATATAAAACAACATCCGGACTGGCTAGCGAACCTGGTAATGGTACCAAAAAAGGACAAATCCTGGCGCCTTTGTGTGGATTTTTAAGACCTTAATAAGGCCTGTCCAAAGGATCCTTTCCCCCTCCCCCGCATCGACCAAATCATCGATGCTACCGCAGGGCACGATTCATTGTGCTTCCTCGACGCATACTCCGGATACCATCAAATCAAGATGGCGGAAACAGACCAGGCCGCAACAGCATTCATTACTCCATACGGACCATTCTGCTTCAACACAATGCCCTTCGGACTTAAAAACGCCGGCACAACATATCAACGCATGATTCAGACATGTCTGGCTATCCAGATCAGCAAAACAGTGGAGGCATACATAGACGATGTGGTCATCAAGACCAAACAAGTCGAAACTCTAATAGACGATTTGAGGCTCACATTGGACAACCTCCGAGCATATGACATTAAGCTTAACCCGGAAAAATGCGTTTTCGGTGTACCAGCCGGAAAGCTCTTGGGCTTCATTGTATCCGGTAGAGGAATTGAAGCAAACCAAGCCAAGATCCAAGCTCTGTCACAATTGGACATCCCAAAAGACCTCAAACAAATACAAAAATTGACTGGATGCATGGCGGCCCTAAGCCACTTCATCTCCCGCTTGGGAGAAAAAGCATTGCCCCTCTATCGCCTCCTCAGGCGCACCGAACACTTCGAATGGACGGATGCTGCCATAGCCGGACTCGAAGAATAAATGCCATATTGGCAACAAATCCGGTCCTGGACGCGCCCAACTTGGGCGAACCAATGTTGTTATATATCGCGGCAACACATCAAGTTGTCAGCGCAGCGCTCGTCGTCGAACGAGAAACAGAAGGACACAAATTCCCTCTTCAAAAACCAGTGTACTACTATCCACTGTCTTAACCCCATGCAAGTCCCGGTATCCACATTATCAAAAGATAGCATACGCGGTGTTCATGGCATCCCGGAAGCTTCGACACTACTTTCAAGAGTGCTCGATAACAGTGGCCTCCGAAGTACCCCTCAACGACATTATAAACAACCGCGACGCGACGGGCAGGATTGCAAAATGGGCCATTGAGCTCTTACCATTTGACATAACCTACAAACCAAGGCGAGCTATAAAGTTGCAAGTTTTGGCTGACTTCATCGCCGAATGGACCGAAGCCGAACTCCCTAAAGAGTACGGCGCATACTCCAATTGGATCATGCATTTCGACGGCTCTAAAATGTTGGCCGGCTTGGGGGCTTGCGTCGTACTGACGTCCCCAACCAGAGACACAGTCCAATACGTACTTCAGATAATGTACACGGACTCTAACAATGCAGCCGAATACGAGGCCCTTCTACATGGTCTCCGGATGGCGATCTCCATGGGTATTCAACGCCTAGAGGTGCGCGGGGACTCAAAACTAACAATATCTTAAGTAAATGGAGACTTTGACACCAAGGATCCGAAAATGGCAGCCTATCGTAACGCCGTCTTAAAAATGTCAGCTCGGTTTGAAGGACTCGAATTCCACCATGTAGCCCGGGATAATAACCAGGCAGCCGACGTGTTGGCACGCATCGGCGCAAAACGTGACGCCGTCCCTCCAAACATCTTCCTGGAGCGGCTCTTCAAGCCATCCGTACTATGGGAAGAGAAGTCGGGAAATAGCAACCCGGAACAAACCGCGCCACCCAACACGGAACATTCTGACACAGTCGGTGGCTCAGCCAATGAAATAACACCCTCAACCCACGAAATAATGGCAGTAATCGCCCCGTGGACGGAACCATTCCTAGCCTACTTAACTAGGGAGAAACTCCCCAAAGACGAAAATGAGGCCCGCTGCATAGTCCGGCGATCTAAAGCCTACAAGGTTCATGAGGGAGAACTTTATAAGAAAAGCACAACCGGAGTCCTTCAAAGGTGTATCTTCGAAGAGGAAGGGCGAAATCTCCTGGCTGAAATTCACGCCGGACTCGGTGGGCACCACGCCGCAGCCCGGGCCCTTGTAGGCAAGGCCTTCCGTACAGGATTTTATTGGCCGACTGCCCGGGCAGATGCTCAGGACTTAGTCGAACGATGCGTCGGTTGCCAGCTCTTTGCTAATCGAAGCCACATGCCACCCACCGCCCTCAAAACTATACCCATCACCTGGCCATTCGCGGTCTGGGGGCTTGATATGGTTGGACCCCTTAAAGGGCGAACCCACAAGCAAAAATACCTATTGGTCATGGTGGACAAAGTCACCAAATGGATAGAGGCCAAGCCAGTTAAAACGGCTGAATCCGGACCCGTGATAGACTTCATATTCGGGGTAGTACACCGTTATGGTGTCCCGCACAGCATCATCACTGATAACGGCACAAATTTCACGACCGACGAGGTTAAACTCTGGTGCAAAAACATGGGCATCAAGCTCGACTACGCTTTAGTCTATCACCCCCAAACTAACGGTCAAGTCGAACGAGCAAACGGTCTAATCATGAGCGGCATCAAACCCAGACTAGTGCGGTCCCTCATGGAATCTAACACGCACTGGGTAGAGGAGCTCGACTCCGTACTCTGGGGGCTGCGGACCACGCCGAACCGCACTACCGGATTCACACCATTTTTTATGGTGTACGACGCAAAGGCAGTTTTGCCCTGCGATATAATTCATGACTCACCTCGCGTGCACATGTACGAAGAAAGAGAAGCCGAGTTGGATCGGCAGGACAGTTTGGACGCCTTAGAGGAGGAGCGGGACGTGGCAAAAGCTCGTTCCGCATTCTATCAGCAGCAGGCTCGAAGATATCAAGGCACAGAAGTACGGGCCAAGACTTACAATGTTGGCGAACTTTTTCTACGCCTGCCGAACAAGAAAAAGGACAAACTTAAGCCCCAATGGGAAGGTCCCTTCATCATCGACCAAGTCCTGACCGGCGGAGCATACCGTCTACGTAACGCCTCTGACAACCGACTCGAGCCGAACCCATGGAACGCAGCCCGTCTCCGAAGATACTACGCCTAGCGCCGGACTCAGAGTTCGTCTCCCTCCCCCGTCCACCTTTTACATTTTCGCTGTCTCTTGTTCTCCTTCTCCTTTTTTTTAATAAAAGCCTTTGATGGGCTGATCTGCGTATTGTTCGCACACACTTGATGTGCTACTCGCACTCATTATACCCGGGGGCTTCTTTAATAGAAGCTTATTTATACGGGCTTCATGCCCAACACATGTGTCATACTTCCGCATGTACCTTTTATTCACCATTATATGCATCGATATGACTTAAGTTTTGGCCAAGCTGGGTTGCCTGGCTCCTATGCTTACCCCTACGTTCCCGATTGTTCGGCTAGGAGGTAAAGGGAGCACCTCTGCGATTGTTACTGCCGGGTCAGCCAGATGTGTACCTCAGACTAGGTGAAGCCGAAAGCTAGCGTTCTTAAGGGAATATTCGGTCGGTGACTTGAAAGATGATTTATTACTTATTTAACTTATCTGCCCCCAGATGCTTTTTCTGCTCTTTTCGCAGTCTGGACATGCACTTTAGGGCATGCCTCCCAGGGAAAGGAACCCCTAACGGAACTATTCTCCCTGGAAGATGTTTCTTACTAACCATGTAATATAACATAACTAGTTGGGCACTTGTCTGATAAAGCACTAATGACCCCTACGCCTGGTCTCCATGCATGCCCCGTTTTTTTCATAATCGAGAAGGTATTCGGACACACTCCGGACTCTAGGGTCCCGAGGTTGAAGCGAAAAGGTCGGCAAAGACAAACGATCTACAATCCGGCTAGAAGGCATTTTACATGTCATTTTAAAATACATCGTCAAATTGACTGATTGTACTCCTCTTCAATCCCGTCTAACAGGCTGTCTAATTTACAGTCTCGTTGGGAATACTTAGCGGCCAACTCTACTTGGCCGTACATTAAGCTCATAGGGATCTCCTTCCCATCGGGCCCCACAGGTCCGACCTCGGCCATGTGGTACGGATCCGCCTTCTTGTACCGCGTCTTCACCATGGCCCAGGCCTCCCTGGCGCCTTGACGGCAGGCCGATATCTTCCACAGACGGAAGCACTGCCGTGCTCCCTGAAGCTTCTCTGCAAGCCCTTCAAGGCCTCCGGGTAGGGAGACGGACGGCCATAAGGCCTGGGCGACGCCACTCATCGCTTGCCGAACACATTCATACAGTTGCATCAGCTCGGGGAGTTGCATCAGCAGGGCGACCTGTGAGCACACCTAAAGACACATTTCTGTCAATCGACTTCCTCGCCGAACTCTTCTTTTCAAAGGAGTTTGCTCAAGCACTTACTATAAATGCCGCGACGAAGCCGCTGATTCTCCTTCACGGAGCCAGATAGCTGGGCCCGAACACCTTTCAGCTCTTCTCCCAGCTGGGTGTGGGCATCTTGGAGTTTGTTCCTCTCCTGCTGCACCTTCATAAGCACCCTCTCACCGGCCTTCAGCTGGCGCAGTAGCTGTTGCTTGTTCGGATCTAGTCCGGCACCCTCTGCAATATTATTGTCAGACTTACGCACACGCCGCACTTTATTAACTACTTATCTTTCCGAAGTATGTATTACCAGCGGGGGTCTCTGTGGCTCCCCCTGTGGTGGCCAGTGCGGCCTCAAGTTGGGCCTTGCACTCTTGAAGCTCCTGGGACAGGTGGGTATTCTTCTCCGTAAGATCCTTCTTAACAAATGATCCTTAAATGAGTTATCTTAACTATTTTAAGTCTCGGGGGCTACTGGCATATATAACTATTAAAATTCCTTACCCGTATGTCCTTTACATACTGCTCCGTGGCTCTGGTTAAACCATCTTGAGCGGCACGAAGGTGCGCATCTCCCGCATTAAAGGCATTCAACGCCTCGGGAGAGAAACACACGTCACGAAGAACCGTCCGGCGGCGCCTGTGATTCATGGCGCTCTCCACCTCAGACCTGGTGGCGGACAGCCTGTCGGCATCCTCCGTTGGAGGAGCATCCGGCTCATGCCTTCTGTTCGCCTCCCCTTCCGGACCACGCGTTGGAGCATGGATGGTGGAGGCTTGATTGGCAACCTCTCCGGACACTGTCCTGCGAGTGCTCTTTCTCCTGGAAAAATCATGAGCGTTAATATACCTCCTAGGGATCTTTCCCTTAAACACGGCGGTGCGTCGTACTGTTGCGGCGACGTTTCGATTCGCGCCGCACTCCTCTTCCACCTGTTGGGCCGAACTGACCCTTGTTGGTCAGCCGCCGCGGGTTCGGCTTCCCGCCTTAAAGGCGTCTCCTGCGATGCACCATTGGTACACGATGGTCAGAAATGAGCATGGATCAGATGATGGTGTCAGGACTCCGGTCGTAGTCACCTGGGAAGCCGGAGATAAACCGGGGTAGTCAGCCGTAATGGCGACTAGAGCATTGTCCACGCTAAGTTGGTGGAACACCCCGTCAATCAGCTCCACCTTTATGTCCGGATCCTCTTCGGAGGCCGGATCAAGGGATCGCCCCGGATCCTCGGGTTGTGGAGTCAGGCTTTGTATGCCCTCCACGTCCCGGCGCAGCTCCTGCGTCAGAATCACAAAGTGAGACACTTGACTTTGGGAATATGGATCGAACAGATAAACGTCCGCTTACCCAGCTCCGAGGGTTATTCATGGAGAATCCATTCAATGGACTCGTGCGGAGGAAGTCCTCCTTATCCCCCTTGTACAAGCCGGACAGGATCTTCACCAGATCGGCGGCCGATCCCGGCCCCTTGCGGCCATGACGGGTGGCGTCATCCTCCCTGTTGAAATACCACATGGGGTGGCCCCTATATTGGAGCGGTTGCACCCCTTGCATAATGCACGTGGCCATGACTCCAATCATGGTCAATCCGGAGTGGGCCAGTAACCTTATCCGACCCATCAGATATTGAACGCTCCCATCATCTTCCCGTTGAGGGCTCCGCGGGCGCCAACTCAGGCGTTTCTTCAAGGGAGCGTTGCTGAACTCCGGGAGGCCGATCCGAACTGGATCCGGCAGAGGGGCGTCGTCCATATAAAACCATTCTGAAGGCTAGTCTTCGGACGCCTTCTTCGGGGTTCCGGATAGACATCCGGTCCCGGCGATGCGCCATATTTTGGCTCCGCCCACTTGATATATCGACCCCTCGTGAGAATGGGGTACACGGCAAAACAATCTCTTCCATAGCGCAAAATGGGGCTCGATGCCCAAGAACATCTCGCAAAGAGCCACAAAACCCGCGATGTGCATAATAGAGGCAGGTGTAAGGTGGTGAAGCTGGAGTCCATAGAACTCCAGGAGCCCCCAGAGAAACGGATGTATGGGAAATCCGAGTCCCCTTATTAGATAAGGGACGAAGCATACCCGCTCTCCTCTGGAGGGATTGGGGACACTCTCCGCCTGCTTTCCACCCTTGTAGGTGGCCAGTCCGGCTCGAACCGGAACCATGAAGGCCGGGGGAAGATATCCCTCAGATTGGAGTGCCACCAGCTCGCTATGCGGGACTGAACATCTCCTCCAATCTCCCGGCTGAGGGCTAGGGGCGCGAGAGGAGGAGCCACGTCGACTATCCATGATGGAATGGATCTTTGTCAGAGGCGCTTCGATGAGTACTTGCGGAAGGAGGATGGTGTGAGTTGGATCTAGATCATCGCCTCTCTTATAGGCAGCTCATTCGCGCGGCTGGGGGGTAAAACGCAAAAATACCCTAGCTTTTCGCATTCATACGACACGTGGAAGAAGGCCATTATTGGACGTGGAAGCCAAGGAGCGCAACATTTATACGTAAGCCGGACACTGTTCAGGCACTTGGCATTTGAAGGAGAATCCGCCTTGCAACGCCAAAGACAATATACCTGCCGGACTCGTCGTCATTGAAGCCTGGTTCGGGGGCTACTGAGGGAGTCCTGGACTAGGGGGTGTCCGGATAGCCGAACTATCATCATCGACCGGACTCCAAGACTATGAAGATAGAAGATTGAAGACTTCGTCCCGTGTCCGGATGGGACTTTCCTTGGCGTGGAAGGCAAGCTTGGCGATACGGATATGTAGATCTCCTACCATTGTAACCGACTGTGTAACCCTAGCCCTCTCCGGTTTCTATATAAACCGGATGGCTTTAGTCCGTAGGACATAACAACAATCATACCATAGGCTAGCTTCTAGGGTTTAGCCTCCTTGATCTCGTGGTAGATCTACTCTTGTAATACCCACATCATCAATATCAATCAAGCAGGACGTAGGGTTTTACTTCCATCAAGAGGGCCCCAACCTGGGTAAAACATCGTGTCCCTTGTCTCCTGTTACCATCCGCCTAGACACACAGTTCGGGACCCCCTACCAGAGATCCGCCGGTTTTGACACCGACAGTCGTGGTTCCGATAGGTGGTGCTATCGTACATCCACGTTGATGGAGACTTCAACCCACGAGGGGTAACGATTGCGCGAGTCCATGGAGGGCTCCACCCATGAAGGGTCCACGAAGAAGCAACCTTGTCTATCCCACCATGGCCGTCGCCCACGAAGGACTTGCCTCACTAGCGGTAGATCTTCACGAAGTAGGCGATCTCCTTGCCCTTACAAACTCCTTGGTTCAATTCCACAATCTTGTCGGAGGCTCCCAAGTGACACCTAGCTAATCTAGGAGACACCACTCTCCAAGAAGTAACAAATGGTGTGTTGATGATGAACTCCTTGCTCTTGTGCTTCAAATGATAATCTCCCCAACACTCAACTCTCTCTCACAGGATTTGGATTTGGTGGAAAGAAATATTGAGTGGAAAGCAACTTGGGGAAGGCTAGAGATCAAGATTCATATGGTAGCAATGGAATATCTTGGCCTCAACACATGAGTAGGTGGTTCTCTCTCAGAAATAACAAGTTAGAAGTGTAGGTTTGTTCTGATGGCTCTCTCCACGAATGAAGAGGAGGTGGAGGGGTATATATAACCTCCACACAAAATCTAACCGTTACTCACAACTTGCCAAACTCGGTGGGACCGAATTGGTAAACTCGGTCCGACCGATTCAGCAAATCTAGTGACCGTTAGGATTTTCGATGGGACCGACATGCAACTCGGTAGGACCGATATGGTTAGGGTTAGGGCATAACGTAATCTTGGTGAGACCGATTACACAAACTCGGTGAGACCAATTTTGGTAATAAGCTAACCAGAGAGTTGGCCAGGTAAACTCGGTGGGACCGGTTCGCTCATTTCGGTGGGATCAAAATGTTACAAAAAGGAAACATGGAGTTTACATTGCAATCTTGGTGGGACCGATCGCTCATCTCGGTGGCACCGAAACGCTATGAAGGGAAACAGAGAGATTACAATCCCATCTCGTTGAGACCGAGATCCCTATCGATGAGACCGATTTTTCTAGGGTTTGTGGCAGTGGCTATGATATCTGAACTCGGTGGCACTGGGTAGAAAGAATCGGCAGGGCCAAGTTTGACTTTTGGTTTAGGTCATATGTGGATGTGGGAAAGTAGTTGGGGTTTTTGGAGCATATCACAAAGCACTGTGGAGCAAGAAACTCATTAAGCAACACCTCATCCCTCCTTGATAGTATTGGCTTTTCCTACAGACTCAATGCGATCTTGGATCACTAAAATATAAAATGTAGAGTCTTGAGCTTTTGAGCTTGAGCCAATCCTTTTGTCCTTAGCATTTGAAGGGATCCACTTTTCTTATCCATGCCATGCCATCCATTGAGCTTTTCCTGAAATATTTATCTTGGAATAATGTTAGCTCAATGAGATATATGTTGTTAGGAATTACCAAGACCACCTAGAGATAGTTGCACTTTCAGCGGCGTTGTCGGCAGGCGACGGGGAACGACGGGGACACCCGCTGACGTGAGCCGTCTGGGCGACGCGGGCGGCGAGAGCAGCCCGACGCTCGGTGCGAGCCCGACGAGCGTCAGCCATGGACATGACGGGTGATCGAACACGGAACAACGGAAGAAAGATTCCGGCGCACCCCTACTTGGCACGCCAAATGTCGGATGTTGGGTTCCGGCAGACCCTTAAGGTTCGAAATCTAGGGTGCGCGCGAGGATCTTCCCCCTACCTATCAGCGTCTGATCGCCTCGCGAGAATCTAAGCTAAAACGATGAACAACATGAGGGACACAAGATTTATACTGGTTCGGGCCACCGTTGTGGTGTAATACCCTACTCCAGTGTGTGGTGTGGTGGATTGCCTCAGGGGCGGATGATGAACAGTACAAGGAAGAACTGCCTCGCGAGAGGTGTTCTTGAGCTGATGCGGTGTTCTACTTGGGATGGATCTTTCGGCCTCTAGCTCCCATGCTCTCTACTGTGGTGGCTAGCTCTATTTATAGAGGCCCTGGTCCTCTTCCCAAATATTGAGCGGGAAGGGCGCCAACAACGGCCATTTTGAAGGGCAACATCTAGTACAAGTTATGCTGACTAAAGTTGGTCTTCGGCTGCCAAAGGCACTGGTGATGACGCCGTCTTGGGCTCCATGGTGACCTCCATCCTGCCGCTTTGCTGGTCTTGGTCTCATTGCACTGAAATGGCAACCTTTGCCTGAATCCTCGGTACTCCACGCCTGTGCTTGCCCCCTTTGCACCAAAGAGGAAACAAGGACACCGCACAGGCCGACGCCTGTCTGGCGCCCGCCTAGTCTCGATCATCACGGCTTGCGTCACGAGCACCTCGCGAGGTACCCTTGCCTTGATCTCTCCGCCTCCTCGCGAGCCTGCCTGGCAAGGCTGCTCCTGAGGAAGCCTTGTGTCGTCCGCCCCACGAGGCTTGGCCCCTCGCGAGGGTCTTGAGTCTTGCGCTGATGAAGATGGGCCGTACTAGGCCACCGCTCGAGCCACGCCGCAGGCCGCAGGCAGGCAAGTCTAGGGACCCCCATTTCCAGAACGCCGACAGAATGTACTTTCACATCATACATATTTGTTATGGTAAATGTTTATATTTTTCTATAAACTTGGTAAAACTTTAGGAAGTTTGACTTCGGTCAAACCTAATATGCAGAGTTAATAAAAATTAAGGGAGTACTAGTAGTTACTAGTACTATTCGCTAGTTGCTTAGCCGAATCACCCAACATGCCACACGGGGAGTTCAGTGTCACAAAATTTTGAGGTCGGCGGGAAAATCTCCCGCGACCCTGCTTCGAGCAGTGGGAAGTTACCATCATAGCCTTCGGAACATGGCTACGGATGATGCTTGGTAGGGGTTGTTTTCATAACTTCAGGTTCACCCTACCCAGCCAACCCCACCCCGACACCTGGAGTAGTACACCTGAATACTCCCCATTTTCTATCCCCACCTCAAAACAGACTTCTCCACGGCACCACAACCTTCGTGCTCCTCCCCTTCTACATCAGCGCACTCATCCACCGCAGCGCATCTACCTCATCGATGACCTCGTACGCCGCATTAGAGTCGGTCCACCATCGTCGTCGTACACGGAGCCTCTTCCCGGCATCGTCTTCCACGGTCTCGGATCTGCTTCCCGGAAGCCGACGCCAAGCGCAGAAGCACCACCGTCGTGGAAAATGAACTGACTCCCGTTGCCGACCATGATGCACAGAGGCCGCCGCGACCATCGTTCTCCTCCTCGATTGGTAAAGTGTGTATTGAATCACTTAGCGGTACATGTGCAGTTCCAACTTTGTTCATACCTACCCTTCAAATTTCCTGGTTGCTATTGTCCCGTAAAAGTAATTGGTTATAGCCTCCATTGTCCAACAGAATATCAACTTGTAATTGTGCGCCACTCCTGTATCGCGCTGTGCTTGGGTAGGTTTTTCATCTGCAACCAGTAGTGTGGCAAATGATGGAAAGTTTTTTAGAACTATCAAGATGTCCATGCGTTGCACGCATCAAGATGCATTTGTATGAGTAGTTTATCTTGTGGGAAAAAGGATGAACGAGGGAAGGCCTTATTTGCAAATATGGAGAGGGGTGTGGGTATCTTTTTGCAAAATTGCCATTGTTTCCTTCCTATCTGTCAGATATAAATCAGACGTCCTATATTGCAGGATGGCAGGCACACCATCATCACCAACTCTGTTTTTTATAAGAGTAGAGAAAAAAAGTAGAGAGTAGAGAAGTAGAGATAAATATCAAATATAAAATAAATAAAACAATAGAGAAGAGAGTAGAGACAACAGGGACGTCGGGAAAGGATTGCACGCACGCGGGAAAAAGCGGCCGGGCGTGCGCTAGTTTTGGCGCGCGGCGTCTGGCGCACTTTATAAAATCCAACTCCCTGCCACCACTTTGTGCCTTGCCACCGCTCTCTCCCCACTCTGTGTCTCGCCACCGCTCTCTCCCCGCTCTTTCGCGCCTCGCCGCCGCCGCACCACCATGCCGCTGCGTCACCGGGAAACTTGGGGATACCACGGAGTCCGTGTGCGCCCCTCCGGAGGCTTCTCCGCCGAGATCCGGTTCCGCGGGATACGCCTCGGCCTCGGCAATTTTGACACCGCCAACGAGGCCGCCCGCGTGTACAATGCGGCGACGTGGTGATACGTCTCCAACGTATCTATAATTTATGAAGCATTCATGCTATTTTATTATCTGTTTTGAATTATTACAGGCTTTATTATAGACTCTTATATTACTTTCGGGACTAACCTACTAACCGGAGGCCCAACCCATATTGTTGTTTTATTGCCCGTTTCAGTATTTCCAAGAAAAGGAATATCGAACAGAGTCCAAATGGAATGAAACCTTCGGGAGCGTGATTTTTGGAAAGGATATGATCTGGGGACTTGGAGTTCAAGCCAGGGAAGATTCGAGGAAGCCAGGAGATAGGAGGGCGCGCCTACCCGCCTGTGCGCGCCCGCCTATCTCCTGGGCCCCTCGAGGCTCCCCCGAACGACTTCTTTCGCCTATATAAGTCCACGTACGCTAAAAACATCAAAGACGAAGATAGATCGGGAGTTCTGCCGCCGTAAGCCTCTGTAGCCACCAAAAACCTCTCGGGAGCCTGTTCCGGCACCCTGCCGGAGGGGGAACCCATCACCGGTGGCCATCTTCATCATCCCGGCGGTCTCCATGACGAGGAGGGAGTAGTTCACCCTCGGGGCTGAGGGTATGTACCAGTAGCTATGTGTTTGATCTCTCTCTCTCTCTCTCTCTCTCGTGTTCTCTCTATGGAACGATCTTGATGTATCGCGAGCTTTGCTATTATAGTTGGATCTTATGATGTTTCTCCCCCTCTGCTCTCTTGTGATGAATTGAGTTTTCCCTTTGAAGTTATCTTGTCGGATTGAGTCTTTAAGGATTTGAGAACACTTGATGTATGTCTTGCCGTGCTTATCTGTGGTGCCAATGGGATATCATGTGCCACTTGATGTATGTTTTGGTGACCAACTTGCGGGTTCCGCCCATGAACCTATGCATAGGGGTTGGCACATGTTTTCGTCTTGACTCTTCGGTAGAAACTTTGGGGCACTCTTTGAAGTACTTTGTGTTGGTTGAATAGATGAATCTGAGACTGTGTGATGCATATCGTATAATCATGCCCACGGATACTTGAGGTGACAATGGAGTATCTAGGTGACATTAGGGTTTTTGTTGATTTGTGTCTTAAGGTGTTATTCTAGTATGAACTCTTGAATAGATTGATCCGAAAGAATAACTTTGAGGTGGTTTCGTACCCTACCATAATCTCTTCGTTTGGAGTAACTCTTTGTTGCATGTTGAGGGATTGTTATATGATCTATCTATGTTATTATTGTTGAGAGAACTTGCACTAGTGAAAGTATGAACCCTAGGCCTTGTTTCCTACCATTGCAATACCGTTTATGCTCACTTTTATCATTAGTTACCTTGCTGTTTTTATTATTTCAGATTACAAATACCTTTATCTACCATCCATATTGCACTTGTATCACCATCTCTTCGCCGAACTAGTGCACCTATACAATTTACCATTGTATTGGGTGTGTTGGGGACACAAGAGACTCTTTGTTATTTGGTTGCAGGGTTGCTTGAGAGAGACCATCTTCATCCTACGCCTCCCACGGATTGATAAACCTTAGGTCATCTACTTGAGGGAAATTTGCTACTGTCCTACAAACTAGTGCACTTGCAGGCCCAACATCTACAAAAAGAAGGTTGTGTAGTAGACATCAAGCTCTTTTCTGGCGCCGTTGCCGGGGAGGTGAGTGCTTGAAGGTATATCTTTAGATCTTGCAAGCGCATCTTTTTGTTTCTTGTTTTATCACTAGTTTAGTTTATAAAATAAAACTACAAAAAATGGAGTTAAGTTTGTCTCATACGCTTCGTCTTTTTAATATCTTTCGTGAGTGTGATGGAAAGGAAATTTGTGCTCAAGTGCTAAAAGAATAATGCATTAAAATGCTTGGTACTAAATCTTTGAATGATGAGCATGATTTCAATGTTGTTAGTATGAACTCTTTGAATATCGATAGTACTAATGATGATTGCACTAGTTATGATGAAAATATTTCTTATAAGCATGTTGATTTTTGTGGAGTAGATTGGATTTGCAAGTAGACACCAAATAGGGAAGATAGATATTGCAAGAGGCATAAGTATTTAGAAACTAAATTGTTGCAAGAAAGACTTGATGATTGTGCTAAAAGATTCAATATTTTTTGAGCTCCTTGTGAACTTTGCAATGAACGTGGTCATTTAAATCTCCAATGCAAACTATTTCATGATCGTATCGTGTCCAAAAATTGTGATAGCTTGATTACCCTTGGGCATCATAAAGAGCTTAGTCTTCTTTTGGGGTATGAAGAAATGGTATAACTGAGGGTATTCCAAAATTTAATCTTGATAGATTTCTTGATTTTGATCTAGTGAACATTTATGTGTATTGTGCGGTGAATTGCATTGAAAATCCTTGTATTGCCAATTACCTAAAGAAAAGAAAGCAAATAGAAGATGATGAGAATACTAATGAAAGGGAAGAGACTTCCCAATATCCTCCTATTATTTCTTATGATGAATCAGGTAACGAGGAGGATCTTTCTATTGGGATAATTAATTTGGTGCCCTTAGTTGTGTCCCACTCGGCAGGTTTACCCCTAGTTTCCGAAAACACTTGTTCCTGCCCAAACCACTTTGCTCCTCTTATGCTTTTGCCCTTTGACCGTTTGACCATCACTTTGAAAACTTCATTAAAAATTCATACTAACTCAGAAAAATTCAAATAAGATATCAAAATGTTCAGAAAAGCATCACCTATATGTGCATGTCATTTTCATTCATGAAAAAAGTGTTGGCCAGTCCCCATCTTAGTTTTAGCTCAAATGATCTTAGCATGAATAGTAAAATCTAAAAAAATTCTAAAAATTCTAAAACAAATTGTTGTGAAACTTTGACCAATGTTTTGAGTGCTTGCCAAGTTTCATGAGGGAATGACATTCGTGGAAGTCGTGGCAAAAAAACAAAAATTAATGCTCCAAAATTTCATTTTTTTGCCATGACTTCCACGAATGTCATTTCCTTATGAAACTTGGCAAGCACTCAAAACATTAGTCAAAGTTTGCCACCAAATTTTTTTAGAATTTTTAGAATTTTTTTAGATTTTAAATTTCATGCTAAGATCATATGAGCTAAAACCGAGATGATGACTGGCCAACACTTTTTTCATGAATGCAAATGACATGCACATATAGGTGATGCTTTTCTGAACATTTTGATATCTTATTTTAATTTTTCTGAGTTAGTATGAATTTTTATGAAGTTTTCAAATTGATGGTCAAACGGTCAAAGGGCAAAAGCATAAGAGGAGCAAAGTGGTTTGGGCAGGAACAAGTGTTTCCGGAAACTAGGGGTAAACCTGCCGAGTGTGACCCAACTAGGGGCATAAAATCAATTATCCCCTTTCTATTCAACAAATCTCGTCAATAAGGACCTCAAAGAGAACCCGCACATAATATGAAGAAGAAACAGAAAAGAAGGAGCAACAAAGGTAGAAAGGTATCCCTCCCAAATGATGTTGCTCCTACTACTCATTGTGATGATGATAATTGTTTTGCTATTGGTGCTATCCATATTTTTAATGATGAGAGTGATTACGCTTATGATATGAAAGGGCCCAAGCTTGGGGAAGCTATGTTTAATGAGGATGAAATATTTGTGAATATATTTGCTGAAATTAATGTTTGTCCCAAGCTTGGGGATGCTATGTTTAATGAAGATGATATTTTTAGCCTCCCAAGTTTTTATATGCAAAGTTGTTATGATGATAGCATGCCTCTTACTTATGATTATATTGATGAAAGTGGATTTGGAAGAGTGTCAACTTTATTAAGTGATGATTCCACTACCTTGGAAGAGGTTTCAATCGATTATGAGGAGAACGAAGTTGCTACTTATGATGATTATTGTGATGAAACTTATGCTATAAAAGGTTGTGATGATTATATTTATAAAACTTGTCATTATTATGATTACCCTTTTTCTGAACATTACTCTTTTAATGTGGAAACAATTTTTAGTGTTCAAGTCTCTTATGATATTCCCACTATTCCGAATGAGAAGAATTTTGCTTATGTGGAGAGTAGTAAAACTTCTATGCAAGTAGATCATGAAAAGAATGCTTTAGGCGATGGTTATATTGTTAATTTCATTCATGATGCTACTGAAAATTATTATGAGGGAGGAACATATGCTTGTAGGAATTGCAATAATGTCAAGTTTCCTCTCTATGTGTTGAAAATCTTGAAGCTATGCTTGTTTTACCTTCATATGCTAGTTGATTATTGTTCCCATAAGTTGTTTGCTCACAAAATCCCTATGCATAGGAATAGGGTTAGGCTTAAAAGTGCTAGTCATATGCTTCATGATGCTCCTGTTATGTTTCAATTCTTATCTTTTATGTGACCATCATTGTCATCATCATGCCTAGCTAGAAAGGCATTAAAGAAAAGTGCTTGTTGGGAGACAACCCAATATTTATCCTTACTTTTTTGTGTGTTCACATGATTATGCTACTGTAGTAATCATGTTTTATATCTTTTGTTTCAATAAAGTGCCAAGTAAGACCTTTAGGATAGCTTACAGTGATAGTTGTGTTGATCCTGCTGAGAATCAGAAACTTTTGCACCCAGTAAATTAGTTTTGTTAATTCACAGAAACGTGCTTATGATCTGATTCTTTTTGCTCTGAATTTGTACACACATTTCTTAGGACTTCATAATTTGGTATGATTTGTGGAGTTCCAGAAGTATACGTTTGATACAGATTACTACAGACTGTTCTGTTTTTGACAGATTCTCTTTTTCGTGTGTTGTTTGCTTATTTTGATGCATCTATGGCTAGTATTAAGTGGTATGAACCATAGAGAAGTTGGAATACAGTAGATATTACACCAATATGAATTTAGAATGAGTTCATTACAGTACCTAAGTGGTGGTTTTATTTTCTTATACTAACGGAGCTTACGAGTTTTCTGTTGAGTTTTGTGTTGTGAAGTTTTCAAGTTTTGGGTAAAGATTCGATGGACTATGGAATAAGGAGTGGCAAGATCCTAAGCTTGGGGATGCACAAGGCACACCAAGATAATATTCAAGGACAACCAAGAGCCTAAGCTTGGGGATGCCCCGGATGGCATCCCCTCTTTCATCTTTGTTCATCGGTAACTTGGAGCTATATTTTTATTCACCACATGATATGTGTTTTGCTTGGAGCATCATTTTCTTTTGTTAGTATTTGATTTCTGTTATTTAGAATAATGTTTTGCATCTTTAGTTTCAATAAAAATGTCAAGGATAGCCTTTACCATGCTTATTTTGCTAGTACACATGTTGCTGTTTGAAAACAGAAAGTTTACCGCTGTTGCAAAAATTCCCTAGAAAAGTCAGAGAATGATATAATGTTGAAACTTTTTGCATAATGAGCTCTGATAAATATTCTACAGCATAGTATTTTTATTATAATTTTTTGACTTAGGGAAGTATGATGAATCATTCATTTTTTCAGACTGTACTGTTTTAACAGATTGCTGTTATGTTTGCATTGTTTGCATATGTTTGCTTTTTTAATGATTCTATTTGAGGATAGGAATATTGAATATGCAGAGACATTTAGTATGCAATGTTGAATAATAATTTTAGTGATTTGTTACAGTAGAAAATGATAATGTTTTGCATTGGTTTATACTAACCTATCTCACGAGTTCTTGTTGAGTTTGGTGTGGATGAAGCTTTTGATAAAAAGAGAAACCATGATATGAGAGGAATTAAGGAGACACAAAAGTTAAAGCTTGGGGATACCCAGGGCACCCCAAGATAATATTTCAAGAAGTCTCAAGCACCTAAGCTTGGGGATGCCCCGGTAGGCATCCCACCTTTCTTCTTCAACAACTATCGGTTAATATCGGTTGAGCCTAAGTTTTTGCATCTTCACATGAGTTGTGCTATCCTTGCAATGTCATTTTATTTTGCTTGCTTGCTGTTTGAATACAATACCAAGATCTGAAATTCTTAAATAAGAAAGTCTTCACATAGTTACATAATCATTTAGCTACTCATTGATCTTCACTTATATATTTTTGGAGTAGTTTGTCATTTACTCGTGTGCTTCCCTTATATCCTATGAGTAAATGGTTGAATGAGTTGAATGTCATAAATCTGAAATTATATATGCTTCATTTGCTTATCCCATGGGGAGTAATGACTTCACATCTAAGAAGTAGGGGTCGTAAATTTATTCAAGGTTAGCAAGCATTGTATTGGTCATTTGAATAATTCATGAAAGAATATTGAAGGAAGAGAGATTTCACATATAAATATACTGTCTTAGACATCTTTTATAATTGTGAGCACTCATTAAGTATGACATGCTAAAGAGTTGATATTGGACAAGGAAGACAACGTAATGGGTTATGTTTTCTCACATCTCAGTTAAAGTATATTGTCATGGATCATTCAAACATGTTGAGCTTGCCTTCCCCCCTCAAGCTAGCCAAATTCCTTGCACCAAGTAGAGATACTACTTGTGCTTCCAAATATCCTTAAACCCAGTTTTTGCCATGAGTGTCCACCATACCTACCTATATGCAGTATTTACCTGTTGTTCCAAGTAAATTTGCATGTGCCAAACTCTAAACCTTCAAATAATTATCTGTTTTGTATGCCCGAATCGCTCATGTAGTGACTAGGGGCTGTCAGTATCTTCCATGCTATGTTGGTTATTCTCAAGATGAGTTGACTCCGCTCATCATGCATGAGAAAAATGGCTGGTAACCGGGATGCCCAGTCCCATGATCAAAAGATCAAAGTCAAATAAAAAATAATTGCAAACAAAACTCCCCCAGGTTTGATGTTAGTTGGAGGCACCCGTTGTTTCGGGCAAGCCATGGATTGATGATTGTTGGTGGAGGGGGAGTAAAAACTTTTACCATTCTATTTGGGAACCGCCTATAATGTATGTAGTACGGAAGATATTGGGAACTCTTGGTTGTTATGTTGACAATGAGATCATACCTCTCAAAATTATTTATCTCTATTTCAAAATTGAGCTCTGGCACCTCTGCAAATCCCTGCTTCCTTCTGCGAAGGGCCTATCTTTTACTTTTATGCAAGAGTCAAGGTGATCTTCACCTTTCCCTTTTTCATTTTATCCTTTGGCAAGCACCTCGTATTCGAAAGATCCTGATATATATATATCCAACTGGATGTAAGTTAGCATGAACTATTATTGTTGACATCACCCAAAGGTGAATATGTTGGGAGGCAACACTATAAGCCCCTATCTTTCTCAGTGTCCGTTTAAAACTCCATAACCATTTGTATTGCGTGAGTGTTAGCAATTGTAGAAGACTATATGATAGTTGAGTATGTGGAGTTTGCTAAATCAAAGCTCTGACATTGACCCTTCCTGAAAATAAGATGAATTGTAATTGTTGATGACTGAGAACATAGTTTGCTAGTTTATGGTCTATGCTTTAACATGTGAATAGTTTGTTACTTGATTGTGAGAAGTTTTATGAGATGAACTACTGTTATGACATATAATCATGCTAGAAAAGGTGATTGAAATTATCATTGATCAAACTTGTGCACCTGCTAGCATTCACACTTCATAAATTCTTTCTTTTATCATTTACCTACTCGAGGATGAGCAGGAATTAAGCTTGGGGATGCTGATAATTCTCCAACATATCTATAATTTATGAAGCATTCATGCTATTTTATTATCTGTTTTGAATGATTACAGGCTTTATTATACACTCTTATATTACTTTTGGGACTAACCTACTAACCAGAGGCCCAACCCATATTGCTGTTTTATTGCCTGTTTCATTATTTTGAAGAAAAGGAATATCAAACGGAGTCCACATGGAATGAAACCTTAGGGGGCATGATTTTTGGAAAGGATATGATCCAGGAGACTTGGAGTTCAAGCCAGAGAAGGTTCGTGGAAGCCAGGAGATAGGAGGGCGCTCCCACCCCTGGGCGCGCCCCTGTCTCCTGGGCCCCTCGAGGCTCCCCCGACCGACTTCTTTTGCCAATATAAGTCCACGTACCCTAAAAACATCAAAGACAAAGATAGATCGGGAGTTCCGCCACCGCAAGCCTCTGTAGCCACCAAAAACCTCTCGGGAGCCCGTTCCGGCACCCTGCCGAAGGGGAAACCCATCACCGGTGGCCATCTTCAACATCCCGTCGCTCTCCATGATGAGGAGGGAGTAGTTCACCCTCAGGGCTGAGGGTATGTACCAGTAGCTATGTGTTTGATCTCTCTCTCTCTCTCTCTCTCTCTCTCTCGTGTTCTCTCTATGGCACGATCTTGATGTATCGCGAGCTTTGCTATTATAGTTGCATCTTATGATGTTTCTCCCCCTCTACTCTCTTGTGATGAATTGAGTTTTCCCTTTGAAGTTATCTTGTCGGATTGAGTCTTTAAGGATTTGAGAACACTTGATGTATGTCTTGCCGTGTTTATCTGTGGTGACAATGGGATATCACGTGCCACTTGATGTATGTTTTGGTGACCAACTTGCGGGTTCCGCCCATGAACCTATGCATAGGGGTTGGCACACGTTTTCGTCTTGACTCTCCGGTAGGAACTTTGGGGCACTCGTTGAAGTACTTTGTGTTGGTTGAATAGATGAATCTGAGATTGTGTGATGCATATCGTATAATCATGCCTACGGATACTTGAGGTGACAATGGAGTATCTACGTGACATTAGGGTTTTGGTTGATTTGTGTCTTAAGGTCTTATTCTAGTACGAACTCTTGAATAGATTGATATGAAAGAATAACTTTGAGGTGGTTTCGTACCTACCATAATCTCTTCATTTGTTCTCCGCTATTAGTGGCTTTGGAGTGACTCTTTGTTGCATGTTGAGGGATTGTTATATGATCTATCTATGTTATTATTGTTGAGAGACCTTGCACTAGTGAAAGTTTGAACCATAGGCCTTGTTTCCTACCATTGCAATAGCGTTTACGCTCACTTTTATCATTAGTTACCTTGCTTTTTTTATTATTTCATATTACAAATACCTTTATCTACCATCCATATTGCACTTGTATCAGCATCTCTTCACCGAACTAGTGCACCTATACAATTTACCATTGTATTGGGTGTGTTGGGGACACAAGAGACTCTTTGAAATTTGGTTGCAGGGTTGCTTGAGAGAGACCATCTTCATCCTACGCCTCCCATGGATTGATAAACCTTAGGTCATCCACTTGAGGGAAATTTGCTACTATCCTACAAACCTGTGCACTTGCAGGCCCAACAACGTCTACAAGAAGAAGGTTGTGTAGTAGACATCACGTGGCGCCTCCGGTGGCCTCATAGAACATTGAACTTCCCCGATGTGCCGACGCGTGAGCGGGCGCAAGAGCTCGCGCCTCTGCCGCGGCTTATCACCGATGAGGATCGTCATGACAACCAGAGGCAGGAGCACCGTCTCAGCATCGCTGTCGGTGTTCTGGGAACGGGGGTCCCTAGACTTGCCTGCCTGCGGCCCGCAGCGTGGCTCAAAGGGGGCCCAGCATGGCCCATCTTCATCAACACAAGCTCAAGACCCTCGCGAGGGGCCAAGCCTCGCGGGGCGGGCGACAAGGAGGTTCCTCAGGCACGGCCTCATCAGGCTGGCTCATGAGGAGGCGGAGAGATCAAGGCGGGGTACCTCACGAGGTGCCCATGACGCAAGCCATGACGACCAAGGGCGCCAGTCGGGCGCCAGCCCGCGCATTGTCCTCCTTTCCTCTTTGGTGCAAAGGGAGCAAGCGCAGGCGAGAGAATCAAGCAAAGGCATCCATTTCGGTGCAACAAGACCAAGACCAGCCCAACGGCAGGGAGGAAGTCATTGTGGTGCCCAAGCAGGCGTCACCGCCAGAGCCTTTGACAGGGGAGGACCAACTTTAGTTAGGATAAGTGTACCCGATGTTCCCCTTCAAAATGGCCAATTGTTGGCGCCCTTCCCGCTCAATATTTGAGAAGAGGCCCAGGGCCTTTGCCTATAAATAGGACTAGCCACACAAGATAGAGGAGAAGAGAATCCTCACCAGAAAACCAGTAGAGAGAGTGACTGAACTCCTCCTAGCAGTTCATCGCACCAGCCAAGAACAGACCCTAACGAGGCTGTTCTTCCTTGTATTGTTCATCAACAGCCCAAGAGGCAATCCACCACACCACACACTGGAGTAGGGTATTACACCGCAATGGTGGCCTGAACCAGTATAAACTCTGTGTTTCTTGTGTTGTTCCTTTCGTAGTTTAGATCCTAGCGAGTCGGCGAGGAGCAGGTAGGTAGAGGGTGAAATCTCCACGCGCACCCTAGTGTTCGAACCTCAAGGGTCTGCCGGAACCCGAAATCCGACATTTGGCGCTCCAGGTAGGGGTGCGCCGGGATCCGCCTTCTGCCACTTCGTGTCCCGTCGCATCGTCATCACCATGTCCGGCGACCAGGTGGGCAACCCTGATCCCTGGGCGGCTTGGCCCGCCCTCGCAGAGCCGCTCGCCCCAGGCGTCCCCATGCCCCAGGCAGCTCGCGGTCCGCAGGGCACTGCGGGCCGTGGGCGACGCGGACAGACTCTGACAGAGCTCACACCGCGATAGGCGCGGTCGACGGCAAGGGCCTCCAACCACGCCATGGCCACGACACCGTACACCCGCCGGGAGCAGGCGAACTCAAGGGCCACGCTCACAGTGGCCCGAGAGCTGCTGCAGTACAGGCTAATGGATGGCGGCCGCGACGTGCTGCTAGAGCGGGTGGCAGAGCTCCTGGGCTTTGTCGCCTCGGGGGCTCACCCCTTCTGCACCCAGCTCCCATCTCAGGTCCAGAGCGGCCTGCGCGGGGGCTCCACGCGCGCCCGTGGGCTCCCAGGCTGCTCCAACACCAGCGAAGCTGTCAGCACCGGGCCGGCGGCGACGCTGACTCCGCCCCCGGCCAGCGAAGAAGGACTCGTCATGGCCCATGGCCCCAGTGGGCCGCCGCGCTACCATCCCCAGGTGGGCGCATCAAGCAGAGCTGCATGGCACGCGGAGCGCTATGGCGCGGCCTTCGGGATGGCGGCCCCAGAAGAATACGTGCCCCACATGATGGACCAAGGGCACCCGCATGAGGGCAAACAAGGCTCGCTCCTCAGCCCAAGCTGGGGGGACGAGGCGCCAGAAGCTGAGCTCTTCCAGGAGCCCCGGGACGGCCCCACCAGCCACGTAGGAAGTGACGATTATCAGGTATCACTAATTCCTCAGGAGCAGGCATACGCTAATCATGGATCGCAGGAGGTGCAGGTCGCCGCAGCGAGCAACTCCCCCGCTCCCGCGGTCTCCTACCACTCAGGAGGAGGGCGTCGGGGGCTGCAGGAGAGGGGCCGGGATCCGGCATCACCACCGCGGCGTTCGGAGCAAGGCGTTCTCAGGAGGTAGGCCCTCCGTTGGGGAGGTGCCTCAGGGCCTGCCCCTGGCGGAGGACCCGTGGTCGTCGGGGGAACCGCTGGCGACCGCTCTACCCCATCGGCGGCGTCCTGGTTTCCGGTCGTCGTTGGTGCCACTAGAGTGTGGTGCAAGGCAGGGCCCTCGTCTGGCGATATGAAGCAAGGCCGGTACCTGTGAAGAAGGCCCAGTGCCTGTGAAGCTCGCCGCCCCGTGACACTCTCACGTAATAATGAGTGGGGCTGTACACTCCCCGGAGTCTCAGGGGTGCCGACCTCAGGCCCTAGGGCTCTCTCCCACGCCCAGTGGCAGCAGTTAGCTCCACGCTGGTGAGAAGACGTCCAAGACTAGACTAGGTGCCGGACACGGCCTTTTTTCTGCTTTCATTGCTTTTCCCTTGGTTGTCGCTTTTCCCCGCTGGATTTAAGTTGGACTCGAGTTTGAGATTTGCGTGTGTTTGGGGAAGGGGTGCTTAGTCTCGTTCGAGCAATCTCTCGCGTTTCAGTTACCACTTCGCCTCAGCTGCCTCCCATCGTGAGCCCATCGAGGCGACCGGGTGCGCCTTGCCAGAAGCCCGACCTGGAGCCAGTCCATCCCCAAATGAAGAGCGCAGTCAATCACGGTCCACGACCAGACGAGAAGTCCACGGCAGGCTGGCTATGCCGCGAGAAGGCTCCCGAAAGAAGGTCGCGAGGCGCGCAGGGTCGCGATGCGCCTCAGGATGGTTCATCTCTCCAACCGGCCTCACCGCAAGGGCTCTGCTGCACGAAGTGCTCGAAGACGGTGGAAAGGGCGGAGACAAGGGGGATGGCTCCTCAGTCATCTCCATGAGCTCGGCGGGAAGGGCCCTGCGGAGTAAAGGATCAGGAAAAGCAACGGAAGGATCAGGAGCTGGGAAGGGAGAAGACTTACTCATCGGTGGCGAAGTACTTCCTATGCTTCAGCAGACGACAAGGGTAATCGTCACCCAGGGCCTCCCTTCTCTTCCGGAGGGCCTCGAAGTCCATGCGGAAGCGACCCAAGAGTCGAGCGCGGGGGTCAGCCTGCAGCGAGGAAGAAGCGTCAAGGCGACCCGCGTCTGGGGCGTATACCTGATGCGCGCTGCCGGTCGCCTCACCAAGAAGAGCAGCTGGGGCCTCAGGGGCCTCAGCCGCATGCGCTGCGGGCAGCCGCTCGCCGCCCTCAGCCACAGCAGCACGGGCCTCAGGGGCAGCTCTCTCATGAGCGCCGCCCAGCACTGTCACCTCAGCGAGGGCCCCCTCGGCCTCCAGCGGCTCATGCCTCCCTGCTCCGCCACTTGAGGAAGAGTCGCCTTGGCCGGCTGCAAGGGCGGCCACCACCACTGGGTTCTCGTGAGGCCCCTGGAGGCCAGTGGGGTGCAACCCCCATTCGTCGAAGATGGGCATCTGATTCACAAAGTCGCTTCTATTCGGGCAGAGGTACAGCAAGGCCCCCCCTTGCCGGATGCTGCCGGTGGAGGGGTCCCCAGTCAAGACCAAGAGCACCTTCCTCAGCGCTTCAGGTGTCAGATCCTCTTCCTGGAGCCTCATACGATCCTCATGCCCGCTGAAGGCCCACATCCGGTGAGAATGGCGTTGGAGAGGGGCAACACGGCATAGCAGGAACTCCTTCACCACCTTGGGCGCTGTCACGCCGAGCGCCCTCAAGAACGTGAATCGACGCCAGACGAAGACGAGCCGGGAACTCGTGAGCGTCTCCTGGCCCCAGCCCTAGTTGGGGACAGCAGGCGAAGATGTCTCCGACAGCAGGGGGCTGGGCACCCCTACGTCCACATACAGCCACCGCTCGCGAAACCCAGGTGCGGGCGGAGGAAGACTGAAGTCGATCCCTGAAGCCGCTCTCTCAGGTGCAGCAATGAAGCCCACGCACCCGAGCATTGGGCGGGATCAACAAGGCGCAGAGCAAAGAAGTGGCGTAGCAAGGCAACCGAAGGAAGGATGCCCGTCATTGCCTCACAAACGAAGGCGAAGACCGCAAGAAGAGTGATGGATTCGGGGCCCAGATGCATCATGTGGATCTGATAGTGGGAGAGCACGGCGTTGAAGAAATCGGAAAAGGGGGGAACCAGTCCAGCCCACAGGGCGTCGGCGAAATACCGGACCTCGGTGACTATCCTGTCGATGGAGAAGCGGGACGCGGGCCAGGCCATCGTCCTCCCGCATTCGTTGAAGATGGTGGCCAGAGCCCAGCTGACCTTGCCCAAGCCCTCTCAATTGGTTATGATCGACCGGTCGACGGCGGGGGCCGCCAGCGACGGTGAGCGAGGCGGAGGCATGGGCTTCTTCCCTCTTCCCTTCTTTGTCGGAGCCATGGCAGCAGAAGGGGGGAGGTTCGAGATTGGATTGAGAGCGGAAGCTGGAGTTCGAGAGTAGGAAGGGCAGAGGACGCTTGGGCGATGAAAAGGGGAGCGGCTGTGTGCGACTACAAGTCCTCCTAGCATGGCACCAAATAAGGAGGCATGGGGGAACAGTGCCGCCCACATCCAATCAACCGCCATGCAGCACCCAAGGCCGCACGCTATTAGGGCCCGTGGCGCTTCGCACTTGCCCTTTCGCCTCTCTGCTTGGCCAAGACCGGGCGCGTCTTGGGCCCGGGGGCTACTGTCGATGTTCTGGGAACGGGCGTCCCCAGACTTGCCTGCCTGCGGCCCGTGGCGTGGCTCAAAGGGGGCCCAACATGGCCCATCTTCATCAACACAAGCTCCAGACCCTCGCAAGGGGCCAAGCCTCGTGGGGCGGGCGACAAGGAGCTTCCTCAGGAACGGCCTCACGAGGCTGGCTCGCGAGGAGGCGGAGAGATCAAGGCGGGGTACCTCACGAGGTGCCCATGACGCAAGCCATGACGACCAAGGGCGCCAGTCGGGTGCCAGCCCGCGCAGTGTCCTCCTTTCCTCTTTGGTGCAAAGGGAGCAAGCGCAGGCGAGAGCATCAAGCAAAGGCATCCATTTTGGTGCAACAAGACCAAGACCAGCCCAACGGTAGGGAGGAAGTCATTGTGGAGCCCAAGCAGTTGTCACCGCCAGAGCCTTTGACAGGCGAGGACCAACTTTAGTCGGGATAAGTGTACCCGATGTTCCCCTTCAAAATGGCCAATTGTTGGCGCCCTTCCCGCTTAATATTTGGGAAGAGGCCCATGGCCTTTGCCTATAAATAGGACTAGCCACACAAGATAGAGGAGAAGAGAATCCTCACCAGAAAACTAGTAGAGAGAGCAACTGAACTCCTCTTAGCAGTTCATCGCACCAGCCAAGAACAGACCCTCGCGAGGCTGTTCTTCCTTGTATTGTTCATCAACAGCCCAAGAGGCAATCCACCACACCGCACACTGGAGTAGGGTATTACATCACAATGGTGGCCAGAACGAGTATAAACTCTATGTCTCTTGTGTTGTTCCTTTCGTAGTTTAGATCCTAGCGAGTCGGCGAGGAGCAGGTAGGTAGAGGGCGAAATCTCCGTGCGCACCCCAGTGTTCGAACCTCAAGGGTCTGCCGGAACCCGAAATCCGACAATCGTCGAGATGGACGAGGAAGCCATGGCGCTTTGGGGCCAATTCCCTGGGAATTCAATGACGATTGGTATCTTCACGACTACAGGTAGACGTCGGAGGAGGACATCACCGAGGAGGAGTCGGACGATGAGGAGTAGTTCAATTATCTATTTTTTATCTATCTATGTTGAGAACTATTCTCTACTCTCTAGTCTCTACTCTCTATCTCTACTTCTCGATCTCAGCACTGTAAACGCTTTTTTAAAGCGCCGCGCATTGCGATTCTTTTGGAGATGCTCTAACATGGCAGCCACAAGATGCGCGAGTATTACTAGTAGTATATTTTTCTTGCCATGTTGAGATTTTAAAACCACGAGTGCGAATATGCAGAGGAGCAATGAAGACCAAACAAGGGATATTGGGGTCATCTTCAAGGAGCGTCGCAACTTAAAGAGGAGCTGCACCGAACCTGTAAAACGAGTAAGTAACACCCTTTCAATTACTTTTGTTTAGCCTCGTGTTTTTTGATGTGTATATATTGTAGTTTCTATTTCTATTAGCCTCGTGTTCTTCGATGTGTAATAAGAAGTGTCTTAATTGTCCTAATGCTTTCATTTTTAGCTTGATGTAGGAAGTGGGTGTTCTCACCTTGTAGTCTGTTTTTATTTTTTTCCTTTTGCATTCACTTCTCTGAGTCCTGTTTATCTGGCTTCTACTAAATTGATCTGTGTTGCTCTGAGTATTGATCTAAAAAAGAAGTAACTTCATGTCAGGATGCAGTTCCTGCGAGGAGGGAAGTACGGTCAACCTCGAGATCATGTTTCCAAAATGAGACTGGATTACGCACAAGGTGCCAGTTCCCTAATGATGTTGGATTAGACACAAGGTGCAAATTCCAGATGATGCTAGATTACACACAAGCCAAGTGGAGTCGTCAGCTGTTCGTGTCCTCGTGGCTCTAGTAAAGGCTGAAAGAAAGCGCGCAACATCCCTTGAGAATGTAGCTGAGTTCCTGAAGAAGCGAAAAGAGCAATCGGATGCTCTCTTCACCCAAGCAAAAGAAGAGATGGAAGGAGCTAGAAATAAGCTAGCAGAGGCAGAGCAGGCTAGGCGTCTCCTGCTATCTAAAACTATTGTCAATACAAAATTTCCTTCATAATAGCTAGGTTCAAATGTTTATCCAGTCAGCATGCCTGTTGTGATGTCCGTGCATCTACTGATGTGGCACAATTTTTTTGGGTCATGTAATAACAACAATTACTTTCCAAACAATAACAGATGAAGCATTGGACATGGTATAGTTCACGCGCAAGCCCAACATTCCAAGTTCAACTTCCACATCAAACTCATGTTCACAGATATCTGCACATTCATAGATAATGTCCACAACCATGATTCACTTTAAAGCCAAAAAAATGTGAGGAGATTTATAAATAAAGAAAAACCTCTAGTTCCTGCTACAAGTGCGAGCACAACAAGTCAAGACCATGCGTAATTAATTATATTTTGGTCATTTTTTGTGTTCTAAATCACCCCCAAAGTAAAATTCATGGAGAAACTTTGACCCAAAATACGATGGGGACTAGTAAACCAGAACGGAAGTAGTAGTTTTTTTATCAAAGAAGGGTTTCCGCCTTCTAATTTTCATTACTGAAAACCAACATCTAAACCATAGTATTTACCCTAGAACTACCAGGTTCAACATATCGCAACATAAACCCATACAACCATACACCAAGGAGGTACGTAGTAGTAGTTATGAATTTCATTTTTGCTCCATACCAATCGTTCTAAAACCTACTTAGTAGTTATAACGCGCCATTGAAAATCGGGACTCTTAACAACGCTAAAAAATGATATTTTAAACGTGGCTACTCGATCTGTGGCAACTAGTGAGCCACCGCCTCCAAGTCGTTCACTTGTGGTCCCGACCATCAACTCCTATGGATCAAATTATCAAGCGAGCTGACTATTCCTACAAAGGTGCGCTCCACCACATACCCGATACCCGCGCATGCAGCAATCGTGCACCTAGGGTTTTAGGGTATATTTGTTAACGTTGCCTTTACGTAACTCTCATGTGTGCGAGACAGCGAGAGACCGGCTGCATGAGTGCACCTCTTCTCTTCGTATATGTACTCCACCATTTGTCTGGTGTCCAAAAAATTATAATAACTACTAGCAATGTGCCAATGCGTTGCCACACGATCAAAGTATATTAATACATATTCAAGGATTTGATAGAAAAAAGAGTCTAGTTTTGAAATACATATATCAATAATAATATGTTATGTTTCACTCAAAATATATTCCTTTGGCGGTTTTGATGAGATAAGGGAGGAATGTTGTTGGTTTCAAGACTTGAGAAGTGGTATATGTCTAATTTCTACTCTTACTAGCAAGATGCCCGTGCATTGCACGGAACATCAAGATCTTGTGGGAGAAAAGGATGAACGAGGGAAGGCCTTATCTGCAAATGTGGAGAGGAGTGCGGGTAAATTGCCATAGTTTCCTTCCTACCATTAGATATAAATCGGACGGCCTATCTTGCAGCATGGCAGGCCCACCATCATCACCAACTCTGTTTTTTATCCCTACTCTTATAAAAAGCATAGTCGGTGATGATCGTGTGCCTGCCATCCCGCATTACAGGCCGTCCGATCTATATCTGACGGATAGGAAGGAAACTATGTCAATTTTGCAAGAAGATACCCACACACCTCTCCACATTTGCAAATAAGGCCTTCCCTCATTCATCCTTTTCTCCCACAAGATAAAATACTCATACAAATGCATCTTGATGTTCCATGCAACGCATGAGCATCTTGCTAGTTGTTGCAAAAAGCCCATGTGTGTGAGAGAGAGGGAGAGAGGAGGAGGACGGAGTGCATGTGTAACAAAGACACAAAGAGTGTGTGTGCGAGAGGTATCAGCTTAAAATGAGGCGATAGTGTGTGTGTGCACGATCGAGAGGGCGTGTCTCAAGAAGGGAAGAAAAGTCTACATAGATACAAGGAGCGGGAGAGAGACATGTATGCGATAGTGGAAGCCCGTGTGTGTGGGTGTATAAACCTATCTAGAGGCTAGTCGATAAATGTTTGTGAAAGAAATACGAGTCGGGGGTGCGAAAGTGAGAGTTGTGTGTGTGTGTGAGAGAGAGAGACGGTAGTCGGGAAGGGGAGTGGAAGCAGGAGTTGTGTGTGTGTGTGAGAGAGAGAGAGGGGGGGGGGGAGTTTGTCTGATCGGTAAACAAATGAATAATGTCATTCTAGGATGGAGACGAAAAGGAAACCTCAACAAATGTTGTGTCTAAAGGATAGAGAGAGTAGTTTTAGGGGTATGAGTCATATCTAGAGACATATAGGGTGTGTGAGAGAATCCCATAGAGAGAAAGACAAAGTGAAAGACGAGTGGAGACTGTGTGTGTGGCGGTGAAAAAGAAAGCTTAGGTACCTAGTGATACCAGAGAATGGTAGAGACGTGAGAGATAATCAAAACTGTGTAATGTATAATGATAGGGAGAGTGTGACACTTCTCAAGGGAGACGTCGAGAGACCATGTTTGCAAGGATAGGCGAAACATGAAGTGAGCGTGCGGGTGAGCTGGAGAAAAGAAAGTGATAGCTACATGAAGGAGCATGCATGCGAGAGAGATGGGCGTGAAAGGAGTGAACATAAAAGGGATTCAAATATTTGAATTCGAGATGATGATACATGTAATCCATACTCGAACCAAAATTGCTCTATCAAACATGCATACTCATATGAATTCATGCGCATCTATGTTATTTAATATGTAGTTATTACTGATCCATACATTTTAGTATAACATAATTTGGTTTAAATATTTTGAATTCAACCTTATGATTTTGAGATCATTGTATTTGTAAATCATATTATACATATAAAGGAGCAGAATTCTTTGTTGTGCTTTTGAAAGTATATATAAAAAAATGATGTATATAGAATTTTATTCCAATTGAAAATGGATCCTGCCCGAAAAAAATAGAATACAAAGGGGATTCGAATTGAGTTGGCACGGTAAACGTGCAGTTTGCAAAATTTGAAAGAAGCGGGGAAAGTCGCAGTAACCGCCCGAAACCAAAATCTGCGAGAAGGAAATTACTACTGCCTATCCATGCCACGCAAAGCCTATCTGCTTGATTTCTATAGGTTTCGATAGGGGTAGGTTTGTAATTTCACTCAAACGTGACATAACCGCCTCTCACCCGGATTCATACACGTTGGGCACCAAAACACAATGTCTCATCGGCCGAAATCGACTCCCTCCCTGATTCATACACGGTGGGCGCCAAAAACAAACTCTCGTCGGCAAATATTCGGTGTATGCGAGATTACCATCCTACCCCCAACCGACTAATATTGATGTGATGTAGGAAATTTGAAACAGGAGCTAAGTTTGTAAATTTCCTCGCATTTGAGACAAGCGCGCCCTGAAGACATGGTTCCCCTCTTCTTATCTACCTCCATTGCCCCATTCATACTCCGTGAGCGCCAAAACACCCTCTCCACCCCAGCCTCCTCCATCTGCCACCCCATCCACCGCCATCTTCCTCCACCATGCCAGAGCTGATACCCCGCCGCCGCCATCCATTACAAGAGATCGACCTCTCTCATCCATGGCTTCGGACCGGGATTCTTGCATTCCGTTGTCTCATTTCATCCCCGCCGTCGTCCACCTTGCCGGCGCCGCTCCTACAACCGTCTCAGCTACCGCGCCCCGCCGCCACCGTCCCTCCTAGATCTGCTTCCATGCTGCCGACAGCCATCGTTACTGCAGCACCGTCAAATTCTCAGCAGATGCATACACGGTGCCGCACCAGAGGCGATACTCTTTCGTATCTGCTCATCTTATTTATCGTAGCAAGAAAATAGATCGCCACTGCTTTACTCTGATTCCTTGTCCATCACTTACTTGATAGTTGAAAGCAAACATTGGTTGCAAAGTTGCCTTGGTACGGTTTGCACCTTCAGATCCGCCATGGCACACTCAACACTATACTCCCAATGCTTATGGTTTTCCCCTTTCATATTCCACACTAGTTAAATCATAGTAGACTAAATTTCAAAATTCAGTCACTCGATTTTTCAGAGCTCGGTCGAGTTCGCCGGTGTGAAGGAAGGGGCTCGGATGGGGATGGTGGTTGTGGGGGGGCGGTGGTGGGGCCTCGCCGAACGAAAAAAACTCAACGCGGGTGGGGGCGGCGGAGGAACACAGGCGGTGGGTGCCGGTGGTCCGGCCGGCGGCCCGTGCGGTGTTCTGTATGGGAAGAATCAGAGACGAGGAAGAAGAAGGGTTAGGAGATGTAGGATCTTCATCCAACCGCCTGAAATGGTCGAGAGACATTAGGGAGTTGCATTCTTAATGCGCTCTAGTTCATCATGTGTGGGCACTGCGCAATGAACATTTAATTATCCGAAATCTGCTTGCTCTTCTTTAGCATGTTCCTCTTCCATTCTTCTTTAATAAGTACTCTCTCCGTTCCTAAATACACGTCTTTGTATAGATTCCACCATGGACTACATAGGGAGCAAAATGAGTGAATCTACACTCTAAAATGTATCTGGATACATCTGTATGTGATCCATAGTGGAAATCTCTACAATGACTTATATTTTGGAACATAGGGAGTATGATAGTAGTACAGTATGTTCCTTGTAGTGAAGATGAGTAGGGACATTTGCAGTGTAGAGGTCTATACGGTCGGTTGTGATGGACACTTTGAACTCTTTGGGCCTCTTTGATTCGTAGGATTTTGTAAACATAGGAATAGGATTTGTAGTGGCCTGCCCACTTGAATCCTATAAGAATAGCAAGGAAATGCGGGGAGCTGTGTCGCCTTTGAGAGTTACACTGATATTAATAGTACCGCACCTTCAGTTGAAGAGAGCTGGTATCCGAAGCCTTTCTAGCCGTACTAGCAATACTAGCTCATATATTCCAGCAAGTTCCACTTGACTGATTTTACTCTGATGCTTACGGTTTTCCCGTTATATCTACACCATGATCTGTGTAGCTGCTTTGTGTCGCACTAGCAGAAGTCCACTCTTGAAGCTAAACACTGTAGTGAATTACAAAATTGGCACCAAGGCATTGAGTGCCATTCTGGATGCAATGAAACTCATACGCTCCCCACCTGTTGATTCTTGTTCAGAATATGATCCTAATGACTATTCTAACCTCGAGGAGTCAAAGGTAGATGGCCTATCCTGTTCACCCATCAAGGTGACTGTTCTAATTTGGCAAGGTTTTATTGATTGCGCCTATCTTGCATATGTTGTCTTGCATTTCTTCTACTTTGTTGCACCGCCATCTGCTTAGTTTACTCATCATATATGTTGAGATGCCATGCCCATCCATTATCAATACATATTCCATCTGTCATCATACCATGTTTTTCCACTCAAATGCTGTTCTTGTGCATCAGACATCAAAAAGGAAGAGGGTGATTGCTAAACCTGAAGGAGCACGAGCAAAGTCCTTGAAAAACGTGGTGGTGCCGGAGAAATCAGACAACACCCCACTTATATTGGTTGTACAACCAGTGACACAAAACATAGGACCGACCCCGGCAGACTGTACCCATACTTCACTGGCCACACCACTAGCCCCACCACACAGGACTTGCACTCTAGAAAAAGGTATACCGATTTCAGTTGCCATAGCACCAGCCGTACCACAGAAAAATCCCACTCCAGCAAAAAGTACAGCAAGTCCACCGGCCGAAGACCTATCCCAACTGCAGAGACGGCCAATTCCTGCAGATTGGAACCCCATTCTAGTTATTCCCAGTTTAAAAGACAATGCTTTCAATGTTGTTCGGGACTACGTGCATATATTCCCATCATGGGAAGATTATAGCAAAGACAAACACCATTTTCACATCTTCCTATCCAACTTACATGTAAGTGCTATTATTCATGGTTATTATTTTCCTGTTTTCTATTGATTGAACACATCAATGATTTACATTACATTGTTGTAAGTAGGCGAGGGTCAATCTGGATAGTCATGATGAGCAAAACTTGCTTGTGCTTTTCAACGAAGCATTGCAGCAGTACCGGTGTTACTTGAGGAAATCACACTTTGATGGCAAGTCTATAAACGAATTTCCGGTGAAGTCTCCTGTGCTAAATTTAGAAGACATTGAATGGAAAAACCTTGTTATGCACTGGTCTCATTCCCAGGATGAGGTACTGTCTATGAAATCACATGACAATTTGAACTTCTACTTTTCTGCATGTGCCTTACGGATCTTTTTTATAGTAAATCTGCTTGAAGAAGAATTCTGGTTTGGAAAGAACGACAGGATATCGCAAATATGCTGCCCGCTGCTTTGCTCTTGTTAGCACCTGTTGTCCTGTATCACTGTACTTGCATACATACCTGGTTCATTATGTGACAGCAGTATGCATGATAGCTTCCTTATCAATTGTTCACTCCAAATTATCTGATCTGTATGAATGGTTACATTAGTGTAGAATATATCCAATGCCAATGGAATTTTTTAGCTCTGCATTGTTCTTGTAAGTACTTGCTGTCCTTTATCAGAGTACTTATATTGACATGTAGTTGTTCATGTACCATCATTCTGCAGCTTATTTGCCTTTGCCCTCCATTTTCTACACATCAGATCTATATTTACTCTTACCATAAGGTTGGACAACACCAATGGTACTGAAGAAGTTTTGCTCTGCGTTGCTCTTGGCTGTACCTTTTGCCTGTATCGTTGTACTTACATTTATAGCTACTTGGTTATGTAGCATCACTCTTCATCTTATCTTAAATATTCCCCATTTTTTCTTATATTATCACATCTATATTTACTCTTAACAAAATGTAGAATAAAGGCAATGCTTATGAAGAAGATTTTGTGGTAACCTTCTTGAATTGCCCCCCCCATCAGCATGGACAAGGGCTTTATAGAGCCTGTCTTCACCAATAACGTAAGTTTGTCCTTCTCAAGCCTTCAAACTTTGTTGTGTATATTTGGTTAGGCATGACTGCAACAGCTGTTTATTTTTGGTGTTTGCATCAAATTGCATGTTTAAAGATTATTATGTAGTTCATAAACAAAAGTTTGTCCTTCTCAATTTAAGTTTTCAGTTGTACAACCAAGTTCCTTCTTCATACCATGTAAATTAAACTATACAGAGCAAGTGATCTTCTTTTGCACTGCATGTATGCTTTTGTTCTTGATCCGTAATCTAGTGGTGTGGTGAACCTACCCACTACAGCACAATGTCATATTCTGCAATGTTTTAACTATGAACAATGTCATATCATTCTACTATTATTTAAAATGTCCCTTTATTTGCGAATCTAAAATGGGATAAATTGACAACACACTGACCATTGATACTTATGAGTTCTTGATCTGTAATCCAGTGGTGTCGTGAAGTTGCGAACTCCTTCACAATGTCATTTCCTGCCATGTCTTGACCTGAACAGTACCATATTATGTTAATGCAATTTTAAACTGTGTCACTTTATTCGTCAGTAAGAAATGTGATGAATTGTTAGCACTGATACTTTTATGTGCAAAACCTCTCATCTGTCTGCTTATTTATCTTTCAGAGTGAGGAGGATATAAGTGTTAAACAAGCGCAGTCTCATCAGCTTGCTTAGCTGCTTGCGCTGCAGCTCCCGAGCAGGGCTAACCTTTCTTGAACTCTATTGAAGTACTGTCAGTTTTGTATATTATTTTGTCGGCGTGTTTATTTGCACTGGTGGCGATCTTTGATGCCCAATGTATGTAATCTGCTGTCTGCTTGTGCTTTATTATGAGAGTGGCAAACTTTGATGCCCAGTGGATGTAATATGCCGTGATTTCTTTATTGTATAGTCTAGGTTTTTTCTTATTCACGATGCTGTAGTTATTTTACTGTATATATATATCATGTCTTTGCAATAAACCGGCCAAACCGTAAAATTACGATACTTAATCGGGACGTCATGCAATCACGATGTATGACCCGCATCATGGGCTCCGTCATCTTGGTCCGTTAAAAGGCCTAAATGTAAACTGGCCCACTAGTAGATTTGGGCCTTTAATAGGCCGAGTAGACCGCCGACCCTCTTTTCGCAAGAAAACTCAATGGGCATTTAGGAGGCTGAAAAGTAGGTTGGGCCTGAAACATGCCGAACATCTCACGGGCCGGCAGCAGCTTGAAATGGACCCCGGCCCATGATTGTGCCAATCAAATCACGGGCTTTTAACATGCTAAAATTGTCTCAGTCCTTGTTTGGCCCAATCAGATTATCAACAACGAGCAGGCCGGATGCAAACCGGGCCGTAGTTAGGCCCAACTATATGACAGGCTTTTAACAGGCCGAAATAAATATAGGGCCGAAACGTTAAATGGGCCTTTAACAGGCCGAAACTAATATCAAGCTGAATTACTAAGTGGGCCTTTAGCAAGTGGGCCCAAAAGCATAGCATCCAGTTGATGTGTCGAATCTGATATGGGCCATAATTTAGCCCAAAGCCTCTTAAAGGGCCGAACCTGATCTGGGCCGTAATTTGGCCCAGAACATGGTAGGCTTCTAACGGGTCGGATCTCATATGGGCCATTATTAGGCCCGGAATGTGGCAGGCTATTAATGAACCAGATGAAATATGGGCCAGCATTTGGCCCAAAACATGGCAGCCAGTTAATGGGCCGGCCAACTGGGGTCCTCAAAATCTTGTGGGCCTTCAGCTGGGCTGGCCCATTATGGTCGGCGAAATCTCGTGGGCCTTTAGCTGGGCCGTCCCATTATGGTCCACAAAAATCTTGTGGGCCTTTACCTGGGCCGACCCATTATGGCCCGCAAAATCTTGTGGGCCTTTAGCTGAGCCGGCCCATTATGGCCCGCAAAATCTTGTGGGCCTTTAGCTGGGCCAGCCCATTATGGTCCGCAAAATCTCGTGGGCCTTTAGCTAGGCCGGCCCATTATGGTCCGTAAAATCTTGTTGACCTTCAGTTGGGCCGACCCATTTAAACTTTATGGGCCACTTTTGGGCTGGTCCACGTGTCAACATATCATAGGCGCATCTCGCCCAATGGATGAGTGACACCTGTGCCAACGCGGAGCTGACACGTGTTTCCTCCAGCCAATGATGATTTTACACATGGAAAATCCCCATTGGTCCGGGCTATTAATGGGTAATCGGATCCAAAATCAGACTCGATAGCTTAACGGCTTTCCGTTACGGTGGATGCCACGTGTTGGTCACCCTTCACAAAAGCACTTCTATGACGCGCGATTTATCATCATGGAAGTGGACACTTCCGTGATGATAATTTTGGTAATGTCATGGAACACTTCTAGGACAGCACATGTATGACTATCTTGATTCTGTCATAAAATTGTCATGGATGTACATGCATGATAGAAAACATGCCCTACTATGACAAACACATATCATCATGGAAGTGTATTTTTTTGTAGTGCATGTTAGTTACATGCAACGCCGGGCACCGAACCAACTCACAGCCTTCGGGCATGCTGTGACAAACTTCGGCAGGTGGCTAAAAGCGGCAAGGCTATCCTCACCCCCGCTACTCCAGAGAAGTATTCTCCGGAGGATGATGATCTCAACGTCTTCACGACCTTTGAGACCTTTTCTTCAAATAATCGGTGCAAAAGGGCACTCCATGACCTCTCCGAAATAAACCAAGCAACCACAATAAGACCATGGAACAACGCGGCTATAACTTTCACCGCTGACGATGAACCAAGGACCCGATCAGTCCGAGCACCCGCCGCCTTGGTCTTAAACCCAATTGTGGACGGCTTTCGACTTACCAAAGTGCTCATGGACGGCGGTAGTGGGCTCAACCTCATCTACGAGGACACGCTCGACAAAATGCATATTGACAGAGCACAGATCAAGCAAAGCAATACCACCTTTCAAGGCATCATCCCCAGTCGAGAAGCATGATGTTCGGGGAAAATCAAACTTGAGGTAGTATTCGGCACACCTGAGAACTACAGGTCCGAAGAGTTGCTCTTCCATGTGCCCCCCTTCAACAACGAATATCATGCCCTTTTGGGGCTGGACGCCATCTCACGCTTCCAACCCATAACCCATTATGGGTACATGAAGCTTAAAATGCCGCGGCCCAATGGAATAATCACAGTTACAAGTGATCCGAACAAAGCACTCCGCGCCGAAAACAAAACTGCATCTTTGGCCCTCGAGGCACTATACGAAGACCTCGTGGCCGAAGAACTAACCACCCTACGATCCACGATGGACAAAGATGACGTGATCCTCGGCAAGAGGCCCAAATCTACCTCTTTTAAACCAGCAGATGAAATAACTAAATTTCAAGTGCACCCGACGGATCCTATCAAAACAGCGTCCATCGGTGCATAGCTGGATCCGGCGGTCGATGCCGCCCTACGAGCATTCCTGCGCGAAATTTGTAATATCTTTGCTTGGCACCCTTCGAACATGCCCGGGATCCCTCGCAGATTGGCCGAACATAGCCTCAACATAACCAAGGGGTTCAAACCAGTAAAGCAAATGCTACGGCGATTTTCTGAACCAAACGACAAGCTATGGGGGAGGAGCTAGCTAAACTACTCGATGTCGGGTTCATCGGAGAAATAAAACACCCGGATTGGCTAGCCAACTTGGTCGTGGTGCCGAAAAAGGATAAATCTTGCCGCCTTTGTTGATTTCAAAGACCTTAATAAGGCTTGCCCCAAAGACCCTTTCCCATTACCCCGCATTGATCAGATTATCGATGCGACCGCGGGACACAACTCATTGTGTTTCCTTGATGCTTACTCCTGATACCATCATATTAAGATGAAGGAGTCAGACCAGGATGCAATGGCGTCCATTACCCCGTACGGGCCTTTCTGTTTTAACACTATGCCTTTTGGGCTTAAAAATGCCGGTTCCACTTACCAACGCATGATTCAAACATGTTTGGAAAAAAATTGGCAAGACAGTGGAAGCATATGTGGACGACTTGGTTATTAAGACTAAATACGTTGATTCATTGGTGAATGATCTCTGCCTCACATTTGACAACCTCCGAACATACGACATACGACTCAATCCGGAAAAATGCGTTTTGGGCGTCCCAGCCAGAAAGCTGCTCGGGTTCATTGTATCCAATAGAGGAATCGAAGCAAACCCAGCCAAAATTCGAGCCTTGTCGCAACTGGCCATACCAACAAACGTAAAGCAGGTCCAAAAACTATCAGGGTGTGTGGCAGCTTTGAGCCGCTTCATAGGCAGATTAGGAGAAAAGGCATTACCACTTTATAGACTGATTAGACGCACTGTCGACTTTGAATGGATGGAGGCGGCTACAGCCAGATTAAAAAAACGTTATTGGCAGGCAACCCAATCCTAGCCGCTCCAAGTATTGGCGAGCCTATGTTGCTTTATATATTGGCGACTCACCAGGTAGTGAGCGCCGTACTCGTCATTGAACGAGAGGAAAAGGGACATAAATTCCCCATCCAAAAACCAGTATACTATGTATCGGTAGTCCTTACCCATGCAAATCCCGATACCCTCACTATCAAAAGATAGCTTGCGCTGTCTTTATGGCATCCCGAAAGCTCCGACACTATTTTCAAGAGTGTTCGATCACGGTGGCATCCGAAGTACCACTCGATGACATTATAAATAATAGGGATGTCACCGGCACATAGCTAAATGGCCATTGAGCTCTTACCATTTGAAATAACATACAAGTCGCGCCGAGCTATTAAATCTCAGGTGCTGGCTGACTTCATCGCTGAGTGGACAGAAGCTGAGCTCCCTACAGAGTACAGTTCATACTCCCACTAGATCATGTACTTCAATGGCTCTAAAATGCTAGTCGGTCTGGGGGCTGGTGTCATCTTGACATCCCCCACGGGGGACACAATCCACTTCGTGCTGCAAATCATGTATACAGACTCCAATAACGCAGCCGAATACGAGGCACTTCTACATGGTCTCCGAATGGCTGTCTCCATGGGCATACAACACCTAGAGGTGCGCGGTGATTCAAACCTTGCAATATCCCAGATAAATGGAGAGTTCGATGCAAAAGATCCAAAAATGGCGGCGTATCGAAACGCCATATAAAAATACCAGCTCGGTTTGAGGGCTCGAGTTTCATCATGTTGCTCGAGACAGTAATCAGGCAGCGGACATCCTTGCTCGAATGGGCACCAAGCGCGATCCCGTCCCGCCTAATACCTTTATGGAAAGGCTCTTTAAGCCATACCTGGTGTGGCAGGACGAGAGAGGACTAGTCCAGACCTGATCATGCCCCCAATAGCCAAACACAATACGGATACCATCGGGGGTTCGGGTACCGAAATAACACCCTCCGCCCAGGAAATCATGGCCGTTATTGCTCCATGGACCAAACACTTCCCGGCCTACCTTAATAGGCAGGAGCTTTCTGATGATCAAAATGAGGCCCATTGCATAGTTCGATGTTCTAAAGCCTATAAAGTTCACGAAGGTGAACTATACAAGAAAAACACTACTGGAGTCCTCCAAAGGTGCATCTCCGAAGAGGAGGACGACAACTCTTGGCTAAAATACATGTTAGTCTGGGCGGCCATCACGCCGCAGCTCGGGCCCTTGTAAGAAAGGCCTTCTGGACAGTTTTCTTCTGGCCAACGGCCCTGGCAGATAGACAAGCCTTGGTGCAACGTTGTGTAGGATGTCAGCTTTTCATCAATCAAAGTCATATGCCTCCCATTGCCTTACGAACAATCCCCATCACTTGGCCCTTTGCGGTCTGGGGGCTAGATATGGTCGTACCCCTTAAAGGGGGAAGCCACAAAAATAAATATTTACTGGTAATGGTGGATAAATTCACTAAGTGGATAGAGGCCAAACCAGTAAAAATGGCTGAAGCAGGGCCAGTGATCGACTTTATATCCGGCGTGGTATACTGTTATGGTGTCCCGCACAACATCATCACTGATAATGGCTCCAATTTTACCACCGATGAGGTGAAAAACTGGTGTGCTAACTTGGGCATTAAGCTCGACTATGCATCTGTATACCACCCTCAAACTAATGACCAGGTTGAACGGGCCAATGGTCTGATAATGAGCGGCATTAAACCCAGACTGGTGTGCTCCCTGCAGGAGTCAGATAAGCATTGCATTGAGGAACTTGATTCCGTGCTCTAGGGGCTGCGGACCATGCCTAATCGGATGACCGGATACACACCTTTCTTTATGGTGTATGGTCCAGAAGTTGTCTTGCCCTGCAACATTATTCATGACTCACCTCGAGTGCGCATTTACAAAGAGCGAGAAGCCGAGCTCAATCACCAGGATGACCTAGACGGGCTTGAAGAGGAGCGTGATACTGCAAAGGCCTGTTCCGCATTCTATCAGCAACGAGGCAGGCGATATTAAAGCAGAGAAGTGTGGGCCAAGATATACAACGTCAGCGATCTCGTCTTACGTCTCCCAGAGAAGAAGCAGGACAATCTCAAACCAAAATGGGAGCGCCCCTTCATCATAGATGAAGTTCTCACAGGAGGAGCCTATTGCCTTTATAATGCATTGGATAATCGCCTTGAGCCAAATCCATGGAACGCTGCTCGGCTTCGATTGTTCTACGCCTAGCTCAGCCGCCTCCTTTATGTTTCTTTGACTAGGCTCCTTCTTCCTTTTTTTGTTTATTCTCCCTTTTTCCCCAGGGTATGTTCAGATCTACCGAACTGTTAAGGGTACACATCTTTAAATGTATACACCCCATTATGACTGGGGGCTTCTTTGACGAATCTTATTACTAAAAGCCTGTGGCTTACATTGTCTATATCGTTTGTTATATACAAATTTTGTGCCATTATATGCACCTCTATGACTTTAATTTTTTCCAAGCTGGGTTGCCTCGCTCCTGTGTTTGTACCCTACGTTCCCGATTGTTCTGCTAGGGTGTAAAGGGAGCACCTCCGTGATTGTTACAACCAGGTAATCCGGACCTGTACCTCAGACGGGTGAAGCCGAAAGCTGGCGTTCTTAAGAGAATAATTGGTCGGCAAACAACGACAGATTGTTTACATTTCCGTAATTCTTCTAAAAATATATGGGATAGGCTCCCCGTAATTCGGAATAAAGCCTAGGCACGCTTAATTAAGCACGCCAACCCAAGGAAAGGAACCTTTAACGGGACTGTTTTCCTTGTAAGATGTTTCTTACGTTAAAGAGGTAATATAACATAACTCCCAGAACAAATTTTGTCTGTTTGAGCAATATGACTGGATTGCCAGGTTTCTGGACATAATGAATGTTTCTTACATTCTCACATGGTATCCGGAAACACTCCACCTTCTTGGTTCGGAGGAAATCCCACGATGACAAATTTTGACATGTTCAGTTGGAGATCAGTTCAATGATAAAGGTACATTGATAGAAAACGAACGCCTACTCTTTGTCTATGCCATCTATAAGACTATCTAAACTATAGTCTTCTTGCAGATATTTTGTAGCTATCATCACTTGGTCATGCACCAAATTCACGGGAATCTCTTTTCCGTCTAGTCCCTGAGGTCCAACTCGGGCCATATGATTCGGATCAAGTCCAGTGTTGCGTGTTTTCACCATTTCCCATGCCTCTCGTGCACCTTCTCGGCATGTGGATGATACGTCTCCATCGTATATATAATTTATGAAGTATTCATGCTATTTTATTATCATTCTTGGATGTTTTACAATCTTTTTATAGCAACTTATATCATTTTTGGGGACTAGCCTATTGACCAAGTGCCCAGTGCCAGTTGCTGTTTTTTGCTTGTTTTTTACGTTGCAGGAAATCAATATCAAACAGAGTCCAAACACCGCGAAACTTCTTGTGGATTTTTTATGGACCAGAAGACATCCAATGGGCCAGAGAAGAACCTGGGAGGTGCCCCGTGGGGGCACAACCCACCAGGGCATGCCTGGGGGGCCAGGTGCGCCCAGGTGGGTTGTCCCACCTCGGTGGCCTCTCACGCCCCCTCTTTGCCCTATAAATCACCAAATATTCCAAAAAACCTCGAGGTTAACCTACATCAGAAGTTCCACCGCCACAAGGCTCTATAGCCACCGAAAACCAATCTAGACCCCATTTCGGCACCCTGCCGGAGGGGGAGATCATCACCGGTAGCCATCTTCATCGTCCTGGCGGCCACAATGATGAGGAGGGAGTAGTCGACCCTCGGGGCTGAGGGTTTGTACCAGTAGCTATGTGTTTGATCTCTCTCTCTCTCTCTCTCTCTCTCTCGTGTTCTTGAGATGTCACGATCTTGATGTATCGCGGGCTTTGTTAATATAGTCGGATCATATGGTGTTTTCCCCTCTCTATCTTGTTGTGATGAATTGAGTTTTTCCCTTTGAGATTTCATTGTTATCGGATTGAATACTTTTATGGATTTGAGAGCACTTGATATATGTCTTGTATATGAATACTCGTGGTGACAATGGGGTATCATAATGATTCACTGGATATGTGTTTTGGCATTCAACTCGCGGATTCCCGCGGTGGCATTGGGGTAATCTATGCATAGGGGTTGATGCACGTTCTCGTCTTTGTTTCTCCGGTAGAAATCTTGGGGCACTCTTTGAAGTTCTTTGTGTTGGATTGAGTATTATGAACCTGAAATTATTTGATGTTATTTTAGTACGAACTCTTGGATAGATCGATCGGAAAGAATATCTTTGAGGTGGTTTCGTACCCTACAAACAATTTCTTCGTATGTTCTCTGCTAGATAGGAACTTTGGAGCGATTCTTCGTTGCATGTTGAGGGACGGTTATATGATCCAATTATATTAGCATTGTTGAGAGATTGCACTAGCAAAACTACGGACCCTAGGCCTCATTTTCAAGAATTGCAACACCGTTTTTGTGCACGTTTACTATTTGCTACCTTGCTGTTTTTATTTATTCAGATTATAAAAATATATTTCTACCATCCATATTACACTTTTATCACCATCTCCTCGCCGAACTAGTGTACCTATACAGTTTTCCATTGCATTAGGTGTGCTGGGGACACAAGAGATTTCTTGTATTTGGTTGCAGGGTTGTTTGAGAGAGACCATCTTCATCCTACACCTGCCATGGATTGATAAAACTTAGGTCATCCACTTGAGGGAAAATTGCTACTGTCCTACAAAACTTTGCGCTTGGAGGCCCAACACGAGCCTACAAGAATAAATTTGCGTAGTAGACATCAGCGGACGACTTCCATAGCTCAAAACGATGTCGTGCACCTTTGAACAGGTTCACCAAACCCTCAATACTTTCTGGAGGGGCATCGGATGGCCATAGGGCTTTAGCCATGCTTCTCATAGCTTTCCTTGTTCATTCATGCACCACGGACAGTTCCTTCAGCACGTCGCCTCGAAATCCAGATACTTCCTCTTCAGGCCGACCGGTTAACAGACCTACACCAACAAAGTTGTGACAATCCGAACTATGGGATACTATAAAGTCCTTTGGATGGTTCAAAAGGTCATACCGAATATGCCGCCCTTCAGCTTCTTATTTTCTTTCTGCGCGGCCGATAGCCAAGCCTTAAAATCTTTGTTTCTTCGGCTTGTTTATCCTTTTCCTCCTCAAGTTTGTTCTTCTGATCAGTGGTCATTGTGGCCTTTTTCATCTCCACCAGCTCTGTGGTGAATGACATTCAGCTTTGTCTGGTTTGTTTTCCGCTCCTGGGACAGCGCGTTGTTCTTCTCCCTGAGAACCTGCAGGTCATAACAATCCTTAAATCGGTTGGCTTAACCGCTTCAAGTCTCGGGGGCTACTGGCATATATCTATTAAATTTGCGCAACCTATTACCTGTATATCCTTTGAAAACAATTGAGTAACTCCAGCAAGTCCGGCAGGACTCCGATATATGCATCCATGGAGCTGAGTTCGGTAAATTCCTGTTCAGTGAAGACTGGAGCACGCATGGTCTCTTTCAGTCGACGATGATTCATCACTCTCTCCACCTTAGAATTCGTGACGGATATGTCATCCGAATCCTCATGTGGGGGTAGATCTGGCACTGTATCAGCCCTCGTCCTGGTTGACGAGTCCGATGCCAGATAAGTTGATATTTGGCTAACAGGGTGTTATCCTACAGTTTGCCGCCTGCTCCTCCTAAAATAAAGTTAAAGAAGAAGTTTAACAATCTGATCTCATGCTTAGGCACATATCAAAGGACATACCTCTTTGAAGAAGGACGGGGCTCGATATCGCTCCCGGTTTCCTTTTGTTTGGAGCGATCGCCCTGTGTAGAGACCGCTCTTGACGCAGTACGGCTTGTCGAGCGCCGATCCTATGAAATACAATTTAATATAGTGGATAAGGTGCAAGTAGGGGCTTCTTCTTGAGGAAGCTTTTTGAGTACTTACAATTGAGAAAGGGTAAAGGTGGGGGTAGTCCGCTAAAATAGCCACTTCCGAGCCATCAAGGCTCTCCTGATAAAATACCCCATCATCGAATTCTATGTATATATCTGGATCATCACAGAAGTCGAGGTCTTCATTGCAAGCGTGATCCTCTGGCTGTGGGGAGGGACAATAGATGTTCCCGACCTCCTTCCTCCATGACTGTTTTAAGACAATAAGAGCAATTTGATTAGCATGCCTAGATAACAAGGTACAATAGTGCTAATAATCAAAAGCTTACCCATTCGATGGGGTTGTACATGGAAAAGCCTTCTCGGTAGTTTAAGCGGAGGAAGTCTTCTTTCTCCCCCTTGTACTGGTCGACTAGGATTATGGCCAGTTCGGTTGGGGTATCCGGGCCCTTGCGTCTGTAACAAGATGCGTCGTCCTCTCTGTTGTAACACCATAAAGGAGTTACTCTGGATTGAAGGGGATGAATACATCATTTTATTGCGATGGCCATGACTTCGATTATCGTTAGCTCGGAATGAGCAAGCAATCTGACCTTGCTGACCAACCTCTTTACTTCCGCACTATCTTCCTCCTTGGGACTCCAGGGGCGCCCATTGGGGTGTTTCTTCAAAGGAGCACTAGAGAATTTGGGAAGGCCGCGCCGAACTGGGTCTGGAAGTGGGAAGTCCTCAATGTAAAACAATTCCGAAGACCATTCTTTGGATACCTCGGGAGTTCCAACAGGGTAGCCTGATCCGGCTATGCGTCGTACTTCAGCGCCCACCTCAAATATGGAACCCCCTCGATGAGGGACGAGGCAAAACTTTCTCCATAGGTCGAAATGGGCCTTGCAACCTAGAAACAGTTCACAGAGAGCGACAAAACCCGAGATATGTAGAATCGAACCTAGGGTGAGGTTGTGCAGCTGGATCCCGTAAAACTCCAATAGGCCCCTAAAAAGGGATGGGACGGAAATCCTAAGCCTCGCAGATGAAACGAAACAAATCACACCCTCTCCTCCTTATTGGGGTTGGGGAAATTTTCTGCTAGCACATCATTGCCAATCGAGGCCAATCCCGCTCGCACAGAGACTAGATCTGCGAGAGGGAGATATACTTGTGCCTGAAGTCGACTCAATTGAAGATGAGACACTGAGCAGCTCCGCCAATCCCCCTCTTGAGGGCCATGAGGGCGCGAGGAAGTGCTAGGAGCACTGGTCATGTTTTGAAGTTTTTCGTTGCTAGCCCTAATGTTCTCTGCATGATGTGGATGACACTTGGGGATCTAACCTCTTTATATAGGTGCTGTCCCTTTGTGGTCAGGGGCGTACCTCTAAATGGTCATTATGGACCATTCACATTCGCTTGACGCATGGAAATCGAGGCGATGATAGGGAAGGAGCCATAAAGGCAGAACGAAAAGGTCAGGGCCGGGCTGTCATCCGTCCTAAGTATGATGAAGAACCTGCCTTGCAAATACGAAAACACAAGCTGAATACCACATCGTCATTGAAGGCAAGTTCAGGGGCTACTGAGGGAGTCCTGGATTAGGGGGGGTCCTCGGGTGTTCAGTCTATTTGATATGGACCGGACTGATGGGCCGTGAAGATACAAGCAGAAGACCTTCCCCCCGTGTCCGGGTAGGACTCCCATATGCATGGATGGCAAGATTGGTGTCCGGATATGTTATTTCCTTCGTCTACAAACCAACTCTGTACAACCCTAAGCCCCCCCGGTGTGTATATAAACCAGAGGGTTTTAGTCCATAGAGGCTATCAGAATTCACATAGGTTAGAGAACTAGTGAGGGAGTCCCGGATTAGGGGGTGTCCGGATAGCTGAACTATCATCATCGGCCGGACTCCAAGACTATGAAGATACAAGATTGAAGACTTCGTCCCTGTCCGGATGGGACTTTCCTTGGCGTGGAAGGCAAGCTTGGCGATACGATATGTAGATCTCCTACCATTGTAACCGACTCTATGTAACCCTAGCCCTCTCCGGTGTCTACATAAACCGGATGGTTTTAGTCCGTAGGACACAACAACAATCATACCATAGGCTAGCTTCTAGGGTTTAGCCTCCTTGATCTCGTGGTAGATCTACTCTTGTAATACTCACATCATCAATATCAATCAAGCAGGACGTAGGGTTTTACCTCCATCAAGAGGGCCCGAACCTGGGTAAAACATCGTGTCCCTTGTCTCCTATTACCATCCGCCTAGACGCATAGTTTAGGACCCCTACCCGAGATCCGCCGGTTTTGACACCGACATTGGTGCTTTCATTGAGAGTTCCTCTATGCCGTCGCAATCAGGAAGGATGCCTCTTCCCGTCTTTAAAGACGGTACCATTGCCAAAGGAGCTTTGGCCGCCGGTCAAGCTATCCGACTAGGTGGTTTTCTTATGACCGCCTGTTCGGCCAACGCTTCGATGATGACCTCTCGGGTCATCAAAAGCGATCTTCGCGTCAACTCAGAATTCGCCAAGTAGCTGGATCCGATGGAGCTCTCTTCTATAAACGAGCTCTTGGATCGCATCGCCGCCCTGGGAGTCGCTACAGACTACGATCAGATTGGGCTTAAAACCGATCTGAGAGAAATTAACTCCCCCCAGGCTTCCCACCATGTTGCTGTGGTAGAAGAACAATGCGGCGACTCTTCTTCTATGTTAAAAACCAGTTATGTCCGGATTCCCGATCCCCCCATACCGGATTCCCGCGGAGGGACGGACGTCAATCGAGTACTGAACCTAAAGTCAGGCAGCGGACTAGATTCGTTGGACAGCGTCCAGCAATCCAAGCTTCCAAGTCCGGAAGCTCCACAGCCTTTGAGCCCTAGATTGGGCGGGGTTCCGAATTTAATTCCACCCGCCCACCCGAACATAAGCGATCTATCTCAAATACGGCAAGAGCCCAATGAAACAGTACATCATTACTGGGCCAGATTCCTCCTGGTTATGGACAGGATAAAGGACTGCCGTGAGGAAAGCGCAATCTTAATTTTCTGCAATAATTGCACGGACAAGGGAATCCTCAACGCCATAAGTCATTGTGAAATTACACGCTTCGCTGATTTGGCGTCCATAGTACGAAAGTACTGTGAGATGGAAAGCGCCTGGAAAGCCGAAATCAATTTTTGGGATAATCCGGCCCTGAACACAGACCCAGTCCGAAATAATAGGGTGCATCATCGACAGACACCTGGGTTAAATACCAAAAAGCACAAACCCTTCATAGGGCATGGAACCGTACTGGAGGGATGGCTCAATGGATCCTGCAAAATTCATAGCACAGAGGGCGCCACTCCAACTCATAGCCTTAGAGCATGTTGGATACTGCGGCAGGTGGCCAAAAGTGGCGAAGGTCTTCTAGCCCCGGAGAACCACCCCAACAGTACCAGTACGGTATTAACAGTCTTCGAGACTTTCGCATCAAATAATATGCGGAAACAAACAATCCGCAACCTCGCCGAAGTCTACCAAGTAGCAACAACAAATCCATCGAGCGACACGGCTATCACCTTCAATGCCAGCGACGAACCTAAATTCCGAATAGCCCGAGCACCAGCCGCATTGGTCCTCAGTCCAATAGTGGACGGTTTTCGTCTTACCAAGGTAGTCATGGATGGCGGCAACAAATTAAACCTCACCTATGAGGAAACCCTCCAGAAAATGGAAACAGACTGGAGCCGCATTGAGCGAAGCAGCACAACCTTTAGAGGAATAATCCCTAGTCGGGAAGTACGCTGCACATGAAAAATCACACTAGATGTGGTGTTCGGCTCGCCGGACAACTACAGGTCCGAGGAAGTCACGTTCCAAGTGGCCCCGTTCAACAGCGGATATCACGCTCTATTAGGGCGAGAGGCATTCACAATTTCCCAAGCTGTACCCCATTACGGGTACATGAAGCTCAAAATGCCCGGGCCCAATGGAATCATTACTCTGGTCAGTGATCCGGACATAGCACTCTGCACTAAAAATAAGATAGCCGCACTAGCCCTAGAGGCACTATCCGAAGCCCTAGCGGCAGAGGAACTCACCGCACTATGCTCCATGGTGAATAGGGACGATGTGATACTCGATAAGAGATCTAAGTCCACCTCTTTTAAACCAGCAGATGAAATAGTCAAATTCCAGGTCCATCCAACGGACCCCTCAAAGACGGCCTCCATTGGGACACAATTAAACCCTGATGTAGAAGCCGCACTACGAGAATTCCTTCAGGAAAATTGGGACATTTTTGCCTGGCACCCTTCAGATATGCCAGGAATCCCACGCAGGCTGGCAGAGCACAGCCTAAATATCCTAAAAGGATTCAAGCCAGTCAAACAGGCCCTTCGACGATTTTCCGAACCCAAAAGACAGGCAATGGGAGAGGAGCTAGCCAAATTACTAGAAGCCGGATTCATCAGAGACATAAAACATCCGGACTGGCTAGCGAACCTAGTAATGGTACCAAAAAAGGACAAATCCTGGCGCCTATATGTGGATTTTAAAGACCTTAATAAGGCCTGTCCAAAGGATCCTTTCCCCCTCCCCCGCATCGACCAAATCATCGATGCTACAGCGGGGCACGATTCATTGTGTTTCCTCGATGCATACTCCGGATACCATCAAATCAACATGGCGGAAACAGACGAGGCCGCAACAGCATTCATTACTCCATACGGACCATTCTGCTTCAACACAATGCCCTTCGGACTTAAAAATGCCGGCGCAACATATCAGCGCATGATTCAGACATGCCTGGCTACCCAGATCGGCAAAACAGTGGAGGCATACATAGACGATGTGGTCGTTAAGACCAAACACATCGAAGCTCTAGTAGACGATTTGAGGCTCACATTCAACAACCTCCGAGCATATGACATTAAGCTCAACCCGGAAAAATGCGTTTTCGGCGTACCAGCCGGAAAGCTCTTGGGCTTCATCGTATCCGGTAGAGGAATTGAATCAAACCCAGCCAAGATCCGAGCTCTGTCACAATTGGATATCCCAAAAGACCTCAAACAAATACAAAAACTGACTGGATGCATGGCGGCTCTAAGCCGCTTCATCTCCCGTTTGGGAGAAAAGGCATTGCCTCTCTAGCGCCTCCTCCGACGCACCGAACACTTTGAGTGGACGGATGCTGCCATGGCCGGACTCGAAGAAATAAAGGCCATATTAGCAACAAATCCGGTCCTGGCCGCGCCCAACCTAGGCGAACCAATGTTATTATATATCGCGGCAACACATCAAGTTGTCAGCGCAGCGCTCGTCGTCGAACGAGAAACAAAAGGACATAAATTCCCTCTTCAAAAACCAGTGTACTATGTATCCACTGTCTTAACTCCATGCATGTCCCGGTATCCACATTATCAAAAGATAGCGTATGCGGTGTTCATGGCATCCCGGAAGCTGCGACACTACTTTCAAGAGTGCTCGATAACAGTGGCCTCCGAAGTTCCTCTCAACGACATCATAAACAACCGCGACGCGACGGGCAGGATTGCAAAATGGGCCATTGAGCTCTTACCATTTGACATAACCTACAAACCAAGGCGAGCTATAAAGTCGCAAGTGTTGGCCGACTTCATCGCCGAATGGACCGAAGCCGAACTGCCTAAAGAGTACGGCACATACTCCAATTGGTTCATGCATTTCGACGGCTCTAAATTGTTGGCCGGCTTGGGGGCTGGCGTCGTACTGACATCCCCAACCGGAGACACAGTCCAATACGTACTTCAAATAATGTACACGGACTCTAACAATGCTGCCGAATACGAGGCCCTTCTACATGGTCTCCGGATGGCGATCTCCATGGGTATTCAACGCCTAGAGGTGCGCGAGGACTCAAACCTCGCAATATCCCAAGTAAATGGAGACTTTGACACCAAGGATCCGAAAATGGCAATCTATCGTAACACCGTCTTAAAAATGTCAGCTCGGTTTGAAGGACTCGAATTCCACCATGTAGCCCAGGATAATAACCAGGCAGCTGGCATGTTGGCACGCATCGGCGCAAAACGCGACGTCGTCCCTCCAGACATCTTCCTGGAGAGGCTCTTTAAGCCATCCGTACTATGGGAAGAGGAGTCTGGAAATAGCAACCCAGAACCAACCGCGCCACCCAACACGGAACATTCTGACACAGTCGGTGGCTCAGCCAATGAAATAACACCCTCAGCCCACGAAATAATGGCAGTAATCTCCCCGTGGATGGAACCATTCCTAGCCTACTTAACTAGGCAGGAACTCCCCGAAGACCAAAATGAGGCCCGCTGCATAGTCCGGTGATCTAAAGCCTACAAGGTCCATGAGGGAGAACTTTATAAGAAAAGCACAACCGGAGTCCTTCAAAGGTGTATCTCCGAAGAGGAAGGGCGAAATCTCCTGGCTGAAATTCACGCCGGACTCGGTGGGCACCACGCCGCAGCCCGGGCACTTGTAGGCAAGGCCTTCCGTACAGGATTTTATTGGCCGACTGCCCGGGCAGATGCTCAGGACTTAGTCCAACGATGCGTCGGTTGCCAGCTCTTTGCTAATCAAAGCCACATGCCACCCACCGCCCTCAAAACTATACCCATCACCTGGCCGTTCATGGTCTGGGGGCTTGATATGGTTGGACCCCTTAAAGGGGGAACCCACAAGAAAAAATACCTATTGGTCATGGTGGACAAATTCACCAAATGGATAGAGGCTAAGCCAGTTAAAACAGCCGAATCCGGACCCGTGATAGACTTCATATCCTGGGTAGTACACCGTTATGGTGTCCCCCACAGCATCATCACCGATAACGGCACGAATTTCACGGACGATGAGGTTAAACTCTGGTGCAAAAACATGGGCATCAAGCTCGACTACGCTTCAGTCTATCACCCCAAACTAACGGTCAAGTCGAACAAGCAAATGGTCTAATCATGAGCGGCATCAAACCCAGACTAGTGCGGTCCCTCACGGAATCTAACACGCACTGGGTAGAGGAGCTCGACTCCGTACTCTGGGGGCTGCGGACCACGCCAAACCGCACTACCGTATTCACACCATTTTTTATGGTGTACGGCGCAGAGGCAGTTCTGCCCTGCGATATAATTCATGACTCACCTCGCGTGCGCATGTACGAAGAAAGAGAAGCCGAGTTGGATCGGCAGGACAGTTTGGACGCCTTAGAGGAGGAGCGGGACGTGGCAAAAGCTCGTTTCGCATTCTATCAGCAGCAGGCTCGAAGATATCAAAGCAGAGAAGTACGGGCCAAAACTTACAATGTTGGCGAACTTGTTCTACGCCTGCCGGACAAGAAAAAGGACAAACTTAAGCCCAAATGGGAAGGTCCCTTCATCATCGACCAAGTCCTCACCAGCGGAGCATACCGTCTACGTAACGTCTCTGACAACCGACTCGAGCCGAACCCATGGAACGCAGCCCGTCTCCGAAGATTCTATGCCTAGCGCCGGACTCAGAGTTCGTCTCCCTCCCCCGTCCACCTTTTACATTTTTGCTGTCTCTTGTTCTCCTCCTCCTTTCCTTTTTTTAGTAAAAGCCTTTGACGGGCTGATCTGCGCACTGTTCGCACACACTTGATGTGCTACTCGCACTCATTATACCTGGGGCTTCTTTAACAGAAGCTTATTTATACGGGCTTCATGCCCAACACATGTGTCATACTTCCACATGTACCTTTTATTCACCATTATATGCATCGATATGACTTAAGTTTTGGCCAAGCTGGGTTGCCTGGCTCCTGTGCTTACCCCTACGTTCCCGATTGTTCGGCTAGGAGGTAAAGGGAGCACCTCTGCGATTGTTACTGCCGGGTCAGCCAGATGTTTACCTCAGACTGGGTGAAGCCGAAAGCTAGCGTTCTTACGGGAATATTCGGTCGGTGACTTGAAAGATGATTTATTACTTATTTAAACTTATCTGCCCCCAGATGCTTTTTTTGCTCTTTTCGCAGTATGGACATGCACCTTAGGGCATGCCTCCCAGGGAAAGGAACCCCTAACGAAACTATTCTCCCTGGAAGATGTTTCTTACTAACCATGTAATATAACATAACTAGTTGGGCACTTGTCTGATAAAGCACTAATGACCCCTATGCCTGGTCTCCATGCATGCCCCGGTTTTTATAACTACTAGGGTATTCGGACACACTCCGGACTGTTGGGTCCCGAGGTTGAAGCGAAAAGGTCCGCAAGGACAAACGATCTACAATCCGACTAGAAGGCATTTTACATGTCATTTTAAAATACATCGTCAAATTGACTGATTGTACTCCTCTTCAATCCCGTCTAACAGGCTGTCTAATTTACAGTCCCGTTGGGAATACTTAGCGGCCAACTCTACTTGGCCGTACATTAAGCTCACAGGGATCTCCTTCCCATCGGGCCCCACAGGTCCGACCTCGTCCATGTGGTTCGGATCCGCCTTCTTGTACCGCGTCTTCACCATGGCCCAGGCCTCCCTAGCGCCTTGACAGCAGGCCGATATCTTCCACAGACGGAAGCGCTGCCGTGCTCCCTGAAGCTTCTCTCCAAGCCCTTCAAGGCCTTCGGGTAGGGAGACGGGATGGCCATAAGGCCTGGGCGACGCCACTCATCGCTTGCCGAACACGTTCGTGCAGTTGCATCAGCTCGGAGAGTTGGTCACCCGTTGAACCGGGCATTTCCTCCGCAGGGCGACCTGTGAGCACACCTAAAGACACATTTCTGTCAATCGACTTCCTCGCCGAACTCTTCCTTTCAAAGGAGTTTGCTCAAGCACTTACTATAAATGCCGCGACGAAGCCGCTGATTCTCCTTCGTGGAGCCAGACAGCTGGGCCCGAACACCTTTCAGCTCTTCTCCCAGCTGGGTGTGGGCATCTTGGAGTTTGTTCCTCTCTTGTTGCACCTTCATAAGCACCGTCTCGCCGGCCTTCAGCTGGCGCAGTAGCTGTTGCTTGTCCAGATCTAGTCCGGCACCCTCTGCAATATTATTGTCAGACTTACGCACACGCCGCACTTTATTAACTACTTATCTTTTCGAAGTATGTATTACCAGTGGGGGTCTCTGTGGCTCCCCCTGTGGCGGCCAGTGCGGCCTCAAGTTGGGCCTTGCACTCTTGAAGCTCCTGGGACAGGTGGGTATTCTTCTCCCTAAGATCCTGCATAACAAATGATCCTTAAATCAGATATTTTAACTATTTTAAGTCTCGGGGGCTACTGGCATATATAACTATTAAAATTCCTTACCCGTATGTCCTTTACATACTGGTCCGTGGCTCTGGTTAAACCATCTTGAGCGGCACGGAGGTGCACGTCTCCCACATTAAAGGCATTCAACGCCTCCGGGGAGAAACTCGCGTCACGAAGAACTGTCCGGCGGCGCCTGTGATTCATAGCGCTCTCCACCTCAGACCTGGTGGCGGATAGCCTGTCGGCATCCTCCGTTCGAGGAGCATCCGGCTCATGCCTTGTGTTCGCCTCCCCTTCCGGACCACACGTTGGAGCATGGCTGGCGGAGGCTTGATGGGCAACCTCTCCGGACACTGTCCGGCGATTGCTCTTTCTCCTGGAAAAATCATGAGCATTAATATACCTCCTAGGGATCTTTCCCTTAAAAACGGTGGTGCGCCGTACCGTTGCGGCGACGTTTCGATTCGCGCCGTACTCCTCTTCCGCCTGCTAGGCCGAACTGACCCTTGTTGGTCAGCCGTCGCGGGTTCGGCTTCCCGCCTTAAAGGCCCCTCCTACGGAGCACCGTTGGCACACGGTGGTCAGAAATAAGCATGGACCAAGTAATGGTGTCAAGACTCCGGTCGTGGTCACCTGGGGAGTCGGAGATAAACCGGGGTAGTCAGCCGTAATGGTGACTAGAGCATTATCCATGCTAAGTTGGTGGAACACCCTGTCGATCAGCTCCACCTTTATGTCCGGGTCCTCTTCGGAGGCCAGATCAAGGGATCATCCCGGATCCTCGGGCTGTGGAGTCAGGCTTTGTATGCCCTCCACGTCCCGGTGCAGCTCCTGCGTCAAAATCACAAAGTGAGACACTTGACTTTGGAAACATGGATCGGAAAGGTAAACGTCCACTTACCCAGCTCCGAGGGTTATTCATGGAGAATCCATTCAATGGACTCGTGCGGAGAAAGTCCTCCTTCTCCTGCTTGTACAAGCCGGACAAGATCTTCACCAAATCGGCGGCCGATCCCGGCCCCTTGCGGCCATGACGGGTGGCGTCATCCTCCCCGTTGAAATCCCACATGGGGTGGCCCCTATATTGGAGTGGCTGCACCCCTCGCATAATGCACGTGGCCATGACTCCAATCATGGTTAATCCGGAGTGGGCCAGTAACGTAATCCGGCCCATCAGATAATGGACGCTCCCATCATCTTCCCGTTGAGGGCTCCGCGGGTGCCAACTCAGGCGTTTCTTCAAGGGAGTGTTGCTGAACTTCGGGAGGCCGATCCGAACTGGATCCGGCAGTGGGGCGTCTTCCATATAAAACCATTCCGAAGGCCAGTCTTCGGACGCCTTCTTCGGGGTTCCGGATAGATATCCGGTCCCGGCGATGCGCCATATTTCGGCTTCGCCCACTTGATATATCAACCCCTCGTGAGAACGGGGTACGAGGCAAAACAATCTCTTCCATAGTGCAAAATGGGGCTCGATGCCCAAAAACAGATCGCAAAGAGCCACAAAGCCCGCGATGTGCAAAATAAAGGCAGGTGTAAGGTGGTGAAGCTGGAGTCCATAGAACTCCAGGAGCCCCCGGAGAAACGGATGTATGGGAAATCCGAGTCCCCTTATTAGATAAGGGATGAAGCATACCCGCTCTCCTCTGGAGGGATTGGGGATGCACTCCGCCTGCTTTCCGCCCTTGTAGGTGGCCAGTCCGGCTCGAACCGGAACCATGAAGGCCGGGGGAAGATATCCCTCTGACTGGAGCGCCACTAGCTCGCTATGCGGGACTGAACATCTCCTCCAATCTCCTGGCTGAGGGCTAGGGGCGCGAGAGGAGGAGCCGCATCGACTATCCATGATGGAATGGATCTTTGTCAGAGGTGCTTCGATGAGTACTTGTAGAAAGAGGATGGTGTGAGTTTGATCTAGATCCTCGCCTCTCTTATAGGCAGCTCATTCATGCGGCTGGGGGGTAAAACGCAAAAATACCCTAGCTTTTCGCATTCATACGACACGTGGAAGAGGGCCATTATTGGACGTGGAAGCCAAGGAGCGCAACATTTATAAGGAAGCCGGACACTATTTGGCAGGCACATGGAATTTGAAGGAGAACCCGCCTTGCAACGCCGAAGACAATATACGCGCCGGACTCGTCGTCATTGAAGCCTGGTTCGAGGGCTACTGAGGGAGTCCCGAATTAGGGGGTGTCCGGATAGCCGAACTATCATCATCGGTCGGACTCCAAGACTATGAAGATACAAGATTGAAGACTTCGTCCCGTGTCCGGATGGGACTTTCCTTGGCGTGGAAGGCAAGCTTGGTGATACGATATGTAGATCTCCTACCATTGTAACCGACTCTGTGTAACCCTAGCCCTCTCCGATGTCTATATAAACCGGATGGTTTTAGTCATAGGACACAACAACAATCATACCATAGGCTAGCTTCTAGGGTTTAGCCTCCTTGATCTCGTGGTAGATCTACTCTTGTAATACCCACATCATCAATATCAATCAAGCAGGACGTAGGGTTTTACCTCCATCAAGAGGGCCCGAACCTGGGTAAAACATCGTGTCCCTTGTCTCCTGTTACCATCCGCCTAGACGCATAGTTCGGGACCCCCTACCCGAGATCCGCGGTTTTGACACCGACAACTAGGGTTTAGCCATTACGATCTCGAGGTAGATCAACTCTTGTAGCCCCTATAATCATTGAATACAATCAAGCAGGACATAGGGTTTTACCTCCTTTAAGAGGGCCTGAACCTGGGTAAACATTGTGACCCCATCGTCCCTTGTTACCATTGATCCTCAGACGCATAGTTCGTGACCCCCTACCCGAGATCTGCCGGTTTTGACACCGACAGTTACCTCTAGGGAAAAAGGCGAGAATCCTTGCTACTTCTTTACCAGTTCATTAAAGGGATTAATCACCCAAGTATCATAAAGGTAAGACAATGGGACAATACGTGAAGTCGCCACCTACTACAACTCACTCTGTGGTGTCATGGTGAGCCCTCGCATGGACGACATGGGGAGAGCATCAACCCATCCCGGCCGGCTATGCAAGTGGTATGAAAAAGGGTTTCTTTCCAGAGAAATATTAGGAGGAGGAGGCCATTTAGAGGACAAACGATTTTTCAGCATCTTCTCATCATAGATACCTTGGCAGAAAGCAAAGATGATGGCAGGAGGGCACCTTGTGGACCATATTATGGATGTTGCAAAAATGTTGGATGAAATGCCTCATCACCTCCCTCTTCTTCTGCCTAATATCATGGAGGTCACTCTCCTTGCCCGAGTGCAAAAAAGTGCCCTAGAAGTTGGCCACGAACCGGTGGCAGTTCTCGCCCCATGAACCAAATAAGCACCATGGGAGGTTCATGAGCCACGACAAAGAGGGACCCTAGAAGGCCATGGGGAACCATTTATGAGCCTTTCAGCACCCCGAGTTGCCTGTATGGCCATGGTGCAGAGCAAGAGGAAGTCGATAGGGTGTAAAGACCCATCGTACTTCTGTTCCAGGTCAGGACAAAACTTCCCACGCCAAGCGACATACACAAGCTCTAGGGTGAAGGCTTGGCAGCTAACCCTATGGCAGGGGTGGACCCCTGCGACTATGGAAACATGTGTAGAATTCATGGAGAGCCCAAGGACACCTTGTCTTTGTAAGCCTCTAGTGTGCTCCTTCTCTCCTGACGATGGTTGATGACAGCTTGAGCATTCTCTGTGCGCATAAGCAGAGAGGTGGTGTTTAAGCAATGGAGCCCCATCTGGATGCGTGAGGATGGGAAGCCACCGTATGGGCAAAGCGCAAGAGGTCATGCGTAGAGGCATTGCAAGAGCTCCTGGTCATCGACTGGGAATGTGAAGTGTCCACCAAGTTTGCCATCTCCCGGAGCCATCACCCTCGGGGACATTTTTCTCCAACGACACGAGGGGTGCCTTAAGTGTGTGTGTGTGTGTGTGTGTGTGTGTGTGTGGCATTCCAATGCTGATGCCAGGCCCACCGCCGGAGTCTAGCCTGCTTCAGACCAGATGGTTCCTATCATCGAGGACTTGCTTCTCGTCCAGCTTCGATGGGGGTCCACCACCACCCGCCTAAATGGTCCTCTTGGATGGAATGGGCCATAGGGGGTTGATGCTACCCGTAGTCTGACATGGTCGGGGAAGCTTTTGTAAGAGAGATCCGATGCCTTGATTGCCAACCTGGCGCGCCAGATGTTGTTGGATGATCGCTGAGATAAAGGAACATGGGGATCCCCTTCTAGAGATTCGGCGAGGGGGTTAAGCAGTTAAGATCACTTTAGAGATTGAGGCTTTGTTTATCTTGGTTCAGGCCACCGAGGGGTGTAACTTCCTACATCCTTCATTCTAGTTCTTGCTCTAGAGACAAGTGTGTGTGTGTGTGTGTGTGTGTGTGTGTTTGTGTGTGTGTGTGTGGGTGTGATTACAAGATTACTCCACCCATATCCGGGCTCTAGTGCCCCCTTATATACCAGTAGAGGAAACCACACAAAACCTTCTCTCACTCAATCCCACGCTCCTACCAACTGAAGGAAATATGCCCTACAGGCAATAATAAAGTTTTTATTTTATATTTCCTTATATCATGATAAATGTTCATTATTTATGCTAGAATTTTATTAACCGGAAACTTAATACGTGTGGATACATAGAAAAAACACCATGTCCCTAGTAAGCCTCTACTAGACTAGCTCGTTAACCAAAGATGGTTAAGTTTCCTAACCATAGACATGTGTTTGATGAACGGGATCACATCATTAGGAGAATGAAGTGCTGGACAAGACCCATCTGTTAGCATAGCATATTGATCGTTCAGTTTTATTGCTATTGCTTTCTTCATGCCATATACATATTTCTTTGTCTATGAGATTATGCAACTCCCGGACACCGGAGGAATAGCTTGTGTGCTATCAAACGTCACAACGTAATTGGGTGATTATAAAGATGCTCTACAGGTATCTCCGAAGGTGTTTGTTGGGTTGGCATAGATCGAGATTAGGATTTGTCACTCCGAGTATTGGGGAGGTATATCTGGGCCCTCTCGGTAATAGACATCATAAGAAGCCTTGTGAGCAATGTGACTACTGAGTTAGTTGCGGGATGATGTATTATGGAACGAGTAAAGAGACTTGACGGTAACAAGATTGAACTAGGTATGAAGATAACGACAATCAAATCTCGGGCAAGAACATACTGAGACAAAGGGAATAACGTATGTTGTCATTATAGTATGACCGATAAAGATCTTCGTAGAATATGTAGGAGCCAATATGAGCATCCAGATTTTGCTATTGGTTATTGACTGGAGAGGTGTCTCGGTTATGTCTACGTAGTTCTCGAACCCATAGGGTCCACACGCTTAACTTTCGATGACGATTTGTTATTATATGAGTTATGTGATTTGGTGATTGAATGTTGTTCGGAGTCCCGAATGAGATCACGGACATGACGAGGGGTATCGAAATGACCGAGAGGTAAAAATTGATACATAGGACGATGGTATTCGGACATTGGAAGTGTTCCGGGAAGCACCGGGTACTTATCCGGTCGGAACCCCCGGCAAAAGATATGGGCCTTATTGGCCAAGAGGGGAAACACACCAGCCACAAAGGGGCTGGTGCGCTCCCCATATGGGTGGGCCAAATTGGAGAAGGAAAGGAGAAGGAGGAAAGGAAAAAGGGAATAGGATCCCCTTCCCCCTCTTCCCTTCCTACTCCGAATAGGAATAGGAAAGGGGGGAGGCCAAATTGGGAGGTGCCCAAGTAGGATTCCTCCTACTTGGGGCACCCCCTTGGTTGCCTCTCCTCCCCTCCAACCTATATATATGTGGGGGGCACCGCTAGAACACACACCAGCCATTGTTAGCCGTGTGCGGTGCCCCCTCCATAGTTTACGCCTCCGTTCATATTCACATAGTGCTTAGGCCAAGCCATGCGCGATCACTTCATCATCACCGTCACCACGCTGCCATGCTGACAAAACTCTCCCTCGACACTTTGCTAGATCAAGAGTTCGAGGGACGTCATTGATGACCCACAAGTGTAGGGGATCTATCGTAGTCCTTTCAATATGTAAGAGTGTCGAACCTAACGAGGAGCAGAAGGAAATGATAAGTGGTTTTCAGTAAGGTTTTCTCTGCAAGCACTGAAATTGTAGGTAATAGATAGTTTTGTGATAAGATAAATTGTAACGAGTAGCAAGTAAATAAAGTGCAGCAAGGTGGCCCAATCCTTTTTGTAGCAAAGGATAAGCCTAGACAATTTCTTATAATGAGAAAGGAGCTCCCAAGGACACATGGGAATTATAGGCAAGCTAGTTTTCATCACGCTCATATGATTCGCGTTCGGTACTTTGATAATTTGATATGTGGGTGGACCGGTGCTTGGGTACTGCCCTTACTTGGACAAGCATCCCACTTATGATTAACCCCTATTTCAAGCGTCCGCAACTACAAAAGAAGTATTAAGGTAAACCTAACCACATCATTAAACATACGATAAAAATCAGCCCCTAACGAAGCAACACATAAACTAGGGTTTAAGCTTCTGTCACTCTAGCAACCCATCATCTACTTATTACTTCCCAATGCCTTCCTCTAGGCCCAAACAATGGTGAAGTGGCATGTAGTCGACATTCACATAACACCACTAGAGGAAAGACAACATACATCTCATCAAAATATCGAACGAATACCGAATTCACATGGCTACTAATAGCAAGACTTCACCCATGTCCTCAGGAACAAACGTAACTACTCACAAAGCATATTCATGTTCATAATCAGAGGGGTAATAATATTCATTAAGGATCTGAACATATGATCTTCCACCAAGTAAACTAATTAGCATCAACTACAAGGAGTAATCAACACTACTAGCCACCCACAGCTACCAATTTGTGGTTTTGATACAAGATTGGATACAAGAGATGAACTAGGGTTTTGAGAGGAGATGGTGCTGGTGAAGATGTTGATGGAGATTGACCCCCTCCCGATGAGAGGATCATTGGTGATGACGATGGTGATGATTTCCCCCTCTTGGAGGGAAGTGTCTCTGGCAGAACAGCTCCGCTGGAGCTCTTGATTGGTTCTGCCAAGGCTCCGCCACGCGGCGGCGGAGTTTCGTCCGTAAGCTTGCCCACAATTTTTTCCAGGGTAAAAGCCCTCATATAGCAGAAGATGGACACCGAAGGGCCACCAGGGGGCCCAGGAGACAGGGGGGCGCGCCCGGTAGGGGTGGGCGCGCCCCCACCCTCCTGGCCAGGGTGTGGGCCCCCTAAGGTATTTCTTCCACTCAATAATTCTTATTAATTCCAAAAACAGGTTTCGTGGAGTTTCAGGATTTTTGGAGCAGTGCAGAATAGGTTTCCAATGGTTGCTCCTTTTCCAGCCAGAATTCCAGCTGCCGGCATTCCCCCTCTTCATGGTAAACCTTGTAAAATAAGAGAGAATAGCCATAAGTATTGAGATATAATGTGTAATAATAGCCCATAATGCAATAAATATTGATATAAAAGCATGATGCAAAATGGACGTATCAACTCCCCCAATCAAGCGGAAGCCGAAATCAAAAAATATGTCCACATGTTTAGAGATAGAGGTGTCGATAAAAATAAAATATGAACATGAGGGCATCATGATCATTCTTATAACATCAACATATATAGATTTTATCATATGATTTATTATACTCAAGTAACAATCAATTCACAATGTCAAGTATGGTTCAGAAACATCATTGGGAACTAACAAACTATAATCTTAGTCATTGAAGCAACTGCAATTTATCATAACATCAAAAAGAGTCAAGAATAGAGCTTTTCAGCAAGTCCACATACTCAACTATCATGTAGTCTTCTACAATTGCTAACACTCATGCAATACTTGTGGTTATGGAATTTCAACCGGATACTGAGAAAGATAGGGGCTTATTGTGTTGCCTCCCAACGTATTCACCTTTAGGTGATGTCAAAAATAATAATCCATGCTAACTTTCATCCAATTGGATATATGTATCATGATCTTTCAAACACGAGGAGCTTGCCAAAGGATAAAATGAAAAAGGGAAAGGTGAAGATCACCTTGACTCAAGCATAAAGTAAAAACATAAAGTAAAAGATAGGCCCTTCGCAGAGGGAAGCAGAGGTTGTCATGTGCGTTTAGGGGAGGATGCAAAAAATCTTAATGCAAAAGAACGTCACTTTATATTGCCCCTTGTATGTGGACCTTTATATGCAGTCCATCGCTTTTATTGCTTCCACAACAAGATCGTACAAAGCTTATTTTCTCTGCACTAATAACTCATACATATTTAGATAGCAATTTTTTATTGCATGTAACATGACAACTTACTTGAAGGATCTTACTCAATCCATAGGTAGGTATGGTGGACTCTCATGGCAAAACTATGTTTAAGGATATTTGGAAGCACAAGTAGTATCTCTACTTGGTGCAAGGAATTTGGCTAGCATGAGGGGGAAAGGCAAGCTCAACATGTTTGGAAGGTCAATGATAATATACTTTAACTGAGATGTGAGAAAACATAAACCATTACATTGTCTTCCTTGTCCAATGTCAACTCTTTTAGCATGTCATACTTAATGAGTGCTCCCAATCATAAAAGATGTCCAAGATACTATATTTGTATGTGAACCTCTCTTTCCTTATTATTTCCTATTAATTGCAACGATGACCAAAACTACGTTTATCAACTCTCAACAACTTTTATGCCTCATACTTTCTATGTGTGAAGTCATTACTAACCATAAGATCAATATGCACTCTTTTATTCTTTCTACTTTCTCAAGATCATAGCAACGTAGCAAAGCCCTTGACTCAACACTAATCTTTATTCTAGATAGCTCACCGACTTGATTACATAAAGAGATCACAAAGCAACACACAAAACTAATTGATATCAAAACTTCAATCTACTAGATCAAGATACTACTAAAGGATCAAACTAAATAAAATGGTAAAGATAGGAGTGTGATGGTGATACGATACCGGGGCACCTCCCCCAAGCTTGGCAGTTGCCAAGGGGAGTGCCCATACCCATGTGATTATGTCCTCGGAGGTGGTGAAGTAGGAGTTGTTGATGATGTACGCTTGCCGTCCATCTTCCAAGGCATAGGCTCACCATCATAGAAGGATGATTGAGTCTCCGGGATCCTTAAATCTGCAGCCAAACTCATCCTCTTGAATCTATATTCATACTCATAGTTCTGGTTTTGCAGGTCATAGATCTGGCCTTGGAGGTGATCGATTTTCTCTTGAAGCTTGAAGATGGTCTCCCCAATGACCTTGGCATCTAGCTTGTGGTTGTTGGTGAACTCCGTGATCATCATTTGGTTGGCGTTGAGGCCACGCTCCACCATTCCTTGGCACTTGAAAACTTACTGCTCCACGGCTTCGAGCTTTGTCTCCATGCTTCCGGTACGCCTTGGTCCCTCTACATCCCGAATGTGCAGCACCCCCTCATGCATCTCAATGGTTTGAGGGTGTTACAGCACCTCCGTGAGATAGGGGTTGATAACCCTCTCGAAAAACTTGTCCTTGGGAGCGCTTGGAGATGCCATGATGCTCTAGATCTGAAACAGAAACAGCTCGAAACGAAAATAGAGGATATTTGCGTGATACGGTGGTCAAAACCTTTGGGAGTTTATATAATGAATTTTTACCGTAACGTGCAAGAAAACGGAGTCCGGGAGGCACACGAGGTGTCCACGAGATAGGGGGGCACGCCCAGTATGGGTGGGCACGCGCTCCACTCTCGTGGGGGCCTCGTGTCCCTCTCGGACTACTTCTTTCTTCCGAAAATTCTTAAATATTCAAAAACTGATAAAAATTACCATTAGAATTGTTTTGGAGTCGGTTTACTTACCATACCACATACCTATTCCTTTTCGGAGTCTGGAACGTTCTGGAAAGTGTCCCTTATGTATTCCTCCGGGGTTACGGTTTCAATAATATTAGTTTCAACATTGATAGGATTACCTGAAATATAATGTTTAATTCTTTGACTGTTCACCACCCTCGGACTTGTGCCTTCGAAGTTGTTGATTTTTATGGCACCAGAATGATAGACCTCCTCGATAACGTAAGGACCTCCCCATTTAGAGAGAAGTTTTCCTGCAAAAAATCTTAAGCGGGAGTTGAATAATAACCCATAATCACCTACATTAAACTCACGCTTTTGTATCCTTTTATCATGCCAACGTTTGACTTTTTCTTTGAATAGCTTGGCATTCTCATAGGCTTGGGTTCTCCATTCATCAAGTGAGCTAATATCAAATAACCTCTTCTCACCGGCAAGTTTGAAGTCATAGTTGATCTCTTTAATAGCCCAATATGCTTTATGTTCAAGTTCAAGAGGTAAATGACACGCTTTTCCATAAACCATCTTATATGGAGACATACCCATAGGATTTTTGTATGTAGTTCTATAGGCCCATAATGCATCATCAAGTTTTTTGGAACAATTCTTTCTAGATATATTCACAGTCTTTTGCAAAATTAATTTGAGCTCTCTATTGCTCAACTCTACTTGACCACTAGACTGCGGATGATAAGGAGATGTGATTCTATGATTAACATCATACTTAGCAAGCATCTTACGGAAAGCACCATGAATAAAAATGTGAACCACCATCAGTCATAAGATATCTAGGGACTCCAAACCTCGGAAAAATAAATTCTTTAAGCATTTTAATAGAAGTGTTATGATCAGCACTACTAGTTGGAATAGCTTCTACCCACTTAGTAACGTAATCAACAACAACTAAAATATGTGTGTAACCATTAGAGGCAGGAAAAGGTCCCATATAATCAAAGCCCCAAACATCAAACGGTTCAATAACAAGAGAGTAATTCATAGGCATTTCTTGACGTCTACTAATGTTACCAATTCTTTGACATTCATCACAAGATAAGACAAACTTATGAGCATCTTTGAAGAGAGTAGGCCAATAAAAACCAGATTGAAGTACCTTGTGTGCAGTTCTATCTCCAGCATGGTGTCCTCCATAGGATTCAGAGTGACACTTGCGTAGGATCTGTTCCTATTCATGCTCAGGCACACAACATCTGATACCACCATCTACTCCTTCTTTATAAAGGTGTGGGTCATCCCAGAAGTGATGTCTTAAATCATAAAATAACTTTTTCTTTTGCTGGTATGTGAAACTAGGTGGTATAAATTTAGCAACAATGTAATTAGCATAATCAGCATACCAAGGAGCAGTACGAGAAGCATTAACGACCGCTAATTGTTCATCAGGAAAGCTATCACCAATAGGTAGTGGGTCATCAAGAACATTCTCTAACCTAGTCAAGTTGTCTGCAACGGGGTTCTCAGCTCCCTTCCTACCAATAATATGCAAATCAAATTCTTGGAGCAAGAGAACCCATCTAATGAGTCTAGGCTTAGCATCTTTCTTTTCCATAAGATATTTAATAGCAGCATGATCAGTGTGAATAGTAACTTTGGAATCAACAATATAAGGTCTAAACTTATCACATGCAAACACAACTGCTAAGAACTCTTTTTCAGTAGTAGCATAATTTCTCTGGGCAATATCAAGAGTCTTACTAGCATACTAGATAACATTCAATTTCTTATCAACTCTTTGCCCTAGAACAACACCTACAGCATAATCACTAGCATCACACATAATTTCAAAGGGTAAATTCCAATCAGGCGGCTGAACAATAGGTGCAGTGATCAAAGCTTTCTTAAGTATTTCAAATGCTTCTACACAATCATCATCAAAGACAAAAGGAATATCTTTTTGCAATAAATTAGTCAGAGGCCTAGAGATTTTAGAAAAGTCCTTAATGAACCTCCTGTAAAAACTGGCATGACCAAGGAAACTTCTTATACCTTTTATGTCCTTGGGACATGGCATATTTTCAATAGCATCAACTTTGGCTTTATCAACTTCAATGCCTCTCTCGGAAATCTTATGCCCCAAGACAATGCCTTCATTAACCATAAAGTGACACTTTTCCCAATTCAGGGTGAGACTAGTGTCTTTGCATCTCTGCAAAACTCGATCAAGGTTGCTCAAGCAATCATCAAAATAGTATCCATAAATGGAGAAATCATCCATGAATACCTCACAAATCATTTCACAAAAGTCAGAGAATATAGCCATCATGCATCTTTGAAAGGTAGCAGGTGCATTACATAAACCAAAAGGCATACATCTATAAGCAAAAGTACCGAAAGGGCAAGTAAAAGTAGTTTTTGATTGATCCTTCACTAACACAGGTATTTGAGAGAAACCAGAATAACCATCTAGAAAGCAGAAATGTGTGTGTTTGGATAGTCTTTCTAGCATTTGATCAATAAAAGGTAAAGGGTAATGATCTTTCTTAGTAGCTTTATTTAATTTACGAAAATCAATTACCATCCTATAACCTGTAATAATTCTTTGCGGGATCAATTCATCTTTATCATTAGGAACAACGGTAATACCTCCCTTTTTAGGAACACAATGGACATGGCTTACCCATTCACAATCAGCAACGGGATAAATTATACCTTGAAAGTGCAATCATGCCTTTACATCATGTTTTTATGTTGATGACAATATACATGTAGGGGACTAACAATGGTTGTTAAGTAAATCTCAGGTGTTAGTCCTCGGCTCATCGTGGTGTGTGGATCAAGGGCATACAAGTGTTTTTAGTCAAGAAAGAAGCATAAAAATTGATTTGATATTTGGTTTCTTGAGTATAGGATCCCGCACTATTATGAGGGGATCGGTAGGGTCAGCTAAAGACTTGCTCAGGTTCCAATAATTCTTTGCTTCAATAGAAACTTAGGGTCACACGAAAGAAAAACCTTGTGCACATGTTCTATTCTGTTCCATGCCGGATGTCCGGGCTGCACCCCGGATGTCCGGGCCTCTCAGCCACGCCGGATGTCCGGTAATTTCTCCGGATGTCCGGGCCTGAGTTGGTTTGACACCAGTAGGCTTGCATGCTCACGACCGGATGACCGGGCTGCACCGCGGATGTCCGGGTCTACCAGCCACGCCGGATGTCCGGTAATTTCTCCGGATGTCCGGCTCCCTATCACTTCGACTCCAGTAGGTTTGCACGTTGTTGACCGGATGTCCGGGCCTTTCTCCGGATGTCCGGGCCTTCCCGTATCACCGGATGTCCGGGCCTGGCTCCGGATGTCCGGCCTCTCTGTTTCTCTCCTGGTTTCTTCCCTGTTCTTCTAAGTATCTTGCCAGCCCGGAAGTCCGGACACCCTGCCCGGATGTCCGGCCTGCCCATTTATTATGATATAACGGCCACATTTGTGCTCACACTATATATAGCTCTTCTTCCCCATGGGAAAGGACTGACCATTCACTTTGAACAAACCCTAGAACACTTCTCACACTCTCTCTCATTCCTCCACACCAAATCTTAGATCCCCAAGGGATTTGAGAGCTTTGGAAAGAAGTTGTCCAATCAAGTGATAGATCCACTTCTCCTCCTTCTTTGCACCCAAGGAATTCGTGATTTGAGCAAGTCTTGAGCAAATCCCCATTGATCGTGTTACTCTTGGAGGTTGGAGACTCCTAGGCGGTAGGAGTCTTTCGGAGAGGAATCGACCATTGTGATTACCCCCGGATAAGTTTGTGAGGGTTTGGAGATCACCCCAAGGTCTACCACTAGTGGTTGAGAAACGCCTTCGTGGTGTTGTCTCAAAGGGAGAATAGGATGAGCCTTCATGGCGTTGGTGTGCCTTCGTGGTAACACCCACCTCTCTAACGGTGATGTAGCTTCCTTCCAAGGAAGTGAACATCGACATACATCCTCGTCTCTCGGAGTTGCGGTTATTCCTGACCCTA